>NC_134953.1:27042500-27768750 GCF_965638725.1 Aptenodytes patagonicus
TTAATCCTCCATTTATATGAGCTCAACAGCAGGAAAAGTGCTGCAATGTACAGAAAGACATAACAAATATTTGAATTATTTTAATTATCTGTCACACATCTGAGCATACACATCCGAGTCCTCTAGAGCACAGTTTTTTGCTGACAGCTGCCTTTGCCATTGCCCAAAGTGAAACTGTTCCCATGTCACCACAACAATTTTCAGGATCGCTTCAGGGCTGCTGGAATTACATAGTAAAAACGTTCATTTAGAAAATTTAGGGACCCTCTCATTCACCATCCCTGCACAGTGACACAGTAACTTGGAGTTTAAAACTGACTACCTGAATGAAAAAAAGATAAATACAAGGAGGAGAAAGAACCTGAGGGCAGTTTGGCAGCTCTTGCCTACCAATAAAACACTAAATTACCGAGTAGCAGTGCAGGAGCAGGAAGGCAAACTGGGGGCAACAGGGATTAATCACCTCTTTTAGTCTGGACTCCTTCCTGCTGCCAGAGAGGGGCTGCCCCTCACAGAGCCAGGAAAGGGAAGTTCGGCATCCCTGGACAGAGCAGTAAGTTTGGGTAGGAAAGAAAGGATGTATTAGTTTGTCACATTCAGAGTTATTAAAAGCTTCCGAGGACAGCACTGTCTAGCAGCCAGAAAGGACGGGTTATTTTCTTACCTCTGCCTTGGGCTGCATGAAGGGCTCCCTCTGGGCTTGGCCTCACTCAGGCACAAGCCCACGCCACCATCACCCATCGTCTCGATAGTTCAGGAGCTGCTCTGTCTCTCCCTGAGCAGTGCAGAACCCCCCATCCTGCCTAGGAGGTCTGTGCACCCTCATAACAAGAGCAACAAATATTCATCCACCGTGTACGTTAAAACTCCCTTTATCACTCACATCCATAATATTCCTTTGGATAAATCTTTATAAACTCTACTGAATTGTTGTTTGCTGCTCAGCTGATGTTTGTTTGCACTTAACAGTGCTTGTGATTTCTGTGGAGCAAGATTTAAATTGAAGCAGTTGTAACATTCCCAGGACTTACAGCCCTGCTGTGTGTGCTAAAATTAATGAATAGCATTTGGAGCACTTTGCAAAAGAGGGACTAAATTATGTTTTATGTATACATCTGTGCAAATAAAGAAAAAAAGCCAGATGAAGCAAGTCCCTAAGCTCTCAGATGAAAAGACAAGTTAGAAGGTGACAGCATCTGTAGTAACTGCCTGGGAACACAGCCCCAGCAAATATGACATAATTTGAAATCGATCTCTTTTATTGATGACAAACACATGCTAACTCAAATCAGCTGCCATTTGCCTTAGGGTAGTCACATGCACTCTACATTAACACTGATTAGCTGACCTTGGTGTAGTCTGTGCCCTCAGAGCTGGATGCAGATCGGTTTGCTGATCAGATTGGGAGACAAAATTAAGAGTTGAGAGAGCTGCTAGTTAGAGCTTGGAGTGTCACATCCATTCCCATTGAGCCTGAGGGGTTTCCTCCACATGTTGGAAGAGCACGTGTTGCTGTGCTTCAACGTCCTGCAAGGCAATGGGGGGAGAAGAAAGGAACTGGAAATGAGGAAGCAAATGCCTGGTTTATGAGAAATTATCAAGAATCTGGTTACAACTACCTATGCATCCATTTTGTAAATGAATATGTCCTGGTTTTGGCTGGGATAGAGTTAATTTCCTTCCTAGTAGTTGGTACAGTGCTGTGTTTTGGATTTAGGATGAGAACAATGTTGATAACACACCAATGTTTCAGTTGTTGCTAAGTAGAGCTTACACTGGTCAAGGACTTCTCAGCTTCCCATGCTCTGCCGACTGAGAAGGCTGGAGGTGCACAAGAAGCTGGGAGGGGGCACAGCCAGGACAGCTGACCCAAACTGGCCAAAGGGACATTCCATACCATGTGACGTCATGCTCAGTACATAAACTGGGGAAAGCTGGCCGGGGGGGCCGCTGCTCGGGGACTGGCTGGGCATCGGTCAGTGGGTGGTGAGCAACTGCATTGTGCATCACTTGCTTTGTATATTCTTTTATTATTATTGTTATTATTATTATTACTACTATTTTATTTCAATTATTAAACTGTTCTTATCTCAACCCACGAGTTTTCCCACTTCTACTCTTCCAATTCTCTCCCCCATCCCACCATGGGGGGGAAGAATGAGCGAGCAGCTGTGTGGTGCTCAGTTGCCGGTTGAGGTTGAACCACGACAGAATACTATGCAGCATAAGTCCAGATACAATGGAGCCTCCAGTTGGCTGCCTCCAGTGTGATACTGATGGCTCTGGCACGTGTCTATTTTTGGACATAAAGCTGACTTTTCTTAAAGTTCTGTCATATCCAGATTTTAGTCACGCAGTGAAATATTACAGTCTCCATCAGACGGCATTTTGCTCTGAGCAGGCATGCTTTATAAGTTACATTTTCCTTCTCTGAGGAAGGAGAAAGGAGAGCAAAGCAACCCCGCTGAATGGCAGCCGAGTGTTCTGGGGAAGCTGAAGATAACTGCGAGGCATCATCTGTTCACTGGCAATGCCGCTACGAAAAAGCGCACGAGTAAAACCAACTCTTCAGTCATATTTCCTAATCGGGAGGGACAGGTGGGTGTGGAAAGTAATGACAGCCTGTAATAGCCTTGGCTAGCCATCTGGTAGGGTTTTTATTTGCTCTGTAAAATATAGTGAGTTTAATACTGCGTTTAGAAAAAATTGTGCTGTCTGAAAATTCAGTCAGGAAAATAGACTTCCAGAAGGAGAGAGAATTTCTTCCATCCCAAAACCATTTGTAGGCATGGAGATACTGTGTGTATGTATATATGTATTTACATGCACAAATGTGCACGCACATTATATATATAAATTCTTTAGAAAATTAACAGTTATCTCAAGAGTATGTTTGTTAGTAGTGTCGAGTTTTAGTGGGTTAGAGCCAGTCACAGAATAATAGGAAATTTTTGAAATATATCCTTTTTACACACTGAATAAATTAAAAGACATATGGGGAGGAACTTAAACACCGTCTGCAATCAACAGCTTTAAAAGAACACTCCAGAAGATGCAAAATCAAATATTCAAAGTTTTAGAAATGGATAGGTAGCACAAGTATACCTACACGGCATTTCTCAGCCAGACAAAGTTGTTCCATATGCAACTTTGAATATCAGTTTAATTTGAAGGCTGAACTGCAGGAGGGCTCATTCTTTCAGTACTGCTTATCCATTCAGGACTCCATTAACCTGAGCTATGTCATTTCTAGCTCAGAGCTGGAATTAACTTGTTTGAGGAGTCTTCATGGAGCTGCTTTCATTCGGAAGTAAAATAGCCAGCACGTTATGACCCTACGGTTTGTTGTGCAAAACAACAAACAAAGGTTTGCCACAGCTCTCTCATCATGTTTCATGATGCAAGCTTTGAGCCAGGATTGAAAAACAATTTCTACCATGTCAGAGTGAGGACTGATCAGTGAGAAATTTAATTGCTCTGATTACTGTAGTTGTAATGTGATTTCTCCTCCCAGGGAGGTGTTGGGCCAAGCATGGTCAGTGGGGTAAGTGCACTTGCCAGAGTGGAGTCAGATCACTCTATTCTGGAGTGACACTCCATCACAACTGGTAGATGCCAATCAGCAGAAATGCATGTGTAAAATGGAGAACTTCATTGAAATTGGCTCTGCGTTAGCTGGGGCTGTGGCCACAGCAGTACTCATCTCTTCCAGGTCAGCTCCAGATTAGAAACAGCATCCTTCTGGAGAAGGAAAGAGGAAGGAGATGGTCTTCTGCAAGCAAAATAGCTGAGTGAAGGTTTGGGTTTTTTTTAACCCTTTATATGTCAGGTTCCAACTGAGTTTTGTTCCCAATGCTGGGGTCTTTAATGGATCTTCAGGTTATTGAGTGTTGTATTTAAAGTGGGATATGGGTTTCAGTTAAGGACTGCAGAAAAAGGTCTCCCACTTTCAACATGATAATGTTTGTATTGAGCTATTCCAGTTACTGCCTAATGCTGTATGACTGCTGAATACAGTCTATCCAATCTTTAACACCGGCCTAATGAGGAGGAAAGGTGGTGTTAGGGGCCAGCCACAAATGATGCAGCAAATGGTTGGGTTTCAAAGAAATAATCAACAGTTGATAGTTTGGGTTTTATTTTTTAAATAACACTCATTCCAGGTTTATGAATATTTACACAGTAAGTGACATAGGACCTCTGTGCTAATGATGGCTGTCATGGGGAAGTAATTGCCCCGCTGGGGATAGAAAAGGGTGAGGAGAGGACTGCTCTACAGTAATGTTTGAACATTGATTGGTTTACAGACAGGCATTATCACGTTAGTCTTTTGGAGATCAACAAGCAGAAACCAGAGCGCTGCCAGGATTTAGCAACATCTAGAGGATGCACTTTGGTTTGAAAAACGCTAATGGATGAACAAGTGGACGTACCACAGGCAACAGAACAAGCAAAAGCTGCCGTGCCCCAGCCTTACTTCTGGCTCTACAAAGTGAAGGGCATGACAATTGTGCTATTGATGGCTCAGTAAACTGCTGCTGTTTCAACTTTCCTGAAATGTCTATGGCACTAAATATTTTTTTTTTTCTACTGGTGGTTGTCACTTAATTGTTTGTTCTTACTAAGGCAAAGAGTCTTGCCATCTGATTTTATAACTTTTGGCTAATAACACAGAAGGCTGCTGACAGATTTCTTGTCATGAAAACTATTCTATCTTCAGTAGTGCTAGTAGCTTTGATGGCAGAAGTTTGGTAGAGGTTGCTTCTATACTTGGTTGAAGTTAATTGCATAATTGGTCTTACAATTGCAGGCAGTACTAAAGCTGTTTTTACTTTTATGGAGTTCTAATTGGAAGTTTAAGGATAGTTTTTGCTTCCAAAAATTTTTTATTTTCAGTATACAAGTGATAGAAAATGAATTATAAAATTGTAAATTAAAAATCTTCCTTCTTGGAAGGAAGATGCTATATATAGCAGATTTTAACCACACAGGTCAGTCTTAATCTAGAAGCTTGAGCAAAACCTCTCTGATAGCAGTTACATCCACAGAGATTAAGCGTTCAAAAAGAAAACATCCCAAAGATTAAGAGGAGTGCTTAGGTTTCTTAGCTATTTAGTATTTACAACACCGTGAATCAACATTGCAAAGCTAGCCTCTAACTGTATAAATTTTATTATTTGAAAGAACAAGTCCTCATCTGAAGAACAGACACACCACACTTTCCACATACGCTGCAGAACATTTTGGCATGAACTAAAATTTGAACTTAAGCTCAACAAGAATCCTGGATGTTGACTTGGCATTAGCTTGAGATACTGACTGGCTCAAGAAATATAAAGTACTCATGTTAAGTAACATATTACACTTGATTTCATCCTTAAACTTTTTCCCAACCCTTAAAAAATGAGACAGGATTGAACACCCTAAGGTAATTTCCACTTTTCAAGTACTTGCATTTCTGATATTAAACACACTGATTTCGAATTACAGCCTTAAACTATTCAAAACATATACTACATAAAAATCTTTCTGAATCATTGAAATGTAAAATGCATCAATGCAAAAAAAAAAAAAAAAAAGAAAAAAGAAGGAAAAAAAAAGGGGGTGTCTATGGTAGCTTCCCTACTCTGATTACTTGGATGATTGCTCTGCATAATTGTTCCACTAAGACTTCAGCAGATGGAGTAATAGGCAAGCTTTAAACACTGATGACAAATTCCTGCACAAGTGGTTTTTGTCTGTTTTGTCAATTCAGAGATCTTTCATAACTGTTCCCCGGAAGGCTATTCTGCCAAGAGTACCCAAGAGACTGACAAAACTATCTGGTCACCATATACCACGCTGGTTGCAGAGATTAGCCCTTACATTCCTGCTGGAAGCAGAGCCACAGCAAGAGCTGTTGCTGTCCCAGCTTTCGGGGGAAGCTGCTCAATGATACAAAGATAATGTCCATTTAGCCTGCAGGAAGCACCCATATTGCTTAATTCAAGGTTCTCATATCTCAATGTAATTATTTTGCCAATATATTCTCTCATGATATATGGAGATTTTAAGCCCAATTTTGTCAATAATTGCTAGAAACTCAAGCAACTTTTTGTTTCCAACTGTAATATTTTGAAAGCACCCTATACTGCCTAATAGTTTCCTTTATCCAGATCTAAGACGACAGAAAAAAACCCTCCCTGATCTCCTTTGAATAAAAGCCAGCAGGTGACCTCTCTAAATAAAGAAAAATCACTTATGAATTCAATATTTATATTAAAGCAGTTCTCAATGTGTTCAGACCACAATGAGCACCCAAGTTGCTTAATAGGAAAGACTGTTTTCAAGACGTTTGTTAATAATTTAAAATATGAATACTGATGCTGGTCCTTATTTCATGTTCTAGTAATATGGAACTATACTAGAATCCAGCTTTTTGCTCATTAACACTCCAAGAACAGAAGAGATTAAATAAAAACATGCACCAAGTAAGAAATCAGCTTTCTAAGTTGTGATGTTTATAGCACAGGACCTCATAAACTCAACCTTAAAGTGTTTTGTCGTTGTTAGACACTATATAAAGATTTGGCTTTTATACTTTCATTTCACAATCTATCATTTGCCCATTATAGGCTTGTTTTTACTGAATTCTCACTGTATTTAATTTCTTTTTAAAAACTTTTTTTTTATATACTCAACTGAAATTCCTTTATGTCTGCATGCTGGGAACATCCATGTTTAATTCATGTGCTTTTCATCTTCGATGCATTAATTGGCTTTTCACAGTCTGACTTCTCAACTCTGCATGATAGATCTTATTGCATTAAAACCATTTTTACCCTTGTTTCCTCTCCCTTTTTCCAGCTGTCCTGGTTTCGGCTAGGGTACAGTTAATTTCCTTCCTAGTAGCTGGTACAGTGCTGTGTTTTGGATTTAGGATGAGAACGATGTTGATAACACACCGATGTTTTAGTTGTTGCTAAGTAGTGCTTACACTGGTCAAGGACTTCTCAGTTTCCCATGCTCTGCTGACTGAGAAGGCTGGTGGTGCACAGCACAGCTGACCCAAACTGGCCCAAGGGACATTCCATACCATGTGACGTCATGCTCAGGACATAAACTGGGGAAAGCTGGCCGGGGGGGCCGCTGCTCGGGGACTGGCTGGGTATCAGTCAGCGGGTGGTGAGCAACTGCATTGTGCATCACTTATTTTGTATATTCTTTTATCATTATTATTATTATTATTATTATTATTTCCCCTTCCTTTTCTGTCCCATTAAACTGTCTTTATCTCAACCCATGGATTTTACTTTTTTTTTTCCCCTGATTCTCTCTCCCATCCCACTGACGTGGGGAGGAGTGAGTGAACGGCTGTGTAGTGTTTAGCTGCCTGCCGGGTTAAACCACAACACCAGCTTAATATTTTTCCTTTTTATTAGTTCTGTGCCATCCTCTTTCCTGTCAGCAATGTGTACACACATAGATGAAAACTGCTTCAAGTTAACATCTTGCCCAACTCATTTCCTACTCTAAGAAAGCTTATTTAAAGACTAATTGGCCAAGCCTTTTAGCTTCTTTAAGTTTACTATGTAGGCTCCTCTGCAGCCGTGCAGATTTACAGCACCTCTCAGCCTGGCACTCTGACTGAAGCTGTGGGCTAAAAACTGGAATTTGGAAAGTAGGTGTGGAGTCATCCATCACTTACCTTGTGACCATCATTAGTGCTTGCTCACATATATTACCTGTCACAGGAGAAATGGTTTGCATCTGCAATAAGTCAGCTGCTGAACTACAAGTGGGTTACTCAGAGTTTCAGACACCGTTCTCTCTGTCAGGGACAGCTTTTGTCCCTTTAATGCTGTTAACTTTGTAGTGCGTGCATTTGAGCTATCAGGATTGTTGAGACTTCTCTGCGCAAGAACAGAACCCTTTCTTGGATATTTGCTAGCAATAATTCATTAAAGACTTTCTTCTCACCCATATTTACTAAGCAAATTCTCCTGCAGTCCAAAGAAAACATTTCATGGGAGGTAATTGCTGCTAAAAGGAGAAAGGAAACACTAATGGTGCATGTGTTATAATCGAGTGTCTCTCCTCTCATTTAAAGAAAAAAGAAAAAAAATAGTGAAGGCATTTATGTTTCATGCAATATTTACTTCTCCATTCTGGTATCTTGCCATCCTTTTACTCTTAAACCACTTATTTGTTCAAAAATGTTTTCCAACATGTTTGTTATTAAAGCAATATCTCTTTTCTGAAAACTCTTCTCACCTATATTTATCTGAGCCTCACATAGATGATTCTCACTTGGCAAAGTGGCACATGAGGCATACATCATGTAAAAGAGGGCATACATGCCAAATGAAACTTTCCTAGGATAGCTAGCTGCAATCTGAACTGTAAAATTGCTACTGGTCAATGGTTATCGATGGCATAAGCCATGCAGAGCACCTGCCACCAGCTCAGCAGGGACACGCTTCTTGTGAGCTCCTGGACACAACTGAAGGGACAGACTGGCCATGAGGAGCCTCATGGTGAAAGACACCCACGCCGTTGTTCCACCGTGGCCTTGTAGGACTGTGCCATGCAGACAGAGTGCCTAAACCTCTAGGTTTAGGGTGTCCAGTGGCCAGACATTTGGAGAAGCAGGCTTCGGGTCTCCAGCAGTCAGGCAGCATTTAAAGGACCTAATCAGTTGTTGTTACTGTTGCTGCTGTTGAGGGAAGAGCTGGACTGGCACAAAGAAAAAACAGGATTTTACATGGAATGTTAAGACAGTTTCTCTGTTATTAAATCTTTAACCTTCACCTAAGAAACTGATAAATATATATCATTTAAAAACTATTTGTTCCAAATAAAATAGCCTACTTACATGACATTTACTTGCACAGATTATTTGGACAGAGTATTCCAGTGCATCTGTTTTGCACTTCACACCTAGTGCTTTATTTGTTTGAAATAAAAGCTGTAAAAAAGCCAAAACAACTAAAACCCACACCCTAAAACATTTAGTCCATCAGCCAGCATGGGAGAGAAGGTAGCCAACATTAGCACTGTAAGCCACCTCCATGTGTAGTTCCTCACTGTGTGGTGGTTGTACCAAAAAAAACCACTCAAATAACACGATGGGGGAAAAAAAGCACTGCATGTGTAAAATGTATTTACTGACATAGGGAAGGCAGATCAAGAAAAAGTATTGATGGGAAGCAGACTAGGAAATACTAAACCAGCTGGATATCATCATCCCATGAGCTGGATCCCTTTCTGTAAGTGTTTTCTGGTCTACGTACAGGATAATATAAGTTCAAATTTAAGAAAGACAAGAGCAAGTTTTTGTACACAGGCCACTTAGTAATAATTTCCAGTGGTTAGCAGAACAATTGCCATAGACATTTATTGCACTTTTTTGGTCTCCTTAGTTTTGGAACTAGACTCCAGCTGCCCAGGAGCAGGCAGGATTAAGCCATATCACCCCAATGGAACAACTCAGAAGGTACTTTGCACAGGAATCACACCTGAGAGGTACAGAGGAAGAGATTAAACAGGTTTTGGAGTCCTGTCCATGAGAAAAATCTGGATGAGACCTGAAAGCACAGATATTTTCACAAACATAGTGGGAAGCAGCTTACTTTAACTGGAAATGGGACTTTCGCTTTTTTTCCTCTAAAAGCACACATGCCATTTCTAAACAAGTGCTTAAGGGTCTAACACTGGTTTTGTTTCTTCTTCTTTGTTTGTAACCAACATTCAAAAAGCAATCGGGATAGACTTTTATGAAACAAAATCTGGAAACATAATGAAGAACGAATTCAGTGAAGCAAAGCCTCATACTTTCTGTTTCAGAAGGAAAATAGAAGAAAAAAAAGAAAAACAGAGAGAAAAAGAAAGAAAGAGAAAAGGTTTATTAGTATTGCCTTAAGAGGCTAGAAAAGCCTTAAGAGTCAGTAAATTATCAGAACTAGACCACACTTACCCGAGCTTTTTATCAGAATTAAGGTTGATATCTACTAAGGAAAAATGCAATATATAAGTTCAGGGAAGCCAAATGAGATTGTGGAAAACCAAAATAAACAGTTTCATCCACTCCCAAAGGAGTGTCAGAATATTAAAACCTAACAAGCTGCAATCTTTTTCCTCACTTTTTAACATTGTTCCAACATTTGATGATGGTTGACAGCAAAGTAGGGATTCCTGAGAGGTTGTGGAGGGGAGAGGAAAGAGGGAAAGGAAATCCACTTGTACATAGGTCAACGTTCCTTACTTGGCAATTTAGAAAAGACAATTTTGACACAATAGAGCATGAAATTAGTTTAGTCATGTGCTATGGCAAAATGATCTATATGGTCATAAAATGAGACTAGTGAAAGTGAAAAAGAAGTTCAAAATCTTATGGCTAAACTGGAATATATTTAATCTCTCAGTATAAATGCTTACTTCAGTCCAATGCATTACTCTTTTTTTCAGCATGCTAAAACTATTTCAAATACAAGCAACAGAGCCTGGATTTTACAGGGGAAGAAGACTTGGCAGTCTGTATCTGTTTTCTTATAAAACACTTTGTTAAACACATGCAATGAATTAATTAGAAAATACAACAGAGTAATACAAAACTTTGCTGTTTATTAGGCTTATTAGGTAGACTAATTAATATTGCTAGATACAGTATCAGGATTAGCGACTGACTGTCCAATTCAATTGAGAGCTGATTGGAAAAAAATAAGGCAACTGGAACCTAAATCACCCTGATGGGATAAGGGACGTGATGGATTGAAATGGAAAAACTGAAGAGCGTTGGGCTGTGGCGTGGGAGTTGAATAGTGTGAATATCCATACCACAGCTCCGGAAAGGTTAATTCATGTACTGGGCTCAGGAACAGCAGAACACGGGCTCTGGACATGGCATCAGTCCTTCCTCCGTGCTGCTGCTGTTTCTCTTTCAGCATCAGTTTGGAAGTTTTGTCCTCATTTCTAGTTTGGAAGATAAAAACAGAGAAGAGAAAGAAAAATGATTTTGCAAAACAGGGAGGATTGTTTTTATACCTCATTTGAAAATCTTGGAAGCCTGCGGAGAAAGAATAAAAAGCATGTTGTTGTTGTTCTTTGGAACGTCTTGCTCACATGCCATCACACCTTCTCCAACACCATGCAGAGTGCACTGCCCCTCAGCCCCCTGCACAGACCTTCCTCCCCCAAACCTGCATTCACTTCTGCTCCCCAATTCCTTCCCGACCCACTCCCCAGGGTACAGTTCAGGGCACTCCTGTTGGTCGCATGTGCTGGTGACCAACACATACTGGGAAAGGAATTTTATTCTAGCTGCCAGTCCTGAGAACAGGGTTTACAGATGAGGGAGAGGTCAGTGGAAACCACTTATGCTTTCCCTCCCTGTTTTCTGCGTGAGTAATTAAAGATCAGCATTGCTCAAATTGTACACCAGCACATCCAATGGGTTGCACAACTGAGCATCACCAGTGGAGCTGCTCATTTAGCTCCGACTGGTTCCAGATGGTGCAGACTCCAGTCTGCTATTTCAGCAGGGCTAATGGGATTAAAGAGCAAAAAACTTTTCCCACTGAAGTAAACAGAAATGACAGGCTGAATAATATGTAGCTTTTAAGGTTACATTTTAGATGGTTCAGCTGATAGATATTTTACCCTGTTTGTCTCAAGTCAGAATCTTTTCCACTTAAATTAAAATAACTGCTGATTTATGCAATCAAGGCGAAAGTTGAAGTGAGTTACATGGTCTTATAAGGTAATCACTTAAAAATGTCTAACATAAATGTAACTGCTTGCTTAAAATAGACAAAATATAATCTATTCAGCAAAAAAATTCCTTTTGACATAACCATCAGTATGCAAGTGCAAGGCAAGCTCTGCTTTCCCCAGCATCTTCCATTAGTTCAAATGCAATATGAGATATGAAGCACTTTTAGGAATGTTTTTCCACTACATTTATTTGGTTTGCCTTTATGTATTCACAACAGTGCTGCACACAATAGTTATTGTAGATTCTTGGAAACCTTTACACCTTGCATTCTTTGATACCTTATCCAATACTGGAAGCAAAATGGTCTGAATGACAAATCTAAGCATCTAAAACTTGTTGGGAAATTTGTCTTTAATACTAACCAACTTGGATTTTGCCAGGCACTGTGCTGTAGCCAAGAAAACGCTCTACTCAACATATCCCTTTCTGAAAGTATCATAGTTTTACAAAGGTTTGTCAGTGAAATGTCTGTGCGCCGAATATATCATCAAATAATCGAAACCAAAACTGTGCACATAAATGGTCTGAATTTTCTTTTCAATTACCAGAAAAAAAAGTCATTGTTTAAAGATGAATCCTAGAAAAAGCCCTTGAGTTCCTTACTCACATATATGTGAGTAGGTCACAGTGTTACAAGGCTACAATGATAATCTTGTAAGTATGGCTTTCAAACTCAAATGTGTCAAAAGTTCTTATAAATGTTCTGGATAGCAAGGCCGGTGGTTTGTTTTTGTTTTTTCGTTGGTTGGTTTTGTTTTTTAACATGTTATTCTAATGAATTTTGTACAGAAAAGTTATCTCATATAGAGTAATTTTAATTTTTTTCATCTGTTGTTGAACAAACTCGCTAAAAGTTATTTCTAAACAAAGCAAAAATTGTAAAGCTATTTCAGTGAAAAGTTTGGCTTACAAAGTAATTTTCTGTTCCAAGAAGTAGAAAATGGGACCCACTTTGATTCTGTGAAATAAAAAGGCAAATCATACTGTAAGACTTTAGCTTTTTTATTGTTTTTTCGTAACTGTAGAAGTGCGTAAAAAGTTATAACAACCCTTGTAACTCTGAACAGTTTCAACCAAATGTCATTTGCTTCAGGACAGACTCTGCCCTCACCTCTTGTAAGCGTGCTGTAGGCTTTCAGTGAAATTGTTTCTAATGATTTCAATTCCTAGTGATTGATGCTTGGAAAGACTAACAGCTGATAGCATGACAAAAGAAATTGAAACCTAAATACCACCTTTGTTATAAGTTTTTATTCAAGAAAGCACTAAGATGTTTTATGCCTGCTTCATTTTTTAAGACTCATTTGTGTGGATGTCAAAACCAAATTAAAGTAGCAATGTGTCTGCCATGCCAGATACATTAATTCTTTTGAAACTGCTTTTCCAACAATGATGCTATTTTTTCTTTTCTTTTTTTAGGAAATGGGTGCTTTTGAAGGCAATGACGTGTTAGCAACAACCCTGTGAATACTCATTACTTTAAGCAATAGTTCCTCCTATTTATTAGTAAAATTAGAGAACAGTATTAGAATTTCATGAAGTTATTGCTACTGCTGCCTTGGTGCAGTGCAGTCACCCTTCAGTTCATGGCATCAGAGTCTGGTAGTTTCTTTCTCAGTCTAAAAGCCAGTATTTCTGAGAAGGAGCACAAATGGTATAGGAAATTTAATAAAATTAATTCAAATACATGGAATCAGTAAATGTAAGGGATGAGACATCTGACATAAGAAGAAATTTTAATCCAGAACACAAAACCCAAATTACAGTAATATAAAAAATACATATTCTCTGAGACAGAAGACATTCCCCATGCAAACTTGACACTCCGGTGTTTAGCTTGTATGCCAGACTTGCTGGCAAGGTGAAAGCTAGAAATCAGTAATTAGCCCTGACTCCCAGCAGCTGACTTAAAAGTCTTTTAGGAAAGCAGAGAAGTGGCTGGTTGCCTGGAAGGAGCAGAAATGTCTGAATTGCTCAGTTTGAGAGAGGTTAGTGTTATTTTTACCTGTTAATACTTTCAATTTTATGGAAATAAAATAATTTCTGAACTGTTACTTGGAAGTTGGCATGGCATTTGCTGCCTTGGATGTGACCAGTCTGCATGCATGTGTGTGCCCATGTTCCTTGTTGGGGTGGGCGTTGCATTTGTTGGCTGCTGCCGGCCGGTCTCGGGGAAAGGCTGCGTGCAGTTTGGTGGCTTGAGTATGTGGGGACCAGGCTATATAGCTGTAGTTTGGCTTTAGACACTGCAAAATAAATTGTATGTAAATATTTTACAGTTAAATTTGCTACTGTCTTAGGAAAGAGGAAACAACTCTACAGTTATAAATGTTGGGCTGCTGCTGGGCTCTTTCTTGGGGGCAAGGACAGGTGGGCAGTTGAAGTGCAGGTATAGTTTAATTCTCTATGGATTTTGCTGTGTCATTTTATCCATGGCCTCTTTGTCTTTCTCTCACCCTGTGAACTGAGCTGTTTTAGAAAATGTGGGCTCCCCACTAGCTTCCCTTTGTGAAGGTTTTGAGAAGTAATAAATAAATAAAAACCAAGGTAAAAATCTAACTCTCTACCTGTGGCCAGGGTACTAAACCAGGCAGGGTGGCTGGTTCCCGGTTCAGCCTGCTGACTGGTATGGCACCGTATGCCTCAGCTGCCTGATGTTACAGCTAAGGTGGGAGTTATGGGGGGAGCTGCTCTGCAAGGGCAACTGCAAGGGAGGGCTGATGGCTCTGTAAGAAACATTTAATCTCTACATCAGCCCTCCTAGCCCATTCCTTTATTGCCGTTTGTTCTGTTAATTTATACTGTGCTATCCTTTGGACACGGACCTGGGTTCCCACCTCTGTGTACAGTGTTTGGGCACTCGCAGCTTCCCCTCTGCGTTGCAGGAGGGTGCAGATGGCCATGGGTGGGTTCCCGCGATGGGCTGATGGATTCCACCTGTTCTGGTTTCTGTTAAAAGTACAGACATGCTCACTGGTTGCCAGCTGCTGTGCCTTTCCACCCCAGTTACAAGCTGGCAGTTAAAGTATTGGATGTTTGGTGAGGAATGTAATCTATGAGAAATATTACCCGCTTCCCCGGGGTTGACGGGGCTTGAAAGGAAACATTTATCAGAACTGTTCTTTGTTTTCTGTCCTTTCCTTGGTCTTCCTTATGCATTGCATTAAAATAAATAAGTGGCATGAGACAGAAGGGTGAAGAATTTCTTTAATTGTGAGGCACTCTATTAGACTCCCTGGGGGCCCATTACCCACCAGGGCTGCTGTTCAGTGAATCTCCTTCTGGGTTCTGATCACCAGCACTTTTTCTTACGATGAGACCTTTCATCTTAGACTCTGCTGGTGCTTTGCAAACATCCGCTGCATTTCACAACACTCAAGTGAACACAGTTACTGTCTCTTATCCAATTAGAACTTGCATGAAGGGAAAGCAAGACACAGATACGTAAGGGCAAGATGCTGTTGTCACATGGATGTGTGGTACCAGGGCTGCAGAGCCACTCCTGCTATGTCATGTAACCAGCTAGAAACCATCTCTTCCCTCACAGAGCTGCCTATTCCTACCAGATCATAAAGCATATCTGAAATGTGGCTGACAAGGAAAATCTCATTCTAGGCCCTTTCCTGGGTCTAGCAAACACCACTGTCTTTTAATGAGCTAGTCATCCTTAGACTGGACTTCCTGATTTGGTGGGCTTATGGTTTAAAGCGTATTGCTCAGCACAGTGCAGCTTTCCATAGTACTCGGCACCAGCGAGCAAAGAGAAAATGCAGATGCTATCTGCATGTAGCGCATAAAAATAAGATAACTTTTTATAATATATGATGGTAGGGAAAGACAAGAGGGACCTAATACACCTGGCTTGCAGTTGGGCTCCCTCTTGTTAAAGCTTTTGAATAGCTGTTTGCTCTGTGTTTTCCGTTTGGTGCAGCTAGGTATGGCTGGTTAAAAGGCGTGGAGGTTGTGCTCCAGACGTTCACGTACAAAAAGCAGTCAGATCAATATCAGTCTCTGCAGCCTGGTGCTGTTACAAACGCTTGCAAGTGCACGTTGTTCAGCTGCAGTTGTGCCCGCAATAGAGATCAAAGTGAGCTGAATGATGTTGTGGCTCCTGGGATGCTGCAACAGAGATACAGAGAGCGGTTGAGACAACAGGCTAGAGAAGATGCAAATGAGAGTGAATGAGCTTTGGTATTTGCCACAATGAGTTAACTCAATTAGGGATGAAAAAAGAACGGAGAAGGAAAAGGATCTGTAATGCTGATGAAACTAGTCTACTATAGTGCAAACAGTATTGTTGGGGTGTGTATTGTCTACTGCTCAATGTTATACTCCTGTTTATGGTGGAAGTGGGGCAGGTTTGAGGGCTGTATGTCAATGGTGAGGACGGAAGGGTTCTGTGCTCTGTAGCAGGGGCTTTAACATAAACTGGCAGCACATTTGCACCATGTAGCACCGCAAACCAAAGCTACTTGGTCTGATACAACTGGAATAATATGGCATTTTTTAACTGATTTTTTTTTTTTCTATTACACTGTTTCATCTGAAGAATTGTTTCTATCTCCACTTACCTTTCTTCAGTTTCATCTAAAAAAACCCCCAAAACACCAACCCCCCCCCCCAACCCAACCCAAAACAACAGTTGAGATTTCTGGAACCTAAACTTCTCATAAGTTCATGGTGACCTGTGATTGCTCTGTAATTACAGTGGTTAAGTGCCTGTGACTATACTGTTGTGTGATTACATCTCTATGAAGTAAAATACTTTAAGATAACTTCTCTTTCAATGGCTGATCACAAGGAGATGGAAGCTGTTAAAAGCCTCTATTAAAACACGCTGGTATTTTCATGATCATAAATATAGCAGTTAAATTCTAAGAAACTTCATTGGGTCACAGAAGGAGAAGGAAATGAAAAGGAACAGGTGAGGATGGCAGGAGTTCTTAGAAGCATAGACAGCGAATAACACAGAGAAATTTGATAAGCCTGTTTGAAGAAGCTGTGAGGGAATGGGTGCTCTTTGGTAGTGTGTAGGCACAAAAATAAGGATAGCAGAAGAAAAAGAAAGAAGCTGGAGTCCAGGTTGTTGTTCCCAGACTGTTAAATCAGTGCGCTGAGATTCTTTTTGAGAACTTTTATCTTTTCCCTCCTTTTTCGAAAATGTGTATTAGTATCTCATTAGAAGGTATCTAAAATCACTTCCTCCATCCCTTTTCTGGACAAGTTAAAGTTATTGTTGCTACACAAATATGAAAGTAATGAGTTGAAATGGGAAGAGAAAATGTCCTTGTGTGAGCCTTTGTGTTAATAATGATGTCCTTTATCTCTAGTACCACTGCAGTATGTTTCATACAGGGACTAGGAGATCTGGCCTGGAGACAGCAGTGACGGTGAGGCTGGTAGAAGTGACTTGATTTCAGTGACAAGAAAGAGATAAAGATGTTCTGTGACAGAAGGGAGTTGTCAGAGCATGGATATGGCCTGGGAAATCTGCAGGTATGGGTTTCCCTTTTTTATTTCAGGAACAAGCATTGATGCCATAGAAAGGAACAAGGTGCCTGGCCTGTGAGATGCAGGAAGGTGAAGAAAGGAAGGGAAAAAGAGGCTGTTCTGGGACTGAAGGGTGACGATCGATGGGGATGGCTGATTGCTGTGGGGAAGGGCCAGCCCTGCTGCTCCCTCACATGGCAGAAAGCAGCTGTAGCCCTGCTATGAATGTGTGATGGAGCGGTTTGGCTTCTGCAAACTCATTGCTGGCACATCTGTGCCACAGCTGTTCCACAAGCCTCTTTTGCTTTCTCCCTGGAGAAGCAGGATAAGGAGATGAGTGATAGAGTTGTGCTTTGCAGGAGAAAATAAAGTCCTGGCATGGTGTCTCTAGCAGTGTTTAACGCTGGCTGAACCTTGTTGAAGTCCATGGGAGGTTTTCTGTAGAGCTGAGTGACATCAGCTGTGAACACCCTACTTCATGGCAGCTGATAAAACTGGGGGATATTCCCTGGGACTGACTGACATGTAAAACAGGGCTTGGTTGGTCTGTACTTGCTCTCTTCATCTGCATCATTGCACTGGACTTGTATGAGTGCTCACAAACACTCCCATGAGCAACTGTGATCTGACAGCCCAGTGTGGTCTGCGTTCAGGTAATGACAACAGGAGCTGGCTTCAGAGCTGGTTGTGCGGTGGAAGCACCTTCACTTGGCCAGCCAGCTGGGTGTCTGGGCATCAGTGCCTTGGACAACCGATGGATGCTTGGGCCAGTCCCAAAACCCATTTGAAATAGCTTTGGTTTGACAGAGATTAGAAGTATCTTTGCAAATGCTTTATGAGATGTGGGTAGCTGTCTTTCCAGTAAGTTACTAGGTAAGCTTGTAGACTTTCAACAGTTATCTACAAGTAAGGTGCTAAGGAAAACCTCCAGAACTAAAAATTATTTTAGCTAAAGTTGGCCTGAAACAAAGTTTTGAAAAGTTACAGAATGTATGAAAACAGTGATAAACTTTAATTTTCTTCTACTACTTTTTCATGTGAATAAAGATGGCAGTCTTATCATTTGATGGGCTTCATGTATATTTGGTTACAGTAAATCTAAGAGTAAATTTTATTTCCTCAGGGCTGTCTTTGAATATGTCTGTGTAGTGCCTTGTTTCTGATTCAGCACGCAGTAACTTTGCTGCCCAGTAATATCAGAATGCAAAAACAGGTCCTGAATGCTTTTTCGAAGAATTCTATCTTTATACCATTTTTCCCTGCTTGAGACTGTTTTTACTAGGTATAGTTCAGTGCTTAAGACCAATCAAAAGGGATCCATCTATAGCTTTCTTCCATGTTTTCTTGACCCATAGTCTTCATTTTTTTTGTCATACTAAATATTTCATACTAAATTCTTCAAACTGCTACTCTTCCGTGTGCTTATTGTAGTCAAGACAATATTTCAAAGCTCTGCAGCACAAAGGATGTAATCCAGTCCACAGATCTAGTATTTCTTGTAACTTTTATGCCCTCTTTGGCAGCAGGTCTGTTTATATTGCTGGCGTTGATTACTCGTGAAGTAGTTAATGGACTCTCTGAACTTCAACAGGCAAATTTATGCTGCAGAAGACTTACATTGATCATAGGCTAGTAAAGTTAGGGCAGTGGCATCAACTCTTTAATTTCATACCTTTCATATTGTATTTGCTTTTTAATTTTAAAAGGAAGTATTTTTGCCATTGTTAAAAATTAATCTTATTTGTTTTAAGAAAATTGGTTGTGAAAAACCAGCTGTGAAAGAATGAATTCCCTTGTCTCCTTGGTGGGTGGTATTTTGCTGTTTCAAGCTTTAGCTTTAGAGTTTCTCCTTGGTAAGACAGAATTCACACAGAGGTTTAATTTTGTTACTTCTGGAGTTATTGGAAATATTATCCCTGATTCAGCCCTCCATGAGACTGTGGCTTTTAGGGATGTTCTTTAGATTGTATTCTGGTTGTGTAGAAATGCTTGAATAGTGAGCCATATTTTTTTTTTTTTTTTTTTTTTTCCCCCGGCCACCTTGTGTGACATAGAGTTCACCGAATTGATGTATATTTAGGCATATTTCATAGTGTTAAATTCAAATAAAACTAGCCTAGCTAGTATTTAGATCTCGGTGTATTACATCAAAAAGGCTCATAAAAAAGACTGAATAAGCCAAATGGTCCATGTAAGCCCAAACTATAAATAAGGCTTGAGGGCTGAAATATATTAGCTTTGAAATATTTCTTCAGGCAGCCCCGCAAAGGGTTGGGAGAGGCTTCTTCAGTTAGTTTACTTAAATCTGAAAAAACAAACAAAAGCCTCTGAACATCCTTCTTGACCAAATGGCTATTCTGCCTTTGCAAGGTAATGTGCTTCTGGTTTTAGGGAGAATTCAGGCCTGGAATTCTGCTAGGAGTGTTCTCAAATATTTCATCGCAGTCTCTTATAGTGAAAAGCAGACCTAATTGTTTTACTTACAGATGTTCTTTCTGCCTAAGAGAGGCAGTGCAAGATAAATTGTAGAATTTGTAGATTGTTTTAGTTCTGCACCTCTCCACTCTTAAATTTCTTTTTTTTTTTTTTTAAATGCTCTTGAAATCTTTTTAGTCATGTTCTCTCAGTGCTGTGGCTTCCTAGCAAAGGATAAAAGGCAGCTCACTATGAAGTTTTGTTTTTATCAAGCTTTATCACTATAAAAAGAATCTAATAGGGGACCGGGTTTGGGATGTTTGCTGTAATTGGGAAGCTTGTTTTCATTAAAAGGAAATAAAAATTTAATGGCAGAATACATGACCTAAATTCTGTAGAAAGCGTGTGGTGATGTACTTGTGTGCAGGCAACTAAGTCTTTACTGGATCTAGTCCAGGTGATCCTAGGTTTTATGGCAACTGATTGATAATTAATTGTCCACAATTAATTGTACTTTAGGATTGGACCATTATTGGTGAACAGCTTTCTGGAGGTTTGGAGAAAATCTCTTAAGATGAATAACATCTTCCATGAGAATGCCAACTATCCAAATAAGAAATATACTTACCAGTTTTGACACTAGTTCAGGCAAGGTTTGCTAGTTGAAGCTGGGGTGTAGTTTGAAATGATCAGTCTTGTTTATAGACAGATTGATCAATTCTATTACAGAGCCTAATGAGTTTAGTGAACTTTATTTAGTCCCTGGAAAACAGTGATGTAAGGAGTTGCTTATACAAATAAGACTAGCATCTGTGCTTACCTTAGTTAGAAAAAAATTATGAAGGCTATTGATGCCTCAAATCACTGACTGGGATTAAAAGAAAAAAAACTATCCCATAATGGCACATCCATGCTACGGTGTAATTATGTGCATCACCCTTTATCTGATTAAATGCAATTCAAGCTCGTATTTAAAAAAAAAAAACAAACCACAAAACAACACCCCCCACTCCCCCCCATTCCCCTTTTTCTTGTTTATAAACTGTTCAAACCTCACTCCTATAGACCTTTGGGGTGATTAGCAGCCCTATGCAATATGCCTCCATGCTTTATTTGGGGTACTGGTAATTACAACATTAAAACCACAGGTATTAATGAGTTAAATGGGTTTCAAGGCCTGTGCACCTTTGTGATCTCTTCATGCTTCTGGAAATGTGAATAGCTGGTTCATGCCTCCTTCAGGATACTGTATCCTATGTATCTACACACTGGATGTCATAAAGTCTGATGGTATGGCAATCTTTCTGTTCTCTGGATGACCTTGCTTTGTGCTGAGGTCTGGTTTGGAACCCCTCACTAATGAGGGTGAAACTATATCATCTCCTTTCTCTATATCAAATACACTGATCAAAAATTTAAGTTGTTGGTTTTTTGTGGGCTGCTTGTTGTTGTTGTGTGTGTGGCTTTTTTTTTTTGTGGGTTTTTTTTTTAGGTAACAGCCTGGCATTTTTCTATATTAGTGTACTGGATATAGCTATGTATTGCTTTGTCTTTAATCTTTCAAGTTGTCATTAAATGGAATAATGACAGGCTTCTGAACATGAGACAAATCGACTTTATCTCTTAAATTAATTACCAGGAGACTGTATAAACACTGAAAACAAATTTAATAAAGGAGGCACTCCAGATGGTTGAAGGTAGACTTACACATTCAGAACATTCCTCATTATGGTTGCAATACCATGCACAGAGATTCATACTGACGCTTTGGGGAATTTACAGATGAGATGCACTACAATCTGCTAGGAGGCATAATATTCACAGGGTTTTATTGTCACAGAAAAAGCATAATGACTATTGAAGAAAACTGATTGCTGACAGTTTTTGAGCTGGCTTTGGTGTGCAATACATTTGTTCTGCCCTGTAGATCCTTGTTTCAAAAAATATTTAAAGTACACATGCAAATAGCAACATATTGCTCTAATCCCCATGGCATTTATGTACAATTTTCCTTAAATGACTCCAAGCTTCCTTTGTTTATACAGATGCTTAGTTGACAACATGATTTTTTCAAAGGTTCAAATTCAATGCAGCTCTGGCGAGATACCTTAGACTGTACAGCTCAGGTCCCAGTAAAATAAACTGATGAGAAAGGCTTTAAGTAACGTGTTTCAGCATATCCTTCTCTGCTTTCAGATGGCAGCAATAGAACATACTGGTCCCCTTTCTCTGCAGGGGAAGCTCTGGGATGCTGCTCTCGTCTGAGAGCAAAGGAAGAGCTATAGTTCAGGACTCTGACCCAAAAACACCTGCAAAAGAGAAGGGATTCCCCCCAAACATCTGTGCTTCTGATCTCTGGTGGCCACTGTAGCATGGCTTTATTCACAGTATTTTTCTGATTCTTGTTTTTTCCTTCTCTTGCTGAGAAAAATCCAGCAGGCAGTGTTCCACGGTTTGTGAACTTGTCAATATGACTCTCAAAACTTCAAATGTCCACTTCTAGCTGACTTAACCAAATTGCACCATAGCTGCAAAGGGCTTATCTGTGTGTTGAAAATGAGGGGGTTTGTGTCATAGACTAGTTCCCAGCATTAATGCTGCTGTATGAGCTTAAGGCACCCCCATGCAGAGGCATGCAGAATAACTACTAGCTGATAAATCACTAAAAATACGCTTACTAATATTAAGTCACCTATAGGTGTGGTGTAGTCTGGTGTTCAATAGCTTCTTCAGGAAGCAAGGGGATTCTGTAAATTCTGTAAGGTGCTTTTGGAAGTGTGCTTCAAAGGCACCTAATGTGTCTTGATTTGCTCACCTGTGCAGTCTTATTATTCATTCCTTGCACAGTGAAAGGATATTGTACGTCAAGCCATTTATCAAACTTTCAACCATGGTCTTGGAGGAGTACTGTGGTGACCAGCGAAGTGTGTCTGGTGAATAAAAGGCAGCTAATGTGTCACAAGAATTGAAAGGCCATTGGTCTTGGAAGAGTTGTGAATGGGCATTGGAGCTGTAAAAGAGAATTAAGCAGGTAGACAAATAGAAAATGTATTTGTAGTAATTAATTAGTTCTACCTGCTGCTGTTGGTTTTTGCTGATGAAAGATGGAAACTTCTCTGGTCTTCAATATCTCTGACTTGATTGCATTGGCTTGGGCACTGGAGAAGGTCATGGTTGCCACTGGAATAAGTTCATCAGTGTGGAAAAAGACTGAGTAGATAATTCATACATGCAACAGATGTAGTTGTGCATTAATTGATTGGAATGGAGTCTGGGCAGTGGCTCCCAGGATTTGCAGAGTGCTGCCTGGGCTCAGGGGAGGAAAAATTTTGGTCCAACAGGGCTGGGAAGGGGTGAGAGCATTCAGAGCTGGGAGACTGCATGGTTGTGACGACCAGTGGGATTAGAAATCTCTCCCATTCAGTAAATTAAAATCCTGACAGTGTAACTGTGTATACCTGCTCCTCTAAGCAAAATAAAGCAAAAATTGTCATAACAAGAAGTTTAGACTTTGGAGAAATTCTTTCTTTGCAATATTAGTGTAGAGGCCAGATAATGTACCAGGGGAGCACTTCCACCACAAATTTGACAAAAGAATGAGTGTGGATTATAGGAATAAAACTATTCAACCTCCTCTTGGCACCAGCTCTAATCCATCAGAGCTCTGGGAAATTCAAATGTATAAGCAACTCCTGAAACAAAACAATCGCTATTCCTTTCAGTCCCTACGTTAAAATTGTATGTGCCTAATAGTGGGGACTAAATACAACAAAAGATCTGAAAACTGTTACAGATTTATCTACTGCCTTATTTAAGCAGCTCACGTCTATGAGGTGGGAGCGTTTTAGTGCTGAAAATTGATTTCTGAACAAAACAGGGATCAGAGGTAGAAATTGGAACTGTTTTCTTCAGCAGCCAGACTTCAGACAACTGTATGGTGGGAAGGCTTAGCAGCAGGTTCAGCTGTGGTTTGATGATACGATAAACCTGGCTTTTCAGTCAGTGACAGAGGATCAAAAATGCTGTGACTGCATGACACAAAGCTCTGATCAGAGAGAACTCTCTATGAAGGTTGAAGTTTTGTTTAAAGAAGTGTTTATGGATTAACTCTGTAGTGGGAAGGTTTTATGCCATGTCAGAAGCTTTGTCAGTGGGCATAAATTCAATAGAAAGTAGCATGAAATTCAGGCTGTGCACTCTGACTAACCAGAAATGCAATTATGTGCCAGTGTTTGTACAGTTGGTGATTCAGTAGTGCACTGGATGTGGTGTTAATCACTGTGGAGAAACGTCCTAAATTCAAGTCCTTAAGAATCATGGATAAAGAATCTCTGCTTCCTGCACAATACCAGAAAAGCATCATGTTAAAGACGTCTGCTGGGTTTTTTTTTGATTTTTCTTAAAGGTGTTTGGTTTTGTGGTTGGGTATTTTTGTGTTTTGTTTGTTTTTTCTTTTAATAGAGATGTTTGCTATTTTTTTTTGGGGGTGTGTGTGTGTGCTTATTTTTAGGGGAGGTACTTTTTTGAAGATGCTCCTGCCTTAACTTATGGCAAAGTTAAATGTATCTTTGAAAATCAAGTGTAAGTTTCGGTGTACTTTTATAATAGTGTTCCATAACAATAGACTGAACATATGAATGAAACAACAAACTTACTTTGGAAACAAAGCTTTAGTTGACTCTCGGTTTCTGTTTAAATTGTAATATTGTACCATCAACTATTTTAGGCCGGTTATTTTATTGGTTGCATACAGTATACTTGCACATACCCTTTTTAAATTACCACTATTACAATATCTAGAAAGAAGGCTTAAAGAAGAAACTAAGACTAAGTATGCAGTAATCTTCATCAGAAGTGCATAAAATACTTTCTATGCAACTGTTATGTTTACACTGTAGATCCTGGGAATAATGGTGTTGAAGTATGGGGTTTTAATACTCATAAAAACTTGCTAGTGGAGATAAGAAACTGATCTCCATATAAAACTACAAGTAGGAGATTTTCAATACCTTTAATAAAAACTGTCTTACTGGACCTGGTAGATTACTCTTACAAAAGTGTTAATGAGTGTAACAAAATATCTTTTTGGAAAGGTCATAGTGTGTTAAAAACTAAAATATAACAATAAAGATAGTCTGATAACCTTCAGTAGGTTCATAGGCTGTGATCGTTACATCTGACTTTCAAAAAGTACAGAACGTAGTTTTCTTGGGTGATCTCTGGCTTTAAATTATGCCTATAGTTCAGTGTTGAATTTGAGGGTTTTTTTAACAGAAAATGTTAATATTAATTTTATAACAGAAATCAGTGAAAAGAAAATATAAATAAACTTCTATTATAACTCTACTCAATATATCTGCTAGTCTTCCAGATCTAGGGACCTCATCTAGTCATGGTTCCGAACCAGGTGTGATGATAATGTTAATCAAAGTTGCCTTCCCAATGCAATGAGCACAAGGGAGCAGCTGCCTGCTTTTTGCTGTAGAAAAGCATATTGGTTACAGAAGGAAACCAAAGGCTGATAGACTGAAGAAAAGATTCCTAAAATACTGTCTTTTATTAAATACATAAATAATTTATACGGCTTGATCAGTTGAATAAAGTAAGAATAGTGAGATGTATCTAGTCTTTGGCCTGTTGATTCATTATCCAGAGTTATGGTATGGGTGTAAGGAAAGATGTCAGGAGGTTAAAAGAATTTTTTTATCCCTGGCTTTGTCATTATTTTTTTAAATAGATGGATAAAAACTGTAGGTGGCAAAAAACAATCCATTAGAGAGGGACTAGCAAGTCTAACGTTACTTGTTTGTCTTTGCTTCCTGTTAATTAAGAATTCCATCTCAAATTAATCAGACTCTAGTTAAAATTCTTCCAAAATGGCAGAACTCTTCCTCTCTAGCTCTTATAGCTGAGGAAATATTTCTCCCATCTTCTTTCCTGAAAGAAAAGATCTTATTTATACCCAACATCATAAATTCTTTTGCTCATTTTGATTTTTATTTTGCCTGTATCAAATTCTTGTTATTTCATATGACTATTAAAAAAAAAAAAAGTGTTAATCAGATAGAGGCTGACCTCTGGTAAGCTTGCATGCGTTTCATTTCCTCTGCCCCGTATATGAGCTCTTCGTTATAAAATGTCTGGAAAAATAACAAATCTGGAGTCTGGCAAATGTGCAACTATTCCAGGGTTGAAAGGATGCCCAGGGAGAGTGCTGTTCTGGCAGACCCCCTGGGTTATCAAGTACTCTGCTCTGAGCATCCTGCCTGTAATTACAGCAGTGTTACCCAGATTGAGAGTCAGCATAACGATGCGTTTATAGCTTAGTTCAATGCCAACCGCAGTTCTTGGCGATTTCCCACAGCCTGAAGTGTCTAAGGATCTGCTTCTTAAACCAGCTCTTAAGATAACTGTCAAATGAACATGGCAGAGCTTCAGTCTGTAGCTACCTATTCTCAAACCTTTTATGTACTGAACTAGTAGTACCAAGTCAAACTTATACTGGTATTACCAGAGGCTTTTTGTTTTCCCCTTACCCTTTCTGCTTTTATCCCCCTTGGATCTTAATTCCTGTCTCTGGGTCTTGCCCTCCAGGCAATGTTGATGGCTTGTAGGAGAAAACTGACATCTAAGAACTTCTGAACGAGCAAATACTGAGCTGGTATAAAGTTTAATGCTGTAAGATAGAACACTTGCCACAAAATGACCAATTGCTCAATGTTCTTGCCTTCACTTTTTATACAATTAAAAGACTATCAACTTCGGGGGGGTGGGGGAAGATGTGCTTCTCGCACTTACTCAATTAAGCTATGAAGGAACAAGCACAATGCCACCAGTCAATATTGCAGTGCTGCCTGTGGACTTTCTGAGCCCTTCTAGCGCTTTTTGCAGAATGTTGCAATTTATTCCTGCTATGACTTTAAAAGAATTCTAGCATAATGTGTGTGTGTGTGTGAAATTTGTCTGCTTGTCGGTGCATTGTCTTGTTCAAGACACAGGATCATTGTATGAGGCACCAATTGTTATTTGTTAATTGAGTGAAGTTAACAGGCTACAGTATGTCTGGTTACAGCATAAGAAACAGTAGAGTGTTATTAGAAACTGAAGATAACTCCCACCAGGGTAAAAGAGAAAGATGGCTTGTCAGAACAATGAGCTTCATAGCTTTTTTCATATTGAAATGATTAGATTTTTTTCATTTTATGTTGCGTCACTGCTTATGCACGTGGTCCAGACACGTGCATTTCATTGGTGCAAATGGTGTCCTACAGCCTGTCAAAGGCTGGTCTTGGAGCACAATAATTTCCAATCTGAGGACACTGTCACCTAAATTTGATTTAAGATCCATTCTGTGGTGCATATATCCAAATCTGATATCTTTGAAATTTCTGTGTGATTTGAGAGATTTGCAGGAATTAAATACCACTTGCACTAATGCTTAGTGGCTTCATGAGCTAAGCCTTTGAGGACATTAAGCCCTTGCACTTGAGAAGTCCCAGTAACAGACCAGTTCCTGGCTGTGTTTAGCATTTCTCTTAACTATCCTGATGAAAATACACTGGAAACATATTTTTCTCAGGATATGTTTTTCTTAGGGTATAATTTAGCCCTTCCTGTTTCTTCAGTGCTGGAAATCATGTTAGTTACCTGAAAGAGATGATATTTTTAGTGTGGTGAAGGAAAGAGGGAATACCAGTGCTTCAAGTTAGGAGGGTATTTCTGTCTTTACAGAGAGGTCAGCTCCTCTGCTATCTCCCTGACTAAATTAGAGCGGGCAAAAATGTGAAGAGGTGGGGGGCGGGGGGGTGCAGAACCAGTTCCTGTAAGATACTGTTTTTTCTTTTAAAGAAAAGCTATTAAAAGGATTTTGAACTTAAAAGTAATCTCTCCAACTATGGTAAAAGTTGTAAAGACCGAAGACTCGCTATCCTTTTGGGTTTCCTCCTATTTAAATCTTTCCAAGTAAGATGTGTGGATATTGGGTTTTTTATTGTGTTTTTGGTTTGTGTGTATGTATGTTTGGTGTGTTATTTTCTTAAAATCTCAGTAAGGCACCAATAGCGCCTTGAAAGAGGACAATGAAGTGAGGGTTGATAAGTCACTGTTAATTGTTCTTTTTTTGCTCTTTGTTCATGTGTCCATTTGTTGAAACAACACTAACCGTAATTCGTTTCTCGGTCTTTTGCTATGGCTTTGTATGAATAAATGTCAATAACCAAATAACTTGGTGGGAAGTATAACTGCCACACTTTGGAACAACATGCTGAACTATCAGTAAGACATTTCAGCTCCCACTGCCGTTGCTGTGGGAGCCAGGCAGCCTAACAAAATGCACAGACCGTGTCGGTTACATGTTTTCTTGGGGAATTTCCAACAAAACAGTTGGTTACTCTCTGCCCTCACTAGTTTATCAATGTCTTTTTACATTGAATATTGTTGCTCCAGCCAGATTGTTTCCAGGCTTAGCACTTGTCTCTTATTATGTGTTAAATCCGTCGCCTTATGGAGAAAGGGTAAAAACCAGTTTTCTTATCTAGGGGATCCTTACATTTAAAGCAAGTTTAGGAAATAGTTTTTGTGTGTGGACCAAGGTGCTAACATAGCTACCCCTGAAACGCTGGGCCTTCTAACAGTCCCCTGTGTTCAACCATCACTTACGTGTTGTTCTGACAAATGTGATCAACTTTTTGGCTGTCCCTCTCCTTATCAGAGAGGTACTGTCTTTTATACCTGCTGTGGAAAACCTATACAGTCTGGCATCTCATGGTGTTAGCTATCAAACAAGTTCTAGAGGATTGACAGGGGAAACAATCTATCACCTGGGACTTCTGTGCTTGGCCTCCATTGTGGTGACCCCAAAACATAACCTCTATGATGTGAGTTGTGTGGATTCATGTCACACAGGAATATAAGTAACTCATTTGTGCAAGCTAAAATGTGGAAAATATGTTTGTGTTTTAGAACTTCTGATTACTTAAATTCTTGATCAGAAAATTGCAAATTAACTTAGAAAAAGGGATTGTGTTCAAAGAAATAATAGAGTATACTTAGCGTTAAAACTTTTTTCCAGCTACAGTTTAACTTTAAGGCAGATTTCAGATCTTAGGACTACAACTTTATGAGAGCATTCAACAGCACTTTGTCTAGCTGAACACCTCTTCCTGGTCACTGTACCTTCACTTCAGGATTTTCTGGCCAATTCACATGATGCTTCAAAGCATACATACGTGCCTGAACTCCTTTTTTAATTCTACTTTGGTGGGATCAGAGTTACAGCTTTCTAATGAGACTTAAAATGTGAATGAGGCATCTCTGACTTTGAGGAGGTCACCCCTTGGCCGCAAAAGGAAGATCTTCAAAATATCAGTTCTTACACACGTGTCTCAGATTTGCTCAAAACTTGCATTGTGAAGTTCTCAGGGTGTCTATAAAACTTTGTTATTGTGTGTCATATATTTTACAGGGCTTATGCTCAAAACATTAATAAAGTATGTTTTGAACCCAGGAAAAAGGTTCTTGAATTAAGCTGCTTCCTGTTGTTCTACAGAGTGATGATTTAATGTGTCATTGTGCCTTATTTATGTATTGCTGGTAGGTGGAATACAAGAAGATCATCTACCTGTGGTACTTTGTAGGATGTAACATTTTAATCAAAAGAATTATGAGACATTTTGGACCATGTCAAGCTGTTTGAGTGTTAGGAGTGTCACCTAACTATGTTGTTTCTCCCTCACCTGTGATCTAGTCCTTTATATGATTCACCTTTCTGTTTAGTAACAGCACAAAACTGGATTTGATATGAAGCTTGAAATCAAGTCCCCTATTCATCTGTGTATTTGTCATCTCTTAAAGGCAAACAACTCTAACTCTCACACTTAACTGCTATACATTTTGAGTGGATAGTCTTAATCCACTGCATTTAGTAAGTGTGTTATAACTCATGTGAAGCGTAACAATATTACCCTAGGCCAAGAAGTTATAAATGAGATTTTTAAAAAAGGTATTTATTGTGAAACACTACTTGTAATGTTATTTTTTCACTTGTCAGCCTAGTCCCATTGTCATTCATGGATTTATAGCAATGGCAATTTTGCTCTGTATTTTGATATGCAAAGGTGAACAGAAATATCGTTGCTTGTTATTGCAAAGGTTATACTGGAGAAACTAGTTGTAATTCACCTGATTTCAGCTAAAGATCTCTCCCAGCAGCTAAGGGAAAATGAAGTTGCTAAGCCACTGTCCATGGTATTTGAGAAGTCGTGGCAGTCCGGTGAAGTTCCCACTGACTGGAAAAGGGGAAACAGAACCCCCATTTTTAAAAAGAGAAAAAAGGAAGACCCGGGGAACTACAGGCCAGTCAGTCTCACCTCTGTGCCTGGGAAGATCATGGAATAGATCCTCCTGGAAGCTATGCTAAGGCACATGGAGGACAGGGAGGTGATTCGAGACAGCCAGCATGGCTTCACCAAGGGCAAGTCCTGCTTGACTAACCTAGTGGCCTTCTGTGATGGAGTGACTACATCAGTGGACATGGGAAGGGCTACAGATGTCGTCTGTCTGGATCTCTGTAAGGCCACTAACACGGTCCCCCACAACATCCTTCTCTCTAAACTGGAGAGGTATGGATTTGATGGGTAGACTGTCTGGTGGGTGAGGAATTAGTTAGATGGTTGCATCCAGAGGGTAGTGATCAACAGCTCAATGTCCAGATGGAGATTGGTGACGAGTGGCGTCCCGCAGGGGTCTGTATTGGGACCGGTACTGTTTAATATCTTCATCAATGACATAGACAGTGGGATCAAGTGCACCCTCAGCAAGTTTGCAGATGACACCAAGCTGAGTGGTGTGGTCGACACGCCAGAGGGACTGGATGCCATCCAGAGGGACCTGGACAAGCTTGAGAAGTGGGCCCATGTGAACCTCATGAAGTTTAACAAGGCCAAGTGCAAGGTCCTGCACCTGGGTCGGGGCAACCCCTGGTATCAAGACAGGCTTGGGGATGAAGGGATTGAGAGCAGCCCTGCCGAGAAGGACTTGGGGGTACTGGTGGATGAAAAGCTGGACATGAGCCAGCAAGGTGTGCTTGCAGCCCAGAAGGCCAATCATATCCTGGGCTGCATCCAAAGAAGAGTGGCCAGCAGGTCGTGGGAGGTGATTCTGCTCTGGTGAGACCCCACCTGGAGTACTGCATCCAGCTCTGGAGTCCTCAGCATAAGAAAGACACGGACCTGTTGGAGGGTCCTTCCAGAGGAGGGCTACGGAAGTAATCAGGGGGATGGAACACCTCTCCTCTGAAGAAAGGCTGAGAGAGTTGGGGTTGTTCAGCTTAGAGAAGAGAAGGCTTCGGGGAGACCTTATTGCAGTCTATCAGTACTTCAAGGGGGCTTATAAAAAAGATGAGGGCAAACTTTTTAGCAGGGCTTGTTGCAACAGGACAAGGGGGAATGGCTTTAAACTAAAGGGGGGTAGATATAGACTAGATATAAGGAAGAAATTTTTTTACGCTGAGGGTGGTGAGACACTGGCACAGGTTGCCCAGAGAGGTGGTGGATGCCCCATCCCTGGAAACATTCCAGGTCAGGTTGGACGGGGCTCTGATCAACCTGATCTAGTTGAAGATGTCCCTGCCCACGGCAGGGGGGTTGGACTAGATGACCTTTAGAGGTCCCTTCCAACGCAAACTATTCTATGATATATTTTTGTCAAGCCATTAAGAGAATGCTTTGGCAAAAAGTTGCCCTTGCATAAGTCTTGTTTTTTATAGAGCAATTATAATGAGTTTGTACTGTTCAAAGTGTCAGCCAGGAGTCAGTATGCTTCAGGGAAATAAGTCTGACAAGTTTATTACTTCACAGTTTGGAGTGATGGCATTCCTTAGCAAACTGCAGCATGCTAAATAGTTTCTGATGAGATGAAAACTCAAATTTTATTACTTCTGAAGGTCATATCATATTACATGTATCACAAATATATATAAACAGCCATAAAATGCAAATTCACTTCCTCTATTAAGCAAAATTTCCTATAATATAATTCTAGTTGTTTTTTTTAGTTGGCTTCTGCTGAAAGCAGGTCTGTAAGATATATTTCTGGAGTGACTGAAATGGTGTCCATGCTGGAGACACAATCTCAACTAATTGTTTCAATTTTTTAAAAATCAAAGAGCTCAGTATTACACCACTTAGCTTCCCAGTTTGCACACTTATTTATATCAGATAAAACGTAGTAACTCTTTTGTTTTTCTCCATACTGAGGAATAAAAGGATTTTTTAAAAATAAAATAAAGGCTTTGGTTTTTTTAACTGAAATCTACTTTGTCATGATGGGTGGCTAAATCTGAAATTGTTGCAACAGCATGACATGAGGCGCTATTTTCATTATTAGATTAGTGGTTCAGATCTGCATGTGTGTTGTGGGTTGACCCTGGCTGGATGCCAGGTGCCCACCAAGCCGCTCCGTCATTCCCCCTCCGCAGCTGGACGGGGGAGAGAAAATATAATGAAAGGCTTGTGGGTCAACATAAGGACAGGGAGAGATCACTCACCAATTACTGTCACAGGCAAAAGAGATTTGACTTGGCGAAAATTAATTTAATTTATTGCTGATCAAAAGTCAGAGGAGGATAATGAGAAATAAAAACCAAACCTTAAAACACCTTCCCCCCACCCCTCCCTTCTTCCCAGGCCCAAATTCACTCCTGATTTTCTCTACCTCCTCCCCGCCAAGTGGTGATGGGGAATGGGGTTTGCGGTCAGTTCATCACACACTGTTTCTGCCGCTCCTTCCTCCTCGGGGGGAAGGACTCCTCACACTCTTCTGCTTCAGCGTGGGTTCCCTCCCACGGGAGACAGTCCTCCACAGACTTCTCCAACATAAGTCCTTCCCTTGGGCTACAAATCTTCATGAACGGCTCCAGCGTGGATCCCTTCCACGGGGTGCAGTCCTTCAGGAACAGACTGCTTCAGCGTGGGTCTCCCATGGGGTCACAAGTCCTGCCAGCAAACGTGCTCCAGCGTGGGCTCCTCTCTCCACAGGTCCTACCAGGAGCCTGCTCCAGTGTGGGCTTCCCACAGGGTCACAGCCTCCTTCAGGCATCCACCTGCTCTGGTGTGGGCTCCTCCATGGGCTGCAGGTGGATATCTGCTCCACCGTTAACCTCCATGGGCTGCAGGAGGACAGCCTGCCTCACTGTGGTCTTCACCACGGGCTGCAGGGGAATCTCTGCTCTGGCACCTGGAGCACCTCCTCCCCCTCCTTCTTCACTGACCTTGGTGTCTGCAGAGTTGTTTCGCATATTCTCACTCCTCTCTCTGGCTGTACTTTAACACAGTTCCTCCCCCTTCAAATATGTTATCACAGAGGCGTTACCACCATGGCTGATGAACTCGGCTTTGGCCAGCAGTGGGTCCATCTTGGAGCTGGCTGGCATTGGCTTTATTGAACATAAGGGAAGCTTCTAGCAGCTTCTCACAGAAGCCACCCCTGTAGCCGTCCTGCTACCAAAACCTTGCCACGCAATGTGACACATGGAAAAAGTGATCAAATGTGTTTGTGCTGTGTGCTGCATATATTAATGAACAAGTATTGACTGACGTGTAGTACTCCATGGACTAGAAGGACCCAGTCCAGAATACCTTTCTTTCATACTACTATTTTATCTTTCACATTTGCTGACTTAAATTTTCTGGAGAGTTCACTTAAGAGATTTCCTATAACCCTACTGATATTTTTTTACTGACAATAAAAACTGTTTTTCTCTCCCAGAAACCTAGTTCTTTCCCAACATATTTTTATCTCTTTCACATAAAGAAAAAAAGTCTGAAAATAAGAGTTGCAGAGATCCTTGAAGAGAAAAATTGCATAATTATAACTTATGACTCTGACTTTTTTGCCTGAAGATGTATGATATGTTTTATGAGCGTTTTATCTCTCAATAAAATGATTTTCAGCTGCCTGAATTCACATGACATGGCAGTCAAATATTTTTTGATTTGATACTTTGATTTTTGAATAGTTCTGGCCTGCAGGGTTATTCATGAAGGCCATTGGAGGATTTTTTGAACTATATGGCTGTCTTTTCTCAGGCTTTGCATTCAGAATTATTAACTTGATTAAATTAGAATTAAATACATTATTTAGAGTTTGTTTTAAAAAAATTCTGTGGTAAATTTTATTATATTTTGTGCTAGGGTTTGTTTTGGCTTGTTATAAAAATCCCAATTAGCATTTATCTTTTTATCAAAGGTTTGAAAGAAACCTAAGAACCTGCAAACATAACTGTTTTCCTCCAACAAGAAATTTTTTTATCTGTCTAAACCATGATTTATAACTGTTTATTTTATATAAGTCCAGAACTTGAGGTTTAAATTCATAATCTTTTTTCATTCTCTGCTTTGAATGAAAGACGGTTGTCAAGCTTTCACATAAGTTTTGTATTTGAAGAGAACTAGAGAAATTTGGGTACTTAGAGCAATTTGTTATATTGTGTGTCTACCAGATCCTAAACCAAACATGTAGGCAATCCTATGTAAGAGTTAATGAACGTAAATTAAAAAAAAGCCAGGGTTTCTATTCTGACCCAAGACTTCTCTTAGAGAACAAGCCGGCTCTGCTGCTTCTCAGGGAGCAGGGGAGAGGAGGGCACCTCAATTCTCTTGCTTTATAAAATGTGTAATGTGACATGAAGGTGAACTTGTGTTAATGATTATGTGGTGCTTAGTACTGTAGTGTGAATTCCATAAAAGTCTCTTATCTGATTAAGACTTTAAAAAAAAAAAAAAAAAAAGTAAAGTTTGGAGGAAGCTGCTTTCTTTGAAACAGTTATATTAAAGTCAGGCTTCTAATCTAAGTCATCTCTACATACAATGGAAAACAGTAGACCCTTGAGCAGTCAATTCATCCTATCCAGAGATAAGGTGGAGTGAATCATCCCCTGGTTGTGCCTTTCTCCCTGGATTATTTGGGGGGGGGGCGCGGAGATATGGGAGGAGGTGTCAGAGAAGGCATAGATCACTGTCTTCAGACATGTGAAACTATAAAAGCAAGAGCTCTTCAGCCTTAAAGTAAGCAGTTGCAGCTTGATGACTTCAGTGCAATTTTTTCATGTACCCATCACTCTCAAATTGGATATGCAGGTAAGTTATAATACTAAGTATGTAGTGACTAGCATCATAATGTTTCTTCCTGGTTTTCTATTGCAGCTGTTATTGAATTACTGAATCTTTCTACCTCTGTTTCTGACTGCTGTCGGGGGGAGCAGTCTGCCTGCCATGATTGATGGCAGCTTTTCCCATCACCGACTCCTTCTGATTTCATACTCCAGGCATGTCTACATCAAATTTTATTATGAAAGATTCTTGCTTTGTGGTTTCATTACACAGCTATTGCAAGAAGGGAGGACTAGAAGCATAAACACTTTTGTAATAAAGCAATATGTAGATTTCCAGATTTATGTTCCAAAATGCTCAATGTCTGAGAGAAAAATACAATGCTTCAAGCAGAAAAAAGCAGTCAGGGAATTATAAGTCAAGGCCCTGGAGAACCCAGCTGAGGTCTCTGCCAGTACAAATAGGCAGTCAGAAAAATATCTGCCCCAAAGGGTTTTAGATTTATAGACAAGACAGACAAACTGCACATTAGGAAGCAGGGGGAGAAAAAAAACACAGAAAAATATCTGAGGAGACATGACATGCCAGTGACAGAGCCAGACACAAGAACATGGTGGCACTTAGACCCTCGCGCTTGCCCTGCTTGTTGCTGGGAAGCCGAGAGCATCTGCCGCCTGTTTGGCAGGGCTGCTGGTTGTGACCTGGTCCCGGGTCCAGGCGGGCAGCACACATAGTGTCCCAAAGCCTCTCCTTCTCAAAGCTAAAGAGCTTTTGTTGTGGGAAATAGACAGCCTGAAACATCAGGACATGGGCTGCCGTGTACTTGTCTCTGGAATGGCTGAGTCCTGCAAACTTGCATGCTGCAGCCTCTTAAAACTGCAGCTTAAGCATCACTGGTGGGCAATGAACTGTATTGTCGTGCTGTGGTATCTTACTAGGTTTTGGAGAGTCTCATTTAAATGGAAGTACTTGCTGTTTATTGCATGTTTGGTTCTCTCACCTGCCTCCCTTTGTGTAAAAGCACTCCAGATGCTGCCCTATGCGTGGGGTTTACCAGCTTTGCACACTCACCCTCCAGAGCTGTATTCTATGTAGTTTTTCATAAGCCCCATGCAGTTGGATCAGAAATTCCAGCAAAGGATGGACTTAAGCAACAGAAACAAGGCAGAGTTGTGGAAACAAAGTAAAATAAAATGCAGCCTGGGATTTCCAAGGAGATTTAAAGGATAAACTTGGCCAACTTTCCATGAAATCTGGTTGGGATTTAGAGCTGCAGCTCCTTAAAGCTCTTTTGAAAGTCATAATTTAAAGGGAAAGAACAAGAAATTTTAGAAACCAAGTGGTAAGAGTCCATTTCACAGATGGCCCAACACAGAGGGTGCAAGTCTGACCCTGTCAAAGATATCTGGCCTCTTGCCACGGGGCTCTAGGAGGGCTGGGGCTCAATCAAAGAGATTAAATATCCTGGCCCATGTTGAACAGCAAACCAAAAGCAGGGCCGGGAATGCTGTCAATGGCATGCTGTGCCCAATACCTTGGATTTTAATTTCTGTCATGTGCCCAGCTCTGAACTATGAGCCATGTGAAACCCACTGATATAAATAAAACCAGGAATGTGTTCGGCATGTGCTCTCTGAGGCCTCAGGGATCTGAGAAGGACGATGCAGACCTACTGTAACCTTGCAGGAGAGAGAGGCTTGTGAAGAGAGCGATGGAAGGCCTGTAATGAAAGACTGAGCCTTGCAACAAGGCTACGGTTGGGGTCTTTAACCCAACCGTTGCTGCTGTTTTGACTTTCAATGACTTTGGTGATATTTAATTCTATGACAGCTATTTTTGCTGAAATTATAGAAGTCCAATAATACATATACCTTTTTTTTTTGCTTTCCATGCCATGGGAAACGGTGTATAGATGACCTAGATGTATTCATTACAAACATGTTAGTCCCAGCTCATTTACTGTCAGTAAACTGCATCCTCAATAAAGAAGAATGATGATGACTAAAATTTTAGTTGACCCTGCATTGCATTGCGTTGCAAATAACAAATAAAAAGCGTAGAAGGAGCTTTGGCTAAGATTCTGAATGTTCTTCCTCTGAAGTTTTAAGTGTTATCACTTAATGATGGTGACTATAAGACCATGTGGATGAGTCAGAGGAAATGGTATAATGGTACAAAGAAATAAGCTACAAAGAAATAAGCTACAAAGCACTGATCTAGTTGCAATACAGAAGGAATGTATTTTTTTACCTATGAAACTGCCTCAAACTTGCCAGCTACATCAATTAAACTGCCATTTGCATGGTGTGTGATAAAGATTTTGCTAACCTGAGCCAAAACAGTAATTTCTGCAGAAATTCAATATACACTTCTTATGTATGTTTGTAATTTTTTGTGGTATTTTATTTTTTTTTAAATTTTTTTTAGCTTTCATATTTGTAATTTTTTCCTACCCAACCAGACTTCTACCCTTGATTTCACTTTACACTTTTAAGAGCATACTAACTTGACTTTACGTAGTCCTTCATGATATTGGTTGACCAGAAGACCATCAGTAATAACTAGAATCAGATCATTGACCTTATCTGTTAAGAAGCAGCTTGTACAACACTGTATGGAACAGCCTTATGATAATATAGTATGTTCTGATTTAGGAAAATTTGTAAAGCCAAATAAACGTGTATTGAGTCTATTAATCACATGCCTCTGAGCACTGAGTCCTGCTGAGAGGCCCCAGAGTGCTTACAGTATGGTTAGTAGAGTGTTAATTTATTATCCTAGAAGATCTGATCCTGTAAAGGAAGACAACCTCTCAACTAAGGCCATGTACTGGATGTCTTTAGCTATGAATTGCATACGTTTCACCGAAAGTGAGCAAATTTGTGCAAGAACTGTTATACTTCCTCCAATAAACCAGCAGTCTTTACAGCATGGTCTCAGGATATGATAATAGACACAAGCTCATTCTGCTGTGGGAATGTGGGTGGATGTACTCTCTGTATCGAGAGACTGCCTCTATACTTTACTCCTGTAACCTGCTTGCAGTAATTATGATAACCCCCAAAATTTAAAGAAGTAATGATTATGGTTTTTAAACAGAAAAAGAAAATTTGTCCTTGTTCTACCCTTATATTTGCTCTCTACCCTGCAGCCCACTGGAATCAAGCTCTTCTTGAGAGCCCCAAGGCTTAAATTTTTCATTCCTTAAAGAAAAGGAAGTGAAGATTCTTACACAGCAATCTGGTTTAAATAATTGAGGTTTTTAATAAATAAATAAATAATTTGTTCCTTAATCTTACAATACAGCTATTGTGGCATTTAGAAACAGGCCTTTAATGACCTATTATGTCTCAACACTCCTAAACATTGAATGAGAAGGGAATTAATCCATTGGTCTTAAGTTTAGACCTTCTGTACACCTATGACTGAATGCATCCTCAAACTAGATGACCTCATACATTTGCAAGGTTTATTTCTGGAGCTGAATTCACAGCTCATTTACTCACCACACAAAGAAAAGGGCGGGGGGGTGGGGAGTAATCTAGCTTTTCTTCTTTGTTTAAAGGAATCCTGGCTTGATGACCAACATGCATGTAGATTTCTTCCCAAATAGCAGTACTTAGGCATTGAGGTGTGACTGCCAGAATAACAGTGTTCATCTGAATAAACCACTTGAATTTATTCTATATTATGCAGATAAAATACCCATATTCATTTACTTAGTTTCAATTTGTATGAGTTAGTGTCTCTCTTCCATTGCCAATCAGCAAAGCATGCAAATAATGATATCAGTGCATGAAATTAGCCCTGGCCAGGAAGAACAGTGCACAGTCTGTTGTATAAATAGTCAGACTGATTCCTTCCTTCCTATTTTTTTTTTCAGTTCCCTTTAAAATGAAATTCTGTGAAGTATTAAACACACAGGGCTTATTCACTCCTTTGTGTTGGACAAGTGAATTCGGTGCTTGTGGGAGATGCCAGATGGGCTGCATGAGAGACAGAAGGTCTCTGTCTCTCCACCAAGCAGCAGCAGTAGCGTGTGCTTCCCAAATTGTGCTTCCAAAGTTCCTTAGACCCGACCCATAGGTAAGAGGCTAATTTTGATACCCCTTCGGTCCATAGCATCTTTGACACTGAGAAAGCTTTAATGCCCTGAATACGCTTTCTTCCTGACATGCTACTGCTCAGCATGTATGTCTTAGATACTCCTCAGCTTCAACTATCCTTTGAGACAAACATACTCTGCTCTTCAGAAAACATACGTGACTGATTACGCTGCTTGGGCTGCTAAAAAAATAGAAAGGGAAAAAAAAAAATTCACTTCCTTTTCAACCATGGGTGGTTGAAAACAACATACATAAAACATGGTTTCTGTCAGCTTTTTCTGTTCATAGTGCTTTTATTGGTAAGTAAAGAGATTAATATCATAAATGCTTTCTGTTGTAATCAGGTGCAGTAGGAAAGCAAAAGTCCATATCATTTAAAACTGAAATTTCACCTTAGCTTAATAGAAACTTTCCAAAAAAGAATATTCTTAATGATAAAGTACTTTGTAGACTATACAGGGTCATGGTAATAGCTGATTTCACTTTAAGCTGTATGCTAGTTTAACTTGTTCTCCAATTTTCATCAATTGAGAGAGCTTCATGAATGTTGGTAAGATTGAAAGCTACATATCTTCTTGAAAAATATATGCATAAGTATTTGCAGTGATTCTGTTTTGTTGTTGCATATTTTGTGCAGTCCATTTCACAAAGCTTAGCATAGCAGATTTGGTGTTTTATGCTGAGATTTGTTAAATCCGTCTTGAGAATGAAATGCCAACAGGAACATTTCTCAGGTTCTGCTTTGTGGTGATCTTCATAATGTTTTTTAAGTTTGAAGGAAGATGATTAATTAGGATATTTGGGCAGGAAACAAAAGCTGCAAGAGAAACAAATTGGATTGCATGGGGAAGACTGGAGGGGGGCTTTATTTCAGACAGAACAAAACTTGTAATTACATATTGTTTTATCTATTTCACAGTATATGACTTTCTGAACAATCACAATAGGACATTAATCATTGCAGGTATTACAGTCCAAAGTTAACAGCTTTTCTTTCTGGAATATGCCTTCTTAGTCAGACAAATCCTTATATAAACCAGCTACAGGATTGTTTACTAGAATACCAAAAGGATCGGTCTGTATGTGTGTCGGAAGTTAGCTGAGTTTGCAGCAAATTCTTTGGTAATTCTTACAAAGATTTTTTTATTATAGTTAGTCAGACAATGTCAGTGTTCTTTATGGGAACATCTGAGATAAATATATGAAATGCTACATTCTCCCACCCTCCTTAGTTTCTTCCTTCATGTAAAAGGCTAATACCAAAATCCAAATACACTTTTTCATCCAAAAAGTGTTTCAGTAAGTACTATCACCAAAACATAAAGTCACATGTGAAAGTTTTAACCAAAATCAAATTTTAATTTTTGAATGGAAGTTCTTACTAAAACTAATTTGTTTCCTGTTTCCAAAACATATCAGCCAACTGGAGTTCCTTAGCAGACCTTTGAAATAGTAAAAATTGTGTGATTGTTGGATTTTTATTAAGCAAAAGTTGGTTTGAGAAAAAAATGTCTCTACTTCTTTCCTTGTTTTTAATGGCTTTAACTTCCTGGCATGTCATATGTTTGTAGTTAAACTGGCATGTAGCTCTCCCTTACTAAATCAGGGCTATGTCCAATGGCTATATCCATCACTCGAGAGAGATGGAGCCACTGACAAGATTTTGATTGCAGTGTCCCTTCACCCAAATTGGTCCTTTCACCTATATGCTTCAAGCCCACCCCAAGGAAACGATGCTAACCTCAGATGGGAGAGTTTAAGCATGTTTTTACTGTTTGGTTGTTACTGGTGGTTGAGGAAAGGGGAGGTGAAGAATTAGGGCAATAGCTTGTTACTGTTGTTCTGTTGAGGTGGTTAAGAGCAGCAAAGAATTTAGACTTTTTTTTAGTTGGACATTAGTGGAAAGATGTGTTTAAAGTAAGTGAGGCAATTCTCAGTGCTAAAGACAGATGTTTTCCCCCTACTTTAATACTCGGGGGGGGGGGAATAGAAATCCACAAGTTTTACCTCTTTCCTTTTAAATTTTTCTCCCATGACAAAGTAAATTTCTTATCAGTCTTGAACAGGCGGCTTCAGTGTCACAGATAAGACCTTTGAGTACTGCCAAAAAGTATAGGACATGTAGATACACAGTGTACAACAGCACAGCATATGACAACTTTAACAAGAGGAGGAGAAGCTTCCTCCACTGGTGTTATTAAAGATCATCTGCCATTGTGAACCCGGATCCAGGGAATAAATGTGGAGCAGAGAAAAATCTGAGAAGAAAATTGCTAACATAACCAGTATCAAGTTTCTCTCTCCCGTATCATTTCTTTTACATACCCTCAACTGTATTCATCACTCAAGCACGTGGTTTCCTTCAGTTTCAATCACCATATACAGAATTTGGTGATAGCATTTCAAGCATTTTATTTCTTTATTTTTGCCACTGTGCAATGCAATAAAACTCAGGCCTTCAACCCGTAAGGAATGGATAATCTGTATCTGGCATTTGCATGTTATCTTCTGCAAACCTTTGCTTGTCCAGTGGGTATAGAAATCGGACTGGATTCAGAAGGAGTTAGTCCTTTGCAGCCCACTGTGTATATTTTAGGTTTAAATTTTTTTGTCTTCAGTGCACAAGCCCATGTGAAATTATAGAAGCAAAGCAACATATTGACTGCCTTCTGAATACAGAGATTTAAAATTAGCTTTTACACCCAGGTGGCTCAGCCAGCAGAATTTAAACAACGGTGAAATCTTACTCAGACTGTTAGATCAATGTCTCATACTAATGAAGTTACTTCACTGCGGTTCGAAATGCTGTGGAGGTGAATCCTAAAAATCAATCTGTTTGTCTTTGGACAAGAAGCAGACAGTGTTAAACATTCATCCTTCCTGTTTCTTAGTCTGGTGCTTCAGTTCTTTGTGTTAATTTTTGTTTCAGTCTTGTTAATTATTATTTCAGTCTTGCAAGGTCCTGAAGTTGCTGTTGGTTTGGTTACACAGAGTAAAAGAAGGGAGGGAAAGAATCATCCCTAAGATGCTCTTCCACTCCTGTCCCCAGAGCAGAAAAAAATTAAAAATTAAAGGGTGTGGGGGAATGAAAGTGAAAGGAAAGGAGAAATGAGTGAGTGCTGCCTGCATCCTGAGTGGACCTGTTCTGAATTCTTCTGACAAAGTCAAATTTCATCCCCAAATGCCTGTTTGAACTGGAAATGTTTTGTTTTGAGGCACTATGATCTGAAGTACAGCTTCAAAGCCAAGGCAGAGCTCTGCTTTCCAGGTAAAACCTTTGGCAGACCTTGGGAGGAGCTTGGTGCATACCTCAGCGTCTCTTCCTGGGGATCTGGACAGGTTTTTGGCTTAACAGAAATTCTGAAAGGGGGGGAAAAATAATTTTAACTTGGGTTATAATGAGACTTTAAACCCCCTGAAACTTCTGATTAACTGCAAGCCTGCTTCTCCTGCCTCACCTTGCCACCTTAAGGCCTGCATCATTAACGCTGTATTCTCTAAGTACAAACATAATGTACTGGAAAGGAAGATTTAAGGAATGTGTTTCTGACAAAGATGATATGGCATGTCACACTTACAGTGATCCACATGCATGTCAACTGACCTGTCCCTGTGAGATGCTGGTGAGCGGGTGAAGCTGTGCTGCTCTGGGTACCAGGGCATGGACTATTCCCTTCCAGGCAGGCTCTGGGCATTAGGTTTTTGAGCTGTGCATTTAACCAAGGAACTAGCCAAAGCTTGTTACACCACTAGCTCAGCCACACGCAAAATGATATTAGTAAAAATGGGAACAGGGCTCAAGGCTTTGCTGCATTAAAAGGAGCAGAGGCAAGAGCATACAGCCTGCCAGGAACATGGAGCTGTGGAGGTTGATGCGATGTGAGCTCTGATCCTGAACTGGGAACTGAATTTCCTGCTGGCACTGACTATGCCTGAAGAAAAAACAAAAAAAACCCAACCCCAAACCCACCTTATTTTATCTTTCAGGCAGCCCAAGCACGCATACAGACCCTGGGTAATCCATCTGCAGGTCAATGCCCGCAGACTCTGATGGTTTATTTGGTAGGAAACAGCAGCATGGCTGCACCTCAGGGCTGCTCCGGGCAGGCTCTGTGGAGGTGCGGTTCACAACAACTGTTTGGCACAGCAATCATCATGGGGCAGAGCCAGTCTGAGACACATGTTCAACCTCCTCCCTTGCTGCCACCTCCAAGCCAAGAGCAGCGAGAATAAAGCCCTGGCTCAGAGGGCTTTCTGAGAGGCAGAGGTGTAGCTCTTCTCTCATCTTGCTTACACCAGCATCATTATTTCTGTTGGTGCAGATTTATCAGATGTGCAAGGCAATTTTTCCCTGGTACTAGTACATAAGAAGCTGTAGATGCAGTACCTGGGGAGTAGGTCTTTCCTCTGGTGCGGCCCATGGTGTGTGCTGAGGGCTGGGAAGAGACTGTGCCACAAAGTGTGATGTGAGGGGGAGCATGGCTACAGGGGCACACCACTGCATGGCCCCTCCGGGGCTGTAAATGAAATCAGCATTGAGTCAGTCGGCAGGTGAGCCTGCAGAAAATAAACCCCTTTATTCTGTTGGGGTGAAATGAATGACTGTAATGACCTTAGCTCACAAGAGCGCTGCGAGGATTAACTGCTTCAATATGCATGAAGTGCTTTGGAGATGAAAATGACTGTGTAAATCCTAAGGTTGTTGATGATGACAATACTAGTTTAGAAGATGTTTTTTAGTCACCCACTGTCTTTTCCAGAATTGAACAAAAACCTGAGAGAAATTAGAGACTTCTTTACTTGGGATAATGGACTCACTTTGCTTTATTGTTCTGTCAGGTTTTACCCTTCAACATAGCTGCACTATAACTCTTAACTAGAAGTACCACAACATCTAGAGCAATAACTATTATTTACTCAGTTCCCACTGGATGCCTCTGTAATAGCTTCTCAGGATAATGTTTTTCGCAAACTGTGAGTGCTACCAGTATACACAAAATTGAGTCTTCAACACTGCCGAACCTTCAGATTCTTGCAATACCGGTCCTTTTGAATGCAGTGAGCTTGTAGATGGGAGATGGGAATTTAACAGCAGAAAACTTTTAGATTTCTGATTTTTATACAGTATTAATTGACTTAGCTGGGGCAATGCCAAATATAAAAAAAAAATGCCCTGTTACCATTTGGTTACTCTTGCTGGACCACTAAACACATCCTTTACTCATTTGTATTTTGAAATCCTGCCATCTCTCCAAAATCTTAGACCTGTAAATCAAGTTTAGCGAAGATGAAGTGGGATGTCAAAAACCACTCTTCACTGCAAAAGGAGTTCAGGGGAAAGAAGAAGAAGGAGAAGAAAATGTTAACTATTTTTAACTGGAGATGACAAGGCAAGGCTATGACCTACCCACCAGTGAGTACGGGAATGGAGTTGTAGGTGTCCCTGGCTGTTTTGAAGTGCTACTGGCAGGAGAGCAGAGCTTGAGGGCAGCACCTAGAAAAAGCAAATGTGTGAGCAGGTTGTGCATCTCCTACTAATTTCCCAGGAAAGAAGAGGACGGGATTATCACAAAAGGTCTTTTGCATCATTTTAGAGTTTACTTCACTTGAAAGACAACACAGAGTTTTGTACTGCTCTTTTGAATAGGTTGTTAAACCCCATGGGGGCCCTATTGACTTCCACAAATGCTGTGGATGGCATGAAAACAGTCAGTATTTGAGGTGTTTTTTGCTGTTTTAGTGTTGGTGAGGTTTTTTTGTTTGTGTTTGTTCAAAATCCCTGCGACTTTGGGCAGTGTACTCAACTATCTGCATCTCCCCTCTTTATCTATATTATAGAGTTAGGACAGAGGAATTTTTGTAAGTGCTTGACACTGTACAAATTAAGTCATAAGCATATCTATGCATGCTGGTTGAACTGGATTTTTTTGGCTCTAAAGATTGACGCTTTTAAACATTTTAAACACGCTGGATAACAATCCTACTAAACATCTCATTGTTGTGTAAAATAGATCCCCAAATTCTTTTCTACTCCACCACATTTCTGCATGTTTTAATGTACTAAAACATTAGAACAAATATAGTAGCTCTTATATTTTGGGGAATCAAAGAAATCCTAAGACTTCAACACTTCAACACACATCACTTAATTCAACTTATAGTGACATCTATGTATTTACATATTAGGAAATAGATTTTAAAATTTTGGGGAATAGCTTACAGAATTTTGTTTTTAAGCCATTCAAGAGTTGTTACGCCTTTTATTTTTTAAGGTCTCTGCTGAACAAAATTCCAGGTTTTCTAGTAGGGCATGTTTGTTTGACAGTGACTAACAGTGTACCTAAGACGATTTCCATCTCTGTTACAGTAATAAAGTATTTGCCAGGATGATCTGTCACCTGCCTTATTTTCTGTTCCCAGGATTCAGTTTTACCTTCTATTTTCCTTCACTTGTGCCTCCAGTCTATGATCCATAAGTTGCTTGATGTCTCTGCTGATCACAGATGGGTCGTGCACTTGCGTCCTGGGTCTCAACACTCTCCAGGCTCAGGGAGACATGAACTTTGAACTCTATTTCACAGACCCCAGCGAAAATCAGTCGCTCTCGAGAGCCCAGGCTCTGAAACAAGCTCAGCAAAAAAGTTGACTCTGTAGCCATGACCAGGATCTGCTTTGCTCTCTGCTTGCTCTCCTTTGTGACTTTGGAGATGTTCAGATTTAGCATCGCTGACCCGCTATTATTTACAGATTTCCCTTATTTTGTGCCTCCTCTGGGCTTTTCACTTGACGTTACCTAACTGCCCAACAAAGAAGGAAGGTGATAGTAGCAGCACTCAGGCTACTGGCTCCAGGCAGTTGCCTTGTAAATATCTACACTTAGTTTATTGTGCTGTTTAAAACCTTTCTTCAAATCTCTCCTTTGTCCTGTTGTCTCATCTTTTTTTTTTTTTTTTAAATAACTATTCATGGAATTGAGGTTTGAGACTAATAGGCAGTGAAATGGATAGAAATAGGACCAAATAATATAGCTGTTGACTGCTTTCCTAGCACTTGCCCTAGTTTTACTTGTAAAAATTCTTAAGTTTCTCTTCCAGTGGCAACATTTATTAGAGAAGTAACAGAATGCATCTGTTAAAAGCATAATTGCAGCACCAATGATTTGGTTAATACTTCCTGTAGATTTTTTGGCCGCCTTAAATTGATCTTCATGATAACTTTTTTATTTTAATGTAAATTTCTGACTGTTGCAGTCTTACTACATCTAAAATAATAAGATCTTATGTCAGAATAGGTATGTGTGGTTTTTTTATTCCAGCAATGGTTTAGTGATTGTCATGCATTACCACTCTTGATGCTCATCATGTGCAGGGAAACAGCTTTAGGGAACTGTTCATCAGCATTTAGGAAACATGAACTTCTTAAGATTTTCTTTATCTGGAGGGTGGTTTGCAAAAAGGTATGCATATTATCGTTTGAACTTAAAAATGAGATTCTGTGTATACCCTCTGGCTGAACATCATTTTATCAGTTTTCCTCTGCCTAGAAAATAGTGCTATTATTACAGCGGGTGTAGCACCAGGTGAGACAGCTGGTACGTGCCTGTGTGTTTAGCAGTAGTTGAAATTGCAAGACCTCTAGCCACAGCACCAGAGCTCTGGAGATGCTCGTGGCATGAGTGGGAGTATTTTTCTGGACCAGGTCTTCAGTGCTTATGTGAGAAAAGAATCAAGGTTGATGATATTTAGTGGAGACTACTTTTTTAGTGAGGCGGGTCCTCAAATGCCATAAACCAGTGTAGCTCTGATAGTGAGGAGCTTAAATGTGAAATGTCATTCACTTTCCCTTTAAATATAGAAGTGAAATAACAAATATAACTCAGAATTATTCCTGTTATAGTTTATTGCCTATTTTTATGTTTCTATAAAGAACTATTTTTTAATACAGTCATTAATTTTATCATTGTGGAACAAGGTGTAAACATGTACAATAAATCCCATGCAATGGGTTGGGGGGAATCAATGAAAAAACAAAAGAACAAAATCAACTTGTAGAAAGCTGTAGTCTCCTGAATTTTGTGTGAAAATATTTTTTTTCCTTCTTTCTGTTATTTGTGCTTTGATATTTTATTAGTTACAAAAGAAGTTCAAGCTTGATTGTACAAAATTACTTACCCCCTTTCACTTAATCCTTTAAACATTACAAAAAAGCTATTAGTATCAAGTATTTTAAGCTCAATACAGTTAATTAGCACTAAGCATTTTGAGTGCTCTCTGGGAGGAGAGTATTGTCTGTCCAGACTGGGGAAAGGGACAGTTTATGAGGCCCAGGGCTACTGTGCTACTGCAGCTGGGAAGGTGGGTGACAGGCTATGTGGTTGTATGTCATTTTGTTGCTTTAAACTTGGGGTTATTTTTTTTCTGGAGAGCTGTGGCTCTTTATATCACTTTTCATAGCTGTGCAGATCTAGTCTGCCTTAGGGCAGCAATTTTCTGTGCTTCAGAGAAATCTTGGATAACTTAAATGAGATGACAAATAAATACATTGGTTAGCCAGCCAAGATAAAGTGTAGGTCTGCTGTTACACAATGTCTAGCTCCCCGTATTTATAAAAATAAAGCAAAACCATTTCTAATCGCTTTAGGTTCCCTAGGGGAAGAAGAGGATTTTTTTGGGGAAAGGCAAATGTTTCAAGAGAAAATGTCCTTTTCTTACAGTTATCTAGATCATAATTTACAGTGGTGACTATAAGTAATAATTCCAGGTGTTTACTTTTAAGAGTTCTGTACATCAAGTACTCTGATAAAAACATGCCAACAATCATTAAGATTGTGTTTCTTGTCAGAGTTTGGGGAATTCAGGATGCAGTTTTCAAAAGTAGTTGAACCCCTAGTCCTGCTGTACTTCAATGCAAATGTTGTATTAATATAAAAGCTGGATATCCAGCAAAAGACCAGACAGATGTCTAAACGCTTAAAAAGCCCAACTGCCAAACAGCAGGAAAATAGGTTGGGCATGTAGTGGTATTAATCATCTCTACAGGTATCCAGGAGAGAAAATAGAAGTATTCAAGTGGGCTATTAGGCATGATGGCTGAGCATCTGCCATGTAAGTGTGCCCCTTGGAGAACAGGGTAGGCATGCAGAACTCCAACTGTCTTCAAGCTTTGAAGACTTGGCGGCTTGCCTCCACGCCCCCCCAGCAGATATTTGTCTGCATGTTTAGCAATCTTCAGCTGGTTCTCTTCCATGAACCTCTCCATCTTTTTCTTGAGCCTATGTGCAATTTTTAATGTGAACAAAATTATGCGGCATGGAGGTTGCTAGACTAGCTATGGGTTTTATAAAGAACCACCTCTCTTTATTTGTTCTGAACCTGCCAGCTACTAGCTTAATTTGATGCCCCTAATTCTTATACTGAAGAGATTGTGCACAAACAGTCCCTATTCTCTGTCTCTGTGGAATTCCAGATTTTGCACCCTTTCACTGTATCTCCCCTGAGCATCTCTACTCCAGGCTGAAAAGTCCTAGCCTGCTTCGCTGTTTCTTGTAAAGAAGCCTTTCCATGCCTTGGCTGGTCCTTTTTTCCCTTCTTTGACCTTTTACACTTCTATTATTGCCCTAATAATAGGGAGGTGCAAAAAGATTGCAGACACTTCTCTGAGATTAACACCTTAAATAACGCAAATTTTTCTGGAAAATCTTACTCATTTTGCTCATGCTTGGAGGCTCCTGCTACAAGTAACACTGGCAGGTACTTGTCAGCTTTATGTATGCACCTCCCTGCAATACTCTTGTAGGCTAATAACTGATTCCAAGGCAGAATATTCATTTATATTCATATTAGCTATCATGGTAATGTCCTATTTAAGGGGCTTTATAGCCACTTCTCAGCAAGCCGTTTTATGGATGACTGTTCATTAGGATCTGGATAGAAATATAACTGTAGGACACTTTGTAATCCTGTATTTACAAAAATAGAATGGAACCATTTCAAACAGTGTTGGGAGTTGGGTGTGTGTGTGAAATCTTTGGAAAAGAAGGCGGCTTTTTTTAAAAATGCAAAGTATTTTTAGCACTATTCTGTTAAGGTGTGGGTAGGAGGTACATGTATAGGGCGTAGTCTGCTCAGCTCCTAAAAACTACTAGGCTCCAGGTTACTTTAACCTTTTGCATTGTATTTTCATTAAAGAAAGTGAAAAATTGCAAATATTTTTCACTGAATTTGCGAGAAAGCTGTTTGTAAACTTTTGGAAAAGGTGTGTTGACTTTGCCTTTACTCTTTTTTCACCACATTCATCCCTTTTCTTTTCAGTTTTGCTACTGAAAAAAGCTCCAAAGAGAAAAAGGAGCAGGAAAACCTGACATCACCTCATCTTTTTTGTTTTTTTTTCTTTTTTTGGGTGATGAAAAAATGAATGTGAATTTTTAAAATCAGCCTGCTTTTCAGTGAGGCATTCGGATGAGCTTTTGTTTATCTTTAGTACAGAACTTAAAATAATTGCAATCAGCCTTTGAATGTCCGGGCTGACCAGGCACTGTGATCTAGGGAAGCATGGAGGGCTGAAGGACATGCCTTAGGGGAATACTTGAGCTGTGTCTAATTCTGCACTGTACTGGATGGCTGTCTAATGAGGGAAGGAGCAGCAGTATATTTTCTGGCACTCTCTTCATTCAGTCCTCAGCAATTGTTCTTGCTATTCTTCTTGATAGCGTTTACAGGGAGCCTAAGAAATGATTGAGCAGTGAGTTGCCCTAGGGCAGCGCCGAGGAGCTGTAGTAGGGGAGATGCTGACTTTTAGCCAGGCAGTGCTTGCTCTGCTGACAATCAATCCCTTTCACAGCCCCTCCGTTGCTTATTTTGAAGTGTCAGGCAGGGCAATCGTGGCTGAATTGTACAATTTGCGCTTCCAAAATCACAGAATCATAGAATCATTAAGGTTGGAAAAGACCTCTCAGATCATCGAGTCCAACCATCAACCCAACACCACCAGGCCCACTAAACCATGTCCCTAAGTGCTGCATCCACATGTCTTTTAAATACCTCCAGGGATGGGGACTCCACCACTTCCCTGGGCAGCCTGTTCCAATGTTTAACCACTCTTTCAGTAAAGAAATCTTTCCTCACGTCCAATCTAAACCTCCCCTGGCGCAATTTGAGGCCATTTCCTCTCGTCCTATCGCTCGTTACTTGGGAGAAGAGACCAACACCCACCTCGCTACAACCTCCTTTCAGGTAGTTGTAGAGAGCGATGAGGTCTCCCCTCAGCCTCCTCTTCTCCAGGCTAAACAACCCCAGTTCCCTCAGCCGCTCCTCATCAGACTTGTTCTCCAGACCCCTCACCAGCCTCGTTGCCCTTCTCTGGACACGCTCCAGCACCTCGATGTCCTTCTTGTAGTGAGGGGCCCAAAACTGAACACAGTATTCAAGGTGCGGCCTCACCAGGGCCGAGTACAGGGGGACGATCACTTCCTTACTCCTGCTGGCCACACTAGTTCTGATACAGGCCAGGATGCCATTGGCCACCTTGGCCGCCTGGGCATGCTGCCGGCTCATGTTCAGCCGGCTGTCGACCAGCACCCCCAGGTCCTTTTCTGCTGGACAGCTTTCCAGCCACTCTTCCCCAAGCCTGTAGCGCTGCATGGGGTTGTTGTGGCCGAAGTGCAGGACCCGGCACTTGGCCTTGTTGAATCTCATACAGTTGGCCTCGGCCCATCGATCCAGCCTGTCCAGGTCCCTCTGCAGAGCCTTCCTACCCTCGAGCAGATCAACACTCCCACCCAGCTTGGTGTCATCTGCAAACTTACTGAGGGTGCACTCGATCCCCTCATCCAGATCATGGATAAAGATATTGAACAAGACCAGCCCCAAAACTGAGCCCTGGGGAACACCGCTCGTGACCGGCCGCCAACTGGATGTAACTCCATTCACCACAACTCTCTGGGCCCGGCCGTCCAGCCAGTTTTTGACCCAGCGCAGAGTCCACCTGTCTAGGCCCTGAGCCGCCAGCTTCTCGAGGAGAATGCTGTGGGAGACGGTGTCAAAGGCCTTGCTGAAGTCCAGGTAGACCACATCCACAGCCTTTCCCTCGTCCACTAGGTGGGTCACCTGGTCATAGAAGGAGATCAGGTTGGTCAAGCAGGACCTGCCTTTCATGAACCCGTGCTGGCTGGGCCTGATCCCCTGGTTGTCCCACACATGCCTTGTGAGCACCCTCAAGATGAACTGCTCCATAATCTTCCCTGGCACCAAGGTCAGGCTGACAGGCCTGTAGTTCCCCGGACCCTCCTTCCAGCCCTTCTTGTAGATGGGCGTCACATTGGCAAGCCTCCAGTCTTCCGGGACCTCCCCCGTTAACCAGGACTGCTGATGAATGATGGAGAGTGGCTTGGCAAGCTCCTCCGCCAGCTCCCTCAGCACCCTCGGGAGGATCCCATCCAGCCCCATAGACTTGTGAGCATCCAGGTGGCGTAGCAGGTTGTTGACTGTTTCCTCTTGGATTATGGGGGGTTCATCCTGCTCGCTGTCCCTGTCTTCCAGCTCGGGGGGCCGAGTACCCTGAGGATACCTGGTCTGCCTGTTAAAGACTGAGGCAAAGAAGGCATTGAGTACCTCAGCCTTTTCCTCATCCTCAGTGACAATGTTCCCCCCAGCATCCAATAAAGGATGGAGATTCTCCTTGGCTCTCTTCTTGTCATTAATATATTTGTAAAAACATTTTTTGTTGTCTTTAATGACAGCTGCCAGATTGTGTTCTAGCTGGGCTTTTGCCTTTCTCATTTCCTCTCTGCATGACCTAACGAGATCCCTGTATTCTTCTTGAGTTGCCTGCCCCTTCTTCCACAAGTGGTAAACTCTCCTTTTTTTCCTGAGTCCCAGCAAGAGCTCCCCGTTCAGCCAGGCCAGTTGTCTTCCCCGCCCGTTCTTCTTATGGCGTACAGGGACAGCCTGCTCCTGCGCCTTTAAGACTTCCTTCTTGAAGAAAGTCCAGCCTTCCTGGGCCCCTTTGCCCTTCAGGACTGTCTCCCAAGGGACTTTCTCAACCAGCGTCCTGAACAGGCCAAAGTCCGCCCTCCGGAAGTCCATGGTTGCGGTTTTGCTGGCCCCCCTCCTTACTTCACCAAGAATTGAGAATTCTACCATTTCATGGTCGCTAAGCCCAAGACGGCCTCCGACCACCACATCTCCCACCAGTCCTTCTCTGTTAGTAAACAGCAGGTCGAGCGAGGCACCTCCCCTGGTAGGCTCACTTACCAGCTGTGTCAGGAAGTTGTCTTCCACACACTCCAGGAACCTCCCAGACTGCTTCCTCTCTGCCGTGTTGTATTTCCAGCAGACGTCCGGGAAGTTGAAGTCCCCCACGAGAACAAGGGCTAGCGATTGAGAGACTTCTGCCAGCCGCTTGTAGAATGCTTCATCCACCTCTTCATCCTGGTTGGGTGGTCTATAACAGACTCCCAGCAGGATACCTGCCTCGTTGGCCTTCCCCCTCATCCTTACCCATAGACACTCAACCGTACCATCATCACAATCGTTGAGCTCTAGACAATCAAAACACTCCCTAACATACAGGGCCACCCCACCGCCTCTCCTTCCTCGCCTGTCCCTTCTGAAGAGTCTGTAGCCATCCATTGCAGCACTCCAATCATGAGAGTCACCCCACCATGTTTCTGTGATGGTGACTAAGTCACAGCTATCCCGCTGCACAATGGCTTCCAGCTCCTCCTGTTTGCCGCCCATGCTGCGTGCATAGGTGTAGATGCACGCATCTGAGATTATCTTTTCCTCCTCTACATCTTTATAGCCTTTATGACTTGCTTTTAAACCAAAGGCCAGGTTAATGAAGATTCTGGCACTGAAACCACTTGTTTTGGGGAGTTTTGTTCAAAATTATTTTGTCGGGACCACTGATTCTTCACAGTGGAAACTTTTCACAGAAATGTGTTACTTTTGGCTGAACTGTCATTGGGAAAAGGTATCTTGTTCTAGAATGATCAGATTTTTAAGTATGTGCACACCAATAAGTGTGTTTTCATACACCAGGAAAGTAAAGGGAGGATCTCCTTAGTTTCTTGTATCTCCTACTGAACTTAAATATGTTAATTTTGAAGGGAGTTGGGGCTATGAGAAGTGGACATCTGATAATATTCCATCAGAAATTCCTATTTCTTAGACTGCTAAGTTTCAGTTGCTTTATTCACTATATTTCCCTTTACAGGGTATAGTGTGAATAAATCACCACAGGTCTTAATCCTGTTAGTGGTGGCGTTTGGGAATGTGAGATCCAACGGTGCATCTGGGCCATTGCTGTCTGGGAATCTCATTGCAACACCCTTCCAGTACTGATGTGCAGTGAATCCAGTGTTGGCTTGTAATGACACTCTTCTACACTATCCAGCCATTTTTAAAAGCTCCACAAGCTGAGTATTTAGTAAGGACTCATAGCTGAGTGCTTCTCTTACAACAACTCCTCTTACAACAGAGTTGAGAGGAGAGTGTTTTTTCTGAAAAGAGCAAATAATAGTGGCGTTTCAATAGTAAAATCTGTGGTTCTGTGCTATATCTAGCTAGAAGAAGAAACAGAAGTTCATGGTGCAGGCTAGGTGCCAGGCACCTGACCTCAGGTTTCTAGCTCAGGATATGTTCAACACTTTCTTTGCTAAACAATTTAGTAGATTGTGCAGGCAAGTAGGCAGGTGCTGGGCCTCTAGAGCACATCTCTTACACAACACTCTTCTTTTTCTGTTGTGACCTGGGTAATGGCCCAGTTCCCACACTTATTAAATGAGAGACCACTCACCAGGCAGAAGAAAAATACTGCCCCCCTTTCTTAACATATATTACCTTCAGCTTTATGTTGTGTGAGGTTGAGTGCTGCTCACACTTTCTATTCTGAAAGATATAAACCCTGTTTGCCAGACTGTAAACCCCAGTGGTAAGCAAACATGAAGGATGAAGTTAGAGAGTGGAAATCACCTTGAATAATGGTGCTCCATAGAAATCACAGTCGGCATTGCTATTATGATAATAGAGTTGCATGCAGGGGTTGGGCTATAATGAAGTTTTGTGCTGTAGACCAGGGAATCTGATGTAACCAGATTGATGGAACAAAATCAGATATTCAAGGGAGAGGCAATTAATCCTTCATTTAAGGACACTCAAATCAGCAAGACATCTAGTGTTAAGGATATAAATGAGTCTTTAATGTGGGCTTCATGATAGGTAACTCCTGCAGAGGCATCTATCAGCTGTATATAATGGTAATTTGCAACTCCCTGAGGAGTTAGAGACAACAGCTGACAATTTCTCAAGCTTTTGCTGCTAGTATTCACAGCAGGGTTAGCCTCTTGCTCAAGGAGTAGGCCCAACCCTTTAGAAGATTGGTATCACACTAATTTTCTTCTCTTCTGAAGAAGATAAAAGGTTGAAGAAGGTAAAAGGTTGGCTCTGAGAAAGGATATGTTGGAAAACTCATTGTAGTGGTGTCCAGTGTGTAACCCAGTAGGCTACCTTCAGTGCCTGGGCTTGGAGCTTTGGCATGAGATTCAAAACAAGTCATGTGGTGATCTGGGAGCTGTCTGAAGGCAGCTGTTTGGGAAATGGTAACTGTAAGGGGGTGGTTTAAATCCTGCCCTTCATCCAAACTTTCCTATTGCACTCAGTGCTTCAGGAGAGCACTTCTCTAGACAGCAAGATGAAGGTCCTCTTCTTAGAGTAGTTGTCAGGCCCGCACAGCTAGTAAAACAGAACTAGAAAAAAGCTGGCATCTATTTAAAAAAAAAAATCTTATAACACATATCCAGGAAGCACCTCTCCTGGGGGAACACCCACTGTGATTTTGGCTGGTTGGAGTACATTGGTGCATGTCCTCCTAGATCACACTCCCAGTTGAGATTCTTTTGTTCTGACTTTTTTGTCATTGAAAGAATCCAAGATTCAACAGATCAGAGAGAACACATGTGAGAGTGGTCCTGTAAATAGGAAGGTTGGGAGCAATTTACGTGAGAGGGTCCTGAACCAAAAGGTCTCTTTCTGGCTTTTGCCGTGTGACTGCTAAATAAAACACCCCTGTGTCAGATGCCAGAACGCAGGTTTGCCTCTCTAGCATGCAAAGTGCCTAACTTCTAAGATATGATACTTGATCTCAAAGAGTCTCCTCCCTCGGAACTGTGGAGGTCTGCAGTCTGGATGCCCTTGTCCCAGACAAGTCTGCAGTGCCTGGCTCTTGTGTACGCCACTTGGAGGTCTAGCGGAAGCTTCTGCCCTCCGTAAGGTCTGGGAGCCAAGCTGAGGGGTTGGGCTGAGACTTTGTGAAAGCAAGTCAGGCATCTTTACCTGGAATCACACTTATGCATCCTGCCTTGAGGGACAGCAGTACTGTCTGCATCATTAAGGCAAGATTGTTACTAGCAAACATGTGGGCCAAGGCTTGACTCAATAGCAGATCCTCATCAGATTTCTGTTCCAGAGTAATATAGGGTGTTTAATGTGCCCACCATAAGTTAACAGGCAGGCAGGATGCACAGTCTTTACATGAGCAGATGAAGATGCATAAATTTGTTTAGGAAGGTCTTGCAGTCTCCATCTCCCCTGTCTCCAACAAGAGGTAGCTACTGATACCCATTCATGGACAATTTTGCCAGTCTTTTTTGAGAACTTGCTTCCAGACGAATTCCATAGTTCAATCCCAAGCTCCAGTCTTTTCCATCCTGCTTGCCTCCCTACAGCAATTGCACTGAACAGAGTGGTTACTCTGCCACGTTTGCCTCAGGTAGCAGATATCCACTTGGTTTGTAATAATCTGCAGGCAAGCAGAGTGCTAACCCTAATCCAGGCTCCAGAGCAGCATTTGAAGCAGGGGAAGTAATAGGATTTTCTCTCATCCATCTTCATCTCTCCATTGGGAAACTCCTAAAGGGGCTCTGGAAATTGATTGCTATAAACCTAATTTGGATAGAAAGCATAAGTTACTCTGTGGTGCTGATTAGCATGAAAAGGGCTTTATTAATATTTTTCATGCACTGTACATCCAGTGGTAAATTAAACCTTGAAGGTCATTAGTCATAGTGCTAAGACTCTAATTGAACTTATCCATTTCCCAGCAAACTATGTCAACAGCCATCTCTCTTCTTCTCTACCTGAATTTTTGACTCTTCCCAAGAGTGAAGGTGCATGTTGCTGCGTATGCACGTGGCCCCAAGGGTGCAGGCAGTTACACCTATGAGGAGTCCCACTGGATGTGCAAACCTGAGCACTTGAATGAACGTTTCCAGAAATGAGGCTCCTGTGAGACCCATGACAGGCTGGTGCAGATTTCTGAAAGTAAGATCAAGATGAATTGCACTGACTTTGTCTCACTTCGAAAGGGATAAGAAGAGGCAATTTATTTCATCCTACTTGGACCAAATTCTTCCTCAGAAGATGAATATTAAGCAAACTATGGAAACATGGATTTTGTAATCGATTTTATGTTTTTCTCTGTAAGTTTAATATATTAACTAAAGATTGTTACTTTTTTCCCCCTGAATAATGAACAGGAATAAAGCTTTAAAGTATTTCTAGATGTAGCTGGAAAAATCCCCGGCCCCTTCACTTTCTTATTTACCTTGCTTATATCTAGAAAGTCATCCTCTCATTATTGTAAAAGAAATGTCTCTTCTAATGCTGTCTCTGCTATTAGTTAGCTTTGCAAAAGATGTCTCTGACATTAGAACATTTGAACTAATGCATAAGCCTTGTGACAATCTATTCTTGATCAAATTACCTCATAACTTTTAACGCTTAAGCAGCAGCCTAACCAGTAAGGATGCAATTTTTCTCAGGTATTAAATGCGAGTGAAGATATATTTTTAGGGTAGTTTTGGCTTCAGTCTCTCCTAAGAAACAGATTTAACACTTGTTAAATGAAAATCAATAATAGTTGGTAGAATGGATTGAAAATAATATTTGTTTTACTTGATTGTTTCTTAAAAAAGGAAAAAATAATAGAAAAATACTCTTTGCTGAAAAATTTTACCCTCATTTGTTTTTGAGAAATGAGCATTTTGTCCCCTTCACTTATTTGTCAAAAATCTTGAAAAAGAAACTATTTTTTGAAGATGTTTCAAATATTGAAATATCTTTGTCTCATAATTACATATTTTTCACTTTACTAATATGAATATCTTCATGGAAATCTAGATAGGAGAAGTATTTTGTGAGGAAGTACTTAAAAGATTGAATAGATACACAGCTCCTATGGTAAACTCTGAAAAATGCTGTAGATAAAGAAGAACAGATAGTAATGTCTTTGTAAAAGCTTTTTTCAGATTTTCTTGAATGATAATGGAAATACAGTGAATTATCATGGAAAAAACTATGTGATTTTCATAAATAATCACTTAAAACTCTGAAAAAGTATTAATAATCTTAGTTGTAAACCTATTATTTCTAAGCTTGCCAAGAAATCGACATCAAGCTTGTGGTTCAACTGTGCAAATAGAAGAAGGGATGGTCTGTTGGTTGCTTAACCAGAAGAGAACCGCTGATGAAGGGAGGCGGGACTGCATTCAGTACACTCACGGATGCTTTGAGACAGCTCTTTATAAAAAAAGAATTGCCTGGAAAACATGGTCTCTTGTAATAGGTTTCACTATTGAATGGTGTGTAAGTTGTTTTTTTCTTTTGTGGAAGGTCCTCTATTTTTTTTTCTATCTTAGTTTTACTGAGGTTGGAATCTGTCATGTCCTTACCGACTTAACCAACCATTTTAAAGCCTGTTTAACTAAAGAAAAAAAGTCAATACTTGCTCTCAGTTATACATTTATAACAAATAAAATCTATTACCCTTGTTTATTTCTTTTTGCCCTCCTGAATTCTGTGCCATATTCCAGGGGCAACGTTGCTGCCATGAGCTTCCAAGCCCTTCTTCTGCTGTTGGAGTGCAGTGTGGAGCACGAAACAGTGCTGGGCAACTAGTTCACTCGGCAACAGGAGCCTCGCATACAGCTCTCTGCCTCTTTGAAGACCAAACTGCTATCAGTTGGACCAATCTCTTGGCTAGTGGGTGGTAAGCCCATCTTGACGCCTCCAAGGCTCTCTGCGTCCAGGGAAAAGAGCATTTGGCAAGGTCCACCCAAGCATACACTTTTCATTGTATCTTAAACAGGCTGTGCAAATTAAAGATTGCTTTTGCCCTCTCTCTGCGCAAGCACCATGGAGTGGCTAGTTATTAGTCAAGAAGTAGTAGATTACCTTATAAGCAGCCTCAATAGTAATACATATAAAAAAAGAAAACGAATAAAAGAAGAAAGTGAGTTTTAAATGAAGTGTTGCCAGTGTGTAGACTCAGGCATACTTATGGATCTGTGCCAGGAATTTCCAAGGAGCCCTGAAGGAGTTAGGGCACAATGTTATCCATAGAGGTGAAGGAGTGAGTCAGAGCAGTTCCACACAGCATCTGCACACATGGAGTGATTTTACAAGCAGTCACTGCAGGACCTCCATCACCGTGATCTGAATGCAAAAGATTGATCTACTATCCTAGAAATGAATGAGTAAAACATGTAAATATAAATGTTCACCCTGACCCTTTCTTCACACAGTAGTGCAATTACAAATAAATAAAAGTGAAGTCAGAAGAGGAACTTTGTCTACAGTGCATTACTAAATCAAGTGTTTGAGACAAATTAAATTAAACATTTAACATAGCTGCTTTATTTATAATGATTACATAGGCCTTCATAACTACTAACGTTAGTTAATTTTTATACCTTTGTAGTTTATTCCTGGCTTTATTACCCAATCAGATCAAAGTCATGTATCTAACTTCTTTACAAAAATCAGTTGATGTATTCTACAAAAAAATAAACCCTCTTCTGGGTGAAAGTGAAAGTAATATCTCATGCTAAAGAAAAAAAACAAAGGAAAAAATCTTACTGTAGATCAATCTTTTTCTTTCCTTCTATATTTCCTATACAGTTAGACCTCCTCTATTTTTATTGGTAGCTTTCCATATTCATGACTGATAGATATAATCAGTGTTTTGGAGAAAGGTATTTACCTTAGTGATGGTCTAGGCATGTTCTGTGCAAAGGGTATTCACTTAAAAAAAGAAAAAGAAAGTTTTCTGTATTGTCAACAAAAATGCTGTCCTATTTCTTGTTCATTGTAAATATGGAGAGTAAACTATCCTGGTTTTCTTTACAGTGTGATTTAACATACTCAAGAACTTTATGATGTCTCTCTCAGTCTTTTCATCTCTAGATTAAGCAGTCCCAGTTCCTGAATAATTTGTTTTCACTGCAAAAGAATATGCAATAACTATATTGTATAATGATACCTACAGAATGTTATTCTGAAAGTATGTCTTAATATACGTACGACAGGCTATCGTATATGACAGACTGTATGAATAAGAAAGTAAGTATTAAATGGAACAGGAGAGAAACTAAAAATTATACAGTAGGGTATGAAATAATGTATGTACTGACACTGTTTAGAAATAACAGTAAAAAACAAAAAAAGGGGGAGTGGCACTGGGATACTACCCTGTGCTTTCAGGAACCTTATCCCATCCAGCCATAAAGAAAGGGGTTTGTGATGTTCAGGAAGGTCAAAGATAATTCCAAAGATGTCACAGCTGCCAAAGGGTGACTATTGATAGGATGTCTATCAGAGAGACCCAGACACTTTGTCAAGAAGATAAAGATATAATTCAGTGTTGAAGGAATTTTAAAGATAGAGCAAATAAACAGTAAAGAAATGGAACTAGGGAAAATCCTGCCTCCTAGGAGAGCAGAGATTGATTAAGTCTGTCAAAAAAAGTAAAACAGTGAAATACCAGTGGCCTAATCACAGGAACTGGCATGGCATTTGGAGAAAAGAACGCAGACTGTAGGAGGAAAAATCCTGAGGAGGAAAGATGGATCGGGGTACCTCCCTGGAAGGCTGCCTGCTGTTTCTCCTTAATGAGTAACAGCTTCAATTTAAGAACCATGCAGTGTTCTGCTTTTTCTGCTCTGAAGCTTTTATCTGCCTTCTGTGACAGCTTTTGGACTCTTTCAGATGTATAGACAGGAAGGTTTGATATTGGTTAGGGTGAAAAGGTATGAGACAGTTACTGGTAACTAATTGAGAATAGGAACTAACGATGATTCACTAGTTTTGTCTTAACCCAACAAAGAAGGAAAATGGGCTGAGGTAAACGGTATGTGGGGCCACAATGAACCCAATAGATAGTCAGCATGAAGTGGTAACAAAAGTTACACCCAGTGTAGTCCCATAGAAAAAAGAAAAAATTAGTTTCACAGTAATTTTGATCATTTTCCTATAAATTCCAGTTTCTTTTCAGCAAATTAAAAGCTGTTTGTAAGAAAACAACAAACTACAATTGCTTCTGAATGTTATTAAGAGAAGACTTAAATTTCCTACGGAACAGATAAATCAAGCATCAAAGTATAGCAGCATGGCATTTCTTTTTAATTCTTCATGTCACATTTTTATTGGACACATCGGGGAAAGCAGCAGGCAGGCTGTTTTGGCTTTAATGTTTGAGAAATAGAGATAGAAGAAATAGATAATTCAACTTCAAGCAGATGTAGGATCAGCATAAAAGATGCTGTTTTGGGGGAGCCAGTAACATTAGACAATCAAGTGTAGAAACCCCACATTTCTGTTTAACTGCTTTTCTTTTCTAGATCTCTTGAGGCTGCCAGCAGTAATCACTTTGCAAACCAGAAAATAAAATGGTAAATGAAAATTCACTTAAAAATGCAACTTTCAGAATAAAGACACGTATACACATCCTGGAAAAAGAAATTATGCAAACCTAATGGATTATGTTAAAAATAAAGAGCTAGCGGGTGAGGTTAATTGAAGTGAAAAGTGCTGAAGGAGCTTCACTGAATGTTTGAAGAATAAAGAATGTATTATTAGCAAATAAAAACCCCAACAAATCCAAACCTAAAGTGGAGCAGAAATCTAAAAGCTTTAAAATGTTGTCCTGGTTTCAGCAGGGATAGAGTTAATTTCCTTCCTAGTAGCTGGTACAGTGCTGTGTTTTGGATTTAGGATGAGAACAATGTTGATAACACACCGATCATAGAATCATAGAATCATTGAGGTTGGAAAAGACCTCTAAGATCATCGAGTCCAACCGTCAACCCAACACCACCAGGCCCACTAAACCATGTCCCTAAGCGCCTCATCTACACGTCTTTTAAAAACCTCCAGGGATGGGGACTCCACCACTTCCCTGGGCAGCCTGTTCCAATGTTTCACCACTCTTTCAGTAAAGAAATTTTTCCTTACATCCAATCTAAACCTCCCCTGGCGCAACTTGAGGCCATTTCCTCTCGTCCTATTGCTAGTTACTTGGGAGAAGAGACCAACACCCACCTCGCTACAACCTCCTTTCAGGTAGTTGTAGAGAGCGATGAGGTCTCCCCTCAGCCTCCTTTTCTCCAGGCTGAACAGTCCCAGTTCCCTCAGCCGCTCCTCATAAGACTTGTTCTCCAGACCCCTCACCAGCCTCGTTGCCCTTCTCTGGACACGCTCCAGCACCTCAACGTCCTTCTTGTAGTGAGGGGCCCAAAACTGAACACAGTATTCGAGGTGCGGCCTCACCAGTGCCGAGTACAGGGGGACGATCACTTCCCTACTCCTGCTGGCCACACTATTTCTGATACAGGCCAGGATGCCATTGGCCTTCTTGGCCGCCGATGTTTTAGTTGTTGCTAAGTAGTGCTTACACTGGTCAAGGACTTTTCAGCTTCCCATGCTCTACCGACTGGGAAGGCTGGAGGTGCACAAGAAGCTGGGAGGGGGCACAGCCAGGACAGCTGACCCCAACTGGCCAAAGGGACATTCCATACCATGTGACGTCATGCTCAGTACATAAACTGGGGAAAGCTGGCCGGGGGGGCCGCTGCTCGGGGACTGGCTGGGCATCGATCAGTGGGTGGTGAGCAACTGCATTGTGCATCACTTGCTTTGTATATTCTTTTATTATTATTATTATCATCATTATCATTACTATTTTACTTTATTTCAATTATTAAACTTTTTATCTCAACCCATGAGTTTTCTCACTTTTACTCTACTGATTCTCTCCCCCATCCCACCGCGGGGGGGAGAGTGAGCGAGTGGCTGTGTGGTGCTCAGTTGCCAACTGAAGTTAAACCACGACAGTCCTTTTTGGCACCCAACGTGGCGCTCGAAGGGTTTGAGATAATAACAGATTAACCAGAGTGCATTAAGGCATTTATATCTGTTAACAGTTGTGGGTCACAGTGTTGGTTCATCTGTTCTCGATACTGGTTTGTCTGATCTGCATCATGCTCTTTTTTTTGCTATACATGTTAAAGATTGGTGTTGGTTTTTGCAGTTTGCTGTGGTCTGCAGCGATTAGTGATGTTTTGCCTGGGAGGTTTGTTATTAAAACACTGGCCTTGAGCTTAATCTGGTATTTGAGCTTTCTATTGAAGCCATTACTGTACTTCGGGTACCACTTCATGGAGACAATTAGCAATTATAGTCCTTCCTCTGAGAGGTTTTTTATAGAGGAAATACAGAATGGCAGGGTCGCTACCTTCTTCTATGATGTTTCCTCCTTCATTACAGTAACTTTTCAGTATCTTGAACATCCTTGGGTAGTTAAGATACTTCTATTGGTATCTCTTGGGAATATTGTTTCGGTTTTGTCTAAGGTTAATAAGCAATTTAAGAATATCATCCAGAGATCTGCCCCAAGGCTGAATAGTTATGAGTGGCAGGGTGTGTGGGATAGCATGGGCAAATACCTAGGACAGTGGGCACCCCCAGTGTTTTGGAACTTCACCCCTGATGAGCAAGTGCAGAATCCTGAAAAATTAGTAGAATATTTGGAAAAAATATGCTGTCACCCTGGCAACTCCAGAGAGACACAGATCACTGCAACGTGCTGGGGCCTGGCCCATGCCTACCGAGCCCTGTTCAACACCATTCAGTACCCTCAAAGGGAAGAGGTGGTCTCTGGATCTGACGATAAAACGACAGGCACTGTGGCCACTCAGACCCCGGTGACACGCCCTGTGGCTGAACCAAAAAGCCAACCTGTGCCGGTATCAGTCGCCCCTGTACACAAGAAGAAATCTTGCAAGCGGAAGTCGGCTCGTTTAGTAAGGGAGGAAGAAGCTTCTTCTAAAAGGGAGCCAGAGGAAGAAGTGTACGAGACAGACTACCCTGGAGAAGGGCTATCACGAAAACAGGAGGAGGAAAGCTGGCTGCTGCCCGGGGAGGAAGAAGAAGAAAAACTCCTAAATGAGACAATAACAACCCAATCTCTATCCCTGTGAGCTGTGAGACATACGAAAAGATTTCCGTCATCATCCAGGCGAGCATATTGTCACCTGGCTGCTCCAATGCTGGGATAATGGGGCCAGTAGCCTGGAATTAGAGGGTAAAGAAGCCAAGCAGCTGGGATCCCTTTCTAGGGAAGGGGGCATTGACAAAGCAATTGGAAAAGGGACACAAGTCCTCAGCGTTTGGAGGTGACTCCTGTCACCTGTCATCCCTTCAAAGAAGACGTTATATGTCACCCAGGCAAGTGGACCACCATGCAGAGGGGTATCCAGTACCTGAGGGAATTAGGAGTGCTGGAGATGATTTATGGTGACCAGAACAATGAACAGCTATCCAAAGATCCAGATGAAGTCAAGTGCACATGACCCATGTGGCGGAAGTTTGTAAGGAGTGCACCATCGTCACATGCCAATTCATTGGCAGTAATGACCTGGAAGGACGGAGAGGGACAAATGGTGGATGAATTGGCTGGCCAACTCCGGCAATACAAAGAAAGCCTCTCTTCCTCCCTCGTCTCGGCTGTGGAGAAACTGTCCCGGGAGGTTCAGCAACTCAAAGAAGATAGGTCCTACTCCCCATCTGTATGGACCAGTATCTCGGCTATTAGGAGTCAGCGTTCTTTTGCTCGAGAGAGAGTGTAAAGGGTACACACCATGGGGTGCCGTATGGTTTTACCTGCATGACCACCGAGAGGACATGAGGAAGTGGGATGGAAAACCTACGTCAGCCCTAGGGGCATGGGTACATAAGTTGCAAGGGAAAACAATCACAGAAAGAGGTTCTTCCAGGAAAATTGCTGCTCCAGTTTCCAGCGGGCAGTTCCCCAGAGAGAGTAGAAGGGCTGATCTTACTCCTGATCTTAATGAAAAGACTTCTGACTTGTATTTACAGGAAATGAGAAACGAATACTATGACCAGGACTAGAGGGGCCCTGCCTCCAGCCAGGGGGAGGAAAGGGACAACCAGGTTTACTGGACTGTGTGGATTCGGTGGCCTGGCACACTGGACCCACAGAAGTATAAGGCTCTAGTAGACACCGGTGCACAGTGTACCCTAATGCCATCAAGCTATATAGGAGCAGAACCCATCTGTATTTCCAGAGTGACCGGGGGATCCCAACAGCTAACTGTATTGGAAGCCGAAGTAAGTCTAACTGGGAATGGGTGGCAGAAGCCCCCCATTGTGACTGGCCCAGAGGCTCCGTGCATCCTTGGCATCGACTGCCTCAGGAGAGGGTATTTCAAGGACCCAAAAGGGTACTGGTGGGCTTTTGGTATAGCTGCCTTGGAGACGGAAGAAATTAAACAGCTGTCTACCTTGTCTGGTCTCTCAGAGGACCCTTCTGCTGTGGGGTTGCTGAAGGTCAAAGACCAACAGGTGCCAATTGCTACCACCACAGTGCACTGGTGGCAATATCACACCAAGCGAGACTCCCTGATTCCCACCCATAAGCTGACTTGTTGACTGGAGAGCCAAGGAGTGATCAGCAGGACTTGCTCAGCCTTTAACAGTCCCATATGGCCAGTGCGGAAGTCTAATGGAGACTGGAGACTGACAGTAGACTATCGTGGCCTGAATGAAGTCACGCCACCACTGAGTGCTGCTGTGCTGGACATGCTAGAACTTCAATACGAACTGGAGTCAAAGGCAGCCAAGTGGTATGCCACAGTTGATATCGCTAATGCGTTTTTCTCAATCCCTTTGGCAGCGGAGTGCAGGCACCAGTTTGCTTTCACTTGGACGGGCATCCAGTACACCTGGAACCGACTGCTCCAGGGTGGAAACACAGCCCCACCATTTGCCATGGACTGATCCAGACTGCACTAGAACAGGGTGGGGCTCCGGAACACCTGCAATACATTGATGACATCATCGTGTGGGGCAACACAGCAGGAGAAGTTTTTGAAAAAGGGAAGGAAATAGTCCAAATCCTGCTGAAGGCTGGTTTTGCCATAAACCAAAGTAAGGTCAAGGGACCTGCACAGGAGATCCAATTTTTAGGAATAAAATGGCAAGATGGACATCATCAAATCCCAATGGATGTGATCAACAAAATAACAGCCATGTCTCCACCAACCAGCAAAAAGGAAACACAAGCTTTCTTAGGCGTCATGGGTTTTTGGAGAATGCATATTCCAAACTACAGTCTGATCATAAACCCTCTCTATCAAGTGATCCGGAAGAAGAACGATTTCAAATGGGGCCCTGAGCAACGAGAAGCTTTTGAACAAATTAAAGAGGAGATAGTTCATGCAGTAGCCCTTGGGCCAGTCCAGGCAGGACAAGATGTAAAAAATGTGCTCTACACCGTAGCCGGGGAGAATGGCCCTACCTGGCACCTCTGGCAGAAAGCACCAGGGGAGACTTGAAGTTGACCCCTAGGGTTTTGGACTTGGGGATACAGAGGATCCGAGGCCCGCTATACTCCAACTGAAAAAGAGATATTGGCAACATATGAAGGGGTTTGAGCTGCTTCGGAAGTGATCGGCACTGAAGCACAGCTCCTCCTGGCGCCCTGATTGCCGGTGCCGGGCTGGATGTTTAGAGGGAGGATCCCTTGTACACATCATGCAACTGATGCTACATGGAGTAAGTGGGTCGCACTAATCACACAAGGGGCTCGAATAGGAAACCCCAGTCACCCAGGAATCTTGGAAGTGATCATGGATTGGCCAGAAAGCAAAGATTTTGGAATATCGCTAGAGGAGGAGGTAACGCGTGCTGAGGAGGCCCCAATGTATAATAAACTACCAGAAAATGAGAAACAATATGCCCTGTTCACTGTTGGGTCCTGTCATACTGTGGGAAAGCATCGGAGGTGGAAAGCTGCTGTGTGGAGTCCTATGCGACAAGTTGTAGAAACGGCTGAAGGAGAAGGTGAATCGAGCCAATTTGCAGAAGTAAAGGCCATCCAGCTGGCTTTAGACATTGCTGACCGAGAAAAGTGGCCAGTGCTCTAACTCTATACTGACTCATGGATGGTGGCAAATGCCCTGTGGGGGTGGTTGCAACAATGGAAGCAGAGCAACTGGCAGCGCAGAGGCAAACCCATCTGGGCTGCCGTATTGTGGCAAGATATTGCTGCCCAGGTAGAGAACCTGGTTGTAAAAGTCCGTCACGTAGATGCTCACGTACCCGAGAGTCGGGCCACTGAAGAGCACCAAAACAACCAGCAGGTGGATCAGGCTGCTAAGATTGAAGTGACTCAGGTGGATCTGGACTGGCAACATAAGGATGAATTATTTCTAGCTCGGTGGGCCCATGGCACCTCAGGCCATCAAGGAAGAGACACAACATACAGATGGGCTCGTGATCGAGGGGTGGACTTGACCATGGACACTATTGCGCAGGTTATCCATGGATGTGAAACATGCTCTGCGATCAAGCAAGCCAAGTGGTTAAAGCCCCCCTGGTATGGAGGACGATGGTTGAAATATAAATATGGGGAGGCCTGGCAGATCAATTATATCACACCCCCACAAACCTGCCAAGGCAAGCGCCACGTGCTTACAATGGTGGAGGCAACCACCGGATGGCTGGAAACATATCCCGTGCCCCATGCCACTGCCCGGAACACTATCCTGGGCCTTGAAAAGCAAGTCCTATGGCGACATGGCACCCCAGAAAGAACTAAGTCAGACAATGGGACTCATTTCTGAAACAACCTCATAGACACCTGGGCCAAAGACCGTGGCATTGAGTGGGTATATCACATCCCCTATCATGCACCAGCCTCCGGGCAAACCGAACGATACAATGGACTGTTAAAGACTACGCTGAGAGCAATGGGTGGTGGGACGTTCAAACATTGGGATACACACTTAGCAAAGGCCACCTGGTTAGTCAACACTCGGGGATCTGCCAATCGAGCTGGCCCTGCCCAGTCAAAACCTTTACGTACTGTAGATGGGAATAAAGTCCCTGTGGTGCACATAAAAAATATGTTGGGGAAGACAGTCTGGGTTATTCCTGCCTCGGGCAAAGGCAATCCCATCCATGGGATTGCTTTTGCTCAAGGATCTGGGTGCACTTGGTGGATAATGCGGAAGGATGGGGAAGTCCGATGTGTGCCTCAAGGGGATTTGATTTTGGGTGAGAATAGCCAATGATCTGAACTATATGATGTTAATTGCTACATAATATTATATGCCATACCAATGGTATTGCAGTAAGAATCACCCAGATTAATGAAGAATGAACTTCGATGAAACCAAGCAATGCACAGTGATGATGGAACCAGGACTGACTTCAACATGAAACAATCCAACACCGCATACCATCTCCATCTTTCCTGCCTTGAAAGATTATTATGACAGGTGGAGCCCAAAGTCATGGACTAAATGAACTCAACGAACATTTTAGAGGGATGGCCCATAGACTAACGGAATGATATCTGTGTGTATATGTATCAAAAACCAGGAAAAGGGGTGGTGATTAATGGAAATGTATTGGAAAGTGGGGGACAAATGGAGACAAAGTCCTGTGCTGGGACTGATGCAGGAGCTGAGTCCCTCTGCCCGGAAGGAAGCTATCGCAGGCACTGTGCTTTTATGTGTTACCTGGTGTGCTAAGGGAGAGCGTTACTGCTACAGGCCTTGGCAGGCAAGAGGGGACAGCAAGCCATATGGACCCACCTGCCGGTGAGGATATGGTCTCATCTCTTCTCAGTCCTATAAATATGGAATTGCTTGTGTGTGATGCTGGGCAGGAGGCAGAAGAGGGAAAGGAAGAAACTTTCTTCTTTTGTTAGTCTGCAAAGTAAAACCAAAAAAAACCCAACCCCCCTAAACCAACCCCAGCCTATCTCTGTATTTCTGCCACTCAGAAATTAGTGTAAATGGTTAAAACTCCAAATATTTAAAGCAGATCAAAATAAAAGCATGAACTTTCAGTAGTCCACTATTGTCAGAAGGAGAAGTGTTTCCATCAATGTTTCCTTTGCTTGGAGTTCTCTTTGAAGCTGAATTTTTTCATGTGAGGTCTCAACGACTTTTTTTTCCTCATTTTTAGCTTTTGAAAAAGAGCAGTCACATCTGATCTACTGAGACACCGGGCTTTTAGTACTCATGGCCTTACAGCATTCCCACTGCAGCTCTGTTAGTGAAATAATGTGCAGTATATAGGGAGGAGAGAATGCAAGACTGTTCAGAGGAAAGATTGCCATGATGGTACTGCTAATGCACACTTATGTGGTGTGAATATATGACATCCAGATTTTCTTTTTAAAAGGTTTATCTTTCTAGTCTTCTAAGGACTAAAGGAGGAAAGAGAAGCTTACAAATATAATCAAGTGTAGAGGCAGATATGGTGACTTTGTACTGTTATAAAACAGGCTAGTGTTTCAAATTATTAGCAAGGTGAGCCAATTCTCTTCATCTTTAAATAATCTAATTATTTAGTTGTTTTTTTTATAAAGTTAATTGTGAATTTGGATTCCTAATTTAATTTTCTGGGACCTGCACAAGACTTTAGATATCTGTTGTGTTAAAGGAAGATGAATATCCCTTGCTTTCTTCAGTGCATTAGAACAGGACTTCTGTGGATGTGGTCCATCTCCCTAAGGCTTAGTCCTGAGGTGGAAAAAAGCTCCATTTTCCACCTGAAAGTTTAAAGTGATATTCTAACTTGATTATTCTTATTCTTTGGGCTCACCTGTGTGTCTGCTTGAGGGGTAAAGGGCTGAAGGATCAATGTTGCAGGGCTAGAACCGTTGATTCCACAGTTCAATCACGTAGCAGGATCATTTTGCTTTCCTTCCTGCAGATGTCTTGTTTGATCCAGACATATTGTGTTACAAAGACCCCATGGTTTTTGAGAACATCTCCTAACAGATTCATATTCCACTATATGAAAGGATAACCCATCCATTTAGCTATGATGTTGGCAAAGTCCCCAAGTAGTGAATTCCCTTGATGCACTCTCGAAGTCTGAATGCTAAGTCCATTTTCAGAGTAGATTTTAATTCTGTTAATTAATTTGTAAAGCAATTGCATACTCATGTAAAGTGAGCATGCTTTGAGGAAACAACTAAAACACCAAACGGATTTAAAAAATAGCTACAAGGCATGATTATGTTAAATTTCCAGTTTTTAAAACTAACCTTACAAACACAAATATTTTGCTAAATCATACAGATCATAAAATAAAATACATATGTTAAACTGATCATCTTTGTTTCTTTGTAAAGTTTACATAAAGTAAATGTTTCTACAAACCAAAGGCTGCTTTGTTATATAGGTTAATAGACTCAATTCTTTGTTCGTGCCACATTTACTATTATGTCAATTGCAGTCTAATTACACCTGATTTATATGTGACATTGTGCCCTATTGTGTAGGTGCTGAGCTCTATTATGAATGGGTCAGTAGTAGATCAATCCTGATTAACTTTCAACATTTCTCTTATGGATCTGCTGCTAGTCGAGGTGTAATTCTGAGTATGCAGCATGACAGGGTCATGTCACCGGCAGATCAACTGGCCTGTTTACTTTCCTCTCTGGCTCCTATATGGGATCAGAATATATGGGAGCATTTGCAGCATAAAGCTGCAGGCATTTTAGTTCCTTTAAGCCTTAACTGTAGCTGCTGCTCATAAATCACTATATGACTGCTGTTTAATTGTAATATTTACGTATAATGTTAATAATGATTAAAAATGATTAAGATTTCATCTGTAGTATATTCATATGAGCAGTTTCATGGCCTTTGGTGGAATCATTCATATGAATAAAGAAATGGACTATAATGTTTGTGGAACTGAGGTCTGCACTGCACATCCTCAAAGGGGATGCTTATTTAAATTCTGATTTCATTGGAATTGAAGACAAAGAAAACAGGTTTCACAAACATCACAAAACCATTTCTTTAGACTTAACATTTATAAAAGCTTATTTCTGAAAATGTCTATTGGTAGTTAAGGCATACTTAGAACAAAGCACTGCTACTTTGTAGATATGGTAGAATTGGCTTTAGCAAGCTGGTGTGCAGAAGGCATTTTGTGCTTCAGTAAGTTAAATCCATTTTTTAATTTAGGAAAATTAGCAGATAATTATGTTTAGTGTATTGCAGATATATAAGATCAACTCGTTGCAGGAGAAATCGGGCAGTATTGCAAGCAGCTTTGGCTATTGAGCTGTTTATCAGTGCATTGGGTCATGAGGGAGCAGATCTGATTGGCATCGTTAAATTCAGCTTGTAACAGATACTGTGCATTTGCCTCAGTTTTAGCGTATGGATAATACATTAATATGGATGGAAACAGACTTTCCTGTACTTGTTTTGCCTCTGCCCCAAGCTCGCAAAGGGGCATTTGGCTCCAATCTGGAAGCCATATGGCACCGAACATATACTTGTTTACATCTATCAGTATAGACTTAATCTCAGTCAGTCCCTGCCCCCCTCCCACTGGTATCTGGTTTCCTGCAGGTGAATTGTTAGCATCTTCTGAATATTCATCTTATTTGGGAATTTGCATGTTGAGGATGTGAAGATTCCCTAGTGACTCAATCGCTAGTCACTAGGGGCTTGCAAGTCTCAGCCCTTGGCTGTAACTTTCAGACAAGCTGCTCTTCTCTCTTGAGAAGGTCAATGTTTAATGCATATGTTCGAACGAGTAAAGTTTTCTGTCTTTTTTCTATAAACCCTGTGGCAAATGTTAAAGGCATCATTCTAGGAGATGAATACCCTTAGGAACTGAAGCTGAAGCTTTTCTCATAACTCTTCATGAAAGCTCAGTGAAATATTTACCTCACTTCCATGCCAATAATCCTAGTTCTGGCAATGTGCTCTAAAGATGATGTAGAAAACACAGTAGCTTTGTCTGTTACCTGAAAAGAAATAAAAATATGTGAAAATACATATTTGTAAATGGAAAGTGAGTGAGTTGTGTTGATTTGTAGGTGGTTCAGAGCCCTTTATATATTTACTTTCTAAGCAAGTAGGAGATGCAGGTGGAGCGAGCACTGTTCAACTCAAGCTCATTCAGTACACCCATCATAGACTTTCTATGGTTTCTCGTTCTAGCCAACTTTCACGGAAGCCAGAACAGGAAGAAACAGCTATTTTGACCTAGGGTAGGTATTCTTTGGTGTAAGTTATTTTTCTTAGTCATTTGCATTACTGAGAGATTTGAGTGACATGCCCAGCTTTACATCTAACTACAAGGTAGGGGTTCATTGTTTTTCTTTTTTTCTTTTACTATAATGGTCATCATGAAAGACGCATGAAGCTGATTTTTTTGAAAGTTAAATATGAGGGATTAATGTTGATATTATGGACTGTTTCAAAGTAGAAATTGACCTCTTGATCCTCATAGGCGATGACAGGAAAAGACAGTTTTATGAAAAGCTCCAGTCCTGTTACAGTCTACATGGATATGAAGATTGTTACCATACTTCCTTAATGCCAATTCAATGCAAAGAATTTAAAGGATTAGAATTTTATTTATTTACAGAAAATTATTTAAGGTGGCATTGGATGAAATTCTTTTCCTGGTCACAACACTGCCATAGTATTTTGAATTTAATAATATCACAAAAGCAATGATTTTTCCTTTGGGTATTCCTTGAAAGTTAAGTTTTGCCCAAAATACAGTTTGTTTTTCTTAGGAAAATGTTATTTTAAAATAAAACCATTGATAAATGGGTCTGACAATACAGCAGACTGCCCAATTTTTTTCTCCTGAATTCTCATTTTCAATGAATTTAAGACTTCTGTGTTATAAAGATACATCTTTGATTGCAAAATATTTAAATGAAATATTTGACTTCTTAAAGGTCAGCAAATTATACATAGCTAAGATTGTAAAAATATTCAGAGTGCAAAGGAGTTGGACTAAGAAACAGTTTCACTTTATTGATGCAAAAATCCCAGTGTAGTCACAGGGGCTGAGTCTTTAAGCAGGTAAAATATGCACAAGAATCAAGCTGAGAAAGTGAATTTGAACATGAATTAATTTGTAATTGTTTCATATAGCACTATTAGAATTTTTTCCTCAAATAAAAATGAATGGGGTTTGAATCCACTTCGTTAAATATCATGTTAAACATAACCAAATACTTCAAATTTGAGAAATTTCTGATATTCAGAAGTGTTACATTTGCCATATAAGGGTATACATAGAAGCATGTGCATGGGTTATTATAAGCTATGAGGAAAAAGTTTAATGAATTACAATTTGATTTTCACGTGAAGGAGTCAATTAATTAAAACGTGATATGTGCCATGCTTTCAGTTAATCTGAAGCTATATTTCTTTCTGTTAAAAAAACCAAGGAGTGCCCAATTTGCCCTCACTTTGTTCTCAGATTTATTTAGTGTATTATGAAGTATTCCTCCAGTGTATGTGTGTCTCTGCGTGTGCATGTATGAATATAAAAGCTTGATATATGGAATATAGAATTAGACTATCGCTTGTATCCAAGAGGGACATTAGGTACCTATGCCATAGATAATAGTTATAGTAGGTGAAATACTACTATCCATCTGTTATTTAATTGGGTATTTGCAGAGCAAAGGAATATAACCTGGAGTTTGAAATATGATGTCTAGAAAATATAATTCTGGTGTCAGGGCAGACAATACCAGGTTGGTCATTAACACATCTGGCAATGGATTTTATGATCAATCTTGGCATTTTTGCACAGGAAAACTTGCATTCTTTTTTTGATATGTATTGATATATTCCATGTTCTTCTGTGACTGGTCTACATCATCTGAAATTTTGGAACAATTTGTGCAGACTTTAGTCATCAGCTGATAAATTTGCTCCTAAGATTGCTTTCCCAAAGGCTTTTGTGTGACTAAGGTTAACAAAACTATTAGATTCATTCATTCATTTGATCCCATAAGTTGGGATGGGCTGTTTCTTCTGGTCCTCACGTGTAGAGTTCCTGTGATGTGCAGTGTTGCTCCTTCTTCCTCCTCTTTATGTCTCTGTGTCCCCTAGGATAGGGTGGCTTTTGCCAGGTGTTATCTGGTGACATCCAGCTGTTGTGGCCTGTCACAAAACTGCCCCAGTCCTCATAAGAGATTTCTGTTATGTGAGACCAGCAGGATCCTTCAAACTTCTAGCACAGACCACTGCATTTCAAAATGTGGAAATCGTGGCTCTCCACCTCTGAGTGCACTTATCCAGGCAGGGTGACTGCAGAGTGAATAAAGTTATGTTGGTCTGTGTTCTTGATAACCCTGGGAAAAGCCAAGAGCTTTCAGTTTTCCTGTAGCCAAAAAGTAACGACTGTAGATCCCAGCGCAGTATTGCACGTGAATGATTTTATGTTCAGCATTATGATGATGCAAGCCATAGTAATACTGAATATTGTGATAGACAGATGTAGACGATTATTTAAAATGTTTTTCTAATTAAATTGTCCAATTCCATTAGCTTATAAGTGTCTACTACTCAGCATAACTAACAGGAATTTTACGGGGAATCAATTAGGATGTGAAAGCATATTCTCTAGCTCTTATGATCTGGAAAGATAAGAATTCAGGAACAGAAATAAAGGTGCTCATATCTCTTAGAATTCAAAGAAATTATAAATCTGTTTCAGGGAGCAGATATGAACCTTAACTTTTTATAGAAAAGCTCTCTGGAAAAAAAACACACCAAAATCAACACCTTAAATCAATGAAACTACACATTAAATAACATGAAATGGCTTGGATAGCATGACCCAAAGAAATTAAATACATAGTTAGAGTACTGGCAGGCTTGAGGCAATGGCTGAGAATAAGCAAAGTGTTCACAGAAAGCTTCTTAGTGCTTGGATTAGAGTAATGGATGCCTTGAATTAGACTGATTTGCTACTTAGGGTAGAAATGCAGGCTCCTAAATACACTTAGAAAATAGGGTGTAGTTTTGTGGAATTACATAATTGCAATTTTTTTGCTAAGCAGATTTTTTGAAGCATAGGACAGATATGTAAGAGGATTTATAACTATGAATTAGGATCCCATAACAGTAGGGGCTTTGTATATAAATTGATGGTGATGGCAAGGAAAACTTTACCATCTAAAGCCCACATTCTGGCAAGAAAACAATTTAGTCTTCACTCCATTTTTCAGTCCAAGTGAATTCTGTGGAATGTTTCTGAGGTATAACATTTAAGTACAAACTGACAGAATCATGATCTTGAGGATCTGGGCAGCCTGTCTGAGCTCAGACTTTAGGTCTCTGAAATGGCAAAAGAGATTATTTTGAAACTCCTTAATTTTACTTCCACAGGGACTGGATTTTCTCAACATCAGGGAATATTTCACAGACAAGATCCCCGTGTCATAACTTTTCTTGCCTATTTTATTTGTTGTAGTAGTAATTTTCTTTCAGTTAAGATGTGCTGCTGCGAGATGTTTTCTTTCTTCATTTGATTTTGCACTGTAGATACCTATATTGTTGATTTGCCAAGATTTGAAGACACAGAATTCACAAAAAATGGAAAAATAGAAGATGTTTCATTGAAATAATTAACCTACCAGTGCCACAAGTTAGGCCTTAAATTATCTGGCATTGAATGAGGCAATATCACTAGCCATATGGGTTAATATTATTAAATGTTACTTCTACTACAAAAGGCCATGTAAGAAAATGTGTTTTACATCATAACTATCTTTGATTTTTGTAACAGTAGTAGTAATAACAATAACAACAACAATAATAATAGCAATAATAAAAAAGCCCCAAATGTTTTTTTTTGGTGAATGGCACATTCTCATTGTCTGCAGTAGCTTTGGTTTCCTCACAGTCCAGATACTTTTGCTTACTTCCTTTTTTCTTCCTTATATATTATTATCTGAAGAATGGTGCCAGGTCCTCATTGTTTAGACCTTTTAAGATCTTATAATTGAGTAACTGGAAGTAAGTTAACAGCTATCTGATCTGTTCTGCATGTACAATATACACGGAGTACCAAAGGCAAAAAAAATTACCGTTACTGATAAAGCCAATGAAAAGTGTCATTAAAAGTTGGGATTTTTTCTAAAGATCCTTCCAAAGCCACTAGATGCAACCCAGGGAACAGGACGTGTAGCTGAATTTTTGTGTTTGTTTTTAATCTCTGGAAAACTGTAAGTGAAAGATCACCATTCTCTCTAAGAAAAAAAACATATGAGTGAGTGGAGCACTTTAGACAGTAACAAAACTCTCTTCCCTCTGAAGTTTATATTATGGGCAAACATAAAGTCCTTTTCATTTATTATATTTTTTAAAAAACTTGCTACTGCTCATTTTATACACCAGTGGATCAGGAGTTATCTGTTCATATGGTTGATCTAAAGATGACTTTTTCCCACATCCACAGATGCTTTGACCTGAAAAACAGCCAAAGCAGTCTCAAGATGACTCTAATTTTGCCTGATCCCAATTGCTCTCTGAGTGCTGTCAAACCTCAAAGTCTGCCTAAGAGCACACTCCATCAGTGCTCTCCTTATCCCATGCTACATACTCTGAATATACATGGAGATTGATGACCGAAATTTTCTGGTATCCAGAGAACACCTTTAATTCTCATAGACTAGGTTACAAATTAATCAGGTGAGACTTCTATCTCTGCTCTTCATTTTAGCACTACAACAATGTTTTAGGTCCCATGGCCACTCTTAGATTCATACATAAATATGTACTGCCAAATGCAGTAGTTCTGTCCTTGTACCCTAGGGAGGACTTTGGCCCCTGAAGGGGACATGTTACTGTGCTGGAGTGGAATGAAACCTCCTGAATGTGGTTCATTTCCACCAGTTGCGTTATTTCTAATTCATTCTCCTAAATGAGAATAGTAAACGGGGCCCAGATCCTCAGAGCTAAAGCAGTCGTAAAGTCTTGGATGTTGAACCAAAGTTTTCGGTCATTTATTGTCAGTATTTCTCACTCCATCTAGGCATGTAGGGCATTAAACTTAAAAGAAAATCTTGGAAGACATGAATGTGTCTGTAAGCTGCTATGCTACAAGTCCTGCTGCAGTTTGTAATGTTCATTATCACTTTGCCATTCTGTTAAATCCCTTTAGACATTTTTTTTTCTTCTTGAGTTTTTTAAGGCTTTGTTAAATATGATTAAGGAATTATTAAGCCATTTATCTACAGGGTTTTGTTTGATCTGCTGTAATTTGTGGCACATATTAGTAAGGAAATGACATGCTCATTGATAGTGACGGACCTTGCATGTTTAGTATGCAATGTATGCACAGGCTCGTTCCTCTGGCAGAGTTGTTCACTATTTATTCCTTAAAAAGTCAAAAGAAGTACTTCAGTTTAATTCTCTAGGCTTTGATTTAGGCTCCTAGATCTAACTCCTTGTGTTAAATGAGTATTACCATTATGTGTTTGCTCAAAAGCTTTTCTAACTGGTGACTCCAGGCTTTCCACTGGGGGACTCAAATAACAGCAAAAGTCACAAAACCACAGAATGGCTGAGGTTGGAAGGCATCTCTGCAGGTCGTCTAGACCGACTCCGCTGCGCAGAGCAGGGTCAGTGAAAGCAGGTTGCTCAGGACCATGTCCAGTTGGGTTTTGTATATCTCCACGGATGGAGTCTCCACAGCCTCTCTGGGCAACCTGTGCCAGTGCTCACCACTGTCACAGTGAAAATGTGTTTTCTAATGTTTAACTGGAATTTTCTGTATTTCATATTGTGCCCATTGCCTCTTGTTCTCTCACTGGGTACCAGTGAGAAGAGTCTGGCTCTGTCTTCTTTACTCCCTCCCATGGATAAAACCCACCCTGAGCCACCTCTTCTTCAGGCTGAACAGTCCCAGCTCTTTCAGCCTCTCCTCATCTCTCAGATGCTCCAATTCCTTCATCATGTTTATGGCCCTTTGCTAGACTTGCTCCAGTCTGTCCATGTCTCTCTTGCACTGGAGAGCCCAGAACTGGACCCAGCACTCCAGACGTGTCTCACTGGCACTGAGTAGAGGCGAAGGTTCACTTCCTTGACCTGCTGGCAATGGTCTTCCTAATGCAGCTCAAGATGCTGTTGGCCGCCTTTGCTGCAAGGGCACATTGCTGGCTCACATTCAGGTTGTCCATCAGGACTCCCCAGTTCTTTCTCTGAAGAGCTGCTTTCCAGCCAGTCTGTCCCCAGTCTGTACTGGCACATGGGGTTATTCCTCCCCAGCTGCACGAGGCAACAATGGATACAACAATACATATGAACGCAGACACTAACGTAAAATACATTTTATCCATAAAAAGCTTTGTTTCAGCTACTATCTTCAACTCCATAGCAACGTTTACCTTTTAAGAAATAACATGTCTGAGTTTTCACATATACTTCAGCATGGTACATTTTTTGTGTGCTTTTCACCATCCTTCATTTTCCATTTCACACAGTAGCATCTGGCAATGCCTAGTTCCCAGACCCCCCCAGTATGAAATGTGATTGCTTATTGCTTTCTACCAGGCATCTCTTATCTAAAATATTATTGCTTTTTCCCCCTTTACTTCTCTGCTCTTTAAAGTTTCCAGATTGCTATCAATTTCTGTATTCTCTATTTCAAGTTTACTGGCTGCTGCCACTTTTAATTTAGTGTTTGTGCTAAGGAGAACACCCATGTTCTTTTGTCACAAACATTTCCTTTTTCAAAAGGTTTAGTTCTTTTTTTTCTCATTGCTTTTTGTGACTTTGCACATAAGAATTTATTTCTGAAGTTGGGAGGAAAGTTGAGGTGTTACAATGCAACATGGAGAAGCTAAGCTTTGGATGGGATTTTATTGGGGAAAGCACAGAAATAGCATACTGTCAAAAAGGTAAGGAAGAGAGAAAGTCACACATGGAATACAGTTGCTTTTTCAGAGGCTTTTCATACTTTGAGTGTATCACACTGCCTTATAATGCCTGGTATTGAGCTCAGTGTTAGTAGTGCAGTGACTGGATGCAAACAGGACATCAATTTGATACTGGTTTACACATCAAAATTTGTTTTATTGGGAGAAGGATGTATGAAGGCTTGAGATGGGTGAGCAACTCTTAGAAAGACTATGAATGCCTTGCTGCAAAAGACTGACAACAAGCAAGGAAAGATGGAGCAATTCACAGAGACCTGCTTCCCCCCCCCCCCCCCTTCATTTCCTCCTCAAAGGCCATGTAGGGTAAACAGAAATTTACTGCTGGTTGAGAACAAGAGTATATCATAAATACCCAGCAGCGGGGGCAGGGGGGGAACAGGTGAAACATTAGGTCTTGGAAAGAAGTCTGAACCATACTGACTCCTAGAGCTATTTCTAGGTTGATAGAATTTATATTCCATTAAATTCACATTGAACTTCTTTCTTGAGACTTTTTCTGCACTTACCGTCAATAAAAAATATTGGGCTGTACAGTAGCAGATCTTCACAGGTTTTCTCTTTCCAAACCTTGGAGAGTAGTAACTGCTATTCAAAGGCTATAGGACTGTACACGTTCAGCAAGCCAGCTGGTCTGGGAAAATATTACTCCCCCAATTTCTGTATCTTTTGACCTCACTTAACCAGAGAAATGCAAGTCAGCAGCTTGAGATGAAATTTTTAATTAATTACTGCAAGGTAATTAATAAGCAAAAAATCATACGTGCACCATATGTCTGGCTTGCAAGTCTGTGCACCTGCAGTGTGCGGGCAGGAGGAGGTAGGCAGTTCTTGTGGCAAGTCAGAAAAATGTGCTCGGGCAGCTCAAGCCAAGGTCAGAGATGGTGTCACAGAATCAGGCCCACTGAGGATGAAGCAGGGCCGTTTCAGTGCAGTGATAAGTTCTTAATTCTCAGTTATTTGATTTTGTTTCAGGATTCATTCTTTTGCTTTTATCTTTTTTTTTTTTTTTTTTTTTTAATCTTGTCTTTCCTATTTTGGAATAAAGAGACAAAAGGGTTTTTCAGAACATATGAAAAATTTAGTGGGAACCCACAAGTCAATTTTTTTGTATTTCCTTTTTCTTGAGGACAGGATAGGGACAGTAGAGCAGACTTGGCTGTGTAGGGGAAATCCTAAAAATCCAGGAAACAACATATACTTTGACAAAAGTGAAACAAAAATCCTTTTGCACCTTCAAATTTGGAAATAAAAAAAAAAGTCAATATTGACATTTTCCAGTAGGAAACTTTTGTTGAAACAAAACATTGTCTTCTCAAATTATATTTGTTAATCAAAAGCTGTCCTTCATGATGAGACCTAGAAGGAACCTTGGAAGTTTCTCTCAGCTCTGGGCAATGAACTTTTGTCTCCTATTTGCTGCAGCACCTTTTTTATAGTGCAAGGCTTTACTTTTGTTAATTTTTTTTAACAAGTGCTTTTTCAGGGTCTTGCTGCCTTCCATAAGACATTCCTTTTTGAGAGAAGGTAAAGACTGGTAATTTGCAACACCACCTCAGTGTATTACAGTAGAAAGCTATAATTTTGATAAGAAGAGGCTATTTCTAACCTAAAGTGATGAGATACATTAGGAACTGGTATGAATAGCTAAAGAGTCATTTGCTTAGGTGCTGTTAAACTGGAAGGAAAAAAAAACGTTGGAAAAATGTAGAGCATATCCATTTGCCTGGAATACTTCATGTGGGAATGAAGAGATATAGAACGCAGCAATAGGAGGTTAATGTATAACAGGAGGTGGTCTAGGATGGGCTGGGTTGAGGATGGAGAGGAAGCACCGTCCTGTACAGAGCTCTCCCTGGCAGAACTCCACGGAGGATAATAATTATTGCTCATCTAGCTCAATGCACTGTTCTTGTGTTTAGTACATGTTTACAAGGCACTGTGGAGATGAAAGCTATTACAAAAGTGCTGAGTTTCATGATTGATTGTCATGATTAATTGGAGAGCTCCGTGGTGTTCATGGTGCACATCCTTTTTTAGGAAGATAGAGCGCGGGGACTGGAAGTGATGGCTGTTGCTGTTACAATGAAGGTGATGAACCATTGCAGAGAAGCAATTATTGTGTGTAAAGTGCTGTGAAAAGGCAAGTGTAAATTGCTATTCCATCACATGATTGCTATTATTTTAGTTTATTTATCAAGCAAGAGACATTGTAGAATTTATGGAGCAGATCCTTCACTCTACTAACAGGTTTAATTACCGTGATTTCACTTGTGTTAGACTGAGTTACACCAACTGAAATCCATGTGTTATTATTTGCAGAAAATTTCTATCCGTCTCTCTAGTATTATGCAAGGTTTAATACTTGTTTACAGAAAAGGAAAAAGAATTTGTTTTTCATCTCACTTATACATTTTGATGAGGAGGGAACATTCAGTATTAGAAGTCTATATTCTGGCACTAGCATTAATTTGGCAATAGCCTAGGAGCAATTACCATGGTGAGGTTAATGCATGGTATTTGGTGCTGTATATTATGTTTCCAAACGCAGAGAGTATACACAGATGAATAAACTTAGAGTATTTTGTAAAGTGAAGCTATGTAAGAGCAGTTATGGAAACTACTGCATGTAATTAATTGTGAGATGAATTAATGAATGACAAAATGTTTGAACAATATTTGAGCTACAGGATACTAATTAATATAAAGGCACACTGCAGTTCTAAGTTAATAAAAGTTCATTTTAAATGTTAAAAATGTATTTTCATTTTTCTACTGAATGATAAAAAGTTTCACAGTTCAGTAGGTGAAGAAAGGTGATCCTCAGTTGAGCATGCAGAAAGGACATGTCAGTCTACACCATGAAACGCCCTGTTTCTACCTTGCTTTTAATTAGGTTGGCACTGAGCCTACACGTACATACCTGAAAGAAGGTCTGTATCAAGTGACATTGCTCTTTATTTTTCCCCTGCAAAATCAGCATTCAATTTATCACAGCTAGATAAAAAGTGAAAAGAGCATTTTGCCACTTAAGAATTCTTAAATCATTTAAGAGCTAACTCGTGCTGTTAAGCACATTATTTAAAAAATGTGATTAGATTGAATTATTGTTCTCTCTCCATCTTGAAGGTGGGAGAAGATGGTGATAGAATGAAGATTTGACTTTCTGATTGTTTAATGTTTTACATGCTAAGTATATCCAAAAGGAAAATCAAACCAAAATACAAGTGTGTGGTAGTGAACTTTACTCCTTAAGTGACTTTCACTGTGTAACTTCAAATAGAAAGTTACTGAAATTTTATTCAATAAAACCTTTATTTAAGCATGTGAAAAAAAAATTTAGGAGTGTTTTGCTGAAGTAGTGTCCATTCCTGAGTCAGGTCCCATGTCAGTGAAATATTGTCAAATTCTAGTAGAGAATATAAATAAAAGAAGTTATTTGCATATATTTATCATTGCTTTAAAAATTAATGAATGCTGCTACCACAGATTCTGTGGTTTGGGTTTTTTTTTTAATAATCATCTTCCCCTTCCCCATTGGGAAGAGCCAATTTATTCAACTGAGCAATCTCTGGGAGTGACATTAATAAATCATACTGTAGAAAAAAGTGGAAATATTCAATTTTCATTTTTTTATTTTCAGTGTTTCTTTTGTTTTGATAATTTATTTTGTTTTCATAAATTATAGAATAAGTAGAAACAGTCACAAAACATTTAGACCAAAACTAAAATTTTTTTATTAATCTTTGGGTTTAATACTAAATTTCAAACAAAACAGATTTTGTCATTTTGCTTCAATTCTGGCTATGAAGACAAACTGAAATAAGGAATGCAGCTGTCAAACTGTAGCTATGAATTAGAAAGTTCTGAAATTTCTGATTTCAGCAGGAGCAGTAACAACATCTGAATAATCCTTTCAATATCTTCTGGCGGTGTTACTTCTGGCATAGAGGAAGTAGAGGGTGAAATAAAGGAAACCCATTTAAATATGATGTTATACTGATAATAAAATCCCCACCAACTGTCACAGTACCATTATGCTTTTTTGGATTAGGAATCTATAGGGATAGAGGGCTATGCAGGAGATTATAGTTAAGGTTTCTTCTCTCACTTAACTCATCCCCTGTTGCTGGAATCTGGGTCTTACTTCTGGGGAACTTGCTTTCAAGATGGAGATTGCAGTGGAAGATGCTGCTGGAGCCTGCCCTTTTTCCACCATGTCTTCAGGATTTCTGCTGCATCTCAGCTTCTTCCCCCTGCCTTTATCCTCCAGCTCTGCAGATCCCCTGATCCTTCACCAGATGGGCAGCTGCCTACCCTACCCTGGTGCTTTCCTGAGACAGGGAGGATGGCTGCTGGACGGAGAAGTGTGGTTTGCCTCCATCTCCTCTTCCTCTCAACCCCTGGAATGGAGAAGTTGAGTGAGCCCTGCACCAAGCCAGGGTAGAGACTGAGGGAGATGGGACGTGGATGCAGAGGAAAAGGGTGGCTGGACCAAAGCCATGCAGGACAGCATAGAGAAATGGGTGAAAGCAGTTTCCTAATACTGTGCTATTCCTGATATCTGGGAACCGTGATATCATATACTGTCAGACTGGTAAATTTCCATGAAAGAAATTTTGGAATCTCAGAAAACATTGGGATCACTTATTTGTTTTGGATGAATGTTTGCATAGGATATGTTTTCTTCCAGACTGATTTTACCTATCATGAGATATTCTACATCTGAAACTGCAAAAGCAGTATTCATAATCAGTTAATTTTGATGTAGCTGGGTGAATAGGATCAGGCAGGCCTATCTTTGGCCAACCGCATTAGAACAAGTGGCATGATTCTGCTTTGGGATGTTTTAATATGCATCTGGAAGGTGATAATCTATATTCACATGTTCTCAAATTATGTGTGTGTAACTGAGATGCGGGGAAAAACAAACAAACAAACAAACACTCCATTCTTCGAGATATTCAAAAGCTGTCTGCACATGGTCCTGGGCAAATGCCTCTAGGTGGCCCTGCCTGAGCAGGGGAGTTGGACGAAGATGGCTTCTGGAGGTCCCTTCCAACTTCCATCATTCTGTGATTCACTGAAGATAGCCTGTTGGTGTTAGATAAGGTATAAGCTGCAGAGAGCTGAATTTAGCATAACCAAAATCTGCTTGAACATAAACAAAATCTGTTTCAACACCTTCTCGTTACTTATTGTTCTCGTACAAATGCAAATAAGATTCAAGAAATGCAAATGATTACTGTAATGTCACATCCTAATAGTGTGTACTCAGTAGAATTATTTAGTTACATTTATATAAACTGATTTGAAAAATTAAACTGTCCAGGAGCTTTCAAACAGAAGGATGACTGTTGACCTTGAGGTCACCTGAACCTGTTTTTGGCATTGGAAAATTTGGTAATTACAATTTTTCAAATTCTGTTAATTGTAGTAAATAGGAATGCAGTTTTCTTAAAGGTTTTTAGAAACAGAATGTACCTTTTCTTCAGCTGACAGAGCGTTGCGCATGACTGCCAGAGTACTTTTGCTTGTTACCTAATACTAATTCCTGATAGAAAGTTCTAATTCCTATATTTCCTCCCACTTTGTTATGCCTAATGTTCGTTATTCATTTTCAGAAGTGGTTTGAATTACTGCTTTGGTTGGTTATGATGTTGTGTATATTTTCTAGGTTAGCTCTTCATGAGATCTTCTGTGATGAACGGTACAGATACAGCTTGAAAGAAACATTGTCAGCTGATCTTTATCAGCAGCTTCTTGCTGTCTCTGCAGGGCTCACCTTGGGACAGCTGTGTTGCAGGGATACAGAAAAATCACTTAGCTTGCAATTATATTTACCAGTGTCTGAATGGAATATAAATATAATAAAGGCACTTCCAATCTGGAAGATTTTGACATTCACTTATAAGCCTTCCTGCTTTCACTTCGAATATTTGCACTTAAGATGATGTTAAAAATGTCACAAAAGATTAATAGTACGTTAATCAATTGAACTGATGCAATCTATAGGGATGCATACAGCCACAGTATGAATATGTGGGGTGAAAAAACACTTCATTGATCTAACACAATGAGATCTTGTGACTTTATGTGCTTGCGTCACGCCACTCTCAGCACGCAGACTGTAGTCCCTGCCAACCCTAGTAAATTTAAACCTGGTTTACAAGTGAGTGGATATTGTTACAGTTTGGGTTCCATTTATCTGTGTGAAATGAGTGAATGGGTCTCAGTAGAATTCCTCACCAGCAAATATTATTAAAAAATACTGACTCAGTTCACAGTAATTATCCCCTGTTGATTGTCTAAATAGAACAGCACACATGAAGAATTAACCGTCCTTTCCATCTCTAAAATAGTGTTTTTGAAAGGAAGCAAAGGAAATTGGCTGGGTGCTTAGGGAAAACTGCAATTGCTTGTGTTGCTTTTGAGATCCAAATTCTCCAAAACCCTTGAACCAGCAAGAAATAAATTCTCTTTGGCAACAAAATGGTAGTAGTGGGGAAAAAAAAGAACCACTCCCAAAATGCATCTGATCTTTATTAAACCAGGCTGCCAGTACCTTAACTCCACCTATGGGGAAGCAGAGGCTGAACACACTGACCAAGAGAGGTATAAGTGACTTGCCACACAACTTGAATGCTCTCCATTCTCTTTCCAAACATCTTTTGGGAATTCTCATTTGAAGGGTTACCAAGAGGAAACGTGACTCCTGAAAGTAAGCCAGTATTTCTATTAAGTATACAACTCAAGATTCTCATTTACAGATGCTTCTAAATAGCCAATAATGTCACAAGCTGCATCTAAAGTGAAGGGTGTGTTCACTTTATATCACTCTCCATATCTCTAATCCAGATGCTCAGAAGACCTATTGGAGCACACCACAGCTCCCTTCTTGCCTGTGGTTCCTCTCCATGGAAATGAAGGGCCAGAGATGAAGGAAGTTTGGTACATACTTGGATCTTGCCCAATCTTTCTGTTGATCTTTTACTAGATACTAGATCTGTGAACCTTCCATGTGTTTGAGGGATGTTGCTGGTTACTTGTTATTTCTAATGAAGTAACGTCAAGTAGGGTAAATATAAAGATAGAGCTGACCTCAGAAATCTGCAGTCTAGAAGAGGGACATTGCTATAACGAGATGAAGTTCCTTGCTTTCTTTTAGGTTTCATGCCAGAATTTTCTGACTTGATGGATTATATTCTATTTGTTATCTACCTGCATGCAATAAATGAGCGTAAATGTGCTTAATCTGTTTTGAATTCCTACATTAAACCTTACTGGCTTTATCACTTAAATTCATGTTTGTTTGCTGGGACAAGAAAATTGGTATTAACTATATGAATAGATTTCAAGATTAGTAGTTCTTTTCTTTCCTACAAAAAATGTGAAATGGTATTTGGTAGAAAACTTTTTGGCCTTCAGGGTTTTCTTTTTTTCTTAGTAATCTTTATTACTTTAGCAGAACTGCTGCTGAATCTCAATTTTGTTTTCAGTAGCATAGTCCTATTCATTGAACTCCTATTTTGGAAGAAATTGCATTAGCATTATTTCTTTGAGAGCTAGAAAACCAATAATTGGCTTTTAAGATTTAAGCATGCTTTTCAATATGGCAAAAATTCATAAATTAATTGACATGTTTCTTAAGATGCCTGTCAAATCTGTGAAGATGAAATTGTCAAGTGAGACTGTCTTACAAAGCATTCCAAGGAACTTTCCATGTTTGCAATTTTTTTTTTTTTGATGAACATATTGCCTTATCTTTGCTGCTTCTTATGGTTGTCCTGGAACAGCAAGGCAGTTTTCAGTAATATCAGTTGTAGTGTATTAATGGAGATCCCTTCTGGGTGCCATTGCATAGCATGGAGAGGAAGAGTAATAGGGGTGAAGATGCAGAAGTTCTTAAAGAATAGCTCTTACCCTTGCAGAATATTTGGACAACCAGTGAAGCCTCTCTGACTTCCTGCAGTTAACACAACTGAAATCATCAGGAGTAACTATGACAGCTCAAAAAGGCTAAAGTATGGCTGGGTTGTGGACAAGCTGGGTCCTCTTTTTGACAGCCATAAATTTCCAAGTGAGCTCAACTGAAGCACTTAAGGACAAACTGAGGCCAAAACATCTTATCTTGCAGGAACCCTACTTGAACATGCCTAGCTTCTTTATGCCATCTAACCCCTAGCCTTTATTTCTCGCATGTAAATGGCAATGGTAATATTTCCAACACTTCCCCCCCTCAATGTTCTCTGTTTTGATTGTCATTCTAAGTTCTTCACAGATGTGATTGTCTCTTATAGGTTGTGCATAGACTGCCAAGAATCTTACATGCAGCAGGACTTTGATCATGATTGGTATTTCTAGATGCTACTATAGCTATATATCATAAAATAAAAACTACTGATACTTATGGAAGGTTCCCTAATCCAACAGGGTTTTTTCTGCCACATGATACAGTGTTCACAAAAATATTGCAATGTTGCAGATGTTTACTGCAGGACAAGATTCTGAGAGCAGAGATGGCAGCGTGGGAAAAGGGGGAAAGAGAAAGAGGGTTTTTTTAGCTGAAACACTTTCAAATTAATTCATGTAAGCCTTCTTAAATCCACTTTCTGTGTATCTTGTCCACACATAATCCTATCTGCATAAGTAGTTGATTAAGAAAAATCAATGTTGTCTTATACTGTGTCATCAGAAGGAGGAAGTCATCTAGGATGTTTTCTTCTACATCGCTGTCTCAGGGAAATCTGATCTTCAAAGATGCAACAGTTAGCACATTCCTTTGTGCCAGCAAAATAGTACTGTAACATATAACTGAATTCATTTCCTTGACTTATGTAAAAAGCACTGGAAAATATATTTTATTAGGGAAGGAGACAGTGATTTCATTCCCCTTGGCTACTACCCCACATTTATCAGCTGTATGTCAAAGGCTAGTAATTAAGAGACTATATATATAAGATTGATTTCTGTCAGAGTTTTCTAAGTTGCATGCGAGCTGGAGATTTAACAGAAGCTAAATAAACCTTGATTTTTTTTTTTTTTTTGAGTAATCACTGTGGGCAGGTTTGGGAACTCCACTGCTTTTCATTACTGCAGAAGGGCTAAGAGCTTTGCCCCCCAGGGGTGATTATCCAGTCCATTAGAAAATGCTACAATTTTGCCTAACAGCATCATAAAAATGAATGAAAATGTACATAATAATTTGGTTTCAGTAAATGGCCATCTGCATATCTGGACAAGTAAGTGTCAATGTTTGCAGAGAGGCATTGCAGACCTTTGAAAGCTCTCCTGACACGCATCTGAGATGAAAGATGCTGCAACGCAGAGCTTTAGAGAGGACTGTAGGTCTGTAAAATGCAGCCGTTATTGATAGTGGTCTACTGTACACAAATAAAAGTTGATGTTTACAGTGACTCTTGAATAAGTACCACCCATTATTTAAAAGCACTGTTTTGTTCCTTACAGGTTTATATACTGTACAGTAGGCCAGGCATTCTGGCAGTGTGCTGTAATACATTGGTATGCATCTAAAGTCTGCCACCTAATTTGGAAGGACTGTCAACCTTAGCATTGCAAGTTGGGTATCAGAGACTTGGCCTGTGTGATTGATCAAGAAATCCCTGCAATGGATGAAGGCTCAGAGGAGGTGGGCAAGGGTGATGTGTCCATAAACCTCAGAATAATGTAGGGTGTGACTGACCACAGCTGTTGCAAAGAAACCTGACTTTGTCCCAACACAAAGGGGACCAGAGGGTGGCCTTTGTTTCAGATAAACAGCTATGTCAGCTGAGTGGATCACCTGATTGCATCACAGTTGAGTGGATCAACTGGTGGTATAAATGTATACGTGGCTTAGTCCAACACAGAGTATAAAAACTAAACTAGTGAATTTTGAAAATAGGAATGGGCTTGAGCTGATTTAAACTCATGTATTCCTTCCTGGGGACACCCAGCGTTGTGACGGTGAGCATATAACAGAGACCGGTAATAGGGTTCGCACTGGTACTGTGATTGAACTGTGCATTGCAATTGCTATTATTTGCTAAGTGTAACTTACACTTATATTGTGATTTCAGTATATTGCAGTATCATTCTGCTAAGTCAAAAATCCCTTGTAACATCAAATATAATCAAATAAGTAAATTTGATATTAAACATTACACCCTCCATGCATGGAATATCTAAAAGAATCTGGTCAGAAAGTATTGAACTCTAGCAGCTTGGAAAAATCATAGCTCCAGTCTTAGTAGCTTATATTTGAAGACAAGTTTATACCAGAATGTGAATCTTACCACCTGTTTTCTAAACTTTGAGAGGTCTGGATCTGAATTTCATGGCTCAAAGCTGTTACCCCTTATATCAAATGCTCATCAGTCCACCTGCATCAAAACTAAATTAACAAATGAAGTGGCCCAAAGGGACAAGCCAACCTTTGCAGACGTTGTCAAAGTGGAGGTTAATCGGCCTCTGACACTCTAGCTGAACTGCAGTAGTTCAAGCATGGATCCCTCGCTGCATGCATCATTTGTTTGATGCTCAGGCTGTGTGGGCGTAGAGGATGCAGCCTGTTCTGAATCTGCAGCAGTGGGAGGAGGGAAGCCAATAGCCAAAGTACTAAAGACAGTATCTTCTGCTGCTCTCAGATGTTGCTATAAGCCCAGCCCACTAACCCAATTGGATACTACCAACTGGATGAACACTTTTGGTGACCTTTCAGTTCAAGCCTTTCTTGTTGACAAACAAGTTGGTCACCTTTGACATTCCAGAAACTCCCTTAATATAAACCTGTCTTCATGAAAGAAGAACCAAGAGTCTATTAGTTTAATGATATCCATTAGATGAGCACATTTTTCAATGTTTAAAATATGGGGAAGAGGAAGTGTTGTAAAAATTCATATATGCTTGCAAATAAATTTAGTGTGAACTGAGATTATCTTAAACAAGATACCACCAGCATAACAGTCAGATGATAACTATTTAAATCTTGTATTTTGGGAGTGATCAAGAGCTAAAATCTATTCCTAAAGTAAATTTACTTCTCCTTGCTGTTTTAACAATTGATAAATCCCAGAGAAAAATACATGCTTTGGTAAAGTTACATTGTACATTTGAATTCAATAATAAAGACTCTGTGGTATAGCTTTAAATATATACATGCATGTATAAAAATATGTTTTAAAGACATATATTATTGATGTGCTACATATCTGAAAATACATCACTTAACAGTCCACTGGTAGTCAGTCATTGGCTAATGCCATGTCTGGACCATTGTAAGAAATTCAAGGGCATGAAAAGATTTTGTAAAGTGATGTTACCCACTTAGAGAGACTTTTTAATAGAACCTGATCCAGAGTCCACCATATCTGTGGAAAAACCTTCACCTCACTTTAAGTGAGTTCTGGATAAATGTTCCAATGTTCACACTGAAACAAATTGCTCAGATTTGCTCTTGTCTGGAGGACAAGAAGTTAATTAGATTGGGACAACTGGGATTGTCTACAGCCCTTTCCCTGTGTGTCTCTAGATGTGAAAAAAATGTCAGGTACTTTCAGCTTTGCTATCAGGAGCACTTGGTTGGAAGATCTTTCTTTCAGAGTGATAGGTTTGACATCTGCAGAGAGTAGGTATTTTCCTTCCAAACATCTGGTCCCAATGATGTTATACATCTGCAAAGCTGCATGTTGATCAAGCCCTGATAATTTGGCAGAGCAATGTTATAACATGCTGCTCAATCTGTGAAACTGGAATCCGGCACTGGGAACTGACTTATTTATGGTGCTTGGAAAAGTCACTCATAAACAAAGGGGCTGATTTAAATTGATTTGACTTTTTAAAATATTGGTGTTAAATCTTCATTGATGTGTATGCTTGTGGTTTTTATTGAGAGACAAGAACACAATAACCTCTCTCATGTTAATAGTGTTTCCAAGTCATTCCTAGAAATTTTGAACTCTGATTTTGCTACTTTAATAATTTTTATAGCCATGACCATATTATTAAACACAACATGGTACAGAGAATTTGAATTATGTAATAAGCTTTCCTTAAAATTCAATTCAGTGACATAATGTACAGGATGGAAAACATTTTCAAGACACATTTTTCAGGAAAAAAAGCTGGAACAAACTAGTTGGTTCTTTCCAACGAGGAGAAATATAACAGTATACTCATTGTATGCTGTGTCTGTCAGATTTGGCAACAAAACAATGATGGTCTGCCCAGACCATAGTGATCTTCGAAAGCGGGAAAGCCAAATGAGACTAGGTCCTGAGGAGGGAAAGGGGGATGCTGCAAAGGGGGCTGAAGAAAGAGACTTCAGCCTCTTCTTAGGAAGAAGATTGCCCACAATCTCTGTGAAGGTAGCTTTTCTGAGATGAATTTACCCCAATAAAACTATGCCAGTTTACCTGAACTAACAATCTGGGCTGATGAAGCTTGCATTGCCTTTCGCTGTTCGGCAGTCCTGAATGGAGTGGGAAAGACCTTGTGTCCTCAGGGTCAGACTGGACATATTCCTGCCTTGGGGTTCATGCTCCCACAGCTATCCTGCAGGCATGCTCCATGCATCCCAGTGTTTTTTCATTAAACGGGGATTCGTACGGTGTCAGTCCTCTGACTGGATGGTTTTTGAATGAGGAGGCATCAGTTTAGGACTGTGTCTGCTTAACAGTGTAGGTTTTTACCTGGTGACACCTGTGTAAAACAGTCTGTGCCTAATGGGAAGACATTTCAGAAAGATATCTGTGTCACATTCTTTGGTCATTTGTTCTAATGGTTAATGAATGTCATTATTAAAAATAGCTACAGTATAACTTCCATGTGCCTCCCAGCCATCAAGTCTTGCTTTGGATTTGTCTGTTACTTAAAAAATTACTAGATGTGATTTCATAGAGTCATAGAATCATAGAGTACCAGGTTGGAAGGGACCTCAAGGATCATCTGGTCCAACCTTTCTTTGCAAAAGCACGGTCTAGACAAGATGGCCCAGCACCCTGTCCAGCTGAATCTTAAAAGTGTCCAGTGTTGGGGAATCCACCACTTCCCTGGGGAGATTATTTCAAAGGCTGATTGTTCTCATTGTGAAAAATTTTCCTCTTGTGTCCAATCGGAATCTCCCCAGGAGTAACTTGTACCCATTACCCCTTGTCTTTTCCATGTGACTCCTTGTAAAAAGGGAGTCTCCATCTTCTTTGTAGCCACCCTTTAAATACTGGAACATGGTGATAAGGTCTCCCCTAAGCCTTCTTTTCTCAAGGCTGAACAAACCCAGTTCTCTCAGCCTTTCCTCATATGGCAGGCCTCCCAGTCCTTTGATGATCTTTGTGGCCCTTCTCTGGACCATCTCCAGCCTGTCCACATCTTTTTTGTATAGCGGGGACCAAAGCTGAACACAGTATTCCAGGTGTGGCCTGAAAAGTGCTGAGTAGAGTGGGATAATGACTTCCTTCTTTCTGCTGGTGATGCCCTTGTTGATGCAACCCAGCATCCTATTGGCTTTCCTTGCTGCAGCAGCACACTGTTCACTCATATTGAGCTCGTTGTCCACCAGGATCCCCAGGTCCCTTTCCACAGAGCTGCTCCCCAGCTGGGTAGATGCCAGCCTGTGCTGCATTCCTGGATTATGTTTTCCCAGGTGCAAGACCTCACACTCGTCCTTGTTGAACGTCATAAGGTTCTTGTTAGCCCACTCTTCCAGCCTATCCAGGTCTTCCTGCAGGGTGGTTCTCCCTTCCGAAGTGTCCACTTCTCCGCTCAGTTTGGTATCATCAGCAAACTTCATCAGGGTACACTTGATCCCATCATCCAGATCACTTATGAAGATATGAAACAGCATTGGGCCCAATATCAATCCCTGGGGGACCCCACTTGTGACAGGTTGCTGGTTTGCAAAGGACCTATAACCATCACCCTCTAGGTGCGGCCTGTCAGCCAGTTCCCCACCCACAGCACTTGTCTAGACCATAGCACATCAGTTTCTCTAGGAGGAGGCTGTGGGAAACCATATCAAAAGCCTTGGAGAAATCCAGGTAGACAATGTCACTGCTCACCCCACATCAACCGAGCAGGTTATTTTGTCATAGAAGGCAATCAGGTTTGTCAAGCATGATTTGCCCTTGGTGAATCCGTGCTGGCTTTTCCCAGTCACGTGCTTCATTTGACTTGTGATAGCCCCCAGGAGGATTCATTCCATAACTTTCCCAGGGACTGAAGTAAGACTGATGGGCCTATAATTTTCTGGATCCTCCTTTAAGCCCTTCTTGTAGATGGGGGTGACATTAACTTTCTTCCAGTCTTCTGGGACATCCCCCAGTGTCCACGACTTCTCAAAGATTATGGAGAGTGGTCTTGCAACGACGTCAGCCAGCTCTCTTAACATCCTCAGGTGGATATTGTCAGGGCCCATCGATTTGTAGGGGTCAAGCTCCTGTAATAGTTCACATACCATATTTTGACGTGAAGGCACTTAGGCACCATGGTGAAATTACTCTTGATTTATCCTGGTTTAAGTGACACAAATATTCCAACCTGCACTACAGTCATTAGTTTTTATAGCTATCAGTACTTTTTCAGAACAGAACATAATCAGAAATTTAACTTTGAACATATTTGATGGAATCACACATGCTAAAAACAGAAATGTGTGGGCTCAGCTCAGTCATGTTCCAAAACATAAGCATGTGTTTCAGCTACTGACTAACTTGAGGGCACAATATTGTTTATACATTGGATTTGACATTTTTACACTTTCATCATATCAGACTGCATTGATTATATAAGAATCATAAAAAGAATTTCCATATACTTTGAGAGCAATGATATTAATAGCTATTGTTTCTTTCATTCCAAGTGATTTTGGAATTGTAATTCTGCTGTGTGCATGGTGTTGACATGAAAACAAATAAGCTAGTACAGAGACTCATGAATTTGTTTCATATATCCCCAATGTACAGCTCATAAAGAATATTAAACTTAAATATAGAACTTTCAGCTGAATAGAAGCATCCATTTTGAACATAACAATTTTAGTTACAGTAATTGCATTATATTTTAAATCTGTTACAACTCTTGTCACATAAGAAAGAGGAGTGACTTAGAACTTTTTTTTTATTTTGGTGGAAAAACCAGAAAGGCTATTGGAAATTCTTGAGTCAAATATGCGTGCTATTTCTCATTCCCTTGTAATTTTTTTTCTAAATCTATTCAATAATTGGTATACCTGTTTTGGCTTCTCTCTGTCATTGCAGGCTGATATAAAATCCTTGCTTGTGACTTTTTTCTGGAATATAACTGAATTTCAGATTATTAGTTTTTGTATTCAGACTGTCAAGTGCTGTAGTCAGCATGATGACTGTAGATGAATACAGATAAACAGATTGCTAATTTAGACCATATAGAGTTTATCTAATTTTCATATATATGAATTTACTGTGGTTTTTTTGTATGAATACTCTCCTGAGATTGCATCCTATGATACCTAAAATGGACAAAACTAAAGTTCCGGATTAAGCTTCAGTAGATCTTTTAAAACTCAACCCTTTCAAAGTCAGAACTCCTGACCTTGAAGCTGTCTGAAATCTGTCAGATTTGTTTTGAATGCCAACACACCACAGCGTGCAGACATGACTCAATCTCATCCTTTGGCTAGTTACTTACAAGTTAGTGCATGCACTAAGGAGTAAAAATCTCCAACTCCCAAGCCCTTCAGGAGAGAAGCTGGGTCTGTCTCTGTTTTCAAGGAGAGTGCCTGGCTGCACACCACGTTGAGTTGGTCTCCACTGTTTGAAGTAACTGATCACAAGGTTGTCTTAAAAGTCATAATTAGTTTGGAAGAAGGGTGACCTCTAACTCCTTGCGTAGATGAAAGAAAGCAGAATGAGGCCCCTCAGCTGTCTTCTCTGTGAAAACATTTGTAGAGGGGCATGCATGGGATCTAGGCAGGCTTTGACCTTCTGGGACTAACAGACATTATAGCTCTTTCATTTTATAAAATGTCTATTTTCTAGTGCTTGTCAGTGCAGCTTGGAACATCTGCATGATAGTTGGGCCAAAATGATCTTGTTCTGAGGGACAAAACCACATCTTGGCACAAGGGAAGAATCACAGATCAAGTAGTGTCTCCCCTGTCCTTACCCTAGAACAGGAGTGCTCCGAGGTATGGCGTGTGGAAATATGCGCGTATCGTTCATGTGGAACAGTTGCCAAGAGTAAAGATTTGTGGTATTTTTCTATGGCTAGTATTAGTAATAGGACAATTCTGCACTTCTTTTTCTTGCTTTGCCTTTTATTTTTCAGAAAAATGTGCAAGTCTGTGATCGTGTAGTGTCCGTACAAACAACTTCAGCATTCACCTCCATATTTCATGCAAGCATGAGTTCAAATCTATATTCTTAGTCTATCCCAATAGTGACAAACCTGTTGCAGACCATGGGCAATCTCAGCAGGTGCAATTTCTAGTTTCCTTTGCATCTCTGCAGTCTTAACAAATAAATCCTGTCTCAAGTGATCTTCTCAACTCTATAAGCAATTAACTGGTCTTTTAAATCTCTTTCAAATATCTTTAAATCTCTTTCTCCACGTTATACTGCTTACCAGAACCTAAGCATTTTCAATGGTTAAAGTAAAGGAACCATAATAATTATCTCTTCCTTTTCCTTGCTACTTGCAAGAGTCAGACATAATGAGTAGGTTTTACATGCCTGAGTCTGTATGCAAAATTATAAGAATCCAGCTTTGCTGCAAATAAACTAAAGAATGATTTTGTTACTGAAACACTCTTGTGGAAGGGAGGTATGTGGATGGGGAACCTGGAGGCTACTCTCTGTATATGGCCAGACATCTCTCTCTCCTCCTCTAAACTCTTCTCTTAATAAGGAGTCAGTTTAGAAGCTTATTATTTTTGACCATATGGTACAGAAAACAACCTGAATGATGAAAGACCTGGGGCCACCCTCATTTCACCAGGAGGTTCTGTTGTCTTGTGAAGGCTTTGTCTTTTTATGTAAAACTTCTCCTTAGTCACTAATGAGGTTCTCACTGCTTCTGATGTCACTGATCTTTTTATTGATGTCAAAATATCTCCTGCAAATTAAGTACTTTCCTAATCATCATGCCATATTATTTGTGCTTTCTCTGAAAGGTTTTTTTTTTTTTTTGTTTGGTTTTTTTTTCGGTTTTTTTGTTTGTGTTTTTTTTTTTCCTTTTTCCTGACTTGGTATTCAGATAATTGGGCTGTTGATAAATGTCTGGTATAAAAAAAAAAGTAAAAATTATTAAAATTATTCTTGTCAGCTACCTGTGTATTATAAGCAAATAGCTCCTGCATTTACATACCAATCTGGGCCTTCATTTACTAGTTGGAGACTTGAGTCATCAGAGGTGGCTGGAACCACACTCCCTCCATCCTGGGGATTTTTGCCTGAGATCTGCTCTAGTTGAACCTTCTCTTCAAATTTATCCTTCCTTCAGCTGCATGTGTGGATATAGTACACATCAGGCTTGAACTTTTGAAAATTCTTGTTGGTCAGAAGAGATTCTGCAGTAACTGTTAAATTTGGGGATATCCAGGAATTATGATGTAAATTTTTCTCCTAGGAGTCTGGGGTTTGTTTTCTCATCCTTTGAAGCTGGTGCAGAGCTCATAATTGGTTGCTTTTCCTCTTAATTATGCTTTTAACTATTTTTAAACCTTTTAAATGCTTTGGGGATTTACAGACTAAGAAAAGATCTGTTACTAGAAAATTTTAGTTTAATGCAATGCAGCGTGTGAATCATTAAAAGCTAAAAGACAGGGGATGAGAAGATCAGGTGCCAATTCATTACAACTTGAATGGAGTCCAGGGGCACAGGGCTGGCTTCTAAGTGGGAATCAAGAAGATCTGGTATGTTTGGAAGCAAAACTGAGGTGTTTCAAAGGTTCAGTCATGTAACACACTGTGGGTGTAAAAGAAGGTAATTTCAACAAAAAGAACAGCTTATTCATGGTCACAGCCTGGGGTAGTAATGTGGGTGCCCTCAAATGTGATAATTTTTTGAAGATCTAGAGTAGTAAAATATTTTAAAATTAATATGAAAGCCATAACAGGTCATTGAAGAGTTAAATCTTCAGGATGGTAGATATGAGGGAAAATAATGCTAAATCTGAGGCAAATAAAATTCCTCTCTAAACCAAAAAGAGATTCAGAAAAATCTAAACCATTTCCATAAGTGGACTAAGACAAATATACCAGTTTCTCTGAACAGAGAAAATATGTCAAAATGTAGCTTAAACCTTTACTTAGACAGGTAGGTAGGATGTGCGATTGATATATGAATATTTTTTGAGTTTGCAGATAAATCAGATGAAATATCAGCACATTTTATTTAAACTGAGCAGAAAGTGGCCACTTTGGAGTTTTGTGACTATGAACATACATTCAAAAGAAGGTGGATGCTTAAGAAAAAGCCTCAAAGACTTCTTAGTAAATTAAATATTTTAATAGTGTAGAACAAAGAAGAAATCCCCCAAAATGCTAAGCAATTCAGGAGCAGAGAAGGACATTACTTAGGTGGGGCAAATTATTGATAGGCCAAACTCTGAAAAAGCAAATTTTCAAACTCAGATGCTATGGGGACAGAAAATCTCTTCTAAGAGCTTACACAAGTGAACCAACATTATATTGCTGAGGAATTACTATTTTGTCCAGTGCGATACAGAAGTGAATGTATGACAGCATTTTGGGTAGCGCCCAAAGTGCAAGTCGGTCATGTTTTATGGCCTGGCATGTGGGTGCATATTGCTTTTCTGGCCATGGGCTGGTGGAAAAAGTGAACTGAATACATTCCCTCTAAACAAAGGAGGAGTTTAAAGAGCAGAAATCTCTTTTTTTTTCTTTTTGTAATAAATGGAAAGCTTGTCCTTGGTATGTGGAAGGAAAAAGGCTCATGTGTCACAGAGAACATGAACATGGCGTGTGGAAGTGCCACAGAATTTGCCACAAACTGATGCTGTTCTTTTCACAGTGCGATTTTTATCAATTCCTCTGTGCAGATAAATCATCAGTTGCTCAAGGAAAGAACATCCAAATAAATAAAGTCTGCAAAAAAATTACAGAGTATTTTTGTTTTACCATGCTTAAGATTTCCTTGATGTGTTATGTTGGGATTACTTCTGTGTTTTTACTGCAGTATGGGCAATTACTGTCATTCTGCCCAGAATTGTTGCTCTTAATACATCACTTCAGAGGCTAAATTAACAAGTAGTGCTGTAATGGACATTTCTTTTTGAAAAATAATTTGAGCTCAGCCTAAGATTTAATGAACCATGTGCTAGAACGGTATGTTTATTTTCCTATCCGTTTTCCCATCCTACTCATGCTAAGCAAATTATATTTCAAACCCTGAAATTTTAAGTAATACCATCATTTAGTGTTGCAAAATACTCCTGTAATCCTTTGTGATTCTTAGAGCCCAATTAGTCTTTTTCCAACCACAAATGAGGGAAGTTATTAAAATACCTGGTTTAGACTACTCGCATCTTTTTCTGTCTTCATTATTTGTTCTTTAAGGGGGGAACCTACACTGGTACAGTCCTTCTGAAGCTCCTACAGGTGGTGTCTTTAAAGAAAAGGGAGCTAAGCTGGAGGTTTGGGGCATGAAGGTGTCAGTGCATAAAATCTGTGTGATACCCAAGCAGTGCACTTGAACTCCTTGTGCTTCAATGCTGCATCATTAAGGTGAGGATATATTACTTTATTTTCCTCTTTCTGTGCTGTCTCAACACATGATTTTAAGCCCTTTGGAGCAAAAACACACTGTGTGTTTGTTATAATAACTAGAATAATTTGGGTATGATCTCATTTACAGTTTGAAGGCTCTACTGTAATTTGAACAGAGAAATAATATTATTAAATCAGTGGAAATGTGCTGAGATATTCTTTCCCAAGTGTTGCCTTGAACCGTGGCTTTTCAAGATGGTTGATGACAACCTGTTTGCACTGACTTGGGGTTTTCAAAATATCAAAATCATTATCTTGGACTGACTGCTTGTGGATAGACCCTAGGGTGCAACTACAACCTCAGCAAGCTTGGGTTATGTCTCTCAACTACCAAGCATTCAGAGTGAGTTCTCTGACAGGTTTTTTTGGTGTTTGTTACTTAGTAAATTTTGTATTTGTAATTTCTGATGATGAAATATTTTTACAGTATTCTACTAAAAGATAGTAAAATAAAATACTGCAACAGCAAATGATCCCACTAGGTTCTCTAGTGACCTCTCTCAAACGCAGTTTGTTATTGCCCTTATAGTGAACTGAATCAAATCCTCAAGCCTAATATTAAAGCCTTTAGATGTTCTGTTGAGATAACTTTGATTTGACTATAATATGTCTGACTTGTCTATCATCATATAAAACATATTTCAACCAGAACTTAAGATTTATAGCCAGTGGATTTTTTTTACTTAATGATGTATATGCAATATTTATTTAAGCTGCCTTGGATTCTGAGATGCCATCAGAATCTGAACACATGGTGCATAATAATTTTAAATTTAAAAGTTGTTAATTGTAGATTACTAGTGTTCTAGGCAAAATATTAATGAGAAGGGTTTTTTTTTAATGTACACCTTTTTCTGAATTCATGCTGCTCTCACTTTAGTGAAGTAATTTTATCAAATACAAAAATTTACAAAAATAAAGAAGTAAAAGCTCTTCGAAAAAGACCCCAAAACCAAAACAAACCCAAACCACTTCTGCTCAATAATTTCTGAAAGTGAATTTAGATCAAGCAGCTTGAGAGCTAAGAAGGTGCAGTTTGGCTCCTGTGTCTTTGTGTTGATGTTCAGAATGTAGATTAGTGTTCTAAACCTCTGTTGTACATCAGAAGCTTTGATACCTGGTGCTCCTTTGATCTCCAGAAAGCTTCTTACTTGAGGATAACTCATGGAGGTGTCTACAAATGTTATGAGATAGACTCATGTTCCATTATTTTCTTAATGAATGCAACCTTCTTCCCCATGCAGGGATCAGGACTCAGTTGTGCTAGATACTGTACAATGCATATTAAAGTTTCTGCTATGATACCATGCTTGGCAAATGCTAAAATACTGCTGAGAGGAAAATGTATAGTTATGATTTATGGTTTACAGTGACTCACAAAATTGTCAGTCTTAATCAGCTTGAGTTAAGTGCAAACACATGTGTCTTCCTAATGAAGTTGTTAATATTCTGACTGCTCTAGTCTTAGATTGGAATAGATTGGCCCTATCTGTTTAAACAGTTGACGGAAAAGGTCTTTTATTTCTTTTTTTTTTCCCTTTAATATGTTTTTCAAGTTTTATAGCAACTCTTCCTTTAATTTAGTAGCTTGCTAAGCTATACAGGACTCTTTCCAAGACATGGCTCTCACGGTTTTTCCAAGACACGGCTCTCATGGTTTTTCAAGGATATGTTAAAGAAGAGATTGTATCTATTTTGACATTTTATTTTGGCTAAAACCCCAATTTAATCTAGTAGGAGTATATCATTATTCAGCCAATGAAAACCCCAAGCAATGACTTGTAGTGAGAAACAACCTATGTTCTGCATAAATCTTAATTATCCACAAAGCATACACAAAGCATTACCCGTGTAGAATCCACACCATTGGCACAAGATAGCACTAGATTCCAAAAGCTGAAAGCTACTTTGCTTTCAAGTCAAACCTATAGGGAGAAGATAATAGGGTTTTATACTGTGGACCTTCTTAACTAGACACAGTGTCAAAGTACTTGAGAAATACAGACCTTCAAGAGAGATTGAAGTGTAACTTTTAGCTGCTATAAGAGTCAGCTTTCTAAATATGGAGTGTGATTTTGTGGCCCCAAACCACACCACCTATCAAAATGGAATTAAATTTAAATGTACTCAAGAATGACTCTTGCAATGTACTTCTCAGTCCCCTCCTCTCCATCTGTAGCTGGTGGGAGTTGAGCTTACTGAGAATTTTGCTGAGAATGCTTAACACCTTGCAGATGTTTAAATTTGAATACCATTTTTAATAGGACATAAATAAAGTAGTGCTGGTTGGCTGTAAAATGTAATATATTTGAAAGCAATGTTGAAAGAGTTGTTTGAGACAAAATGTGGACTTTTTATTTCAGCTGCCTTTAAACTTCTTCTTTAGATGAAATTTCCAAATATTCACAGTTTCTTGCAACTTTTTTTTATAGACTGAGTACAAAGAAATCCTTAATTCTTTTTAAATCAGTAAAAGAAGTGTTTCAGAGGTCATGTGAGTAGAGAGCTGATCCTTAAGCTGGAGCAAATTGGTTGGAACTCCTAAGAGGTGGACGTGTCTGTACAGGCATGAGTCTGTAGTGTTAGCATCAGCATGGTAGCGCATGCATCCTCTTTGAACACTTAGCCTCTAGCTCAACAGGGAGGCAAGAAGTGGATGGACAAGGACAAACTGTAAGTGGATCCCCACCTCTGCTTTCAGTATTTTAGGTAGCACAAGAACAACCTCAGAGCATGCTGTCCCTCTCAGAGGCATCCTCTATGTCTCTCTTTCTCCTGTAGAGCATACATGTGGATTGTCCTTTTGGCAAATCCAGGCAGGCTTTTGACAGCTGTTTTGCCGTTCGTGTCCTACAATTCATCCCTCCTACTCTCGTGACATCATTCTCTATATACCTATCCAAATAAGAGAGAATACTTTTATTTTGTTATTTTCACAGTGACAGCAGTAACAGCTTGAGAGATGCTGAATATAAACACCAGTTTTGCAAGGGAAGGTTTATATAAATGATGGCTTGATTGCATGTAGTGGCAATGCATTGTTAGTGATGTAGATCACTAACGGGAAGGCACCCTCTTAGGAAAATAATTTTGCAGCACTGTTGTATAGTGCAACCAAGATGCTGTAAAACTTTGCCCTAAGTTAATAATTGGTAATATTGCTGAAGAATGGCGAGCATTTTTAAGGAAGATGGATGTTTGCTGTAAACCAGACATCACTTTATAGCTTGGGAACATGAGCAGTCCCTTAAGTATCTGCAGATATGAAGCTGGGTGAAGAGGAAAGAAATCAGACAGACTACAGCAAATGCTGTATAATGTTGTTGCCCTGGCATAAAATGCTTAGTGCTGTTACAAACTATATTCAAACAAAATGAGAATACAAGACCTTTTACTTGCCTGAAGTTTGAACGAAGGGTGTTTTGTTTTTTTTTTTCCTTTTGTCTGATGTCTGGTAGTGTAGGTCTATAAATGCTTTGAAGTATGCACTGTACTAACATTTTAAAGTTGTGATGTGATAGGTAAAGTTGCGTCATATCTTCCAAGATTAACAACTGATTAAAGGTCCCCACCCCTAGTCTGTCAAAGTGACTGAAAATTATTCTCTTCACTTCATTGGGCCCATTTTACTCAAGCATGCTTTAAGGGCAAAAATGGGTATCTAGCTTCTGTGCTTTATGAGGATATTTCTAATGTTTTAATCAAATCTCTTTTTAATACAGCTAAAAGTCACCTCATTCCATTAGGGTGACTTACTAGCAAACAGAAACATGACCAAGAAAAAAGTGGATTTACAAGTGCATTTAGGGAGAACAATAAAATGCTGACGTTCACAGATCACTCACAGGGCCAGTCAGAGCAAATGCCTCAGAGCAGCTCATTACGCCACCAGAAATGTCTCTAATAGTGCCTATAGCTTTATATTGAAACTTGATTGAATCTATTTCTAAAATGCCTGCCACAGAGAACACAAAGACTTCAATTTCGTAAAGAGACTTTGAAACAACTGTGTTAGATCAAAACCTAATTGAAGCTGGGAAAATTATGTTAACATCATAGACACTGTAAGTCCCAGCTCTCTATTCAAGCTCCAGGGACCAGATTCAGCCGCACCGTTCAAGCCCCAATAATGTGATAATAGAGATAGCAACAAAGGTGCTAGATGACTGCTTAAAAGCAAGCAGTTAATGAGCTCTTGTTACAGGGCAAGGAAAGGGCAAGAACCCCACTTAACCTACAAAGCAAACTGGGGTGCAGGGGTGAAAGACATGCAAACCACTATATGATTGCACAGAGGACTTCTGTGAGGTTGCAGCTCTTCCTTCCACACACACTGTTGTCAGATTAGTGAGCAAGGCTGTAAAGCAGGCTGAGGCCTGACATTTGCGATGTGCCAGGACATGACAGCTGAGCAAATGTGAAGGGGGAAGTGGCTTTTAATGACTTTGTTCTTGAAGAACATTTTGAGAGGGACAGTTTTCAACTTGCCTTCTCCCGAGACAGTGCAACTCAGTGGGCTCTCCCCATCTTTTTGGACCATAAAATCCACATCTGGTTTATAGTAACTGCCTTTTTGCTTATTACGAGAAAAAGATGTAAAGGACCACAGAAGCAAAAGCTACAGCAAAGCATAAGTAGGTCTTAGGAATGTTTTGTTGAAAAATTATTTTCTTTGCCCCAGGGTCTAAAATTATTAGTAGGTTCTAGTGGTTAAAAACAATCTCCATTGTAGCACTTTTAATTTGATTTACAGAATGTGGAGGCATAGTTTCATGGCAATGAAGAAATCAACGTATAGTTGTTTCATATCATGGCATTTTCAAAAGTAATTCTATTTTCTCAACGTGAGATAATGTTATTTCATTGTCGTCTCTTCAAATCATCGCCCAGCTCTGTGTCAGGTATGTAGGTGTTGAGACCACTGTTCTCTATTGAGTGTGAGAGATGAAAATACATCTTAGAAATCTTTTTCTACTGTCATTTCCGAAAGTGGCAATGACCAGTGTATGTGGGCTGTATCTCATCATGCTGCCTCAATTCAGTGTCACGCTATTGAATGTCACAATGTCAAAGTGTTCTTCTTAGCACCTACTCCTGTTTCAGGACTATATTTAATAGAAGCTATTCTTCCCTTTATTCAAAGAGATTTGAGTCTCTTTTCTCTGCTGAGAGACATCAAATGCAGAAGCCCTTTTGTTAATCATGAAGGACATTAAAGGTAGGTTGTGCAAAAAACAGAATAGCACTCAGTTCCACATGGGCTGAAACTGGGACCCTGTATAATTTCAAAATTTCCACCATTTCCCTATCATTTCCAGACATGTCACTGTGCTATGATCTTTGCCAAGTGCTATTTGATTAGTTTGCAGAAACTAGGGATCAAGTTTCTGGCTCATTGTGGTAACCTGAATTACAATTGATTATCAAAGGCTCTATTTAATTACAGTTAACATTAGGGCATGATGTTTCTATGTACTCAAAAATTTCTGAGCGTTTCTATGCTTAAAGGTATACAAATAAAGGCTAAGAAGGAAAGATTTGTGCATGCCTTCCTGTTCATATTGCCTATAATGGGATCAGCAATGCTTTCATTTCCCTCTTTAGAAGGTATCTACATTCAGGAACTTGTTCTTTGTAATACACCTTTAATATAATTCTTCTATTCTTAGGTAGCAATTTCATTGACAGGGCTGACTGTCACAATATTCCATACATTTGTGAAATTATTTCGTCTTAACACAACTAAGCTCTCTGAAATTAAAATGATGGTATGAGACACTCACAATAAGACTAAAATGCACAGAAAACACAACTGATTGATAACTACTGCTGTAGAAAGAAGCCTCCATGGAGCTACCCTTTAACTTGATGTCTCAAAATGGTTTTGATTTCCTGCACCGACTTGTACAAAACCATCTTTAATGAACACAAAGAAAAATGCCTAAAAAGATTTTAAAAGATTCAAAAGATTTTATGATACTTGATGTGTCAATAAATTTTTCATCAAACCACCATAAAACCATAATTTGAAATACAGCTCAAAGTTCATATTCTATGTTTTGACTTTTTGCCATTTCAATGGTATTTTTTTCAGCAAACTAAAGGTTAAAGCTCTTATTAAATTTGAATTCCATAAAAGGACCTTAATCATAGTGCTGCTACTTTGATACTGTAATATAAATAATCACCACTGTGACGAATTTCACATTGCTGCTCACTGAATGTTGCAGTTACTTATTCCTGCTAAATTGTTCTTATTATATCCTGCTAACTTATTATTTTCATAATCTGGTGCTATCTAAGCACAAGCCCCATCAGTCTTATTGTATTTCACAGGGATGTCCAAGGGCCATATAAATCTTTTTTTGATATGTTAAGCTGGAGTTTAGGTGGCCTCCAGCATGTATATTTTTGATCTATGGGCAACCATAAATCCCATTAAAGACGATGCACATACTAGATATCTGTCACTTACACTAAAATAATGAACAATTAAATAGGTTGTTCCTTAGTGATAGGTGAAAAAGGCCAAGGACTTGTCATCATGTAAATGCTGGGATTGGAATTTAATAGCTTGCAATCTCCTCTTTCCTTCCCACCCCCCCTTCCACCCCTCAATGGAATAGGTTTCAGTGGTAACCAGAGAAAAATCAGAGAAGCAAAAATATAAGTGGAAAACAACCAGAGGAATAATGAGCAACTCAATTTTTGTCATGGCCTTAGGAGAAAATCAACAGATGGAATTTCTTTTTTAGAGAATTTTTGGAAGAAAAGTATGGTTGGAATCACAAACAACAAAACTGGCTTATGTTTCCCGGACCTCCTATATTCAGCAAAATAAGTGTTTGTATTCATAGATTTTAAGTCAACTGAAAGGGATCAGATAAATACAATTTGCTTTAACAAAATATTTTCCAAACAAAACCAACTTGCACAGATTGCTTATAACTCAACTAAGCCCTTGAGTTGAAATGTGTCTCTTCTTAGTGTGAAACTCCAGGCTCCCTGAAACAAACCCAGCTTTATCAATTTTTTTTATCTTGGATTAATGTTTTAGTTCAACAGTTATCTCCCAGTGAGCAGGCCTTTCTATATTTATTGCATAAAATACAAATTTGAATTATTAACAGATGGTGTTAAAATGAAAAGAGTTTGTTTCATTTGTTTTGTACTTCAGTTCCCTAAAGACATTTATTTTAGGGTCAGGAACCTTCTTGATATGACTATTATACGGCTGTATTATATGACTATGTGCTCTTTTTCGTCTCTTAAGACAGGAGAAAATCTTTTCTAAATTTCCTCTTTGCAGGAAGAGTGCTTCTTCTTTTGTGCCAATTTATTTTTAAGTTTACTTACTGTGATTGTCTCAAACCAGACTCTTATCTCACAGGCAAAAAGGAGTAAAATTTTATGCTCAGGGAGTTTGACTTTCACAGTCTATCTCTGTATGTTTATTGTATGGATGGTATAAGGGCCACAGATACCCCTTATTGTCTGTTCCCTCATTTCCAAGTGCTTCAGTTAGTGTCGTGATAGTATGGGCAGTTTTGTTTCTTAGAAACTCTAGCTATATACTTTTTATACAAAGACTTTTAGTTTTCAGAATACTGAAAACACAGGATGAACAAATCAAAACGAGGACAAGACTGGACTTGCATTGGACAAGACAGTAGACAATGCTTGTGTTACTTTTTAATTGGATTTGCCCTTATTTCCATTAGAAAAAATGCTTTTCTGCTTCAGAAGCCCTTTTCCTGTTTGTTCCCAGGGGACTTCTCTGCCTTTTACATCACGTAAGTGCTACTCAGAACAGCTCTGTGGTACTCTGACAATGCTTTGGTGAATTTAATTTGTTGTTTCCATGTCTTGCCTCCATTGCTCTTTCAGGGATGGTTCTGGATGCCAGAAAGTGGACACTTGATTTCTAAGACTACTCAGTACGAATGTGTCTGATAATCGACATTGTAGTGGTTTGCAGCTCCAAATTAAACAAGCAGGCATCAGAGTGTGCAGCTACCCAAATATCTACCTGGTATTAAATAAAAGAGAAAGTAGGAGGCCAGATTCCTCTGTCGTCTGACTCTGATCATATCAGCCACACTGACAGAAGGGACAGATATTTTGGGTGATTTTTGTGGAGAGTATGGGAGCAGCTTGCTGAACTCAGTGAAATCAATGCAGTATTCTCAGCCATTTCAGTGGCTTTCAAATTTTCAGAGATTTGTCCTGAAGTTTGTGATCCCTCAACTTTCAATCCCTTTCTCAGTCAATGTGAAAAAAAGGCAACTGGGATGTCCTGTACAAGATAAAATGAGATATGAGGCGGCTGATTGTAAGTGATGCTGACCCTGTGTTGGGCAATTGGAGCTATTGTTTGTGCGTGTGGGAGCTATGGACGCATGTGATGTTATCAGGTTAAAACTTTATAGTCTTCCCCTTCAAGTGAGCTGTGGTTTGGCACTGAGAGATATTATCGGGTTTGGAGGCAAAATAAAGAGTCACAGTACCTGAATTCACTGTCAGTCTGGGATATCTGGAGGAAAACTGTAATTCTCTTTATGTTTTGCCATGGTTCTACCATTGCTTCCTCCTCTTAAAGAGTAGAAATTAATTAGTTGATTTAAACCCATGCTTCTTCCTTTGCCTCCTGGGCCTGACAATTTTAAGCACCCAGGTGGTGTCTGACATCAATCAGGGTTCCTTCTGGAGAAGATTTCTGCATCGGGGGGAGTTCAAAAGCTCATTTTGAAGGACATTTTCTTGTTGAGGTTCTTTGAAATTCTGAGGAATTAAAGTGATGAAAGGTGGCTCCAGTCTGTGAAAGGAGGCAGATGATTGTTTCAAGTGCCCTTATTTTTGTGATCCATGGCTTTTCAGCTTCTGCATTGACTAGGTATTGCTATAAAATTTATTTATTAAAAATGCAATGCAAAGAAAATACTTTTTTTCAAGTTATGAAATGCTGATAATAAAACCTACTAAAGATGAGAAAAATAACAGTTTTCTGATCTAAGTATATTCTGTGGATGATGGGTTGATGTTCCAGTCAGTACTTTGTTATTGGAACTCACTTCTTTCCTGCAGGAAGAAAAGCCGCAAACCACAGATTTGTTAAACTGTCTTTCTTGGTTGCAGTAAAAGCTGTTTACAGGCTATTTTTTATGAGGAGAAAATGAGGGAGAGTAGGATTTTTCTTATTAACTGGTAATAACTATCAATATCTCCTGTTTTTCATGCAAAGTACTGTTTATACAAAAAACTCAGTAAGGTGGCAAGGGAAAGGAAAAAAAAGAGAAGAGCAAAGAAAGGGACGTAATTTCTGAAATAAGCGCAAACTTATTTCAGCCCAAGCCCTGTATTTTTTTCATATCCTCTATTGGAAAAAGAAATGGAGGGGAAACAGAAGGAAAATCCCTTAGCACTTTCAAGATGTTCTTCAAAACCTTTCTTCTACAGTCAATAGAAATGTATCTCAGTTAGGGAAAAACATAGTTATCTGTAAGCCAGGACAATAAACAAAGTATATTTAGTATAGTATATATTTAATATAGCAAGTATAAATTAGTAAGTATAGTTAATTTGCTGCTTCTTAAGATGCTGTCTTTAAGATGCTGTCTTCTTACGTTGCTGTCTTTCACCATACTATTATATTTCCTTTATTTAGTATTCATTAGGAAGCAACTAAATGCTCTTTTTGTTATCTGTTGATGGTACTGTGTCCAGATTTCAGATTCTCTTACTGTGTTTGGTCCAAGTCTAATTAATTTGAAACTAAATTGTGCTACATGCTTCTCTCCTGTGCCCAAGCCTAAGGTATTACCTGGCAGAGCTCCCCTGAACTACAGTTGTGCTCCAAGACAGAGATTTTCAAAAGCTGAGAGGCCACAGTTAAATTGTACCCCTCAGGACTTTGAAACTTATTTCAGTTTCTATTTCCAGTGTAAATGGGACTTCTCAAAGAATTCCACAAAAAATAGGGAAGTATTTGCCCTTATTTATTCCAGAATGGCCAAATAGCTGGGTGCTCATTTGGGAAATCAAGCTTCATGGTCTTGGTCTGCTAAATTTTGGAGAGACTTTGATCTTACCCTGTCTAGAAAATGGCCCTTAGTATGTAATGATCTATAGTAAACCTGAACAGTGCCACTGCTAACTCCCAGCTCCAATTTGTTGTTTCTCCATTTGGGCAAACAGTTGCATACTGTTGTACTGATCTGCTAACCCTTAACTTCAGCATCTCCCTCCAGAACAATTATGTTTTCTGAAATTAACTATGCAACATTTTTCTTTGCAACTTATTCTGATCAGAAATCTCATCCCAGATCAGAAAAATCCTCCTGAGCAAAAAAACCTGTGTTGAAACCAATATATGTCTAGAAGCCATGCTGCATTAGAAAAAAAAGACATTTTGGTGAGAAAATCACTTATTGGAAATGTTCCTATCAGTTCTAGAAATAGCCTGGTTTTATTTATGGGATCTGAACCATTTGGGAGATGAACTCTGATAAATCTGGTCCTTAAGATGGCTGTTCTACACAAAGTTCATAGCCGAACACCAGGAAAAAAAATCTACCTTTCCTACAAGGCACACAAACCAACACGTGTCCCTGTGTAGAAGCTGTGCACTATTCTCATGACCCATTAAGAATAACTTCAAATTTACTTCACTGCTTATTTTCAAAATTCTGTTGATATTTGATCCTCAGAGATTTATTCCAATTTCTGTTTGGATTTGATCAGCCCAAATTCATTAAAGTTACTTCAGATTTTTTCAGATTTTGGAGCAGATTGTTTGTAGGAAGTCCTGTTGGATTGTTTGTCCAGTGCTGTCTGTACTGATGTATTGCAGATATTTATGAAAAGCAGAAACCCCTCATATTTCATCTGCACTTGCTTGTTTTTTAGTCTTGCTCCTCACACCTCTTCAGTGTTTTCCTCAGAGCTGTACCTCCTGTATGCACATCAGTGCATGTGCTCTGTACTTTAAAGTCTTCTGCTGTTTATTTGGTTTTATGGACATTTCTGGTAGTGTTTATTTTTTTCTTAGTTAAAAAATCCGTTACAATTTCTTCCATTTATCTTAAAGATCCTTCACAGTATTGTGCTGCATCGAATGCATAGTATGTATCTGGTGTCTTACAAATCTATCTGAACTTAAGAAACCATGCTGTGTTTAAATGAACAAGTATTGCTGTGTTTTAAAATAACTTTTAAGATCCTTTGAAGCAGGTGTGAGGGTTTTGTTACTGAAAATTCCTTCCCTGTGTGATACAGCTACTCTACAAATACAACATCTTACAGTATGGCCAGTTTCATCCTATGAATTTTCATAACTCTTTAGGTCTGGGCTACTGTGAGCATTATTATCTCTCGAGCCAATCACATATTTCTCAATATTTTATCCAAGTTGGCTATCTGATATTGCTAGTCCTCTGAAGGTTTCTGCCCTTAGACCTGAGTTATTTTCTGTCTGTGTGCTTCCAGTCTCATCACTAGACTCATCTTGCTTTCTGTAGGTGGCAGCAAGCATATTGTTCTGCTGATGCTCTTTCATTTCTCTAAAAATGTTTGTTCTGGACCTAATTCAAGGAATGTGCAAATAAGTGTTTTACTGCAGAGCAAATACTTAGCAAACACGTTGAGTTCTGGGTATGAGAAGAACACACGATTTTTCTGAAATACATATTCAGAGAACAGAATAGCAATACATCTGTTGCTTGAGAGAAATCACTGCGTCAGTTTAGTGGTTATGATGAGAGAGAGCTTCCTGTGGCAAGGGAGCTACATACTATCCCAGATTTCTAGTCTGAAACTACCAGCACATCAGGGCCTTAGGGCATCTTGTTGCCTCTGTAATGGCTCATACCGGCTCCCTACACAATCTCCAGAACAGCAAAGATAAGAGGAGAAAGGATGAGAAATAGGATGGGAGGAATGAAGTGCAGAAAAGGTAGGTGTGGATAAGGAATAACATGCACTTAGGCATTCTTTGCTGGTAAAATTGCACTGAAGCAGCTGCTAAAACTTAGCACAATGCTGAGCAGCCCTAAATCAGCTCTAAATTTCAAGTAATGCAAGTTGTTCCCTAGGTTCAGCAACGTTCTGTATATTCTGTCCTATACATATTGCTCAGAGCATTTAAGAAGCAACAAATTCTGTCTCTTTCCTCGTCTTTGAAGGTACCAACCTATCTCTTGAGTAATGCGGTGAGAGATCTGCATGACAAACAGTTGTACTCCGTTACCCTTCCCATTACCATCCAAACAGGCCCTCACATTTTTCAAAACATATTTATCCTCCGATGTCCTCTGCTGGAAGTTGCGTCCTGTTCAAAGGATCTTCTTATTCCATCACATTCCCTTTAGAAAAATATGAGGCTGGTTACCTTTCCTGAACCAAATCCCTTCCATTGTTCTCTGTCTTTGCACTCAGGGTTACAAACCCACGTATATGTCTAACTGTATGTCAAGATCCAGGACCTTCTCACAGTGACCTTCTGCAAACCCTGTCCCATGGACACCATGCTGTGACATGGCAGGTTTCCATAGGTTTGTCCAAACATTCAGCACTCTTCTTTTCATCTGCCTGATTCAACTGACCTCATGCAGTTACTCCTGTTTCTACTTCTGTCAGTGAATGGAGGATCAACACTCGCCCCTGTGGTTTCATTATGTAGGTTACTTTAAACTCAGTCAACTGATGGCACTCATAAAACAATCATGGTAATAGAAGAAATTGTTCCACTCTCAAGAATTAAATGAAAAACTAGATAGTGGTCTGTGCAAATCTGAGCTGGTAATATCAAGTTGGGAACACTGTTCACGTAGGCTTGCAAAAAGTTACTCTGACATCAGTTGAAACAGGAATTTCAACAAGTCTTCACATAGAAAGTAGGATTTTAATTTCAGAAGTAAACAAATTTGAATTGGTTTGACTCTGATCTAAAAAAACCAAACTGGAAAGAGTAGATGGTCCTACTGGGACTTGGTAACATTTCACAGCAAATGAGGATGTGACTCATGCTGTTCATGAGGGCTGGACCGTGTAACCTGCAAGTCTCTCAAGTCTCACTCCAGGCTCTCCTTCAGGCACGCACTACATAACAGTGCCAGTGCTGCTGTCTAAAGCAGGGAGTTTTTCTTATCTCTGTTCTCTTTCTTCCCTTGTTGTCTATACAGCATCAGCACTGTGGTGCCACTGCGGTGTGCAGGGGAGGGAGGATTCAGGTTGTAAGTATAAACTGTGGTCCATTGTATTTAATGTGCAAGGCAGTAAGGACTGCTTAGAAAGAAAAAGGAGAAGTACAAGATCATGTTTGTAAAAAAAAAAGCTTCTACCTAGTGTCAAGCAATATAAGATTTTCTTTTTTGTTCTCAGCTGCGGGGAATGCCTCGGGAAGCAGAGCACTCAAGCTTTTAATTTACTTTCCCCTTGACTCTATGTACATTGCAGTTGAAGCAGACTACAGAGCCTCACTGTTGGTCTCTCTTACAATTGTCTTGTCTGAAGGAATTATACTTTACTGCTAACTGCAATATGCTGCTGCTTTGCTGTCTATTATCCCCATGGATAAATGAACAGGAAGAAGTTGAAAATAGGCCTCATTTTCATCATGTATAAAATCTACCTGCACCCTTCCTGCAGTATGTTAATTAACTGAACTCTTACCTTACTGCCCATGAGTAAGCAATTTCCTTGTTTATTTTGCAATGAAAAGAAAGGACATGGAGAAATATAGGACTAACTTACAGTGTTGTGCAAAATGGCAGAAAATGGCCAGCTTCTACCCATACAATATGCTTCTCTATATCCCTAGTGCAAAATACTCATCCTGTAGCACACTTGCAATGAAGTTTGCCGGCAGGAGCAGCTGTTTCTTCTGCCTGTCTACGACTGCTTTACTATCGTAACTACTTAAACACTTTTCAGTAACTGAAAGAGCTCTGGAGGCTGATCAGAAAAAGTCAGAGCAGAAATAGTCTCACAAACAGAGATTTTAATCCTATTTTGCTCCATAATATCTAAAACCATATCTTCAGAAATTGTTTTCCAGAGAAAAAGCAAAAGCTTCTTTTCTTTGAGAGAAGCTTTGGATTTATAGGGAAGGGAATGAAGTTGCTTCCGTCACATGACAGTTGAACCCACACTGGGCTACTGCGTATTCTGAAGGTGCTCTGCAAAACTTTCACCTGGGTTAGAAGAAGTGGATATCTTATTTCCTTCGTTTCTCTTTTCCCCATATCTTAGTTTCAAATCAGCTGACCAGTCTGGATTTTGTAGCTTTTGGCTTCCAAACTTTCCAAACTTAGGCCTAAACTTTTTTTGCTTTCTGCTGTACTTTTACTTCCTCTTTGGACTTCTAGGCATATCTCTCTCTCTCTCTCTATATATATCTCTATATCTAAACTCTGTTCAGAACTGATGGATAAGGGGTAGAGAGGGCTGCTGTTAATTCCTTTCTCTCAGGAGAAACACATTTTCTATCCAATTCACATGATGTGCTTCCTCTGCTCCTTGGAGTTAATGCCGTAGGTTACTTGCATGCAGATTTCCAGAACTTGCTTGTGAAAGGCTGCATCTCACATGGACAGGAAAAAGTCAGGGACCATACTGTGAAATAAATCATAAATGGCCGTGGTATTCTTTTTTATACTGTATGTGCAGGCAGGTTTCAAAGGAGAGCAAATGGGCCTGAGAATAGTTCATATGACCAAAAAAGCATGTGTGAAACTTTTCTTCCTTAAGGCAGTATCTTAGCAAAACCGATCTAAAAGACCAAAAATTATTGGTAAGATTTTGGATAGAAATTGTGTGCTGTATACAGTAAGCTACACAAGCCTAGTGCCTTTAGATGTCAAAATGTGCTCATCTCGGTTTTATATACTTGTCTGCATTCTAGTATTATATAGTATGCTATGTAATATTCATACATATTTTTTTATATATAAACCTTACACAATAAAATACATGCATATGTATGTATAAATTTGCTTTTAGACAGGTTAGAGGGAGAGATGAGAAATAAAGCAAACAGAACACAGAACAGTCGTATATAGAAAGAGGAGTCACTTGTAAATAAACAGGAGGCTGGGAGACAGCCCCAAGCATCCAGGCGAACGCTACAGGTCTGCCAGCCAGAAAATCTTGGGGGGATCTCTCAAGCTCTGCATGTGAGAAGATTTGTGTTGTAGTGAAACTCGGAGCTTTCGGAGCCAGGAAGATGAAACAAAAGCTGTGGTGGCAGAGCAGAAAACAGAGTGTTTCAATGGTAAATCACATTTGGGTCCTTGGAGTCTGAGAAAACAATAATTAACAAGGATCATCACTGTTATTTATACTGTTAAAGTAATATTTCTTGAAGTCTCTGAGAATATTTTGTATTTGAACAATTCCCTGAGATGTTTAGCCTGAAAATGAAAGAAAAACAGTTTAGCGTGAAATATAGACTTCTGTGTTGAATGCGACCCAGGATTCTACTGATAGTGTCAGACTGGTAAGCACCTCCTGTTCGCTGCTGATTTAATAGCGTTTGTCACACTTAACGCCAGTAAAATGTACCTAGAGAGCCTGTTATCTATGAGCCTGTCTTCAGCACTTGTTCTGACACTATGCTTGGAAGATGCAATGATAGCAATCATGCAGTTCATCATATTTATGAGACATCTTTGGCACTGAATATTACCTGTAAATTCTACTATCAGGGGAAAGCACACTGAGCAACAACTAAAGAGCAAACACCATAAAATGCTAAAATCTTCTAGGGACAGAGTGTGATCGCATCATTCCTGGAGTGCAGGCATGTAAAGTAGCTCCCACCTGGAAAACAACGATAACCTTGAACTGGACAATATACTTGAAAAGGGTTATAGAAAATATCAGTGGGAGCCAAGTGCAAGAAAGCTGGGCTGAGCAAACAACATTCAGGCAATCTTGAAAGTGTTGGTTTTAATTTTGTGGTTTCTATGTGGTGGCATGAGGGGCCTAACCTTCTGTACAAATGAAAACAGCTTCTTAGGGATTTAAGTTCAGTTGAGAGAGCAGCTCTCCTAGATGAGACCGTGCCAAGTGCCAGTATGTGAGACTCAGTTTGCATTTTTGTTATGAATAGTTAGCTTCCGTGGATGTTTTCTGCAGTTAATTACATTCATGTTTTGTTCACCTCACTTACAGTAATTATTTATTGCTGAAAAGCTGTTAATGAATTTATACATTTAATGGATAGTAACAATTAGAGATAGCGATCAAGATCAGAAGGTATTTAAGCAGCGAGGCTTTTCAGTGTTTGAACTCTGCTTCCTTTGCTTTTTGCTACCATTTTGTTGCATAATATGATTAACACCTTGACTCACTTGCATGCTTTTCCAAAGCACATGAAGAAAGAGAGATAATGTGAAAGGCAGCACAAACGAAGGGAGAAGAAAGCTAGGATCACAGGACCTATGTTGGAAGGCATCTCCACTGTTATCATATTGAGTCAATGCTATTGCAGAGATAGCACCTAGTGTCTCTTCAGAAGTGCACCAGAATCCAGCCTAAAATTTGTTAGGTTTTTTGTGTTGACTTTTCTTGTAGAAGAGACTTCTAGAACTACACCCTGTTTTAATGATGAAAAACTTTGTCATATCCAAATAAATTGCTCAGTTTACATTCATGGCCAGTTTATAGGCATTTGTTTCTGTGAAAATGGTCATCTTTTTCATCATCTTCTAATGCATTTTGCCAACCTATTAGTCTATATGGCTCAACACACATAGCTCATACTGTATTTATTTGTTGCTTATCAATGCTTAAATTACCACTTTACACATTTATGTACTGGTACCACAGCATATATACCTAACCTAGGTACGTGGTACCTAATCACACACTATTTCCCTCATAGTATCCTGTCACATTAATTGTATGAGAAAGATTGAATTCAGTGGCTTCAGAGAAAATTAGGTATTATCTAATTTTTGAGTGCTTTACTTTGGAAACCAAATAACCATAAAATAAAGTGACTTTTAATATATATGATTTATTGGAGTTCTTTGTGGTAACAAAGAAGCTTAGAATAAATTTGGGTTGATACTATATTTGTTATGCACCATTACTATAAAATATGGGCATGCATTAGTTATAAAGGTTGAGGTATTTTTATTTTCAAATCCATATGCTCTGAAGGTGATGATCCAACCTTCTTAATGTAAAAGTATTCATTTTAATGAGCCAAGAACAAGGTGAAAATGGAATCGTTATACACACTTTTTGAAAGCAGAAAATCAATGAACTTGTGACAGCAGTATTCAAAATAATATCATAGCAATTTGCCTGTGCATTATTGCCAGTTTGTTTTACTTTTCTAGTCCCAATGTGCTCATTAATTTATTTTCTCTTTGCAGTATTCTCTCTTGGACTGATACAATAATCTTGTGCTCTGAGAGAAAAAATACAGGTGACAACGTTACATTTTTAAAGGCAAAAAGTCTTTGCAAGGTAAGTACGTTTTTGCTATGCTCTTGTAGGAGTTAACAGAGGCATATTTACCAATGTGTTGCAGATCTGTGCTGTCACGGACAGAGCCCTGTAGATGCCTCTTTAATGATCTACCATAAGATGTATGCGTGTTGTCCTCTAAACAAGTTAGCTCTTTTTTATTTCCTTTGCCCCTAAACAGTGCTAATTTTCATCCCGCACCAGTTTCTGAAACTTTAAGGGTCTTATGCAATTTAGTGATGTCTGTTACTTTACTTACAGCCTCTTGTAATTTGGTATTGTCATCAGATTTGATGAATATGAAAAGTATGGTATTAGTGTGTATTATTTATTTATGAATAAATAAATATGAAGTTATTTATGAAGTTATCATACAGTTTTGTTCCCTAAAAAGCAGCTCTGGAAGCATCCTTAACTTTTCAGCTTGAAAATTATGACTGTTTTTTGTCTGTGGGCTATTAACCTTGGTTGTATATCTTCCCTATATTTTATCCAAATTTCTTTTCAAATGAATCTCACATATCATTTTATACTGCTGTTAATACTGCTGTGTGCCTAGGAGCTCAGACGCTTTAATAAAACATACCTGTACTTGGCCTATTTCTTTCTTCTTATACTGGCATTCATTAAAAACAACTCCACTGAACTCTGTAGTGTTACTCCTGCTCTAAAACAAGAAAGCAAATTAGGCCAATACGTTTGCTGCATCCCTTCACATACTTTTCATTTTCAGAGCGCTGTGCAAATATAATCAAGTAATTTAAATAAATATGGGAATGCTTATGAAAGGTGACTAGATGTGTGAAAATACCTTTTTTGTATTTTTTTTAGACAAAGACAGGATTTTGTATAAGATTTCTCACACACCCAGATTTTGAACAGGTTTGGAGACACATTGGAGTGGCATTTTCTGTAACGTGATTATGTGTCCTTTAGGAAGCTTGGGCTCTAGTGAGAAATCCAGGGGAGTGTTGCAGCTAGAAATCGATAGCCAAGGCAACACTTCAGATCTGCAGAGCTGAAATGTTGAATTTTTGCACCTAGCAAACTGGGAAACATGTATGTCAACAGTAGAGATTTCTGTTGACATCAGTATTATTGCTCTCTGCAACTGCGAATTAAGAACTGAGTAGATTTATTATATCATGATAGCAATACAACTTAAACTATTGAAGATTAAGAGGGAGATGGCCTGAAATAGGAGTAAGCGCTCAGTTTAGCAAATGCTCTGAAACGTGGCTACATCATATCTGAAAACCTGAAGAAAAAATAACATCAAAAGCTGACAAACATCTTGGCATAGAGATGAGTAAGTTTTAGCAGGAAGTATTGTGGCCCAGTCTGTCCGCGCTCAGAATAAAACTGTTGTCTCCCCTTGATTGCAGAGGCGTGGTGTGCATCAGACGCAGCAACGGTTGTGAAAATGCCAGAGTACCATATAGGTAGTTCATTGTGGAAGTGCTTAATCATTTAGCTGCATTAGAGAAGAGGGTTAGATAACCAAAAGCTAATTGGAGGGTAGCCATTCAGCCTTATATAAACTGCATGTGGACAGACGCAGCTTTTGCAGGTGCGAGAAATCACCGAGGAAATTTAGCTTTTGCTAGGGAGGTAGCTGGTGACTCACCTTCTAAATTGGTGGAGATGAGGGAAGCTTTCCAAAAGGAATGAGGAATGGCTCAAGCTATTCCTATATTTCATCAGGAATTTAGGAATGAGCCCTGTGAGGCAGAAAATATCCCCAAACCCCCCATATTTGCTGCGTGAAAAGATTTTTTTGAAGTGGAAATGGATTTTTTTTCCCATTTAAATGAGATTAATGTCAAAAAGTATATGACAGTTTGAGTTTTGTGTGGCTTTCAAGTAGCTATTTTGCAGCCATCTCCAGAATGTCAGCTTTAGAAAGCTACAGATGAAAAATGAAAATTGCCACGTACAATTCTTTGGGATAAAAAACAGATACTGCCTTAACTGTACTACTCTATCAGTTTAAGAAAGCAAAATAGGGACCTGGGCTAATGAGAGCTAGCAGAGCATTTCTGAAATGTTTACAGAAGTTTCCTTCCAAAAAATTTTCACCATCTGATGTCCAGTGTAAGCGGTAACAGTGACTTCTGGAGAAGATGCTAGTGCTTGTCCTTTGATTGAAACACTAATGAACTTTGTGATTAAGACCCTCGGCATGTAACAGGGGTTGGCTCATCTTTTCCTGGTGTTCCTCTGCACCATTTGTTTATTAACACAGTTACTTTGCTGCAGAATATGGGGCTTGGACCCTAAGTGTGCTGGATACCTGGTTCTCACTGAGTCTGGGACAGATCGGTGACCAAATAACTTTTGGAGTTTGAGTCCAAAAACCTGTTACTGGCAATCAACAAAGTGCTGCCAGTGCTGGGTGGAAATGTAGGCTAATGTCGGGTTGTTACCAGGCCTGGAATACTGGTGGCATTCCCAAGCATCCCTGGGGGAAGTAAAACTCAGTGTTTGGGAAACACTGTGCATTGCTGCTTAGTCTTGTCACTGCATCTATAAATGAATCTTGATAATGACCTTTTGAGACTGTGCGTTTTAGGAAAGGTTTTGAGGTTGGTTTGTCATTTATTAATATTCTACCCTTCAGCAGAAATTATGACAGATGGAAAAGCAGTTGCAACAGAACTTGCCCTTGTATTTAAACATCACGAATGTATCCTATAATCTCTATAATACAGGCTGTATTCGGAGACCTATTAGGGTTTGATTTATGAATTAGAAGTTAGAAAATAATTCATTTCAACAACATTCAGTTTATAGACCTGGATGGTTCATTATAGTGAACACTGTTGCGTTCATTATGCATCACAGAGGAACATCATTTATTTAGGACAGGTGTTTTTTTAACCAACTCACATACTAAAATATTTTACTAACCTCTAAAATGCCTTGAAACTGGAGATGTAGTCAGATTTATTTCTGAAGAAGAAAGTAACCAAGTTAAGTTCAAATTAGTTCAGTGTGCTGAGTAAACACATAAATCTGTATAAAATCTGAGTACAAATACTGCCTAGAAGGTGATCCCAGATGCTTTATTAGGGGCAGCTCTAGGTAAGTATGGGGGAGTCAAAGTACATAAAAACGTCTCATTAAGTATCTTGATGAATTTGAGCCGACCATAGGACTTCACTGTTGTCCCCCTATTTCCTAGCATTGTTTTCTGTAGCAGAAATAGACTTTACTACTTATGCCCATGAGAGGAAAACTCAGGTCAGAGAGTAAGTGACTGATGGATAGGTCTTGGCATCCCTTTTTCAAATAATTTCTAAATTGGAAAAAAATTGCTAATGTTTCACAGAGGGACAAAGAATGTTGATCCCTGAACTGTTTGCAGACCAAAAATTCAGAAAAAGAAGTTTCATTTTGGGGCAACTGAGACTTTTTATTTGAAGATTTCAAAATGTTTCATGTTGATTTTGACCACGTAACTTGTATGTAACAATAATAATGAAAAAACCTGTCCCAAAATGTCAAGAGAGAAGATAATTTCAAACCAGAGAGGAAAATTTTTTCATTTCCAAATGCCTAAATGGAAAATACAGAGTGGATGAATGGAAACTATTGTTTTCTTGCAAATTCTTTTTTTTTTTTTTTTGGCAGACTTGGCTTCTTTTTTGATAAAAATTATTTTAACTGAGAATTTCCTAGGCTGACTGTACTGACAAGCATCGAACTTCCTCAGCGAGCTGCATGGTGCCTGTGTCGGTGTGGTCTCGAGAGCCGGCTGAATGCCTGGCAGGAAGGTTGGTGGCAGGAGGGTGCTCAGATGTGCTGTTCCCCGGTGGTGTAACAGCCTGTCTGACGTGCCCATGAAGATACAAGTTTGAAGAGGATTTGAGAATCTAGATTAGGGACCGGGTAATTCTTCTGCTGAACACTGAATCTGAGCTTTAGGGAACACTTGGAACTTTGGGGGAAATTTGAAGATATGGTCATGCTGCAGGCTCAAAATATGTGCAGGGATTATTGGGGAGTTGGTTGCAACAATCCCCTGCACTCCTGTGAGAAGTGGAGAGCAAGCATAATTTCTGATGCATGCACAATGTCATTCATTATTTTTTTCCATTTCTTCTCTGTTCATCAATTGCACATTAAATGTTCTACTTACGAGTCAATGCAGAGCGAACATGTTAAAGCTAAAAAATCATGCCAAAAGCTTTTTTTTTTGTTTTAGAAGCTTGATCCATTACAGCAATAAATCTTCACTGCTTTCTGAGCTATGAATTCTCCTGCATTATGGACTGAATAATACTCATGATAGTGGGCTTGACTCAAATCCCTTATATCGGTATAAAGTAAGAATTATTCTATGAACTTGAACAAGAGGGGAATTGGGTTTGGTTGTGTGGTTTGTTTTTTCTTTCCTAAGAAGTAATACAGATTAATTTAACAGCTTTTATATCTTCAGAGTCTTGTTAATGTTGCTCCACAATGATGGAGGGCAAGTGTATTATTATTATTATTATTTTATAATTATTATTATTATTATTATCTGTTATTAGTACTATCTTCTTTGATATTAGTGCTATCTTCTTTTTTCATAAAGTATTGCCTAATAAAACAAGATGTGAGGTTTGCAAAAGGGACTGTGATTTTTTGTCTGTTTTTATTACAGAGTAATTAAGGATCAAGTTTTCATTTTCTTGTTAGAAGAAATCAGTTTATAATAAAGGCAGAAGTTGCTAAAAATGTGTGTCTGAGAAAGCCAGCAACTGTTATCCACGTGGGCCAGTAAACATGAGAAAACACCCTGGCCTCTTGTTATGTCATTGAAAAATACAATACAGGTCTCTATACATCTTTTAAACAGGCATAGTTTTACTGGATTTAGGTTTTCTTTTTAATTATTGAACAGTACTCTTATGTCCTGTAGCTATGGGAGCAGAGGTGGGCAACCTCCCCTACTTTTATGCCATGTGTATACAGTGTTCCTTTTTCTTTTTTGCCTGTTTGAAGCTCTAGAGAGGGCAGATTGTAACTTTATTCTTATGTGAGATGGAGATAGAAACGATAAGTGAAAATAGAAATCTCTCTCTCCCGGTGCACTGGGGAGTGCCAGAAGCAGCCTGGTGCTCTCTCTGGAGCAGGCTTTCTCTGAGTGCTCCTTTGGACATCATCCAGACTGCTGCTTTTGGGGCAGATTTCAGTTAGCACAAGGCAACCCCAAGTGGTCAAACAATAAAATCTGCCTGAGCTCATTCTTTTTGTTTGCACCGTTAATGCTCCTGTGCAGCCAATTTCTTACCTTTCTCTTAGTGCAAAGAGATTTGATTTCTCCTTGTTCCTACTATCTGAAGTGAAACAAATCACCTAGCCCATCCCCACCCGGCTTTCATGGGCTGCGTTTGTCATTACTGCTTCCATGCCTTTTGTCTGGCTGCTTTGGAAAGAAACTTTAAATCATTCTGTTTCAGAGGCAGGAATGTCAAAGCTGCATTTTTGCCTGCTCTATGGACTTTGTGTGATTTCCTGTGTCAGAGTCTGACGGTTGCAACTTCACCTGTCATCTGCTTGGTGAGCTGCATGGAGGGAGGGATGCTCTGTCTTACCACTTTTTCTTTGTCTCAGACCCTCATGGATCAAGTGAAAAAGAGACATCTTATTTCTGTGATCCTTGATGTTCTTGAATATCAATGAGCTGGAAAGATTAAAGCAAATTATAGCACTCACTCTGGCACAACTGTGTTGTGGATAAGGAGCACGTCCTTGGAGCCGCATTGCCCCAAGAGCTGACAGAGATCAGACCATGACCACAAAAATGCCAGCGTGGTCTTTGATTCCCTTCTTGTACCACAGCATGAGCCATCAGCTGGTGTTTTACTGAGTACAGATTGCTTCCCCTCACCGTGGCCTCGCTGTCCCATTTATAAGCCTGGCGCAAACTTCATAGTTGCCTGTGAGTCTGAGCTGAATGCAGGATGAAGGCTTAATAACCCCGCTGAACCCTTTGGTTCTTCTGGTTCACCAATGTAAGAAAAAAAAAGGTGATCTTAAACATCCTATTCCTGTATAAACACACAGCTGAGTTGCAGCCTCTTCATCTCTCATGTAAAACAGGCTATATAAGTGTCATGGAGGGAAACAGTCACTTTAACCATAAAGATCTGAAAGATGGATGGCATTAAAAATATCAGTGGTAGGAGATGCTGTGCAATAGTGTAGGCTTTTAAAAGTTGGAACAACTTGTACAGCTGGGGCTAAGTGCAAAGAGGCTAAGTTTCAAGGTTTTAAAATTTTGCTGCGAGGACTGAACACGGATCTAGCAATGCCAGTGAAAAATAAAGTGATTTTTTTCACTGAGGAAAGCACAAAGTGCTTCCTAGCAGCTCGGCCTATGGGTGTGTGTACTAAGTTCTCTCTAGACACAGCAAATTTGCCATTACTTGAGTGGTTAAGTGTTCAGGAGCAGCCTGTGTCTCAGGCTGCAGCACGGGGAAGAACCCATGCATGGGAAAATGAGGGAGACAGGGTTAGGTTCCATTAATGACCTGGTTATTGAGGAAATTGAAGCTAATCCACCATATTGGATTTGCCCAGTCTTTGTTGTCTGTTATTTAATCCTCGCAGAATAGTGCACTCATCCACTTCTTCCCTGTAAAAAAAAAAAAAAAAAATTTCCACTTTTTTTTGCATAATTTGTTCTAGAAATCTAACGTAAGTCTAAAAAATGAGGTGATGAAAAAGCATGCAAGGATACAGAGAAGAGGCCTTTTTTTCCCTTATGTCTGTGATCAAAGCAACATAGTCTGTATATCTGCTATAAAATTCTCCCAAAAGCAGTTGAGACCACTTTCTTTCCCATTGCAGATGTCAAGGATATTTGTTTCCAGTGAGTCCGATCTATATTTTTTATGAGAGTGGAGTAATTGATTTTAATTAACCTCTGCTCTATTTGGAGCATTAATTAGCTCATAAGCTATTTTCCAATGAATCCATCCTTTTCTAAATGTCTTATGTCATCAATAACAAGGAAATTGCTTGTTTTCAAATTATTAATCTAATTTCTTATAACTTACCTTTCTTATAACTAAGAATCTTTATTCTCCTGTCTGCATAGACTGAAACATACTCAAATGAATGTCTGCTTTGGCTCTTTTAAAATTATTTTTAAATGCCTAGTGGCCATATTTAAAAATCCGTAAGATAAAAATATGTTATAAAAAATGCCTTATATGATGTCTCTGGTGGCACCACTAACATATAGCTTACAGAAAAGCTTTGAGCTAACAAGGTCATTTCTCAATGCAATGTTTTGCAAGGTTTTAAAAAGGCTGCAAGACTATTGTTAACTCTCTTTTTAAGAAAAAAAAATCCACTACACTTGATCATTTTCAGAATTATTTGCAGAGAGATTTTTTTCAGATGGTTTCTGTTGGTATTCACAAGATTAGATATTCATTACTCCTGACTGGGTGGTTCTGTCACAGCTCTTTCCTCAGCAGAATCTGTATCCTTACAGAGAAAAGTGGGGAGCATTGTATTTTCAGTAGATGTTCTTGAAAGCCCTCTCTATTAAAAAATGAAGTTAACATTTGCTACTGGTTAAGCAATAAACAGTTTGCATGAAAGGGATTAGGTCAAAATTCCTGAAGGAGAAAGTTTCAAAGGTTTAAACTGATTAATGCTTGAATTTAGTCCCCAGAGCTGTGTAAATGTGACCTGCAAGCATAACTGAGCATCAATGATTGTTGCAAGATTTGACAGGAGTGTGATTTTTCAATGCTTAGCACAAGTGTGATGCTCTTTTTAGTTGATGGCATTCTTCGGGTTGCATTTTCCACAACTGTGTCATTCCTCCCTTATTGTATTTTATTTTCTCTTGGGAGGAAGGAGACTCAAGTCTTTAATTATCAGCTGATGGGGTAGCTCACCTATGAAAGTCTCTGTATTGCCATAGTCCTGACTGGGGAGATAATCTTGCTCCTATACAGGCATCAGTGTATTTTTCACGCAGTTCACTGCAAACGAGAACGGACCTGTTTTTACTGATAGAGGATAATTCTACCAAACGAGATTTCATTTACTCCTGGATTTCACCACTATGATTTTGGGCTCAAAGGAATTACCAGTTACAAATCCACTTTAAAACAGAAACGTCAAATACGCAGAAAACTGTTTCTTCACTTTTGTGTCCACCAGGGTGTGATCTGATGCCTTTTTATATCAAAGATCACGGTCTAAACCCAGATGTCAGAGGTCTCTTTGGCTGAGTGTCATCTTACGTGAACAAAATTTGCCTTCTGACAGAGAGGTATTTGGCCTACCTTGATCTATCAGTATCCAGTAGATAATGACAAGGACTTTGAGAAGACAGTTCTCCCTATTCTAGAAAAGACTGTCGACACTAGTGGGCTGTAATGCCCTCCAAGGGTGTCCATCTCTCTTAACTGATAAAAGACAGACTTTAGACAGTGAGACTGGACTGAGAGCCTCCCTTACAGACGACTAAAATTAATGGAAATCCTATTTTAGGAGGCCCAGACTGCAGTTCAGGAGCTCTCTGCTAAGTGATGTGCCCCTTTTCTCTATGGATTGACAATTTAATGGGTTCACGAGTGTCCCGACGTAAGCAGGCAGGCACTGGTCATGCTGCTCTGGGTCATGCTGGGGGTCCATGTGGTGCTGATGTCTGAACAGCTCTAGCCTGGCTCTAAGCAATCCTGACATACTGATGCAATTGGACCTTTTATAATAGACATCTTTATTCTGAAAACCCAGCTGACGGGGTAAGGAGGAGGACGGGAGGGATCATTGATACTTGCCCTATGTAAAATAGCATTATGGTTAAAGAACTTGTCAAAGCAATGCCTGACCTTCCTCAGCAGGGGACAGAGTCAAACCCACACTAATTTTCCAGGAGCGTGTGCTAACCATGTGGCTTCTGCTTATATCGGCTTTCTTCTGCATTCCATTTTCCATTGACCACCAAAAAAACCCAAAGCAATTTGTATTTGAGATTATTAAAGAACAGTAGCAAACATTCAATACACAGAGTCTGAGGCAACATAGAGGATTGACATGAACTTTTTTGAAAGGTGAAGCTGTAATCATTATATTCCCTGCATTCAATTTATACTATTGCCAGTAGCAATCTGAATTCTGTTAATTGGTAGTAATTTTATGTTCCTCTGTGAATTTTGCTGGTGGTAATTTTCTTACTGGATTGTGATAATCTAAAGACTGTACTTGTGTGTGGGAAAAAATTCTTTTTAAAAGTTGCACTACCACATAATCTTACTTAGTTTGGAGGTATTGTTAATTGGTTTATTTTAAAGTAGTGCTTTTCAACATATTTCAGTTATCATACTAACATTTTCAACTACTTTTCCTCCTCTTTGTTTTATTTCATCTCTTTATGATCACTCGATTTCAGTGACTCGTTTCTCATGTTTCATGGGTCCATAATCATATCATGCAGCCCACCTTTTTTCTCACCTCGCTCTCTATTATCTCAGAACTAATTTTATTCTTCTTCTCTTAGTGATTCAAAGTATGAGGCTTCAACAGATTTAAAAAAAAAGGGGCGGGGGGAGGCGACCTAAAAGAAAACGGTACTTCCACAGGCAATTGCAGAGGAAGGTTTGGGGTATCTTTCAAATTTGCTTTTGCAATTTTTTAAAGGTTAAAGTTAAAGAAGCACTGGGCTAAACATCACGCAAAAGCTCATAAGGCTTTGCTATTCACGTGAATATAGTTTTGAGTCTACTCACTGTAACGCTGCCAGTTTGTTCACTTCCTAATGCACCTGTGAATCCCAGCCGATTAGGCTGAAGGCATCATCACCATGACGTGTGGTACCCAGGCATTCAAATCCCAGACAGAACTGCCATTTTTCAGCAGTTGTTATAATAAGCAGAGACTTGGAAGCAAATTTTTCCAACTCCCTGAAGTTTGAACATCAGCATCCTTTCCCCTCTTCCCTTTAGCATCTGAAATGGGAAGTTTAATATTTGAGGCTCTTCACTTCTGGTGGCTGTGCTGTGGTTCCTAAGGGAAAGCTACATGTTCAGTGGCACTTTTCCGCCAGATTCTGAAGAATAAATTATGGCTGTCAGCATTTGGGGACTGAGGCATTTTTGATTCATTGCAGGATGACAGAGAAGCTGTTACCTGTGTCTGAGTCATTTCACAGCTCAGTGAGGTCACAAGTAGCTATCCTGAAGGTTGTTATTCAAATCACACCACAGAGCACTAGATTAGATGCCAAGGATGCCTATTAAGGAAACAGTGAGATACCTTCACAATCAGAAGCTCAGGCTAAGCTGTAACACACGGTGTGAGAGAACACAAGGAAAATTGCACGAATAGCCAGTTACAGCCTGTATGGGTCTCTTCCCTGTTAATCTGAAAGGACTAAACTCATTGCAAATTAAAGATTAAATGCATTTCCTTTGTGGTGACATAAGTTCAATGAGCAGAAATAATGAAAGTTTCATCAAACACTGTTTCTCTCTGTAGAAAAGAGCTTAATCTGTAATGAAATGTTGCCAGAATATCCAGTAGGACGGTCCAGCAGTTCAGTAACTAATGCTGAAGTCCAGAAGCAAAAGTACTTTATTTTCTCTCTGTCCCTGGGGAGATAAGGTACATGATTTGTTCTTTTCATTTCTACAGATCATCAGTTGTATATGCAATTAGATGTCCTTGTCTGCTTGTGTCTGATCTTGAGTAAAATTTGTGTAAGTTTCACTGTTGTTTACAATGAATTTAAAATAGACACTAAAGCCCAGCAAAATCTTTGGGTTTTAAAGCATTTTAGCTGCTTTCTCTGGAAATGGAAGGATTGAATTCTGTCATTTGGTATAATCTTTTTCAGCTATTTTGGAGTTTTTTGATACAATACTATTGTCTGTTTTTCTCACAGTGTAGTAAACCATGGGTGGCCCCGAAGTCATGCTTTTGTTACAAAGAAGTAAACACTTTTCTGTAGGAATAATTCAAAACAAAATATATAGTTTTGTTGACTGACTCAGTGAATTTTGAGTAGATGCAGTGGGCTGGGTATATATATATAAAAGATGTTGATAATGGGTGATCGCTGCATGCAGAACTGAAGCTGATTTAGAGATAGAAGAGAGACACTACTAATAAAGAATATTGAAACTAGAAACAGATCCATGTTGTAGTTTAAAGTCTTTTGACATTTACACTGTTCATCATCATGGTGACTATGTTTTCAAATAAATTGTATCTGAATTAGGGGTGTAGGTTATATTAAAACAATTCAAAGTGAAAGGAACAATACACTTCTAGTAGCATCACACCCACACTGTGAATGCATCGGTCTTGGAGGAGCAGCAACTTTTCGAAATCTGATGCAAAGACAGTTCATACCTCTGAGGTTCATCTCAGGTTCTCTGCATATTCAGCTCTAATTTCAGTTTGGTGTGGTTGGTTTTTTTTTGTTTGTTTGTTTGTTTTAATTTATATAAGCTAGAAGCAGTTTTTACATGAAATCTAAATTCTTCATCTCACTGAGTGGTTCTACCAGCCAAAGCTCTAATAATGTTTATGCCCTAACCCACCTCTAAGAAGGTCTGAACTAAGAAAATGTGGCAAACAGCTGTGCAAGTTTAATTGGTTGCAACTACATGTTTGCCTTCAGATTCATTTGTGGACTCAGACAGATGTACTATATCTGCATGTGAAATAATGTTTAAGAAATTAACTTCAAGAGCAAGCTGTAGGGTCAGGAGAGAGAAAATTAATTTATATGGGCCAATTGAGTTGGAAGAACTTAAAGACCTGGAGAAGAAACACTGATTCATGTTTCAGCCTGAATAAAGCCCATTTTCTTGGGATAAAAATGTTTTCTCATGAACTTCATAAAAGCGGACAAACCAGAATGCCCACAGCTCAATACTGAAATGGTACAGTTCATGCTATAAAGTGGGAGAAGGGGGAGATGATGATGCTTATAGGCAGGTAATGACCAATACAGAAAATATAAGGAAAGCACAAATAGAAGGTTAAAGAGCTTTTCAGATGGAAGTGTAATACTTCAGCTGGAAAAATAGTATTAACGCATTGCCTTTGTTTAGGCTTTAAGGAAAGGTAAAATCATATGAAATCTAAGTTTAATAACAAGTCTAACTACTAATTAGAGCAACTGTGAAAATCTCAGTTGGGAGAGCAGAAGGAAACAAAAACATGACTAGCTAATGAAACATAACAGCGAAGCTGAAATGCAAGAAGGTGTCCCAGATGGAGCATTGTTTCTTTCCCTGCTTGTTGCATCTGGTGCTGCAGACACACATCAAGATAAAATGTAGTGAATTAAAGTCGAGCATTTGTCTGGCAGTCGGCACGATCTGATTGCAAAGACTGATTAGGGATTAAATCCTTCTGACAACTGAACCACTTAGTAACAGAAGTTTCATAAGGTAGAAGGCTCAAGGCAATTGGACTGCGGAACAATTAGTTTTTCTTTTGGTAGAAAAACAAAAATAAAAAAGCACTGAAAAGCCCCAGTGTATTCATTGCAGGTAATTAATTTTTCTTTTCCTTATTTGAAAACTTACCTTTCTTGCAGAATTAAGCATTGACCTTAAAAATAAAGCATTTGGAGGCAGGGGAAGGAAGCAGGCGGGCAGACAAGGAGTGTGTTGAGTTCTAACTGGCTTCAAAACGCGTTGAAATTATTTCTGTGAGAAAAGTTTTGCCACTTCTTAGCACAGCAGTTATTGGAAGGAGCTCAGAGGTGGATTTTATAATAGTTGATACTTAGAAAAAGTTGACATCTACTGAACTCTGATGTACAGAGTGGAGAGAGAAACTGGAACCAGTCTCTGGAGCTGAAAAACTTCTTGATAGGACAGTTTGAGGTTCAGATTCATAGCTAGATCCTCTTTTTAGGCTTGAACTAAGTATGGTAATTCACAATAATTTCTCCTTTTTAAAGATTCCTTGATCTTCTCACCTTTCCTCTCAGGAAGTTATGCACAGAAACTCAGAAGAAATGGAAGGAAATTGCTTTTCAAATATGAAAGCATCAGTGATATTAGAAGTCATATATGTATTATTAGCAAATTTCTGAAAACAAACACTACAGTTTAAATCATGCTTGTTTGTCAGTGTGTTCTCAGTTTATTTTTCCCTTAGGTCCGATTAAGTCTGAGCTAATTAATCTGGATTTACGCCAGCATTACCAAAATAAAGTGGTTGTTTAGCATAACAAAGCTGGTAATTAGTATATTCTAGAGATAATGTTAGCATCAGCAGCAGTGAATACCTATGTGGGATGTACAGCCAAATTGGGACTATCTGGAGACACCTCCGGTCAACAACATTATCTTGACTAGCTCTATTACCTTGAAGCTCTTCTGGTGGTAACTGCTTGAACATCCACAAGTTCTTCAGATCCCTAACGGCAGCAGCTTTTCTTGAACAAGCTTGGCCAGCTACAGATAATCAGCCGATTGTGCTTCTCGGCAGTCAGACTGGTATTGATTAGGTAGCCAAAAGTTTCCATCAAAACAGCCTGATTATCTCTGTCCCCAGTGAGCTCGCTTTCCTCCTCCGTTATTGCTCTGAGTGCCCCGGCAGCACTTGGCTCTGTTTTCAGCCTCCCTTCTGCACAGTCTGAATTGCAGCAGCAGCACAATGGGTCTATGCTGAAAGTAACACTTGGAGTCATGTGCTGAGGTCACGGTCTCACTAGTCATTTAAGAGATTAAAGACATATTTTCTAACTCATAGTGTCAAATGAAATGCAAGTCTAGAACAAGCCATGCTGGGTAACCATCCAGCTTGTTACCAATGGCCTGGCCAGACCTGCTCATTGCTGGTGGAACAAATAGATCGGTGTGCATTCAGCAGCCATTTCTTTGGGGCTGCTTTTTTTTTTTTTAAAGGTAACAATGCTGCCCACAGAAATTTGGAAACATTGACTTCCAGAGGTGAACTGCCCCAAAGGCACCTTAAGAGCTACAGTGAAGGGGTGAAGTGATGGACGCCTTCTAGATCCTCTGCAGCCAAGTCCTTACTCTTCAGCAGCTTCAAAGTGTCTTGACGGCATTCAGTTAGGGCAGGGTCAGTAGACATGAAGTAGAGAGGGTAGATGTTTTCCGGGCGGTGGAGCTGGGATAAGCAGGTGGTATCTGCATGTGTAAATTCCTTCAGATTCTACTCATGTCTCAAAGAACAGTTAAGAACCCAAACATTAATTATTGAACACAGATTAACGTTTCCTTTGAATAAACAACTTAAACCAAGTCATCCAGGAAGTATCAGCTGGCAGTATCTCAGGGGGTTTTCTACAAGAGTTCTTGAGGGTCATATACCTACTGTCTACACGTAAGGAAAGCACAGGGGGTACAAATTTTGTGCTTGCCAACACTTTTAATTTTTTCTGGGTTCTCTGAATTGGCTGAGGTCTGACTTGGAGGTAATTTTACTTTCTTTCACTAGCTAGTATTTGAGTGTCTGGCTTTTTCAGTTTAGCATAATTTTTAGTTAGCAAATATATGACAAATTTCCTCCTGGACTGGCTGAAACTTGGCTTGACCTTGGTTAACCATTTGCTATTTCCCAAGACATAAAATATAATTTAATCATGAATTTTATAGTGACAATTGCCAAGAGGATCTCATGTAATTAATTATTTAGTAGCATAAAGGTTTTCTGTGCAAGTGAGAGAGATGATTTAAAAAACGTAGTTCCTCTGACCCCTGCATCAGATTAGAGTATTTGAGGGACTGACATAAGAAAACTCTTTTTTGCCACCTTCTTTCTTAGCAGACTAAGGATGCCATCGTCTTCATCTCTTGCTGTAAGATTTCTGGGGTCTCACATCTCACAGGGGAAATGAAAACTCTATTATAGTTTCCATGTTATAGCTGGATAGTGATAGATATTAGGAAAATTTTCTGAGAGTAAGGCAAGTAAAATTCTGCAATAGATTGCCCAGGGAAGTTGTGGAGTTTCTGTTAGCTGAGGGGTCTAAGAACAATTTAGACAAACATAGGCAAATTCTTTGTTCAGTTCAAGTGATCTGGCATTACACATAATTCCCAAATCCGAAACACTGTGTGGCAACATCATCAGTTGGCATAAATCCGAGGACTCCATTATGTCCTCAAAATTTCAGACATGCCTGTTCTTAAAATTACTTTAACTGTCTACTCATTGCAGTTATTTTCACATCCCTTAGTCCATCTACAAATCTCATGTTTTACAGTCTATAGGTATGGAGAAAGGCAATACAAAGTTTCTGTAATTCATGAATGTGAAGTTAAGCTGGAAAATAAGCAAAATGACATTGTGGAAATTGTCATTTTGAGAAAAACAGCATATTGTTGTCAGAGAACAAGTGTGAGAATCAGAAAACCTGCATCACAAAAGTTCCTTTGACTTGCTGCATGATGTTGGATAAATAATTTTAATGCTTTTATTCTGTTCCTACACCCACTTTTTGTCTGTTTGTTTACAATGCTACCTGGGACTTTTTCTCTTCTTTGTCTCTACAGTGCTTTGCACAGCACAGTCTTAGCCTGTTAATTCCTTAGCTGGAATTCCCGAGTTTCACTGGAAATGATAAATATTAATTGCAGTGAGGACAATCTCTTGCCGTGCAAGTACGCAGTACCAAGCAAAAGGCATCCCATTAGGCTGAAGCACTGCTTAAGTTTAATGACAATATAAACTGTTAGATATCCCACGCCAAAAACCAATATTCTCCAAGCAATGTATTCAGTCAGGGAAACATTCACACAAAACAGTGTCCCTGCCATGGTTTTTGCATATGTGCTTCAGCAAATGACTTGCTAAAGCTGAACTTCATAGGGGAAAACTATTTTCTTGCAGGTTGAAAGTGTGAGTGTCAGTGCACTGAATAAGAGTGCCAGGCAATTTGAGGCACTGCAGTTTTCACTCTAACTACAGTATAGATCAAGGTCTCATCAGATAAAATGGAGAAAGGGAGAATCTGGCTGACTGTCCTTGGAAGTTTCTCACTAGTAAGGCCTATTAATCTCTAAAGGAGAACCATAGCACTAAAGATACCTAGGTAGGATCTGGGCAAATAAAGAGAAAATGTACTGTAAAGAGTAATTTTTTACTGGAAGAGAGATGACCAGGACAGTTCCCATTCTCAGTGTGTAGTCTTTTCTTTTATATATTTCTGTAAATAAAAGGGATGTTTTTATCTATAATTTATATTTAACTATAGCACATAAGAAATATTTGTTTCTACTTTATATGTACTGCAAGAATAATGTGCTGTTTTTCACTACAGCTATTACATTATTGATATTTCTAGGGCAGATTGTGCCACCCAGCAAAATTTACTTATAACATACTCAAACTAACCCAATAACATCAAACAAAACCTCACAAATAAGCCAACAACATCAAACAGAACCTCACAAATAACCAAAAACACAACAGCTTTAAAGTTTCAGTCAACAGCAGAACTGGGTCATTATCCAATTCTTCCTATATGTAGGCTTGTGGACATGGCTTTAATATGAGTAAGTGCTGTAGATATGGGAAGAACTGTACTTTATAAAGGACAGGATGAGTGCACAGTATTGAATTCACTTTCAAAATATATACACATTGCAAAGTGTTTACAATTCTGCCTTTCAGTTTGATTGCAGAACTTTTACAGGGGAAAGTTCAGCTGGTTATGCTGGACCAGTAGCTGAATTCTGTTCTCTCAAGTTGGTATCAGTTTGTTTTTTTTCTGAATTTGTGGTATTATCAATTGTTACAGGTTTACCAATATAATTACCTGTAATAATAACGCAATGTAATAAAATAATAGTAGCCTCAGATCCTAGCTGAAAGACCCATTGAGCTGAGCTGACCCCAAAATGACAAACTGAAATTTCTATCATGGATTGTTCTACATGCTCTAGGTTGGCACTTAGCAATGTGTGATTACTGCCAACTTCTGCTGTGGGAAAAGTTCAATAGGTGCAGTTGTGTAAAGATTTACTTCATCTAGCACTGCATTTGTTAGTGTAAGAGTTAAAGACCCTGATCACAAGGGTCTTTAAGAAATCACAAATCTGAAGGAATTTTTTGTTCTTGAAATGTGAAATATCAACACCTTAAAAATATGTTATTGGTCCATTTTTCCATCTCTCTTGCCATTAGCACTGATATAATGGGATAAATTTTTCTGATAATTTCTTTCAGTTTCTCAATTCTAAAAGTGAAACATTAATCTTAGTCTTAAGAACTGTTAGATTCCAAGATGTGATGCATTTTGGCTTTATTGGCCAGCAAACCAATAGACAATAGCACAATACACAATAGCATCTAAAATAGTGCCATTGTTGAACAGGCACTAAACGATGTGAACTAAACTGCACAAGCAGATGGCGAGATGTTAGTGTGAAAAAACCCCATCCTCAGACCCGCTTAAAGGTTCATTTTCTCATGTAAAAAGCACCACTTGCAAAAGAGACACCTGATTTCCCAAGAAAGACCACTTTAAAATCACTGTTCATGAAAAAATAACTTTTTTTTTTTTTTTTCCACATGAAAGAGACAAAATTTTAAGGAAACTTTTGTGAATTCTGAGACAGTTGTGAATGCCCCAGGGAACAGACAATTGTGAATGCCCTGGGGAACGGAGCCCCAAAAGTGACACAGCAGTGAGCCAAATTCATGTTGTTCATATACTTGGAAATAGAGAAGCACCACTTAGTTCTGTACCAGGGTTCAAGCTGCAATATAGGAATCTGGAAGCTTTGACACATATTTTAGCAGGCAAAATGAAGCAGTTAGTTAGCATGGTTTATCTTTCACAGACGCTCCGATTCGCAGCTCTACACTGTATTTCTGGCAGTGCAGTGAGTCACTTCTTCCCAGTTGTTGTATTCTTTAAGATGCTGATCCAGCCTGGTGTCATGAAGGGCAATACTAAATAGATTATATTTCCAGGAAAGTACATGCAAATATCGAGCATGTTAGCTGCATGCATAAGCAAGGTGAAGACAACAACAAGCATTCCAGGTAATTAGAAACTGTGCAGTGGAGAGGGGATGAAGTGATCAGCAGATGGCATTTTTCTTATTACTTCTTTCAGACTGTGGTGCTGAGGTCAAAGTTTTGACCTCATGTTGGGTCCCCTTTGACTGTAAAGCCAAGTCTAAATGACAATCATTGCCAAGAAAATTCCATAACAGGCAGTATGGAAAAGACCAGGGAGTAAAGAAATACACTTTTCCAGTACCACTGCTCTTGTTCTTAGAGTTAATAACCTTGCTAAGAGCTAGTAAATGTAACAAAAATATTCTGTGGTAGATTCCTCCAGTGCCCCATGAATGTAGGTAGCTCCTATATTTTTAATCATGCCTCTTGGCATGCATAAAATGGAAACCTCTATCCTTGAAAAGGACAATAATTTAAACTGAATACTGGATGTTGCAAATGGAATTATTCATATCCATGTCTTTCTTACATTCCTAAAATAAATTAACACAATTAAGGTATTTGTTTTGGGGGGGGGAAAAAAAAGCCAACAAAAACTAACCCATAATGCTTTCTTGAAGCAGTGACTTTATGTTGTGCGAAATTTACCAAGATATTCTCAATCCAGTGAAACTCTTAACCCTTGTTAGTGTCAGTGAGATTTTATGATGATTGCTGAGTGACTTTTTCTGGCTTAGCTGTCTTAAAGCCTTTCTGCCAATATAGAGGTTTGAAACAAATACATTTAACCTTGCATTAAATGTGTTTCCTTCAGAATAATGCTTTCTCTGGTTAATCCTCCCTGCAAACATCCACCAAATTGGTAACGTATATGACATATTCCTATTTATTCTTAATAAATCCATAGTCAAGACTGGAGGCTACGAAAGAAGAAAAGAATGTTATTGTTAACTAGGAGAATATGTTTTGATATTGTGTGGGCTCATTTTTAGTCTATGCATTTTTGTGTAGACTAAAAACTACACAGATGTGTTATGGGCCAAACAGCTTAGGGCTAAAATGAGAATTACCCAATATCAAGCTGGGATAGGCCTTGTGAAGGGTATGGAAATATATTGGAATACTTTCTGAAATAAATAGGAAGTAAGGAGGAAGGAGTGGGGCTGCTGTGTGGCAGGGAAGGGTTGCACGTGGTTCTTAACAACTTGCCTCAGTGCTCAGCAAGGTTGGTGACTCTGTAAAGATAATGGCAATGAGCATATGGGCAAAGAGAAGACAGGTGGTGGGGATGAGGAAATCATCAGAAACTATCCTGGAAAAAACATGCCAAGAATTCACTGCAATCAGATTTGAGGTACTGTCCCCAAAATTACAACCTGCAATACTGAGGAACATCCCAGCCCATTCTGGTTTCATAAATTTATAAATAGATATAATAGCAGATAAAATAAAACAGAGTAATGAAAAAATATCAACTACAGATGGATGAATGGCTTTTTGTTCAACATCTCACTGACCAACCCTCACTCACAAGAGAGGGAGAACCCTGTGTCTTGCACTGTGGTTTTTCAGTATTCATCTTGCTGGAATGTGTCTTTTCATCAGATTTCTGCTTCTGAATTATAATACTATTAATATACAGTTAACTATGTTTAAATATCTTGCTTGTAGAGGGAATAAGGTAAAAGTAGTTTCTTTTAATTATAAACTCATGAAATTCTGTCTGTGATGCTTTGTCTCATTTGCTGACAGTATCAATCACGTCTTCATTTTATGTTTTTATGCAGCTATTTACAGTATCCCATCAAAAAAAATCAAGTGTCTGATCAAATGGGAGATCCAAAGGAAAGAAAGAATACAATATGGGATGTTGATTTAAAGGCAATTGAGACTATATGAACAAAATTGTATTACGTTGACTACCCTCAGTCCCAAGAAATTTATGTTTACTTGCAGAGAAGTGGGAGTTCTGGGTAATTTCCATCCTAATATTCTGAAAACAGAAGTGTGGAGCAGGACTCTGCTTTAAGAACAAGAAATATTTTATTACGCTTCTGTTTAGGAGTGCATATTGGAGCAGGAAGCTAAAAAAAATGAAATACATACATTATTAAAGAATTTGAGGGAGAAGTGATAAGGCCCAAACCAGTCATTTGATTTGAATTATATGGAAGACAAAGATTTGGAAACAGATTTGTAGAAGAAAACAGCTTAAATGTAGAAGTAAAATGGGAAAAAGAGAAAAAATGTAATGTAAGTCTACAAAAAGTGTATTGTTAGAATCATCTTATAATTTTCTTTTATATTAATGTTGATAATCCAAAAAAAGGAAATTGAAGAAATTGCAGTAAATTGAACTGTTCTTCACTGTAGTAGTTGATACAGTATCACTTGTGAAATTACATGGGTAGGATAGGACGTAGTACAAATTTTATAAAGTGGTAAGTAAATAAGTGGCTGTGAGGAACCAGCAACAGGCAATGTTGAAAGGGAAAGTACAGGACTAAAGATAAGATGATTAGTTTATTTCCTCAATAAATATTTTTAGGCTCCTGGCAAAAGAAATGAGAATAGGCTAATAAATTCCTTGTTAGCCTGTAATAGAAGATGAAAAGAGACAGGCAAAGAAAAATAAGTCCAGGTTACTAAGAGCAAATGCCATGAAGAATAACACAAACATATGATGATACAGGTTGAGTTGCAAAGTAAGATACAACTACCAGGAAAGATTAAGAAATCACTTCAGGTGTGCTTTAATAGTAAAAAGATGACCAATGAAAATGTTGATCTAGTCAATGAAGAACAAAAGCTATCAGTCCATGACATCAAAAAGGACGATATTTCAACACTCTTTCTGCATCAGTTAACTGTAAGCAATTAAGATAATTACATTTGAAAAGGTCTGGAGGATAAGAGTGTTTCAGGAGAAGAGAAATGCAAATACAGTTTCGGTCTTTAAAAATATAGCAAGAGGAGAAAAGAATGATAGATTCTAAGAAAATAAATTCCAAGAATATATGATAAACTTTAATTTCTATAACAGTCTGAAACAAGCAATCACATACTCTTTGAGAAATACCTGGCAGGTAACCATGTGTGTCATAGGCTGTGTGAATTTTCCAAGAACAAACTATGTCAGCCAAACAAATGTATCTCTCTGGCAAGGTAACAGACATTATGAGCAGAGCAGAACCAGGAGACGTCACGAATTTTGACTTAAGGGTTTGTCAGTAATTTTTGACTTAAGAGCTTGTCAGTAATTTACATGACATTTTCCTAAGTACAGAAAATGTCTGCATGTTTACTGTAGGATGGATACAAAACAGGCTAAAAGACTTTTCCTGAGTAGGTTTTATTCATTGGGTCAGGGTCAAAATGTACCAAGTAGTGTTCTGCAGAAGTCAGATTTCAGTGTGTTCATTAATGATGTAAATGACGGAATAGATAGTGTGCTTACTGAACTTACAGGCATTGCAGAGGAATGTGGACGGACTAAGACTGTATTAGAGAACAGGATTAGAACTTAAAACCTTTATAGTCTGAAGAAATGGTCTGAATCAGCTAGGACAGAGTTCAGCAAGGACAGTCCTATGTACTACATACAAACAAGAATATCAACTGTGTAATTACAGAATGGGAACTACTGAGAGCGCATGGAGTAAGAACAAGTCACAGGCTGAACATGAGTTAATAACAACATATTTCTGCAAAAGGAGTCACGCATAATGGGGTGTAAAAGCAAGAGAATGGCCTGCAAGATCATAGGCTCTCCTTCCAACCTCTTAATCACAAACAAGATCCCACCTGTTCTGGTTTTGGCCACTGCAGTTTGAGAAAGGTGGAGAAAGTCTACAGAAAAGTGGGGGGGTTGATTAGTAGTGTAGAAACTATAATCTGTGAGGGGAAAGAAAAAAAAAAAAGGAAGAACCGGGTTTGGCTAGCCTGAGGAAGAGAAGACTTAAAGCAAACAGAGGCATCTGCCAATATATAACCCCCCCCAAACCTAGTAAAGAAACAACTCACACAGTCTTCATGTTGCAAGGTGGACAGGAATAGTCTGTTCTCCCTGTTCATGCTGAATAGGATTGAAATTCTAGCAAGAAAGACTGAATCTGATGTTCAGAAAAAGCCCTTTTCTAATGGTGAGGATATGGCAGCTTTGGTATAGACTTTATGGGCAAGGTATTGTGTTGTCAGTGCTGCTGAGCTGAAGAAACATTTATCACTAATGACAGCCATGACTGATCCTGTCTTGGTGCAGGGGCATGGGCTCTATGACCTCTTAAGGTTTCTGCCAACCACACATTGCTGTGATTGTGTGACTGCATTTAAAGATTTGTGCCAGGTGAACGTTTTCCAATTGCTGTATTCTTTTGCCTTTCTGCTTGTCAAAATGAAAAATAGCCCATTCTGGTCCAGAACTGTTTCAGATGAAACTGTCAGCCAGAAAGCTCAATGCCACAGGAAAGCTGCTTTGCACATACATCCTTCAGGAGATTGGTTGAGCAGCCAGCCTACCAGTCCCAAAGCTTCAGAAAGTATGAAAAGGACTTATAGAAGACAGTCACAACTTCATTGAAATAACGTGTTCATCTTATTCTCAGCATTTCCAAAGTACTCTGTGGTCAGTAAGATCTGAATAAATGGGCTGTTATTATTCTACACGTGTGTGGCATAGCTTCAAAATGCACAAAGGTTTCACTATGCACAAAAATGGGAGCTCAGGTATCATGGAGAAACAACTGGGAGCTGGTGCATTCATTACAGATGTGGGCTTTGTTTTTCTGACATTGTCACTATATAGGCATAAAAGATTTCAAGGACCAAATACAAATACTTTACACTACAGAAAGAAGAATAAACCAATTGCCAGAAAACATTTTATTCTCCAAACCAATCAACCTAATGTAATGGATTGAAATATTTTTGAAAATGTTGTTTGGTCTATACCACTTAGAAAACAGTTTATAAAAATAGAAAAAAGCAAGAAGAAAATGTGCAAGTTCCTTGATATCCCAAGTTTCACTAAGCCTTAAAATTTTAGACAATGTCATACTTCTGTGTCTATATGTTTTTTACATTCCACATCGCAGTATCCAATGATCAATCTACTCAAACCCAAGAAACTTGTGATTCCAAAGTGAACATAACCCAGCTTTCTTTTGCTTTCTTATCATTCTTCAGTTTAATTTCTGAGGGTAAAAAGATTTTCCCATTTCTCTGCCACTTCTTGGACTCTCATATTAGCGGTATATTTGTCAGGTAGAAAATTTTGGTTTTGTCACTGGACTTGCAAAATTCATTTGGAGGCTGCACATGCACATGAATTGACTCTGGGATGAGTATAACGACTTCCTTCCCTATTTCACCCTTGACTTGCACCATTGTCTTTAAACAAATAATTAATTACTCTGCTTCTGTTCCCTATTGGCAAAGCTGAGAGAGTGCTTCACCAATAGAGGTGGCTCAGTGACATTATGGCATGTTATTTAACGAGTAAAAATTCTGCTACAGTTTTGTACAAGCTGCACTATTTGGACTCTAACTTAAATTATGGTTCGCTCTGGCATCCATTGCCAAACTTCTTCATAAAATTTAAGGTAAGATGAATGAGTTGGGAAATAACTGCTGTAATCATACTTTGAGTGCTGGTAGCAGGTTCTCAATTTGAGTTACAAAAATATGCAAGGAAGCAAAATTTCTGGAGAAAATCGACAAGTCTTTATTTCAATAATTTGTTTCAATAAAAGTTATTATTTCAGCAACTTACTTCAGAGTTTGAGTTTAGTATTTTGTTCTTGCCTTGTGAATATTTGGAATTAGCTTTGCTTCTCTCATTAGAGGGAAGAAATATTTGAACGTATGTTTATGGAACTGTCAAATGTAAAGTAGAAAATACCCTGAACAATTATATCTGTTGAATTTATCTTACTGTCTAGCATAAGTCATGGATCATTCTTTACTGACTGGCTATCCAGAAAGACTGAATCCCAAGTACAGATTTGAGTTTTGAGGGTAATATATTTATTAAGGAACATATGCTTGCAGTAAAACATTACTCATCAGGTTTTTTAATTACATTCTATTATGTCCTATGACTTCATGTAAAAATCTTTGCAGATAGGCACAGATTATTATCATGCAATAGTTCATGACCTATTAAAAAAAATTCTCTAATGTTATATAATAGGCATAATGTGAGAATTAAATTATACCCTTAATATATGCTTTTACATCAGCTCTGAAATGAAGACATGCCAGGAAGGGAAAAATTAGTAGTAAAGAGAAAATAGGATCTAAGACAATAGCTTCTGTTCATTTAGCATTGTATTCAAGATAATTGAGTGTCTGTTTGTAGGACCTTGTTCGACCATAGTATCTTCAGTTTATCTTCACTATTATGCTAGGACACTCAGACACTTATACGGGTATGAAAGCTGCAGCCCATTTAGAAGGAAGAAATTTTCAAATAATCCAACTACTCCAGTATCGTGGGAGAAAGATGAAAGATGTTGGCACTTCATAAGGCAATGTCTTTACTTCAGCAGCCAGAGAACAAATGTCCCTTTCCAGCATTTAAGAACATATCTGCCTGGCAGTGATTATTAGCAGCAGGCAGTCTCACAAAATACAATTTCTTGTGATGGCACTGAAATTTGAGGGCTGCATATTCCTCAGCACCTGCCTTACAGAATTCTGTCAACTATGTAGTCTGCAAAGTGATTTCTTTCAATTATTTTTCAAAAAGATCCCATAATCTTCATTATAGTTTGTGGACATCTGGCATTTTATAAACAGGAATAGCTCCTTGAATGATAAGAATTTTCTGATACCATTCCCAAGATGTCCTAGGTTTTTAAAAAAGGGAAAGATGAAAAATTTGAACTTGTGCATCTGGAAGTGAATGCTACAGTGGTCAAAACTGGTGATGATAAGTCAAACATCCATAGTCATACTTCTGTAAATATACAAAGAATGGTTGATTAGAACCTCAGTGGGCCATAGGTTTTCCAAGGTAGCTTTCTGTGTTGATATAATATTAAAGTGGGGTTTGTTTGATTTCACTTCTTTTACTGTAAAGCAAAATAATAAAACAATATATAGTATGAAAAGATGAGGCAGAATTTTGTACTAGGAGTGCAATCTTTCTCCAACCGCTCTATTAGCAGGTTAGGATAACAAGCATATTGTGATTAATAACCAGAAAAGAAGTTTCTGGGGATTAGGTACTTCACAAATAATTCTAAATAGCTCCATGCAGCAGGTTTCAAGTTAATACTATTTTGATCGACATCTCCAGGAGCCATAAACCAGCTTCAGTCCATTGCCTTTTGTGAAATAACCCTGATTTATACTAGCTGAGAATACTTCCTTTGCATTGTCGAAATAGTTACTGCATAGTTTCATTGCACTAGCTATGAAAAAACAAGAAGCAGCAGCCAAGGCTTATTTATAGTTGTGTTAAAGATGTAGCAGTGCAGTAATGGAATGTGTTTTGGAATAAACTGAGCTGCAGGGGCTTACATTCAGTTTGCAGAAGGGGCAGCATTTTGGGGCTAGGGGTGTTGAGCAAACGGAGACCCTGCTACCGGAAATTAGTACCGTAGTTCCTAGTGAACGTCCACTTCTCATTCTGGCTTTTCATCAGGGCTGGATTTTCCTGAGGGAAAGAGGAAAACATATGTAGAATAATAAGGAAATTGGTTACTTCTTATTTCAGAGCTTTAGTGGACTGTTAGAAGAAAGTGGCAGAACTTGCTTGTCTTTTGTTAGTATCACTGCTCTTTTCAAAATGGGTTTCATATATTCAGACTCCTGCAGCCCTATATGATCCAGTCGTTCTCCATAAAAAGGGACACATGCATCCAGACTTCATGTTGTGAACCATGCTAGATTAATCAATTTACCTTCTTGTAAAACTAGACCAATTAGTCACCTTCAAAGCATCAGACTCAACTGTGTGCATAATGGTATGTAATGCGTAGTGACAGGACACGATTTACTGCAGTGAAGTCAAATGCAATTACCTGACTAAAACCAGCAGGTGTTATTGCCCTGAACTGATGTAGTGAGCCACAAAAATTTAATTTACTCCACCCTTTCACAATTTTATAAAACTCCACAAAACCATAAAAAGTGTTAATAAAAATAACAATAGTGACGGAGCACTCAAAATATTTACAGAACGATACCGTTCCTTATTCTTTCCTAAAATAACATATGTGTGTCTATTAAATTCACTGATCTGTAGGACTGCTCTCAGTGTTTTGGCTGTCCCATTCTGCTGCTGCCGTCTCCATCCTGCTTCTCACATAGCCACAGTGTCCAGCCAGAGCAACCATTGAAGCACCCCTGAAGGTCTCAAGGACAAGAGAGAGGATGAACTCCCCTTGGTGTTCTCAAGCATGAACAGAAGGTCCATATGAGCGAAACTTATGTCTAGACTTATGTCCTAAAAGCTACCAAATTATTTTGCGGTTTTCCTGGGTCCTCTAGGTTCACTCCCTTTTCTTTAGACTTTTTTCTGCTATGCCAGATATAATGGGATCTCTTCTTGATATGCAAGACTGTCTTGGAATTTGTGCATGGCCTCTCTTAGAGCTTCAGACATTAGGCACCATATTTATACTTTGTTTCAACTGGGAGATTATTGTCACTTCTCAGTGTTAGTTTGCTAAGGTTTCTGAACATTTTTACAAGAAATCAAGACAAAATCAAGACTAAAATGCTCTAAACCTCCTCCCCTAACTGCTTTGTCAGCGTTAAGCATTCTTTGTCTATTAAGCATCATTCTCTAAGGAGTCCTGCACATGCTTCTCCTGTCTCTCTTGTGCAGCCAGTATTCTTATTCCTTTGCTGATCTAATAGTAGAAATAAACATGCAAGACCTATACTTCTCTTCCAAGTTCTTTATGGACGTGAGTCTCTCTGACTTTTTTCTTAATCTGCCTTGACTGTGTTTTTCTGTGCCCAGTTTGACTTGTGACACCTGTGAATCCCAAACAAGAGAATAAAGACCTTAGTCTCTGTTGGTAAATATAGGTCCCTCTATGCTAAGGCTTCCACCTGAATATGTCAGCAATGACCTCTGTTATTCTGTCTTCAGAAGACATTGAGAGATGGGTTCTACATTAACTATTTTTTTTTCCGCTGATATAGCACTGCCTTAGTTGTGTAAGAATGGTCTATAAATGCCACATGGATATGTTCTCAGTACAAAACATAGTAAGCTTCTAAGGTATTTGAATTAATGCATGCCAAAAAACGAACTTTAGTAGCCAAACTGAATAAAATTAAATCCATGTCATCTTAAGGTAATTATCAAGTATTAATGAAGTCTTATAAATGTAGTTAAATCAAAGCTCATAGGTTTTAAGAACTTCTTGAGAGACTTGAGGTATGGTACAGATGGTACAGATGCCACTTCTCAGTTTTTCTTTTAACTCACAATTCATTGTGCATAATTTAGTCATATTCAACTCTATTTTGATAGAGATAAATACAAATTTGAGGTCTTTTCTGGGCGGGATGTTCATTGCCTGGTCCTTGTGTATTACATTATGTGTCTCTCTCATAATTATAAGGATTTATCTACTCTCAGAATTCTTCCAAAACAGCTCTTCAGGCATAGTTCCAGCATAGGTTATACTAAATAGGAAAAAGACACTTTAAAGCTGAATTAAAGAGCCTAGCATGGTAATTATTCTTGACTAGCTATTTTGGTAAACTTCCAAATGCAGACAAATCCTAGGAGTTCAATTAAATACAACCACTGAATACGTTTATTGGAGTTGTTCCGTTACAGTAACCACTGAATACTTTTTTCTGGAATTGCTCCATTACAGTAATAATGGTTGTTAATTTCAGGACTGTATATGTCTTGTTTTATTTCTTATCTGTCAGCCAAACCTCACTCTGTATTAGACTGTCCCTTCAGTATCGAACGCAAGGCTCCTCTAATGCCATCTAGAAGTAGGATGAGATTTACCTATTTTCCAAACAAGCGGTTTTGTGGCCCACCAATTACAGGCTGTATGGAGAAACAAAACTGGGATATCTGTGAAGTCTGGGGCACTGGCACAGGGCTCAGCTCCAATGCGTACAGGTCAGTCACTGCTTTTGTCTTTTGCATCTGGATTTCTCCTTCTTGAGGATTCTTGTTCACATGCCCTCCCAAGGATTAGTTGCCCTGAAATCCTTGTGCAAGCAGAATGTGAAATAGACACAAATACACAAATCTGTACAGAATCGGTAAAATCATACTAGAAATCTACTATGAATTTGAGAAAGGTTGTTACAATTTAGAGAAACAATTTGCCGTTACATTTTGACTTGTATTCAGTCATATTCAGACGTACAAAGATCACATTGACAGAAAGAGTGATGAAATGAGAGATGGTAGAGGATACTACCATGCTTATAAAAGACTTTTCTGAGTCTTAGACATCTCCTGGAACCTTGAAGTGTACCTTGATAGGCTTTCAGTTTTGGCTCATGACTGCATCTGTATCAATAGTGGATTCACCAGTTTGGGGATAATAGTTTTCCTTTAAAAAAGCAAGAAATAGATTTTCAACTAAACAGACACTTCTATATTTTGACTCTTCATTTCATCAGTTTCTAAATTAAAACATAGCTTTAAACTGAAAATAAAATTATTTCATCTAGAAGACACTGAAACAGAGATCTTAGATTTTTTAGGTTTATTCCATTTTAAATTAATCATATGAAGAAACTGAAAGAATTCCCTGAAAATTTTAGCTCCACTTTTAATTGTGCAGTATCTACCTTTCATACTAAAAAATCTTAACAAAATGTTCTAAAACTGTCACTCAGTGCTGTCACTTCTTGGGCTTAACATTTATTATGCCTACAGGCTGTGTACTGAGAGGGAATCTTGACTCAGCTGTGATCATCCTGGCAGATGTGACTTGGATTCTGACTGCAAGATAATTCCCTCTGTAACAGTGACAAGAGTAAATAATATGCAGGGCAGAACCATGTATTGCAGCATATTTAGAAAGTCATAGTTAGAAAAACGTAGTGTATCCTCTATAAATTTGTGGATGATACTAAAGGAGGAGGAATAATTAACATACCAGTGCCAAATGGTTGAGCTTCAATTCAGAGGGGTCTTGAGGACTGGGACAATGAGAACCTTAATTCAACAAAAATGTTTTGCATGTGGGGTGGAGTAAGCCCGTGCATCAGTATAGGATGGGAACAGCCCTGCTGAAAAAGACATGGGGTTTATGGTAGACATCAGGCTAAGCATGATCCACCAGTGTGCTCTCATGGTAAATATCACAAACTGCAGGTGTGGCTATGCTAGGAGGAGCATGGCAAGAAGACTGACGGAAGTTGTTATCCCTCACCACCTGCCGACACTGGTGAAGCTACACGTGAAATACTGTGGCCAGTTAAAGAAGGATTTCAAGAAGCCAGGAAGGGTGCAATTGAGGGCTAAAGGATGGTCAGGGGCCTGGAGCAAGTGTTTATTTAACCTGAGGAGACTTTGTAACCTAAGAGCAGCCTTCAGCTGTTTGACAGGGAGTGCCAAAGGCGATGGAGCCAAACTCTTGTGCGGTGGATGGTATAGCACAGCACAATGGCAACAAGTTGCAGATTGGGAAGTTCAGAATGGACATGTTGGGAAAAACATTTTCACTAGTAAGGTAGTGTGGTACCACAACAAAACTTCCTAGAAAGGTTGTGGAATCTCCATCCATGGAGGTTTTTAAGACGTGGGTTAACAAAGCCGTGGTTGACATCACCTGTTCTTTGCAACAGTCCCATTTCTAGTGGAAGTTTGGAGTAGATGATCTCCAGGGATCCTTTCTAATCAATATTTCTGTGACCTTAAAAGTAATAATAACTACTACATAACTTTCAGTGCATTTCATTCCATTGAAACCTTCTCCACAAAGCTGGTCTCTGCCAGACTTTTATGAAAATACTGGCTGCTCATGAGTTTTCTCCACCTCCTCCACCTAGTCAGACACTGTTTGGTTTACTAAAATTATTTTAATTTCTGTATGTTACTTAATTAGTAACGTACTAATTAACATTAGTATGTTAATATATAGCCATCCTTCAGAATTCATAATCCCACCGCCAGCTCTATTTCTGTCAGAGACGCTATTCAATCACAGCCATCTCTCTGATCGCAGGTTTAAATTTTTAGATTTTCATGGGGTTTTTTTAAGATCCACAGGTCTTAAAATGTTCTAAAAGGAGATAGTTTATTTCAATAAGAATTTGTCTGGAAAAAATGCTACTAAGGACATTGAAGGATCCAATTTAGAAAGAAGCAGAGGTTCCGCTCTCCAATTACAGTGCAAACTGATTTTTAAAATTTGGCTATCCTAGCAGGGGTATGCTACCACCTGCTGCAGAACACTGCAAAACTGTGGGACACAGCTGGAATATCATGTGATAAACATGCCTGTTGATCTCTTTTAAGGGCAAGGGAATCCCTTTGGGAGGGTTTCTTCACTGAAACTGTTAACTGAAATAAGTGTTCACTAAATTTTGTTCCTCTTTGCACTACAAAACAACAACAAAAAAGGAAGAAAGAACTACATTTTGTTTTACTATTGTGGAAACAACACTTTGAAGTAACAGCCCATCTAAAACTCTTTAAACCAGGTGCAATAAAAGCTTGCTATAGTCAGAGAATGTATCTCTCCAACTGCTGGCAAAAATGAAACAGAGCAAACCTGTCATCTACTCCAGCTGAGGAAATAAAACACATTAGACCTATTCTCCCATGAGGGATTGAAGAGAATTCACTGACTTTCAAGAGCAGTACCTGCAGGTAAATTGAGCAGTAGAGTTCTGTAAATATAAAATGAAAAAAGAGGGCAAAACAGCTTTTGGTTTGGAATCTGGCAGAATAAGTTCCCTAATACGTACAACAAAAGACATTAGTGTTTAGTAGTGTTTAATGAAACCATTAGTATGATGTAATATTAACCTCATTTGTGATTTTCAATGTAGTCCCCCACTATGACTTCATGTTGTTCTAGTTTAATTGGTTTCGTCAACTTGAGAAGTTTATTTGAGGAATAGAAGATGAGAGTCTAAAGGATTTGCCATATGTTAAACAAACTGTGGCTCTGAAAACTCAGCTCATTTTATATGCAAGGGACAGAATTAATGATATTTTAGATGGGACTGGAAAATTACATTTGCTAACCCCTCTGACCCCGTGATGGAAAACCCATCATTGCCATTAAATTTTAAAAATGCCACGTCTGGAGCTGGTACGCTAAGAATTCAGAAATTATATTACCTCTATTAAAATGAAGTTTTAATGTCCTTAAACAATTAACGCTCAAATATTATGTCTCTTAATGAACTTCATAAATATTTATAAGGTGCCATTAAAGTGTACAGTCTAAAATGAGTAAGGAAAGACTTCAGCTGCCTTTTCCTTAATTTGAAAGGATTGTGTCATAACTTGGAGACTACCTATCTGTTGCATGCAATTTTGTATCCTTTTACCATAGTAAATCAGAGGTAATTACATTAATGTCAATGAAATTATACCAACGTGAAAGCAGTAAATATGAAGTATCTTACCGTCACACAATGTTTTTATTGTCCCCACTCAGTCTGCACTTTGGCACCAGAATGGTGCCAAAGGGTACAACAGGAGCAGAGATATAGCAGATTGTGCTGGCAAGTTTAAATCCCTACTTGTTCATGGGCAGGAGGGTACTAGAATTTTCAAATTTTTATAGTTGTGGTGCAGTATTTGAGAGCTGCATAGAGAAACCTTTTCAATGCAGTCCATCTTATACTCAAATGCCAAGAAACCTTTGTTCCACTTAAATCAGGGCCAGTGAGGTTAATGAAACTTTAGTCATGTAAAACTGATATACCTGAGGGAAGGGATATGGCACGGTGTTTTTAGCTCTGGTTATAGCTTTAGACTCTGTTAAATGCTTCTTTCTGTTAAAAAGCCTTATTGTAATAACCCCCCTCTCTGGCTGCAGTTGGGTAGCCATAAATACTTAGATTGGATAGCTGGGATACGTGTCTGGATAGCTGGGATACGTTCCCTCTCTCCTCTGTCAAACCAATGAACCCAATTGTATTAGGCATTTATGAGTATGTATGAGCATTGAGAGGCATTCCTGCTTTTAGGAAGCTGTGGAAGTTGCTGATTAAGGTGACTTGAAAAAATATTCTTGTAAACAAGTTTAGCCACAGGCTCATTGGACACAAAGAAAAGTTTTAAAAAAGCTGTCCTTGTTCTGCTTGTTTCCCCTTGTCTACATCTTAGTATTTTCCTACAGGTTTTAATAAATTCCTTTCAAATCAGTTCATTCCAACTCTTAAATTAAGACTGGGAGACAGAAAACAATTGCGGTGTATGTGCTTCTGTAAGAGACTCATCTCCAGACGTTGCCAACTTGATGACCCATGTCTGTCCACTGCTGTAAAGTATTTGTTCTCCTTTTGATATCTGTCTTGGGAAGCTCTTGGTTGGCATTCCCACATTAATGAGCTTTCTTTGTATCTTTAAATACTGTTGATATTCACTCAAAACCGATCTTATTATTTCTGCTTTTTTTTAATTTCCCATTAGAAATAATAGATCTTAGTTGCTTTGTCTTGTATATTTGAGTTTCCTTACCATAGCTGCTGGACAGCACATGACTTAATAAATAGATCGGTCTCCATTTTTCTCTGTTGATAGCTCGCTGCGTCACTGCTGTTAAACAGCAGACCGCAATGCATTAGTAATTGCTTCCCAGATGAGAGCGAAATGCTTATAGGAAGTGTTTGGAAACATGTAGCAGATGAGCATAAGCAGCACCCTTTCAGACAGCACTCTGGTGCTTTTCACAAATTACAAGTCCTTTTCTAGACTGACAACAGATGGAGTTTTCTGAGAAATATTTTTCCTCTTTGATTCTTTAGGCCTTGCTATAGCTGCCTGAGTTTCATCTTTGGAACTGATACAATTTTAGAGATGCACAAAATATTCTCTTACTGGAGAGAGCAGAACAGGTTTGCTGATATGAGAGAGGTTCCACTTTGTTTTAATTATGTGAGAGATCAATAATGAGACAATTTTATTTGTTTAATCAAAGTTACTGTTTTAACTTCCAGGAGTATTTACACAAGGAGAAAAATACATTACATGGATTTTGACATTTACAGCCAATGAACGCTGCATCTTTAACAAAACTTGTATATGAGTTTTGCATACTGTACTATAATTAAAACTCTACAAATGCTCAGGTTTAAATCAGAGCTGACTGATCGTGTTTAATTAAAATGTCTTAATGGCTGTATTTGGAACAGAACATGGGTACACTAGCTAATCCAGGTTTTCTTCATACAGAGAAAGAAGGATTTAAAAATCTGTAAGACTTTGCTCCAAAAAAGTGTATAAGCTCATAGATTAATTCAGGCAACTAACAATTCCACTGAAGTCAGTGATAATATTACTTGCTTGGAGTTTTGTTTGTATTGAAAGGGTTGACATATCAAGAGCTTGATCTTGCAGTAACTTTTTTTTTGCACCAGAAGGAAAACATTTTGATGGAACATGGATATTTCCCTAGCCTCTGATTCTTAGGGGAGACAACAACAATCTGCCTTTTGCTTTTGCATCTGGCAAAGTGTATTCAGAGATCCCAAATCACTTCCCAGGCTGTGTGGGAATGAATTCTATCCAGAGCAAAGTAGGACATTACTTACACCACTGGTGATAGTGAAATGACTGGATGTATTTAAATCATTGTAAATGAGGGCAATATTTGGCATTAATTTTGGATTTCATCTAACAGAATTTGCTTCTTTCTTTACTCCTCAGAATAAAAAAGTATCCAAACTTTAACAAGGGCTTTTTGAAGGCATACAATGAACACCAAGCAGTTTTAGGGACAATTATAAGACAGGAATAATTGAGATGAAATTTTTCATCTCCCCTCTGTTTTGACAAATCAGCATTTTTCAGGAGGATAAAAATGTTGAAAAATTGTGAAAATGCTTTAGTTTGAAGCCTCTTGCCTAAGGTGGTCCTTTTGCTATAATGACTCAGTGAATGGAAAACTGGAATGAGGTTTGTGAAATTGTTGGTGTGTAAAAATACATTTAAAGTTTGATACTGTATCCAGTTTTCAAATCATCCTTAGAGTCAACAGTTCCTCAAGATGACCAGAGCTGCTATTGAAAAAGGTAATCATTGAGTAGCCATCTTTATATGGTGCATACATATTGATGGAATCTCATTAAGCTGAGTTGTGATATACTGTTCCAATACCTACTGCATTTTATGGCTAATTTTTAAATTCCTTACCGAACAAGATTTTTAATGGAGTTCTGACATATTTTTTGATAATGACTACCAAACAGCAGCAGGAATGAGTCTAGTCTACATAATGATTAGGCTGTTAAGTCCTAACTCAATGTCTCTTTTCTGACTGGACTATACTGAAAGATCACGGGCTTCAATCATTTGGAAATGTAGCACAACTGAAGTATAGACAGAAAAATAGGTAAAGAATCACTGTTAAATATATAGAAGGAGGAAAGTATGAAACCCAATTTGCTTTTATAAGCTCTAAGCCACTTCTTTGGCTCCAGACCTCCCAAATAACAAGGTATACTGTCTTCTTGGTGCTTCTGTTGAAAATAATATTAACAGCTCACTGACACAGACTCCAGGCAATATTTCACAAATTCGGTTCCCTATCATGTTATGAATGTCTTTTAATCAACTGTTTTTGCATGGAGTCTTTTATCCTCCTCCATCTGCTAAATCATATTCAGGCAAACTTTTTTCCAGACACCAAGAAATATTCAGGGGCTCCATCCATAGCATTGCTCCAGTAAATTCAGTTTTATTTAGAGAGGCATCTGCATTCATTCAGTTCCGATTCCCTGACTGGGGGGGCACAGACTCCTGCCCTGTTTTCTAAACGAGCTTTGTTAGATCTTTGTTTTGAAGATGTCTCTCCTCTTCAAAACATTTAGTACCTCTGACTTTAAGTTGCATTCAAGCACAGCAAACATTCAAGAACGTATTACCAGCTGAAAACTTAATCAAAGTTTATAGAATGTGACTAACCCCTGAAAAATTTAGAGATGATCATCTGAGAAACAGGGGAAAAGGGTGGCTGTGAGTGAGAGTTTAAAGGCTACTGTTCCATTTTCTCACTGTTAGGACACAAATTACAGAGCTGTCAGTGCTTTTACATTGAGGGAATTCTAGAGCCTTAATCTACAATTTACTAAATCTTACCAAGTCAACCCATTCCAAGCAACGCCTGACACTCATTACCTGAGTCCTTCCACGGTATTTTTATTGTTATTACAGCACATTTACAAAATAGCTTAATTACTCCCTTTATAAATATATAAAATACTAAAGAGAATGCTAGCTGTTCTCAAAACATCTGTGTATTCTTCCCTCATGTTCCCCAAAGAAAGGCGTGCTGATGAATATGTTTCATTATTCAGTGTAGCAGTATGACAGAAGTACCTCCAGCACGTTCTCCTGGCATTAGCCACAACCAGTCTTATACTCCTTTACTCCACACATAATGAATCTGTACTGACCTTCCTCTAGTCCATTCAAAGGGGACTTGGGAAGAAGTCCTCCATTCTTAGTGGTTATGAAGGGAGTGACAACTCCTTAATATAGTGCAGTGCCTTCTGATACCAAATGAAATCTATTGAAGGTAATTGGAAGAATATTATTTCCCATCAGACTTTCATATGTGGATGGAAGAGCTTTTAATTTTCTCAATTTCAAAATTCTTTTAAACTCCAAATGACTGCAGTAGGTGAAAAACTAGTGAGTATGGTCTACTGTTTCATCTTGAAGCTGTTCTGTCATACACATTTTTCATTGCTCTCTCAAAACAGTATATGAACAAATTTCAGGGCTTTCCAAAATTACTTGAGTCATGTTGCCTATGCAATTCTGAATCTCTTCTCTATTTATAATAATGGCAACTGGGTTTTACTAACGATGTTTTGAAACCCATAGTTTTAAAAATTGTAACATGTATGCATGCGACAAAAGCCACCAAAAATAAAATCCAGTGGCACATTTTTAACTTTTGTTTGGAAGTTCTGCATCACGGGTAATAACAACGAGGATATTCCCGATTATAATGATTTTCCAAAGAGAGAAGTACCCAGAGTGTGACACGTGAAGTCAGGTGGAAGTCCTGGTGAGGATTTCCAGCTGCAGGGTTCTCCCCTGCTCACACCTTCAAGCCTGGGATTTATTTGTAGACTCCGCTGAGGCTTTGTGCAGATTCAAGAGACCTCAGTGCAGAGACTTGCATTGATCTGAATGTACTATTTATTGGCAAATAAACCCTCATTGTAGGACCCCACCCCACTGCAGTAATATGTTTTTGGACAGGTTTGTATAGGAAGAATGTCGTGGTTTAACCCCAGCCAGCAACTAAGCACCACACAGCCGCTCGCTCACTCCCCCCCAGTGGGGTGGGGGAGAGAATCAGAAGAGTAAAAGTGAGAAAACTCGTGGGTTGAGATAAAGACAGTTTAATAGGTAAAGCAAAAGCCGTGCACACAAGCAAAGCAAAACAGGGAATTCATTCCCTACTTCCCATGGGCAGGCAGGTGTTCAGCCATCTCCAGGAAAGCAGGGCTCCATCACGCGTAATGGTTACTTGGGAAGACAAATGCCATAACTCCAAACATCCCCCCCTTCCTTCTTCTTCCCCCAGCTTTATACGCTGAGCATGACGTCATATGGTATGGAATATCCCTTTGGCCAGTTGGGGTCAGCTGTCCCGGCTGTCCCCCCTCCCAGCTTTTTGTGCACCCCCAGCCTACCGCTGGTGGGGTGGTGTGAGAAGCAGAAGAGGCCTTGACTCTGTGTAAGCACTGCTCAGCAGTAACTAAAACATCCCTGTGTTATCAACACTGTTTTCAGCACAAATCCAAAACATAGCCCCATACTAGCTACTGTGAAGAAAATTAACTCGATCCCAGCCAAAACCAGCACAAAGAAGTAATCAGAGTTTATATTCTTGCTAGACCCGCGCCTGCTCATTGGAGGAAGAAGAAAGTCAGAAACAGTTCTATCTAGTTCTAGTATCTAGAATAACTTGAGTTCTTTTGCAATGCCCAGCTGATGTAAAATCTTAGCCCTTTTGTTTAGAACTAACCATAGAAGTTATATCACAATTTCATGTGGTGTTTGTGGACCTCTTCCTTCCAGTTGACAGTCCTGTCTCAGGGGATCTCAGTATCTTATATCCCTGTGTGACACCTGACAGGCTCAGGTCGTGCAGCAGCAGCCCTGGTGACTGCAGCACTACCTATAATCACACTGAAAGAACTCGCCTGAAAACTTATTTCATTTAAACTCTTGCTGCACTATGTAGACAGTGATGTTACTGCACATAGCAAATTGGGGACTAGTCCGAGCACTGTGGCTTTGGCAGATGGGAGATGATACAATCTCTCTCTTGCCACTGGTACTGGCTAGACCACAAAAGATGCCAGATGAGGACAATATTTCTGGCATTTGTTTGGTTTTATATTAGGTGTTTTCTAGCCATATAAGTGTAATACTTTATGAATGAGCTATCTGAACAAGTACTACAGCAAGGCCTGATCCAGTTGCAATGCAGATATAAGTTAGGTCTGCAGGCAAGGATTTGGTATAACTTGGTTCTATCTTGTGACCCAGTGCACGTGTGGCCCCAGGCAGTGGTAATAGGAAATGGCCTTTGATCCCCTGATTTTAGGTAAATCCTTCCCTGAACAAGGTTGTTTACACCACATCCATACTTGGATTTCACTTAGATCTTGACGTACTTTCATGGGAAAAAGTGTGTAAAATCAATTGTATTAAATTTTTTAACTTTGTTTATAGGCTGCTGGAGCTAGAGAAACAACAAAAAAGATAAGAGAAATCTGAAAAGAATTCTGAAGTTGTCTCTATTTGGGAGAGTTATATTTTGTTTTCCATTACATCTTTTGCAATATTTAATCAATATTTAATTGACTTTATCACCAAGTTTTCAAAATTGTCACTGGACTGGTTTTTGCCTTTTTTTTCTTTACTAAGAAATCCCCATGATTTTCAGTGCATGAAATATTTCTACTGAAAAGTGTTTTAATTAACATTTCAGTATTAAGGAAAATTTTAGTTTTGACATAAAAAGGCTCTGGTTTTGCTAGTAAGAAATTGCAAGTCTTTCTTCCTGCTTCATCTGCAAGTACATTTCAACCTTTTCAATTGCATTTTTTAATGATTATGATAAAACATCTCTGATTTATTAGAAAACATTGGTGAAGTTGACAATATAATTCTTAAAGAAGCTATATACATATGTCAGCTACTTCCAGTAATGGCACTTCTTCTTTGAGCTGTTAATAGATATTTCTACCTAAATAAAATCTTTTCAGAAATTTATTCAAAACATCTTGGGTTTAATGAACTCTTCCTGAATTCAAAACAGGGTCCAAAAGATCCATCATAAATTGCCTCAGGGCACAGTTTTAAGCCAGTCTGCAGTGGGAGTGTTTTGTAGAAATCCCTGGAAATCCATTGCACATACCCAATTAAAATAGTGCTCTCAAATGTCAGTTCACCGAGAAACTGTAGGGTTTTGGACATTTCTAATTCAAATTGTTGGTTTGGATTCTGGAAAAAATATAAGTTTTATTCTGGTAACAGAATTTTCCCTAAAGATGGAAACCTCTACTTTTTGATCAGCTTAGCTCCTAATGTTGAACTGATGCTCCAGGAGAATTCCTTTTGCTTAATTTAGACTAGATTAAGAAGCAAGCAAAAAATCAAGAGTAATGAGTCTTGCAATTTTCCTGGCTGTGAAAATAGCAATACACTAACACTAGAAACAGACAGATATAGAAAAACTGTACTGTGCAAGATGAAAAATGAAGTCAGATGACTAACTCACAGAAAAGGAGAAACAAAATCACGTTATTTTATGTTTTCTAAGATTTATAATTGATTGGTATTCTGTTCTATGTTATTGCAATTAATTCATTTGGGATTAAAAGCAATATCATATCATATTATCATATTGTAGTGCTCTTGGCATTCAATTCTAATTGAATAATTAGGATAAAATCATAAGTATAGATTTTGCCAAGAACAGGAGAGTAAGCACAGTCCTTGGGAGAAAAAAAGATGAGGTATAGCCGCAGGCAAGAGGACTTGAGGGACTGAACAGGGTATTTGCATTATTTCTGTTTCTGTTGCTTCCATCCTAGTATTTTGCTCTTTGTTCTTAATCATGCTTTGCTTTTACTTAATTGCTTCCCATGATGAATATAAATTCATTCTCCTTTTAACAGAGACTTGCTGATCCAAAGCCAGAGATGTCTGTAAATGGGTATAAACTGTACATTGCTAAATAAAAGCTGAAAAGGCTGAGGTGACTCGAGGGAGATGCAAATCACACTCAGATTAAACTGTACTTCTCAGAATTTTCAGAGCAGGGAAGACATCCAAATTTGTCTCTAGTTATGGAACTGGGATTTTTTGCAGGTTTTGAGTACCTGTATTCCCCACTGGATTTTGAAATGTCAGAGCATGCTCAGGAGAGCTTGCTGTGAAAATTCCCTTTCCACAATCATTTTCAAATTTCAAAATATATTTATGACCTGGTGTGGCATGAAGTTTCACTTTGTGCTGGATGAATAAATTAGCAGGAAATTATGGAGGCTTCTACTGGTAACTAGACAGACAGGAAAATTCTTTCTGAAGATTTCCAACCAGTCTGAAGGCAGCAGCTAGAACAGCATCTCAACAGGATGCCTGGGTCCTTTAAGGATGTGGAAAAGCAGATGGTGAAACAAAGAGGCCCAGGTGATAAGAATCCGCACAGGAGCTTGAGACCTGGCTAAAAGATTTAATAGGCCTCCAGTAGAAGAAGAAGAAAAGATGGGGGGGGGGGGGGGAGAATTAATCATAGATCTCTCTCTCTTTTGAGACTAAAGAGTACTGCTTTTTTGTTACGAGCAACATGGTAGCGTCTTTTTGGCTATAATTGGGTTGGGTTGTCTCATTCATTTGCCTGGTGGAGTAAAAAAAGCTTTTGGAAACACATGCTTGATTTGCTGAGGCTCACATTCACTCATAGAGACAAATGAGTAGACAGTATATGCAGCTAAATTACCAGTTATAGCACATGGGCTGATCATGTCTCTCACTATGTGTGATTGTAATGGGTAGAAGGTTGTCACCAATACTTGGTTGAAAAGGTGGGAAGGGGTATAATTGTAGAGGACATACATGGTGGGGAGGACGGAGAATGATAGGGTAGGAGACAGGAAAATGTAGCACTGGGTCCTGTGGCTCTTAGGAAAGGCAGTAAGATCCCGCTTGAGGATGGAGAAATCTGGTGTAAAGGGAGAGATGACATGCTCAGATGTGTCAAAGAAGAGCTGAGGACTGATGCCTGAGTTAGGGTGATTTGTAGGGTCGATGTGAGTATCTGTAGGTTGCAAATTCCAGTAATTTTCTAGCATTCCTGTTCCAGATGTGTGCAGCACCTGGGAAAGAAGGGTAATTGAATGATAAGACTTCGCGAGATAACTGATGGCATTAGAGTAAAGCATCAGAACATGGGAAGAAAGTGCAGAAGTGATGTCCTGAAAAGCTGGAGACAAGGGCTGACAGAAGCCCTGAGTCCTAGGGTTCCTGGGATCCCTGGGCAATGGCTGGAAGTGCATAAGGGAAAGGTAAAAGCTAGCAATTTGAATGGGCAGCTGCAAATAGCTAGCTGCTATAGACCGTAACTAAGGGAACATCATTGCTTTTAGTCTCTCTCTCTTAACATTCATGATTGTGAACACTTAAGTAATTTTTTTCTGTGCAGTTTACTCATTAAGTAGTGTAAAGAGGCATTGGACCCTTTGCCTTTTCTCATGTGGCATATTTGTTAAAACAGCTCTTTGAGGTATGAGAGAAGGTCTTTAACACATGTGAAAATAAGGTCTAAACCACATTCCTTACCTCCCAGGAAAGTGCTCTCAGAAGACTATAGGTAATCTTTGCAGAAGGCTTAATCTGCCATAGCTGTAGGGATTTGTAAAATTAATTAAGTACTCTCTAGTTTGGAATGAAATAAAGATATCCACAATTGAGTTTACAGCCTAAAGGTTGGAGAGCCCTCGGGGCACGGCAGAGATTTGAGTCTGAGATGCATCTCAGATGCAGGGACTATTGAATCAGATATGCTATAGAATAGTTCCAGCAGAAAAGACTAGGATATACCTAAGTCACTCTAGTCTTTAACCCACAATTTCCCGATGTCAGAGAGTTTGGATCAGATGAGGTAGAGAGGAAAACATGAGCCAAACTATACTACTCACTTAATGCTGAAGCAGTTGCAAAGACAGTCTTTGAAAATCCTAGCAGATACTACCTCACTGCTGTACTGTGCCTTCTTACATACTACTAGTCATTAACATTCAGGTTTGTTTGTGGAGCTGGATTTTGTAGAAAGGCTGGAGTTAGTAGGTTAAGGAGCTACTATCTTTTTTGTAGGTGCTATTAATCTGATGAATTAACCTCAAGGCAAAATGTAATGATGTTCTTGGTCCAGTTTCCGATGGTATGAGAATTGCCATTACAGAAAGTACCACAAAGGGAGACAAATAAATGGCAATTTTGATGGCTGCCTCAAGAGAAATGTGAGGACTGACCACCCACTGCCTTCTCCCTCATTTTTAGTCACACCAGATTGCTCTAGAGAGCAAAGACCATTCATTTGAGAATAGAAAAATTCAGTGATCCAATCTGTACCATGGCCAAATGGAGACTTGAGGGATGCCGATCTTATGCATTCCTGAGGACCTTCATGGACCCTCCATCAGTCTAAGAGAAAAAAGTTCAAGAGGTCAGATCTGCTTTCTGTTGAGGGCTATATTATTATTCATTTTCTATAGTTTGAGTTCCTCTGGGCAGCAATGAACTCTTTCTTAAAGTAAAGGGGGTTTACCGCTAATGCTTGTTCTCTCCCTATGCAGTCATATAGTTTTCAGGAATTTATGCCCTGATGCACTCTCCTAAGTTGGATTTACTCATGAAGGGGGAACAGACACCTTTTCCAAAGTGTTATGTTCAAAGGGAAGACACAGAAAAGAAAGATAGAGAAAGAACTGATAGTTCCATAGACTGGAAATTTGTGCCAACTTAAGAAAAATACTGCAGTCTCCCTCAGACTAGATCACATAGCACAAAAAGTCAGTCAGCTAAAGGGGCATATTAGCTGTTCCAGATATTAGAAAACTTATACATTGACTCTGCCTATGTAATCAAGTATATATTGTCCTTATGATGGATGCAATGGAGTTAAGAATTGTTATTGTAACTGGTTGAATCTCTATGGATTATTATCTGCTAGCAGTAATATCACAAAGTTCAAAGAAACCAAATCCAACCTGGGACTGATACACCACTGAATGCATTTCCTCACACCTTTTCCTACTCAAAATTACTGGACACACACTGCAGCAGTCTCCAAGTTAGGCTAGTTTATCTGTTTCAGCAGTTTTCAAAAAATGTCAGATAATGAGACACTGACCAGATTCAAAAATGCCCCAGAACTGAAGGCATCTAAGAGCTATTTTAGAAAGCGGAGTTAGAAATGTAACTACAAGAGAGACTAATGAAGGGCACCTCCTCAATTTCCCTGTGGCCCTTGCTAAGAAATTAAATCAAGTTTGTACTGGATAAGCATGACTGAACTGTTAGAAATGAGGGAAAGAAAAGATTAAAGTGTTATCTTCTAAAAAATAAATACATAATGAACAGAAAATAAAAAAGAAAACCATTACAATGACAAGCAAAGAGAAATTTAATGGATTGTGTAAGACCCAGCAGTTAGAATTGGTACTAGAAAGAGTCAGTCAAGCATTCATTTTGGAAGAATAACTCCCAGATTTTGGAACTTGTGTGGCAATAGGTTTCCCTGATATTTCAAGAGTAGTAATGTTGAAGCTGTTTCTTGAGCCACCATCTGCCAGAAGAGGAAGATGAGATGTCTCTATGGGTAGGTAGGAGATGTAATACAGCACCTGTCAAAATCAAATTACATCTTTCATTGGTGTCATTAGGCTCTGCATGAGGCTTTAGCAGAACAGGTCCCCTCTGATCTTGGGATGAATTTCATGTGAAATCTCACCTCAGATTTCTGGAAGCCACAGGAGAAGAGAACTGTAAAGCCAAATGCAGCTGGTGGAATAGCAATAATATGTTTTGCACAGCTGGGCGAGCAGCAGCGATTCAAAACGCTAACCACCATCAACCTTCATTTTCCAGAATTGTCCTGCTTGCACAGGGACTGAAGAGGAGGCTAAGAGCTAAAAAGATAATACAGAAGTTCTGCCCATAAAGAAAAAATTATATGTTCTAATGAAGAAAAGAACAGAATCTGATTTTTGGAGAGTGAACAACTGAGATGACCTCAATTAATTATTTCAGCTTACCACAGCTGCTTGGAATGATATTAAAGTGTTTGACATGAGGGTGCAAACAGCTTCTGCCTTAATCAGGTTATCTCTACTACCTTGTTGACTAAACAGAGCAGGATGTGAGCCAAACTGAAGGGGTATAGCTGAAGGTTTTACAGCTACTAGCTAGTAAGTCTTTCCTGTATATAGTTTGGTGGGGCTTTACATATTATCTGCAAGTTCTCCTAAAGAATAAATTTCATTGCACAATAAAATGTTCATATTGGCTTGATCTTGCAAGATTCTTGCTGAATTTAATTTTTTTTTATTTAATCATTGAAAAAAACAGTTCAAAATTTTGAAAATGCATTCATTTTCCCAAAGACAAAAGCTGAACAGCATAGACAAGAAGTTTATATCCTAACGGATATTTGTTCCTTGGTCTTGATGAGTAATTGACCACTTACATCCCATGTTATTCTTTCTGATGTCTAACTGGGTAACTGAAACCTTTTAAGTTATAAACATGAGAATGGAAAACAATAAGTAGTTAATTCTTCTGTCTGCTTCTGAAATTTAAGTTCACATGAAAATATGGGTATTTGTATCATTGTTTATTCCCTAACTGTTTTCTATGAAAAATACAAAACAGCATACAGATGTTTGAGCAAAGTAATGGAATGTAAGTCTTGCAGACATTTTTTTAGCATCATTTCAGGTCCCAAGACCTTGTTTTCCTGCAATCTCAATCTCTGTCTCTCTCTGTTCTGTTGTGTTTTGCTAAATCAATTTACTTTCTAAACACAATGATTGTCACTACTCAGGTTACCTCTATTTCTGGAATAAAATGAGAAATCAGCAATCAGTTTGTGGAACTTTTCCAAATATGCCTAGAGGGCCCTCTTCAAAAGAGTATGAATCTTTGGCAAACAATATGTTGTTGCGTTAATTAATGCTACAGACACTTGCTACACAAAATCAGAGGAAAGAAATGTCATAGTTGTAGCAGAGATCTTTTTTTAACAGACTGGGTCCCTATTTATATTATGGGCTGCTGGAACTCCCCAGATTTCAACTACTAAAGCCATTTTCCTGTTACATCCTTTGCTTAATTTAGTAGTCTTAGAATAAATTACCTTTTTCCTACACAGCTTTTACAACCCTCTTATAATGGCATTGCTACAACTAACTCTCTTTTCTTTCTCCTTGTGGAAAATTTTTTTTTCTTAAATTTTTTTTTCCCTAAAAGCTTAAAGCTTTATCTCTCTACCTACTGCCCAATTCCTGTTCTGGAGTATGTTCTCTGTCTTCAGGAACAAGCTTAGGAATATTAATACTCCGGCATTTATGACAAGTTATGGAAGAAAAGCCCTTAATCAAAGACACTTGGGCATGTATGTGAAGGTTACCTAGTACATTATGATAGATGACCCTCCATAGATTCCATAGCTCACCTATTTTCCGATTTCATACTGTGATAAGCCTGCCCATCTTATAAAGATATTAATAATTTAACCTGCTCCATTACTGTTAATACCTGAGAGATGTGTCTGTTGGGGAAAAATGATACACTTATGAACTTTCTGTAGTTCAATAAAATTGATCAATTCTTGAGTCAGCTTTTCCTCTGAAGCTAATTCCCGAGTAATTTATTTTCACTGATTAAATCTGCGGTCTGAAAGTAGGAGTTAGCAGATCTACATGAGGAAAACACAATCAGCTGCATTTGCAGGTGGAGCCCAAACACCCTGTAGAATCTAATGGAACTTGCATTGAATGAGATAAATGGTATATGTGTTTGTGTTTACTTACAGAAAAACAGGGAATCAGTCCAATACTTTGGGTGTTCTTTGCATTGATATCATGTTCTTCTGATGTTCTACGGAATGCAGCCTTTCATAATCACAAGAACATGATAATCAGTGAAATTATGATTGTATTGATTTTACTGGTTTAGCTGGAGAAGGAAGGATGCTACTTTTTGTGGGATGAAGAGAGAAAATGTAGCATTTCTACTGTGAAAAGCAATTACACCAGGCATTAGCTTAGAGTCATTCTGTAGCTACCGTTTGTCTAGTGCTCTGAACTAACTCATTAAGAATTTATAAGTTAAGACTAAACATCTTCGAGTCTACTGAGGAGGAAAGGCAGATGAAAGAAATAGCTGCAGCAATATACACGTATGAAAGTAGTGTGCCTGTAATTAGAAACACCATCTCTGGAATGATTTCCGAATCTGATTACAAAGGATGGACAGATCTTTTTGGACAAGAAGGAAAGGCACAGACATGGAAATGGAAATCACTGAATAAATGCTGGGCAGTAGAAAAAATTATCCAGACATACTTTGAAAGGAAGGGAATCTTCTCAGGACAGTAGCTCCTATGACATTGTTCTGTATGGATGTATTCCAATTGCATTCTGCCAGTGCCTGGCTGTTAGTGCAACCTTTCAGGAAGGACAGTTGTCTGCTAGGTTTAGGGCAAATTTTTAAACTTATTTTAACTTTCAATTACAGCAAAAAATCCACATTGGTTCCTGACCAGATCTAAGGATGGAAAATAGATATGATTTAAAGCTATTTTTGCATCTTGCTAGCTTGTCTGAATATAAGTTGTAAATCGTGACAGCATGGGACAGCACCTTGATTTCTACTAATGAAGTTCTGTTCTACTGACATAACCCTGAATAAGCCATTGAGGAAGTAATAATCCTTGAGCTGACAGCATTTATGCATGCAGTGATTCCTTGGGTGCACAGCCTGTGTTTTAGCTCGTTCACAATGCCCTTGGTGGACCACATGTTGAGAAGCAGTAATGTGTATTTCAGGAGGCGCTCTACAATCTCATTATTACAGGGTAGAAACACCGAATGTTACAGACCTTCAACATTTATATGCTGTTTTCTCAGAAAAGTGTATTTCTGTAGGGAAGCATAATCAGCCTTCTTTCATCAAAGATGGATACAGAAACCCCAGAACACGTACTGGGAGATGGGAGCTGAGGTTACTCATATACTCCATGACACTTCAATCCCAGGCTCTCTACAGCACAAAACCAATGAGCCTTCACTAAACTGGTATTCAGATTTTTGCAAAATTAAGCAAGTAATGTGAGGTATTTCTGTCACAGATCTTTTGGGCTTGATTTGAATTCAAGCAAGGACTTAGGATGACGCCCCCTGAATTTACAAGCTATTCCTCTGTTTCTTCTCGTTAACCTAACAAATTGCCATAGAATGGAAACTGAAAGCTAAAATATCATTCAGCCCATATGCCTAATTTTTACACTGAAGATTTATGTGTGAGGTTAACTACATAATTATCCTGCTTAAGGGTATTGCTGGGTTTCTGAATTAAGACTGATGGCATAGATGAACAAGTAAAGGTCATTCTTTGATGCATTAGTTCTTTGTTGATCGACAATTTAACACACAAATACTTTGTATTTAGCATGAAACCTCTTTCATGAAAATCACATCCCACTGCCTGTCTTTATAAATATTAATTCACAAAATGCATGTACTTTGTGTAGCTCCTGACAGCCTCCGTGGTGGAACTGACAAGTTAGTCAAAAAGAGAGAAGTATGAAAAAAAAAGGGCTGTAAAGTTTACTCCAAGGTGTCAAAGGGCGTTAAGATACGTATTTAAATATAGATTTCTACTGAGTTGCAGAGCATAAGGATCAAGTTGAAGACAGTGCGATAGATGAAGACGGAACCGTCAGCAGTATATTCAGATCTTAAAATTCACACTGTAGGTGGGAATCCTCCCAAAAGGGCTATGACAAAACAAAACTGCATACAAGGAATTAGGTTAGAATTATCAAATCAAAACAAACAAAAAACCCCCAAAACCAAACCCAAAAGCAAATGATCGTTAGACAGTTTCTGAAGAAAAGCAGGGACTACGTGCCAAAAAATGCAGAGTCTTTGAAATGAGAAAGTACAAGAACTGGCAAAGGGATACATCAAGAGATATTGCTAGATTAATGGAAACTGAGATAGGAAGAAGGCAGATGTCCATAAGCAGGAAATCAAGAGAGATTTTTGAATAGTTGTTCTGTTCTTTGAGGAGCTATGTCAAAATTTTCCTAGCAAATCAGTAAGTACTGAGCCAGATGGAATGAAAAGGGGGAAGGTACTAGGGAAGACGAACTGCAGAGCTGAAGAAATTGCCAGGGAAGTCTGAGGAAATAACTGAACTGATAAATAAAGCCAGCTTTGCTTTCGGGTATGATGCACAATTCCTAGCAAAGCTCTGGTTTCTGCAGACATGAGTTCAGAGATCACTGGTGTACCGGAATTCACAAATCGTGCTGGTGAAGGATCAGCACAAGGAAATTCTGAGCCTTGATAAAACATTGTGTTAGAGGGAAACTGTTCCCCTAATTCCCATGAAAAAGGACAAAAAATTGCATTTATCCTGCTAGCACCATGCTAAAAAGCTGATGTGCTTATCAGCATACTGACCCCTTCTTTCCTACCTGCTTTGGTTATTCTATTACCCTTTTTATATGTAGACCTGAAACTGCATATGCTGCGAAGGGGCAGAGGTTTGGTTTCCTCAACACATGAATATAACGTATCAGTGTCTGTCCACTGGAGTCCAACACACTTGATCTTCAATTCCAGCCATTCAGTTAGTCCAAGGGGCAAATAATTCAAATGAGCAATCTGTACTGAAATAGTCCTTGTATAACTCCTTGTATAACAAGGTAACTTACTGTATATCACAGAGACAGTAGCATCTCTTGAATTGCTGTTTTTTCTTAGGTGCTTTGCCTTTATACTGCAAAAAACGAGCATGCAAATCTGATTTCAGTGATTAGGTGATCTGCCCACTCTACTTAGCTACTAAGAAGTCCCAGATTCCTGCCACTTCTCAAAAGAATCTGCAGCTTAGAAACATGCTATAAAACATTTATCTTGATTCAGGGAGATCTATATCCACTGTACTAGTGCACGTTATAAGAAAATCTTTACAGAGCTGGATCATTAATTTCAAGAAAAAAGAGAATGTATCAGAAGATATAGAGGAATTTTTCAAAATGGGAACAGGCAAATGTCAGTACATATCAGAGGTCACATATTTCAAGGACCTGGCTAAACTCTAAACATAATGCTGGGATTCTTTGTCTGCCTCTGTTAAAACAGTACAATGAGTTCCCATATAAAGATGTCAAAAGGGTTTTATTTAATTCACCTTCTTAAAAATCTTTTCTGTTGGTGCTATACATGTTGTAGTGTGGCAATACAGAAAAGCTATAGACAGATTTGTTGCAGTCTGCTTTTGATTTGGTTTCAATAATAAAAACTCATCCTTTCTTATTTTGGGTCTCATTTCTTATTTTTTACAATCTGATCACTTGACAAGGATTACAAGAGAAAAAATCTACATTCTAAAAGTGTATCAATTTGTGTATACAATAATGCTTTGAATCCAAATTTATTAAACTATACAATTTTTTAATAAATAAAATTCCGGTTACTTTAATTGTATTAAATTATATGTGGTTCTATTCTTATATGTTATGGTAGCTCCATATACAGAATACAGAATATTCTCCTGGAATTTAACCAGTTAACTTTGGCTATGTGATTTACTTTCCATTTCAGTATTATAATAAAACATCTTTCATATCTCAATATCCAAATGGTGTATACACACTTTTACTTTTTCTTCATAATACTTAATCCACATTAATTGTGTTTATTATAGAGGTAACTGCCTAGATTTGAAGAGCATTGACTTCCAGTAACTCAAAAAGTAATTTCATTTTTGTGGGACCAAAACAGGGTAGTGGCATTACTGAGGGATAAGTTGACTACATAAATTTATCTACTTTCATTTGAGCAACAGAAAAGTGGACTAGCCTAGAACACCATGGCGTTGAATTTATTAATTTTTTTTTAGATTCACTACTACACCACAGAAAGCAAGTTAATAACTTCATAATTTCATAATTTATATACTTAAGACAGCAGACAAAACCAAAGTTCGCTTGTTATTAAAAACAGGGGGTGGGAAAGTGTTTTGTGCTTACGTTAACTAAAATACAAAGAAATGTTACTTTAAAAATTTTCTTTGGTAGTAGAAAAGTGACATTTCAAAGCTGTTTTTAGAGTACAGAAATCGTGAGCATGCTGGAGCAATATTATATTTTTCTTTATCCACAGCATAGTTAAGGCTGGGAGGCAAAGATTTTACTTGAAATATTATTTGTACTTTTTCACTGCACTTCAGGAAATTATATTAGTCCTTGCATTTATTTATTTTGATCATCCTACAGGTAATCTACACAGTCATTGAGCAAACAAAATCACTCAGTATGTCCATCAAAGATTATCCATTTTCATAACATTTTTTAACAGTCATCAAGCTACATAAAAATTGAAATGCTTCCTTGGAATATGCAGCTGTATGTTTTATGGCTGCTTTGATGTGAGGTGATACCGGGCAGACTATCTTACCACTTCTTTAATGAAAGATGTAATGATTGAATCTCTGTGTTAAAATCTCTTGTTCTTTAGAAATTATTTAGTTGAAATTTTCTGTGGATATGAAATTGCTACATATTATGCACAATATTTCAAAGCTTTCCTATTCAAAATAAAGGAATTTTTGAGAATATCAGGGTGCAGTTTCATAACTGGGTTCATCGTCTCAAGGGGTTATCTAACTTGACCTCCTCCAGCTGCGAGTTCCCTCCTGCTTCTTTGAGGAAGCATTAGTATTCATGAAGTTCTGCGTGAATCATCAGACCGAAAATGTAACCTCCAAAAATTAAATGGTTCATTTTCATCTGAGTAGTGAAATGACTGAATTTACCCTATGGGCCACATAACACTAGCAATAATTTAAGGGTAATTATGTGTGAGCAGGAAGGATGGGATGGTCCCTTTTGGTAACAAAGCAGGCTTAGTTTGGCTTGTTGTCTTCTGAGACAATTTTGGGACAGCCTTTGCATGCTGATTACTTTAGAAGTGTGGGCTTGTGGTTCACAGAGCTGCGGTGGTCACATCATGTGGCCTTCTTTGGACCTGAGTATGAGAAAGCAATTCAAAAGAATTTCTAGACTTCAAAAGGCAGACTAACTTAGGGCACCTAGTCCAATCATAGAATCACAAACCCATAGAATAGTTTGGGTTGGAAGGAACCTTTAAAGGTCATCTAGTCCAACCCCCAGCCATGAGCATGGACATCTTTCACTAGATCAGGTTGCTCAAAGCCCCATCTAACCTGACTTTGGCAACCTATGTATCAAGTACTGTTCAAATCTGCATTCTTGAGAAGTCTCTACTACCAACCGTGGAACAGGAAAACCTCAGCTGGAGTTCTCATGAGAATCCTCACTTTTAAAATAGAGTAAATTAAACCCCTCTGTTAACTCTGATTTTTAAAAATTCCTTCAAATAATAATGTTTGCATTTCTATTGTTGATGGTTGTAATCATAGAGTAATGATAATACTCTTTCCTGTTTTCAGATTACTACACTCCAGAAACACCTGTCGTAACTGGATCCAGCTGCTGCTATGTGCCAACCTGAAGTACCTGAGAAGTTCCACACCCAAGAGGAAAAACACCTTGCGTCATCTCAGCCCTTTCTGTAACCAGACTGCTGATCTAAGGAGAGACAATCACAGATTCTAGGAGATGTTGTGCATGGAATAATTTGATCATGGTCTGTTTTTCACCTTCTAGGCAACTGCAGTTACACTACAAAATGTAGTACACATTCTTGAAAAGAGAGGTTATAATGTCATTTGAAGGGAAAAGTCTGATACAAATGTATATTCATATGTGACAACTTCTTCCCTGCTCTGCTGTACCAGCACATATGGTTCTAAAAATGTGCTGCTTTATCTGCTGATTCAATACCTACATAATTTAGTCACTTACCAAAATTTCTTTCCTGGGATCCTTGCCAAAAGTTTAAATCCAGAGTGATGGTAGTTTTTCTGAGAGGATTATATCTCCACAAAGCGCCAGAAAGACTGCATTGGGAAGCTGTCACATAGTCATGCTTCTAGAGCTGTATATGACAAAGCAAAAAGCTTTAATGTCACTATTAACAAATGTACTATCACTCAGCCTTATCACCTCCTGACAACCTGTGACTCCCTCTTTCTAACTTCTTTTTATGTTCTCACTATCCGCAGGTACCTATCACTACAATAGCATTTGCTGCACACAAAAAAAGAATTTAGACCAACTGTCAAGGCTCCCTGGCTAATCTTCCATTTCTTTTTACCTTTCAAATGTAAATTATCCAAATGCAATGTTTTTCAAATCTCCTCTGTCCAAAACTTTAGGGATGTTCAAAACCCATCTCTGGTCCACCAGGAAAAATAATGACTCCTGCTACACTGGATTCCATGGAGCTAATATGAAGTATCAAAAAAAAGTGAGTTAACATTTGGATTTGTGAAAATAATATTTAGTTGATTGTAATGTAGATTATACGAGTATAATTTCACATGCAAAGAGCAATGAGTCAAGTTACAAAAGAGGTTTGAAAATAATGAGCCTTTGCCTCAACATATGTTATTTATTCTGTAGATATTAATACTTGTCTTCAATAATTCATGACCTGTGTTCATTTTTGTGGGATCCCAGTGTTTTCTGACAGAGTCTCGCCCCCTGACAAGGGAGGGATGAACAGAACAGAAGCTCACATGTGGAAGATTACTGAGTTTTGTAACATTGCAGACCTGAGCTGCTACTGGGAAGCCAATATGTAAGGAGCAAGTGCTTCAGGAAGAAACCATCTGGAGCCTTTAGACAGTTCAATATGTAATTCTAGTAATACTATAGAGTTTTTTAACACCAGTTTCTGTAATGATTTATGAGAGCTAAGAGTTTATAGTTAGCTATGCGTGTACTACAACTATATAGGATATAGCTTCAGAGCTACATCCTTAATTGCATTTTTACACAATACTTCTTGTCTTTTGCAAGCGAAGCTGTTTTTTACTATGTGAGCAGTTTGTCGGGGTGCAGCGAGGGTGGCTGCAGTGTGGCATGAGTTGTAGATCAAGCCAGGCCTCAGCATCAAGCAGCTCCCAGGGGCAGGGTCTGGCTGCAGCAGTGTCTGGGAGCTCTCCCAGCGGGAAGGGGCAGCCCTGGCCCCCCCGGAGGGGAGACGATGTGCTCAGGGCCCTCTCACATTTCACCAGAAAATTTTCTCTTTTAATTAAAAGCCAAATACTGAGCATTAGGGTTCAGGAATTAATATTCCAGTATCAAGATAACTTTCTTTTCTCTTGCCCTTGCTCGTGTCGCTCCCTACCCCCTCACTGCACCATGCTGGACCATTCCACTCTGGGGCAGAGTCTATAAACCCCTACTTGCAAGTAAGGATGCCTGTGGTGTACATACAAAAGAATCCAAGCTTCTATGTTAAAAAATTCATTATTTTTAAACCAGTGGCATCATTTTTGAGTAGCTGTGGGACAGGGTGGTGAATTTTAGTATTACTCTTGTGAAAGATGGATACGGTTCTTTCTACTCATTCATCTTTTTGAATGTTGCTATGTTGGCTGATTTTACCCATTTACTTTGATGCTGTCAGGACTAAGGGAAAATTTCTATTCTGGAAAAGCAGAATTGAAGGGAATTAGGTAACTTGTAGGCATTGCCAGGTCGGAATGAAGGGCTTTTCAAGGATCATCAACATATGAATAGGATTACCTTGGATGCACTGGTGACCAGACATATTTTTAGCCTTTGGCAGACAAGAACGGAACCTCTGAAAACAGCATGACTGCCACTCAGAATGTGAGAATTAATATGTCAGGAAACTAGGGAAACATTTTGAACATTACAGAGGGGGAGTTGAAATTTTTGGAGAAGGGGACAACGACATGGGCAGTGTCAAAAGCAGAGATATATTTTTAATTTTTTTTTTTTCCATTCTGATTTAAGGATCCTAAAATAACATGTTCCAAATAAGTAATAAATGTCAGGCTGTTTGCAAAAGTCTGCCTGGTGCCACTGCACATTTATGTTGTATTGATTTTGAAAGAAAGAGTTCCTAAATAGAGGCTTGTGTTCATTTGAAGCAAGCTGGGTGTCCTGGTGAGAAACAGGGGCTGTGAACGTAGCAACAAGTTATGAGAAGCAGTGATTGCCTAAGATTTAAAAGTGAAATGGTGCCCCTGCCAGAGGAGGGATTGGCTGATGTCAAAAAGCGCAATCTTCAAAAAGAATTTTAGCTCTCTTTTAAAATTTTACCTCCTTTTACAGCAACGTTTAATCATTACCGTTGACTTGTGAACTAACCTTTGTACGCTTATAGACAATAACGCCTGGGATCTGCTAAAATCTGTAATACAGCAGAAGTCTCTAGGCTTGACTGCATTCTCTCTCAAGAGGTTGTAAGTCAGCTTGAAATACCTCTTCCAAATGCGATGTCACTCTTAGTGCCAAGCTCATGAGACTAGGTAGCATATAATATCTTGTACATGTAAATAGGTGATGAGAGTTTAATGATCTTATGGTTTAGATGACTTCATTTAAAATGAAGTCATTTTAAATATAAACTTTAAATGAAGTTCATTTTTAAATATGTTTCACAGTGGGATTATTTTTAAGCCTAACTAACAAATGTTGTCAGACTAGCTTAAAACAAAGGAAAAGTGAAATCACAAAAAATGACAGAATTAGAAAGCATTTTAACCCTCATAAGAACTAAAGTCTTAAAATATTTTAAATAGCTTCTGTTCATCCGCCTTTATTTTTATATCCCTGAATAGCATTATACTCAACTGTATCATCATATGTAGGTACCTCATAAAGCAATTTATCCCATCATAAAATCTGTACCAAAAATGGACAGGATGACCTCCTCTCTGAAGATGTTACTCTCTCTACATTGACTATAAAGTATATATTCCATATATATGACTATAAATGACCATCTGAAATTACATAACATATGAGATGACAAATTGAGGTGATACAAATACCATGTTGAATTCAGATTCTTGGATAAACATTCAGAGTTAGGGTTTTTTTAGGATCCCAATTTCTAGGAAAGTTAACAGGGCTTAAATGAAAAATGCTTTTCAGATTGGCCCTTTTTATACCTGACATCAGTATATCAATCCTTCCCCATTTCTTCTCTGACCTGCCAATAGAGATGTAAACTTCCTGGACCAGGACTGTTCCTTATTATAAGAACACCATATAAGACAGCAACACTGATTTAATTTTATTCTTTAAGAGCTGTTTGCAATAGGATTGATAAATAGTGTTAACAATAGAATGTATTATGTATTTTAATGTTATATTTATTAGCTTATTAGCTGCTGTACAATCTCCAATCTGCCACAGTATGGAAGTGCAAAAAACTGAATGACAACTTAAGATTGGTTTTACTCTGGACTTGTGTAGCATAGAAATGGAATAGGTATGTACAAAGATTATTTCTAAAGTAGCAAAATATGCTAGGGGAAGAGAAGGGGAATTTCCTGTGAAATTCATCGCGTAAAATAGCATAAAAGGAACATCGTTTTCTGTTATATGTCATCTGACTTTTCCACAAGGATCATTAAAATGTGTGTGGGTTAGTGCAGGAGGGGACAAAAAGCTAAAAATGTTTTAGCAACTGTTAAAGCATCTTAGGTAGGTTGCTTTGTTTACTGGTGCATTTTCAAATATGTTAAAGGTTAGAAACACTAGGGAGAAAATGCCTATGTAACTTTTCCCCTCCTCTCTCACTGAGTCCCACGAATATGAAATGAAAGCATTCTTCAAGGTATTTTTAAAATATGTTCGTATTTGAAAAGTCAAAGGCCTTTTTTTAAATAGTAACAACATCTTAAGAAGCTGTTCATTGACACAGTTCTGAGGGGTCTCAGTAAGGAATTAAGTTATGAATCCATGCAAGAGGCTTTTCTCTAAAAACACTAACAGCCCTGAGCCAAGATGCACAGAGTAAATATTGAAAATGTGATTACTACAATCTGTAGCTTCTCATATGGCAAAGAAGGGGCATTTCCTAGGTATACTCTTGCAGCCACACTAGGTATAAATCAGCAGAGTAGCATGGCTTGTTTGTGCTCCTTTTTGTAGCAGTGACTGATGTTTTATATCGCACTGATCATTAAGCATAAGGTACCAGAGGTGGATCTCATAAAAAGAAGTAATAAGGATGTATTTTTCCTGTGTGGAACAAATCCAGGTAATTTAAAAACCCCACGTGTTGCTTGCACCTGCCATATGTAGTTTCATGACCGAGCAGAAGATGCCATTTATAACTGGCATTAGAACTCATTAGAGCAGCATTTGTTCCCATCTTCTTTCAGGGATTTGGACCCTGAATCCCAGGGCTTTAGTTAAACCTCTCTGAGACATGTCCTCTTGTCTCCTGAGCCACTTCTGACCTGTCACTTTAACCTCTCTGTAGTCGAGCGTGATTTTCCCTTTTGCAAAAGAGATAATCTTGCTAGTTGCTGCATATTTTATTATCATACAGGTCTCTCACCATCACAGAACAAAGATTCCTGGGATTTTTTTTTATTATTAGATGATAAAAAATTTTAGCCATGTTCTGTTGCAGCCCACTTCTAAATTACATTTGTTGTCTCTTTGAGATCTCACATCCTTCAGAAGGCTCCTGACCAGTTTGAGCCAGGATGCTGTCAATAACAGATCACAAAAGTAGACAGGAGATGAGATGCTGAAATTCAGTCCTTATTTAGTTAGGTTTTCGTGCTAGAGATTTGTGTTGTGTTCTGTTCCTAACTCAGCTTTAGTGTTGGCCCATGTAATCGGTTGCACACAGCATATTTGCTTCCCTTCTGGATTCCCGAACAGATGATTTGCAGCTGGCTTGACAGTAATGTGCTGTAGGATCTTCCAGGTCGGCTCCCCTTCATCTGATGGATTCTTACCCGTGCGTGCTACAAATTCCCATACCGTATGGACGTTCATCTCAGCCAAAGGTATTTTGTTCGGTGGGCCTGGGTGTCTTTTGCTTTTCTTAGATTGTATAGGTCCTGCCCATCTGTAGTTACTAAATTCTAAGTAGAATAGATATACATTGATCAACAGGAGATCTAGATAAATCCTCATAAACTTTTTCCTCTTTTGTTACTCAGCTCAGTTTTTGGTGCAGTTACAATTCTACACAGTAACCAAGGTGTTTGCATAAGGTTAGATGGAAAATAGGAATTAACCTTTATATAGCACTGGGACTTATTTCCCATTTCCTGGTCTTCTACTTGGTTCTTCTTCACTAGTAAAGGCATCCTCCTTTCAGAAGTGAACCACTACAAAACCAGAGCATAGGAAGCACAAATATAAACGAGGAGAAACATTTCTTTTTTACAGTCTTCAAATAGTCACACCAGCTGTCTCAGACATCTATTTTAGCATTCACACTCTCATTTCGTCAATAGAAAACCACAGGAAAAGGGATTCAGGGAAGTAGAATGTGAATGAACGAGAGCTGTTAGCCTGGTGACTGGACAAACAGCTCTGTTGGACTGTCTGTGGTATCCTTCTCTGGTACCTTGCATGGTTTTTGTGGAAGAGTGGATGGAGTCAGCAAAGGATCGTGTCATAGCAAAAGGGTCTGAAATGTATCCAAGCCAGCTCCAGCGAATAACCTACTAGGCACCCAGTGGGCTGATGAATCTTTTCTGAGGTTTGGTAACCTGAAAGCCTGAATTGATACATAAGCATTTACTGGTCTCAGTATTGCAGCTGGTGTCTGAAGATGTGTCTTCATTAGTGTATTAGCACCAGGAGAGTGCTCTTTGAGTGAATCTCCTGATCATTTCCATTTACCGCATTTTGGTTGATGACATTGTGTCTCAGAGCACAGAAGCTGAGTTTTATTTGGATGAAACTAAACTAATCCACCTCATCTGGACACTGGAAACTCATCTAATTAGTAAAAACTCATCTAATGAATGCCCTCATGGGCATTCAGTTCAGGGCACCAGCCTAGATACAGTGTGGAGCAACCCTCCCAAATATACATAACAGACATCAAACATTCAGCACCGTTTCACGCTACAGCCCCACTCCTAATAGGCTGTGCTACCTGTTAACATATATACATATGCAACACATACTAGTAAGGATGAGAATATTGCCCTGTTTTCAAAATTTCCCCCCAGGCATTCCTCATGAAAAGAACTCCAGAACAGCTAAAAGATAAACACAGATGTTACAGTAAGATTTTGCTCTGCTGGGATCCCCTTTGTTTACCACATAACTTGTTTCTCTTTTTCAGAGGCTCCACTGATATAATCACAGCTGAAAGCACAGCACCTTAGCCCTAAGATTTTCCAGTTCTGCCCAATCCTGAAATGAATAGTTTGAGAGTTTCTGAGCTTCTCTTTTTCGCTCAAGAAATGTTGCAGCAAATATAAAATCATTTCAGCATCCCATAAAGTTCCCACCCCCCTTTCATTTTTGAAGTGATCCCTACATTGAGCTGCACAGTCTTGCTGAGGTAAAATGTGGCTTGTGCAACTCCATCTCTCTGTGGGACATTATTCTACTCATTTGATGACAGCCTTCAGAGCTTTTATCACTACTCCGTGACTTAAAAATCTGCTTGTTGCAGGGGCAGCCTCCCATCTGCTTTGCTATCGGCACGCAAAGTCAACTTACTACAGACGCAAGGGTGGGGGGATGTTGAAAAAGGAAAGGAAAGCTGACTGTTTCACTGTAATGCCCCTTTCATTAGACGTGAGGTCATTTGCTGTGCAAGCAGCGAAACTGTCCCTATTCTCCATGTGTATGCCAAGATCTGCCAATTTGGGAAGAAGCTAGTAGTTCATAGAGAAATTACTGTTTCAGTAAAGCTGATCAGACACTCTATGTTTCTGTGGAAAATTATTGGGTCCGTCCCATCCCTCCCCCCCCGCCCCGAGAAGCAAAATGTTTCTACTGTTTGGCCTTGCAGGAAAAATAAAAATAGATTTCCCAGAAATTAGATCCTTTCAATGAAGAAATTCATTGAATCTAAACCCTGCATTTTCCAGCTTTGATAGAGACTTTTCAACCTGCTCGTTTGAACTATTTTTTGAAACATAGAGGAATTTAAAAACAAAACATTAATGTTTACTGCAATGATATTTTGAACAACTATAAATGACAACTTACTTCTGCTTTACGTTTTTACATATCTACTAAATGTACCCAATCGTTCTATCTTTTATTAAAAATGACATCCACTTGCAACACAAGCTCTAAGATTGCTTAGCACATGTAAATAACTTGGAAATATGAGGATATTTTTGTTCATGTTTCACAGTTCAACATTCCGGCTGGAGAAGGTCACCCAGAACTCAGCACCACCTTGGAGTTTCTCGGCTCCCACTAAAGGTAATTGACTTGCCTGAAGACATGCAGGTTACTGGGGAGAGAACCTAGATCTTTGGGACTTATGGGAGAGAACAAAGAACCCAGGTTTTTAATCATAAGTTGAAATAACACTGAATGTCATTGCTGCCTTTGCCCTAATGATGGCAATACAAAACGCAAGCTTTTGAGAGTAGGTATTACAGTGTTTACTATGGCAGCCTGTATGACAAAAGCTATTTTACTACAGATACGTTGCAGGAAATATATTTAAAATTATGCAGTAAATAACAGTAAATGAAATAATAGATAGCTTTCCCATATGGCATGGCAAGGTTTGATTCATTCAACAATTTGCGCTATTACTTTCATAAGTATATATGCAAAGTAGTGTATATGATACATTCTGTAATATCAAGTATGTTATTTAATGTTTATGCAATTCTTTTAAGGATTACAAGTAATTCTTACAAGGCTAAGAACTCCAGAGGCTACGGTGCTTTGGTAAGAAACTGGTAGCTTCATCTCAATTTAGACTGTAACGGCTTTGTATGCCTTTGAAATTGATATTCTCTTCAAAGAAAAAAGAGCTTTAAATGTTGGGGTTTTTTTCCCTCTTTCAGCTTGGAGCTGTTTTGAAATGAATTTTGGGTGATTTTGAGTAAAAAGAGTGTTCTAAATTTTAAAATGTTAATATAAATACTGCATGGTGTCTGTGTAAAACAGGTGCCCACTGTACACAGAACTGTTTATGTCTGATCTCTTGAACATCAAAAGTTTCAGACTGTTGTAGAAGGGGCTTTTGTTGTAGAAGGGGCTTTATAAAAGAGAGCTGGATGACTCAATTAAAATTGCAAAACATAATGGCAATATACAGTTACATCTCAGGAGTTGAACTGAAGTCTTTTTTCTCTCTCAACCTCATTTTGATCTATATGTATCATTATCATCTATACAGAGCTGCAGGTTTTTTTAATACCTGATTTTTGATGCCTCTATTTTTTTGATTTATTTATTCAAGGCACTTTACATTTCAGGGAGTGATTCAGGCACTTTAAACACCCAGACTGGCTGCTCACATGTTTTCTGAGCCTTATTTTCTGTCTCTAGATACAAAATAAGTTGCTCTAACAGGTTTATTGGCTAGAAGGAAACCTCAAAGCTTTAGCCTCACTTTTCTATTCTGTTGACAACAGTTTAGCATTGCTCTGAGAGCTTGAAAGACATGAAAAATTTAAAAGAAGCTGTGGCTCTGTGCCACAATCAAGAAACACAGATTCCTCCCTTGCAGAAACTTGTGCTGTGGACTCTTTTTCATCATGTGTCTGATGCAAAGATGTATGCCTGTCTTGTGACCTACTGTTGGAGGACAAAAGGAAGACTCAGATCCCCCAGTGATACCTTTAGAGATGGAAACCAGTGAACACTTACTTTCTTTCAAAAACCCTGCTCCGCATGACTTTTTGAAAGTGCTTTGGATATAAATTGAAACTGGGCTAATTTGGATTACCGTTACTACAGTGTCTACCTAGACAGCAGGTAGCACAGTCTCAGTTTTTCAAAGACTAAGTGCTTCAGCATAGCACTTTCCTCTCAAATTATCCCTGGTAAACCAGTTACAAATTTCTCTTTCTGCCAGGTCTGTGAAGCTCATACAGTTGCAGAAAACTATTGTGCCCTCATTCCCTGAAAGGAAAATTGTGAGCTAAAATCCAATGCTCATGACCTACAAGTACTTCTAGATGGAAAAATGCACCTTTTATACCTATAAAACATTTGTTCTGCAATATTTGCTACACCTTTCCATTACTATCTTTTCCCAGTTTACAGCAAACTGAGATTATGCTTTTTTAAATCATTCATCATGTAAATTTAAATTTAAACAAGGTAAACATAAACTTTAATGCCCTTCTCAAAAAGTCACTAATCAGATTATCGCAATAATTAAATAACACAATTGTTGTGTCACAAAAACACAACAATAAATAAGTGGGAATATTGCCAATACTTCAGAGACCACTGAAGATTCACTGGTATGCCAATAAGTAGCTTGTCAAACTGCATCTAATGTCTTCTCATTAAAAAAAAATATCTATACCCTTACACCACCACAAGTTAATGAAATATTAACTTCATGGTATATCCAGATGCTTCCTTTAAATACAAGGCAATAATAAACCCAAACAATGTTTTCTAGGCTAGGATCTAAAGTCCTGAAAGAAGTGATGGGAATTTTCAGCCCAAATTTTCAGCTGAAAACAGTGCTGAAACAAATCACAACCCGAATCCCTTGTTCAACAGTGGCCTCCTCCACTACACCGCTAAATACTTTGTTTGCTAGTGTAAATCTGAAGAACTGCTTTTTTCACTGCCTCTAGCAGGAATTAGAGACATAGCCTTTCAACTGCTCTTTATTGTTGCAGAAACTTACAGTGGAGGACAAGTCACAGTCCCTTCAGAAATAATGAGAAATTGAGGTTATTTTCGGATTATATTGATGTAAGAATGCTTTGATATTTTTGTACAACTATAAATCTAAACTTCTCTCAATTCCAGTTCTTGAGTATGAAAAGGATCACTCCTATTAACTATGTTAATACCAGCATTAAAACATCAGCTGGTAATTTATCCCCTTTCTCCATCAAGATCTATACTGCAGTCCAGTAAATGTGTTTTAATTATCTGGAGCAAGAAAATGGGGCTGGGAAAAAACATAATTCTTTGAAGGAGGACAAGAAACAAAAAAGAATGGGGAAGAAGAAGAACAAGAAGAAGAAAAGGGAAGACTCAGAAGAGATATGGAAAAAGAGAATCAGAAAATCACGGAGGACTGAAAAGTAAGGGTAATTGAACTTGTAATTTGGCTCCAAGAATTCATTCATTCAGTTTATTCCACCTGAGTGTAGGAAACTTGGACAGAATGCCAGTATCCAAAAAACTATGTCCAAATGTCAGGAATGTTGGGCAAAATGGGGATCCACAGTTTTGGAACCACCTAAAAAAAAAAAAAAAGTGCATTTTTCATTACTATTACTAAAGTTAGACTTCTATTTTGGTATATATAAATAATGAATATTTCATGTCCACTGTTTAGAAAATACTCAGTATTTTTTACTAGCAGAAAACAAGACAAGATGATATGAGTTCCAATAGTCAACTAGTAAAAAAATTACAAGATTGGAAGACAAAATGAGAAGATTGAGGATCCTGAGAAAGGGAAATTCTTTTAAGAATTTTAATAATTAGAAAGCAGTCTGATGTGTTCATGTGTTCTTTTTTGCCACATTCAACACAAATCTAGCATAACTGATTACTTACCACATTCATACATTATCATTAACAACACTGGGGACCAAAGAGGGATGAATTAGTCAAGTAAAAATTGTATAAATAGACACTTGAAGACATTGTTTTTTCACATCTTCCTCTAAAAGTAGCAATTCTCTTTTATTTGTACTACTCTTTTACATAAAAAATTCAGTAGGAAAAGGAAAAAAAAATTCTCTCAGAATAATCAGTGAAGTCAACCTAATGGAAGGAAAAAAAAAGAGCTCTGTTGCTTTCACAGGAGTTTTCCAGTGTGCTTAATTAAATGCATTCCTAAAGATTTTAAAGCATTTTAGCTAATGTATATCTTTGCAACTTTACAGTGCCAGCCCAGTGAATTAACTCTGGTAAGTACCTACTGCTTCCTCGTACCCCACTTCCAATGAAGTTGAGTTAAATATTCCCTCTAGAACAAATTAGAGCACAGAACATGTCAAGCCTTCCACTAAAAGCCTTGGAAACTTTAACAGAAAGCCTGTTATATTTGTGGGCTGAATTGCTAACAAAGATGCTCTGTTCTTTTTTGTTCATGGAGACTAAACATTCAGAGTAATATTCGGGTCTTTCCTAAAACCCAACAATAAGTAGCTAAACATTATTACTCCTGTGCTACCACACTGAATATGATAAATACACAGAACTAATTTCAATAAATATAGAATTCTGTAGGAATCCCACAATTTCATTCTAGTTTGAATCGATATCCCTTTCAAAACTGTGTAATTTGTGGTTGAATCCACAATAGGATCCTTTTGTGGGTATTTGCACAGCAGAAGGAGATCTTTTTGCCAAAAATAGTTCTACAGTTCAGTATTTACACACAGCAGTATTGGTATAGTGTAAAGTTAAACAGCTTTCTTTCTACCATCAAACAGTATAAAAGCTTATTCTTTAGAATAGGTCGATTAAAATCTGTCTGCAGTTGTAGAAAGCAATATATATATGAACTGATTTTGCTCTAGTTTGCTCAATTATCATTATTTACAAATCAATACATAAAATTTCATAATATGTTTTAAAAACCAAATAAATATTTAATATTTGCCTTAGGCTTTCCCAGGGAAAATTGCCCAGCAACAGAATTGCTTATTTCTACTTCTAAGAGAAGACACAGTTGCCTCATAAAATGAAACCTAAATATTGATTACGTACCTAAAGCGGCCAGCATCCACATTGCTATAGCCTGGACTGGCACCAAGCTTAGTGGACCTAATTTAAATCAGCTGCCTATCATTTTACTGCATCGTTATCAACAACAGTTACCATTTTCCACTTACATATGGCAATCAATCACTGGCTTACCTAGAGAAGTGCATTTAGATTTGCCAACTCATGGAGCTGCTGTTGTCCAGAACTATAGGATTATTACGTAAACGGTGTGTGCTTTCCCTGCTAGGCAACATTAATGGCTGCTGATCAAACTGGCTTGGAACACAGACTGCTTTATGTTGTAAGCTGGGATTCAGCCACTGTGTTTAATTAATTAGTAGTCTTCACTTTGAGGAACTACAGCAAGATGTGCAAAATTAGCAGTAACACACGCATAAACACCCAATCCGCTCCTTAGCCTATTCAAGTTGCAGAGCTGCTGATTTTTTATATGTAGATAATACAGAAGGCAAAGAAAATGAAAGAAAGTACTGAGGCTGTCACAGTGCAGCTGAAGTAAAAATAAGCACCAAGCTCTCTCAGGCTTTCCCAGCCTACCTTGCAGAAAATAATGAAATTATGAATACATTTTCTAGGCATCTAAAAGGTTAATACTCCTTGACACTTGCCCTGTCCTTCCTCTTCTTGACTACTGGTAAAATATATCCTTTACTATATCTTGGAAATTATACAAATTAAACCACGTATCCTCATTTGACAGAAATCTACATCATGCTAGATGGGCCAGACAGCAATGACTTCTGTATCTAAACAAGCACATAAATTATGACTAAGTGCGTGCTATGAAACATGAATTCCAGGGTTCAAGCTGGGGAAGAAAGTTTTGCCACCTCAGTCACAAGTAGCATAAAGTGTTCAAATCTAATTTCAGTTTGCCTTCAGTGGCATTCATGGAAACTGGTACTAAATCAGGATGTTTCTGCCCTCCTCTGACCCGTGTTACTTGTCTGACAAAACATTGTTGATGTATCCCGATTAGCCATGGAATTAAGAGCACTTCTACTTCTGCAGTTATTGACTGGAAAGTTCAGCATTCAATAAGGTAAAATATTGATGTGAGGATAAAGTAAATTGCTACTTTTGCCGTAACGTGGCTGAATGCACCCAACCTCACAACATCACAGAATTTAAAGAGGAATGAAGTCCCTGGTGGTGTTTCCTAGTTCCGGGTTTAGAAATCGCTTTTGCAGTAGCTCACAGCTACAACTTAGAAACTCGTTCTCATCTAGCAGAAAATTCTGTTTCTCCTCCTACATATCACTGACATGATCGGTGGCTGAGAAGCCCACAGAACAGCAATAAAACATGACTCCTGCTGGGAAACCCCTGACACATTGTTTTTGAAGCTCTCAGATACCGCTGCAGTGAGCACAGTCACCAGAACACAGTGTTCTTCCAGTGCTGGGAATGCAGATCCCTGTGCACTCAAGTGTGCCATTACTGAGTGCGATTCCTAAGGCTATGCAACAAATGGCATGCTTAAAGGGAAATGCAGTCTGAAGTTGTATTAATACGCTGTCTCATCCCATTTTGCTGTTCCCGGGGCTATTTCCAATAGAATTGGGTTAGAACAAAATCCTGCTCTGAGTAGCTTCAATATTCTGGCTTCTTTATTGCACAAAATCCAGATGAAATGGCTAGTAGTTTCAAAAAATCCAAGTGAAACTTGAACAAATGGTCCTTTATTATTACTGAGTACTAAACCATCAGGCCATATTCAAACTTTGGAGTGTTTGTTTTGCAACTTCTGTCCAATCCAAGTGGCCATTTTATTTTGTTTTGCACTACTCATGTTGTTTGTGCTTGTTCTTCCCTTTACCTCTTATATTTAACTACCCTGTTTCAGTATGTTCTTTTTTGGGTCAAGAGTCATTTGAAATGACTGTGGCAACTGTTGGCAACTTTCTACTACATTTAGAAGTAAAAAAAAAAAAAAAAAAAAAAAAGAAAAAAGTAATTACACAACCATTTCATTGAAGTCAATAAGGCCATTCTTGGCATGAAGTGTTACTTTGGATTAAAGATAGCAGATGTCTGCTTTAAGTCACACTCTCCTATTAAATACTGCACAAGAATACTAAATATTGTAAATGTTAAAGACTTGAATTTATCACAAGTTTATTATGGGAGCATTAATACTTTTACAGCTGTAACCCCACAACAATATACACAGTATATTGAGTACTAAAGCTACAGTGCTGCAAATGTCAACTGGCTCATAAATAATATATATCAATTTCATATATACATGAACTTGATTATTTAGACTTACCAAATTTCACCGAGATGCTGATTATTAGGTGCAATAGTGTGCCGGCTGAAAATACGTCCCTGTCCATCACGGTCAAGCACAGTTATAAATGACATATTTGGAAACACCTAAGCCAGGGTTCAGTAGAGAAATTCCACTGAAAGCAGCTGAAGTGGAGTCCACAGGGCTCGCTGCCTTGGTAGGGTGGGGTGCCCAGGATGCAGTGGGTATTGGCCAGGTTTGCCCGTGGCCCCGTACGGGCAGTAGCACATTTATTGCAGTGTAGTTCTGGGCCACAAGATGGCTCCAAGCACATACATTCAAGCCTAATAAATTTTCAGGCGATGTACTTGACACAATTTCATTAAATGGCAACTACTGAAACACGCTGATACATTAATGTTTGGAAGAACTGTATAATTAGGCACAATTGTGAGTCAGTTGTAGGCACTTGTATTGTAACTAAACAGAAACGTTAACAATTTGCTTTTATAAATGTTTAAATATGTTATCTAGGGCAATTAAGATGTGCTTGGTTACATCATACTGATTGAGGTTTGTAATTCCTTTGAGCTTTGTTCTCTGAAGTTTCTTTTGTCCATCAGAGTATAGGTACTCAGGAAAGAAATCAGCAGCAGTATATATGGCACAGCAAACAAGTCCACTGATGATGGGAACTTCCCAGCTGCCATATGCATCTGTCTAGACATGTACAGAAGAAGTAAAATGTTCTCAGTCTTGACTCTGGTTTCCTTAACAAAACCCTCCATGACTTTGGAGTTACTCTAGTGCTAAATCTGCAGCCGAGGGCTCTGCACTGCATCTGGGTGTGCAGTGTAGATCAAACTCTCCAGTAAGACCAGCAGTGCTACTTATGTTTCTCTAATGACCAGGACACTTCTTCCCCTAGTCAATCCTTACGAAGTTGTTGAAGGTTAGGAATAGAATGAAGTCTGTCTTTTCATTGACATATACTGATTTCTGAACTGTTGGCACCCAAAGACATTTGTCCTATGCTAGGCAAAGATTGCTGCTAGGCCCTAGAAACAGGTTTTGTCGGTGCAAATGGAATTTTTACATCTCATACAAAATTAACTTACCAAAATTAGCAAGCTAACCTGTAATAGACTAATAACATGTAATAGACAAAATCTCCTGAATTAAACTTTTTAAACTATTTTGTGCTGGCAGTGTTCCACTACTCCAAGAAGTCTAACCAATTCAGAAAGCTAAAATTCTTGGCTGACATAAACTGGCAAAAGACAGTTTAAAGTTCAAGCTCTCGGCTGCCACTCCCCTAGAAGAGAGCTCTGCCTGTACTTCAGTCTTGATTGCTCCAGATGTCAATCAGCACAAAGCAGTTACATCAGGGTAACTTTGTCAGTATGCGTAGGGAATCTGGATATGTGGTGTGCAGAAGAGGAAGAGAAAATGAGGGCTTTTCCCCATGGTGACCTAGATTTAAATAGTCAAGCAGACACGAAGAAGAATAAGAGAAGCAGTAAAAGGTAAAAGAAAAAAATACTGACAGAAATAAAGACAGTATAAGAAAAGAGCTAAAATAGCCTTTCATTTATATCTTTGAAAGAATAAGTAGATTTTTTTAATAGATTGTAATTTCTGAAGAATAAAAAGCTACTCAACTGTCATTCCAGGCTTGATTTTAGTGATTGTTTGGCCAACTGTTTTTGCTTAATCATCTGGTTGTCTACAGACTCAGGCAATGGGAAACTGGAAAGTTTGTTCATCCAGACAAGTCTTAGCATATGAGCTGAATGGATCTGAACCCACGTCAGTTTTATGTCACGTGACAAATCTGAATGTAAATAACTAAAATGAAAGTTGGCTGCCAAGCTGTACCTGATTTTGCATCAGAACAATGAACAGTTGACAAAATTGTCAAGCTTTAGTCAACATCACTTGAATCATTCTTAAGACACACAAAATTATTTCACATATATGTATTGGGGTGAGACTCTTGCCTGGTTTCAGGGCTCGTTCCAAACTCCTTACGTGGTTTTACAAAGAATCAATGCTCTGCCTCCTTTGTCCTATGAAAAACCTGTATCACTTAGAGGTAGCACTAAACTTGAGCTATGTAGTAAGTCCTATCTAATATCTGTGCAAGATATTATTATATGCTGGAGGCATAATTCTTACTTTCTGAAAGGAAAGGCTTTTCCTGAAAGTACACCTCCTGCTGACTTCAACAGTAGCGGTGTCATTATGAGGAAATATAAACCAAAGTTTTCAGCTCTCAGATACTCCTTTATATATAAGGTAATAAGAACCAGTGATTTCATGGCTTCAACAGTGAGGCATTTACTCAGCAAAAAGCCTCAGTAAAGTTATAAAGGGTAAGAGAGAGGGTGTTTGGTCCATAGACAGCATGATTGTTTCAGATATTCTAGACAAATTTCTCTGTACAGTATCTTAAAATTCTAGGTTTGACTTTCTTTTCTGGGGAATCTTTTAGATCTCAAGGAATCATAATTTCATTAGTAATAACAGTAATTACTGGTAATAACTGTAATTTGGTAATAACACAAAATAATGGCCGTTTTTCACTGTTAAGTAACATGGTTCTGAAGTATTTGTGTAGATCTGACCTACCTAATGTAGTACAAACCTGTCACATAACCTTTCTCTGGGCATTCAGATAAAGGATTCTGTAGCTGTGCTCTGTACCATAGAAATTAGCAACAAAAAATATAGGCTGGTTGTTTCTGGAATGAGTTCTAGTAATTAAGAAATGACTTATGCAGATTTAAGAGTTTCCCATGAGGTACTCATACATATACATAGAGATTTTCTCAGAAATAAATTATGTGCTTATATGTGTTCCAGATTTCTTATTCCCTCCATTCCTCATCATTTTGGTTTAGGTTAAGTAACCTAAAAGAGTGAATGACAGACAGAAGAGGGCTATGGAACTACAACAATTTGGAAAAAGTTTGGGGAAGAAAAAGAAAAAACTGTGGCTCTTGTTCACTGACTTATGTGAACTGGTCACACCAGTTCAACTTAATGGAAGAGTTCCACATGGTTAATAATGTCACCACAGAATCAATGAGACTGACTTGGGCAGATGCCTAAATCTATACAAAGCCCTCTGGTTTTCCTTAGGTATTCAGGCACACAAAAGGGCCTGCCTGCGCAGGACGAAATCCTCAAGTTGTGCTTGTGTCCTCAGGTTGCACGCTGCCTTCAGTCTCACTGCCTCAGCAGGACTATGACATCCCTCTTACTCACAGGGACAACACTTTTAGTACATTAGTTGAGTAGCACAGGGACATTGATACTGTCATTGCCCATTTGCTACCTCATTTGGGTAAAGAGCTGACTGTACACATATGCCACCTGAACCCACGGGTAAGGTATACTCAGAGTGCAGCTCAATCAACTTCCACTGCATTCTGCTAAACCAGACAGAGTTAGGAAGTATGAGAAAACCTTTACTTAAGAAATGGGCTAGTTTTACTGTGCAGATGGGCCCCAAGCTTGCAAGTGCTGACCCTTACATATGTGACCCTTACAATGGAAACTTGGACTTCTGAAAAGTGCCTAGATCCACAAAATTCTTCTTTCGAGGGGGTGGGGGGTGGGGTGGGGAGAAGAAAGTGACAGAATTTAAAATAGAGGAGATATTCCATTTTGATATGTTTTCAATCAACAGGTACACTTTGGGGATCTAAATGGCTCTTCCATTGGAAATTTATTTTAATTTCTGACATTATAATTTAATTGACGTGATTTTGTAAAAAACACACCAAAGTATTTGTATTTCTATTCATAGATTAGACACTAATATTTAGCATTGAAAGAAAAAAAAAAAAAGTACTTTGCCCCAAAAAGTTTAAAAACAGAGTGAACATAATCACTACTTTAAATGATTCAAGAATGAACAAATGTAAAGTCCTAATAGTAAACATCCTTTGTTTTCTATCAATGATAATAATGAGCTATTTTGTGAAACTTAGTTTTAAGTGGAACTTCTTGAGCGAGCATAATGAGAGGAATTTTTCAGGATAATTTTGCTATGTTTCATTTTGGAGATATATGACAGATTTTAACATCCTGAACCAGTAGAAAGATTCCTGTCAACTTCAATGGGGCTTAAATATGACTTTCAATCTTCTACATTTTTGCAATGATATGAAAAACAGAGGTTGTTTAAAAGTATTATTCTGAATTCTGAAATAATTGAACGATACTCTTTTTTTAAATTAATCCTGCTATCGCTTCCCCTCCTGAAACCTATGAATCCTCCAACTGATGATGCATTCCTTAAGATCGAAATGTTTTTCTTCAACTTTTGAAACACTGCCGGTGAATCTTCACAGGTTATTTTTTCTTCACCTGTGCAGCCTGGGAATGCTTGATTTATTAAGTTTTATAGGTAATACTTGTCTCTGATACAAAACCATAAAAAATACATAGATGGAGATGGTGGAGTTGTCTAACAAACATTTTGGGCTGGACCTGTGATTTTTCTTTGGCTAACCAGTGCATGTAGCCACATAAGACTAAAAAAGTTAGACTTTCATGTAATCTTTTTAAGAATCCTTTATATAGGATAAAAGCCATCATCAGCCCATGAAACTCCATGGGCTTAAAAGCTACCACAACTACGAGACCTAAGAATGGGCCAGACAACATTACTTCTAGTGAGTATTTTTTGTCCTTAAGATCCCAGAAGAGTTACAAGCTCTTAAGAAACAGTCAGAAAAAACAGCTTCTGCAGTTTCAGTTGTTACTACCACTTAGGTTTTTGTCATGTCCCTTTTGCTGCAAGTTTGTTATTTTCCACAGCTTTTTAGTAGGACAAAGTTTACCTGCTTTGTTGGAAAAATCAGTGTTTTTTAAACTCAGTTTACCATGAGCTGCAAGATTTTGCCCCAAGGCAGGTAAGAAGCACTCACACGTCCTGCTGCATTGGCAGAGAGCTGTAATCTCCAGGAAAGCCGTATCAGCTATGCAGCTGTTTCTGCCTGTGAACATCTCTTTGTAGACTAAAAGTAGGCTGCAGGTGGCTCAACCCTTCCTCTAAGTATACAGTTGAGGAAAGGATTCAAGTAGCTTTCTCCTTTGTGCTCCTCAACTGGAGTCAGTACAAAGAGAGACTAATCCTTGTGAGAGAAACATACTGAGAAGCCTAGCTAGCCACCTAAAAGGCTTGATAGCTACCTCCATCAGAGTGGGATCAGTTGTCTCTCCTTTGCAGTCGCACCTAAGAAAATGAATAGCATTGAGAGCACTTGCTGTGCCTGCTGTAGGGATGGGATGAATAGGAAATTGGGTCGTTCCCAGCGTCATTGTGGTTTGCTCCGAGAATCTGCTGCAGCGCAGTGACTCTGCACTGCTCTTACTGCAGGGTTGTAGCTTAATGCCACAATGTAGCCTGAAATCTGTTCCTTGCCAATTATCCCTATAACTCATATTTGGTTTAAAAGTCAAAGCAAGTTTTGTTCAGCAGCCAGCTGCAAGCTGGGTCTAGTTTCGAAAAAAATCAATCTGAAGATTTATGCTTCACAAATCACCATCAGCTGATACATATTGGAGAATCAGAACACTGCAAGCAGATAGCTGCAGCAGGACAAGTTTTGTTTAATTTCTGATTTATAACTAGTATTGTTTATTAGCTCTGCTGATAACAGTTGAATGATTCCAAACACTAATACAAATTTGTGAGGAAAATCCCCTCGTCTGTAGCAGAATAGTAGCAAAGGTACTGTAGGAAAGTCAAAGGGGCTGAAGGATCCACAGGCTAAGGCACCACAGTTGAACAGATATAAACAACTCCAGGACAAAAATGAAAAGGGGAAAGATGTGTGACTGTTTCCCCTTTAAACAGTATATACATAGTGTCTAGATGCTCAAGCAGGGCAAACACAGCTTACGCACTTCGGTCACCTGCCTCCTCCACAGTATGTGTGGTACCGGTAACTACAGTACAGGCTGCCAGCATTATCTGATAGTCCCTACAGCTCCTTGTTTCATGACTGGCTTGATTCACACAAATTATGAGACTACTTCTGTAAGGAAGGACTATTCATGAAAACACAGATTTTTCTTGTGCGTACCTAGCAACAATGTACATACACATTCAGTCATTGGGGCACAAACTAGAGGAAGTACAAATATTTGACAATAAAAGACAAAGCAATTGAGTATCCTCAAAGGAAGGGGACGTCCTTTACCAAGAACAGCAGCTTAATATGGAGATTTCACAATTTAGCTTTGTTTCTTGAAACAGAATCACATTTTTTCATATCCAAAATATAAATAGTTGATCAAGCTCTGTCTTGAAAGTTAGTGAAATAAGGCATACAAGGGAGGCAGATATCACTTCAGTAACACTAAGTGCTCTCTTCAATGCCAGTCACACACCTGTGTTTTCTGGGCTTCAGTCACCCTTCTTGCAACAAATGTAGCACTGGTGTAGTTACCTGTAGATGCTGTTAGTATAGAAGCTTATGACTGTTCTTCCACAATGGTCAACAAAAGTTTTACTACATGGTGTCGCAGATGGAGTGAGACTGCAGTTCACCCATAAGAAAGAAGCAACAATACACTTTATTGATATAAAACAGTGAGTTAACAAAGTTCAATGGTAAATGCAACAGTGAGTTAACAAGATTCGATGGCAAGGTACACTTGATTATTTACTGCATAGAGGACAGGGTCAGACAAAACTGTCAGGGAGACCCTCCCGTTGAGCCATGAGGTTCAGGAAGGACCCCCTTGCCTTCTAAACACCTTCTCAGAGAGGAGTCTAGGCACGGCTAGATCCAATCCTAGTCCCAGACTTGGTCAACAGTTTATGTCTAAAGGATTATATATGCACAATTAATCCTTTATATGACTTAGGTAAGATTTCAAAGTTTAGCATGCTATTAGTCACTTACTGAGTATCTGTTGCAGCAAGGAATCTCTCAACCTCGAGGAGTAACCTTGAGTGGTGTCCCTACTGTTGTCGTTTAACCTGGCAGGCAGCTAAACACCACACAGCCATTCGCTCACTCCTCTCCCTTCCCCGCCAGCGGGATGGGGGAGAGAATCGGAGAGAAAAAAAAGTAAAATCCATGGGTTGAGATAAAGACAGTTTAATAGGACAGGAAAGGAAGGGAAAAGAATAATGATAAAAGAATATACAACATAAGTGATGCACAATGCAATCGCTCGCTGACCAATGCCCAACCAGTTCCCAAGCAGCGGTTACCCCCCCCCAGCTAATTCCCCCCGGTTTATATGCTGAGCATGACGTCACATGGTATGGAATATCCCTTTGGCCAGTTGGGGTCAGCTGTCCTGGCTGTGCCCCCTCCCAGCTTCTTGTGCACCTCCAGCCTTCTCAGTCGGCAGAGCATGGGAAGTTGAGAAGTCCTTGACCAGTGTAAGCACTACTTAGCAACAACTAAAACATCGGTGTGTTATCAACATTGTTTTCATCCTAAATCCAAAACACAGCACTGTACCAGCTACTAGGAAGGAAATTAACTCTATCCCAGCCAAAATCAGGATACTACTCAAGGGGAGATCCTGTCATGCAGCCCACTGCCATGCAGGAGAGCTCAAAGGGCCCTTGGGCTGCTCACTATTTATAGGGGTAAGATGATTGACTCATAGTCATATTTGCATACTGATAACTGTGGTTAGGTGGGTGTATTTCTCACAATAACCCTTGGTTATTGTGTTGTTATCTGGCTCCCAAAGCCAGACGCAGCTATCACGACCAGCATCCATTACGATCACCCCTGGTAGTTATCACTTGAGCAGGGTTACAGGAGATAAAGGTCAGGTTGGGCGGGGGAGCACACCGTCACACATGGTAGTTAATTCAGAGTTCAAAGCTTCTATCTGATGCATAGTGGATATATTAAGCAGATAGATTTAATAAAGCCTCTCTGGCATTAATTCTCTAGCAATAATGATGTACTAAAGTGAATTGGATCCCTACTGCAATACTGACAGTTGATTTGTAACTATGTGCAGTATTAATAGCTATGAACACTTTCCTGAAGGACATGCCTTCAAAGGCCACAAGAAAGTAGATAATTAAATACGTTTAAATATGAATTCGTTTGCTGCATTTTGTGGTTTAAGGCTGAACTTCTCTTACAATAAAGATGTTCAGGATTCAATCCCTCCATGCAAAGAGGAAGTTAAATGAACTCTACAAAACTAGGCTAAGGCAATACAAGGCTCAGAGCTTGCCATTAGGAGGAATGGAGGATGGATTGGAGGAATCACAGGAGTAATCCAAGGCCATGGTTGTTTTGCTGCCTTTCTCCCATCCCAGCAATCTGCAGTCCTGCATAACTACCTCCTCTGCCTATTTGCTGAGCTGGACCCAGCTCTGTGAATGAACTGACACTGAACTAAACACACATTTAGGCTATAATATTACATACTGGGCAGAATCTAACCAAGTGAAGCAGGAGTGGCATGCTGGGTTATTTGCATTAACAATAAGAAGTAAGGTTTAAAATGGCATGAATGTCTAAATGGGTGGAAAGCCTGTTATATACATACTGCAGAAAGCATTCAAACGCTGTTAATCCTTTGTGGAAAGATTACATAAATGTGCCAAGCTCAGTGTCAGCATCGGTGGTCTGGGATGCAATTGCCCGTTGCACAAACGACCAGCAGTTTAAGTCTTTATGAACAGCTGCTATTATCTGTGTCCAGCGGTGCTACGCCCCGATTTTTTTTTTTTTTGCTATATCTTTTCGGTAGCGTAGTCTTTCATTACGAATCAGAGATGAACACAGAAATGCCAGCCCAGCTCCTCATCCGAGCTGTACCGTACCCAGGTCTGAAAGTCAGCATGTTGCAGGCTGTGCCATGAGGGAGCTCCCGGGGACACAATGTCAGCCCTTTGCGCTGACGGGCAATGGCTTAATTTCTTTACAGCTAAGGATGGGTGGCGTGTTGCACTAAATGAGACAGGAGGAGCGCTCTCTACGTCCCTTCGCGCCCACACGGCACCAAAGGACGCCAGGGACCCATCCCTGGGCCACCCCAGGCCGGCGGGACCCAGGGCGGGTGGCGAGGCGCCCCGGGGGGCCGGGCGGGACGGCGCGGCAGCGGCTCGCCAGCGCCGCGGGGGCGGGGAGGGGAAATCCCCAGGATCCCCCGGCCCCCGCGCGGGGAGACACCGCGTTAGTCACCGGGACCCTCCCCCTGTGCCGGCGCTCGGCTCCGCCGCGGCAGCGGCCCCGTCAGCCTGGCGGCAGCGCCGCTCCCCGCTCCCCACACAGCCCGGCCGCGCCGCCGACGGGACGCGGCGCCTCCGGGAGGCGCGGGCAGCCGCGGAGGCTGAGGGGGGATGGAGGGGCCCGGGCTGCACCTCGCGGGGCTCTGCGCCGCGGCCGCCCTCCCTCGGGGCGGCGGGGCGGGCTGCCGGCGGGCGGCGTGAGGCGGTCGACTCGCCCCGGGTGCCCCCGCCCCGCGCGGGGAATGAGAGGCGGCGCCGCGGGGCTGCCCGAGCCCGCCGGGACCCACCATGCGGGAGCTGGCGATCGAGATCGGCATACGGGTCCTGCTCTTTGGGGTCTTCGTGTGAGTACCCGCCGGACAGCGGGAGAGGGGGGGACGGCTCCTGCCGGAACGGCACCAGCGGGTACCTCCGAGACTGCCTCAACTTCCCTCCGGCGCCCGGGGCCGCTCTGGCGCCCGAGTCCTTCCTCGCACCCGAGCGCGGCGTCGGATCGCCGGGCCAGGGGAGTGCGGGGTGGGGGGGTGCGGGGTTGGCCGGCCCTCAGCGCGGGCTGACGGCGGTTAACCGCCCCGCAGCCCCTGACGGAGAGCTACCCGCCGGTGGGCTCCGGCAGCGAGGCGGGCCCCGCGGCGGAGGAGCCCCCCAGGCTGATGCCGGCCCTCTCGGGAGCCCTGAGCGAGAGGGAGCTGCCGCCGTTCCCGCGTCCGGGGGTCGGGGGACCCGCTGTGCCGGGAGCGATTTTTCCCCGGGGTGTGAGTCGTTGCAGGAGCAGCGGGGAGCCCTCTCTGCCCTGGGATTTTGCTGAGGACCTGCGGGAAATTTTTGTCGGAGAAACTACAGTTTGTGAGAGAAGTGTGCAAAAACCAACCAAACAAAAAAACCCCTGCTTCTGTTTTCGTTTGAACGATTATAGCTTTTGCTGTAAGGTCTCATCTGCCAGGGCTGTAAATGCACCTCAATAGCTGGCTTGCAGCAGTGGGAGCCCGCAGTGAGTGAGCTCCGGGGCAGGCACCCTTCGCGGGAGGGCTACAGCGCTGGTGCTGGGAGCTGAGGAAGGACCTCAGGCTGAACGTGAAATGTAGTGTATTGCAGCTGGGTTTGAGATGCGTATCCGCACCCTGGTATGTAGGAGGGAAAGTCATGAAAATCTGGTTGCTGAAAGATGTGCAGCTATCGCTGCAGGAACGCTCTTTTTGCCTTCTTTAGGAGAAAGCAGTTACGTATTATTTTGCTCTGTATACTTCAGGCAGGCTTCCCCCTTTCTTTTCAGGGCTGTACCTGTTTCTTCTTTCTGGCAGTTTGTGTTCTCCATGCATTTGAACAATGAAAAGTTACGGTCTTCGTTTAAGTTTGCATTTCAGTTGCTTAACGTTTAAAGATGAGTATTCTCAATCTTTGTGATCCCTCTGAAGTATCACAGAAACTAGACCAGATTCAGCTACTGTTTACTTGTTTGTCTACTTAACGATGGGTCCTGTTGGTCACAGGTGCGGGCAGTAATGGTATAGGGCATCTATTAAGCTGTCATACTGACTTACAGCTGGTGATACTGGAATGCTTTGATGCGATTCCTTTCTGAACCTCTCATGGTTAATGAATAACTTGCCCAATTACTGGTATTTGAGTTTTTCCTCAGTGCTCATTTCTCTTGAATATTGATGCAAATCTTTTGATTTGCAACGTGTTTGGTAAGTGTCATCCTCTTCATTTTAGGATAAGCTTTGATACCTTCAAAAACCTGTAAGGTACCTTTGATACCTTTCAGTTCGGTCACATCTTACTTTGAAAGCAGACCTGTTCCTTTCAACAGAACTCTTTTCTGGAATATATGGAATTACAGGGTGAGCAAAAACCCTGGAAACTGATGCTACATCAGAACCTTTCCCTTCATTACGATTGCATGTGTAATTCATCACTTACACCATGCAGTAAGAGATGTCTTCATATAGCTTATTACCATGATATGTAAATTATAAGTAGTAATCTCTAGGTTATACTTGTCTTCTGTCCTCATTTCCTCTCTAAAACATTCTGTAATTTTCACTATTCTTTATGCTGTGGTTCTAAAATCAACTGAGGGGTGGCTAAAGGAAATGCTTTTGATAGAGCCACCATAATGCCAAATGGCAAATGACTGCACAAGCACTTTTCATATTTTCACATAGCTCAGCTGCTTCTTTCTTGGAATTTTGGGGAATAATTCTGGCATTGTAAGAGGTCATTTGGAGCATTCATTGACATCTAAAAGTACCAAACATGTAGTATTCTAAATTTACATCCAGGTTGGTGTTTAGTTTTATGAAGAACTGCACTTTGTTTGTAATGGCTGCAAAAATATAATCTCTAGCTAGACCAGAAGAATGGCTTTTATATTCAGATAATCTGAACACCAAAGTAATCTTTTGCTATTGAAATAGTGTTCAGTATTTCTCTCAGTTTTTCCGAAGAGGCAGTTACTCATATTTTGGAACTTCTGTGTTTTCTGTGGTTTTGTAAGCAGCCAGGGCAAGGATTTTTACGGAGTGTTGAGTTCATTGAAATATCTCTTCAAGTATGAACAATTACTGGTGAATTTGGAAGCCCTGGGATTGGAATCCAGGCAGTAGCATGTAAGCTCTACTGCAGAAGCTATTTCTAGGAATGAAAAGGCTGTATGGTTCCCACCTTCCTTGGAAAGGAATGCCATTAACATCAGTGAGTTGAGGCTAGGTCTGAGATCATCTCTGTTGTGAATGCCAGCTGCGACATAGATATTTGTCCACCAGGAACTGGACTGAAGAGAATTAGTTCATTCTGAAAAGGTGTTGATGACTTTGGGTCACTACCAACCTTTGTAGCGTTAGAGATCTGACCTTGAAGATAATGGTTCCATAGTTATTTGCCAATCGTGAGCCATCTGTGCCTCCCAGATGTCTTTTTAGCTTCAACCTACTGATTAATATAACTCAGAGTAATATACTGGCATATTTTGTACCATAAAATGCAAAAGAAAAAGGTGCATATTCCATGTTGTAGTTTTGCTTGGTGATAAATGTCACTTCATAAAAATGGAGGTGTGAAAACTTATGTTGATGATTGCTGAATTTGAATGTATTGCCAATTTGAATGTATTTTACAGCAACAACAGCCATATTTTCTATACTTAAGACTGGCAACCTTTTTTCCCCCACTTGCCATAATTATCAGCTTCAGTCATTCCACCAAAGGCAAAAATGTATACTTGTTATTTAAGTTCTCTTCTGTCATGCAAATGTACACCATTCTAAGTAATACACATTTTTGATGGTTGTGTATTGGTTTGGACACCAATTCAACAGACAATCAGTGAGGATAATGATAACAACTGACTCAGTTCTAGATGTTGTGTTCTTAGCAATTGCTAAGTGTTCACTTAGCAATTAAGACTGGTTTAGGTATTGAAATTAAGCAACTCAAGCTTCTGTGCATTTACAAAGATCTGTGCTGAAGGGCATTTTAGCCCTCAGGATTTACTGCTATTGAAGGAAGGATCAGTTAGGAGAGATTTATTAGAAGAACTACAGCTGCCTGAAATTTAGAAGCAGGAGTTAAAAAAAAAAAAAAAAAACAAACAACCCAAACCAGAAACCAAACACAACTGTTTGCAGTCAAAAACATGCTTGATGCACACTTTACTGGGAAGGTAAATAGATGTTTTTTGCGTACCTTCAGCAAAATAGCTCTCAAGCCACAAGTTACAAACTGTAAGGAGAATAGTGATATTTCTGTTCTGCCCTACAATTTTTCCCAGTTCCTTAACATTAACAAATTCATTTTTAGTTTTCAAAATATTTAGCCTTACACCTTTTGACTGGGCTGAACTGATCCTAATGAGCATAGATGGTTTGCTACTTACTAGGCAAAGAAAATTCTCACGCCATAATTTGACCATTACATTGTTACTACATTGTGCAGTTTTGAATATTTTTCAATTAAACCTTGATTTTAATCAATTCTCACTTCATATTTTTGTTTGTCTAGTTTTTTATTTATTAAGAAATATCTGTGAGTACAGAATTGGATGTTTTTAAAGTGAAATTTTTCATGTAAGGTCTCAGAAGTAGAAACGGTCTATTGTTTATTATAACTGTGAGCATGTACTTTGTTTATAGAAAAAATCAAACACTAATTTGAAGAATGATTGAATTAGGGTCTTGCATCTCTGTTTTCTTCATTTTGCACTTATTCCTATGACCTGGAGCGTCTTAAGATGCCTGATTAATGCTAAAACATGTTAAATGTGGCCAGTCTTTCATCTGCTCTGTGTGGACAGTGGCATTTGTCACTTAGTGAATGCTTGATGAAAGCAAATTGTTTTGACTGACTTGGTTTTATTCAGTTAAGGCAATTTTAAAAGAGATTGGTGAGCAAGTCTGATATTTTTACACAGGAGTGATGCCCTTAAAACAATGTTCTTCATCTGTCCTAAAAAGAATTCATTGAGTGGTAGCTCAGAGTGAGCCTGTAATTGCCTATAGGGATGTCTTTGTTTCTTACCTAAAACAGAACAGTATGTATTTTGCTATTTCCTACAAGGAAAACTTTTTCATCTGTTTCAGAAGTTTTAGAAGACCACATCATCATCTTGGTAGGAAGATAGAAGAATTTGCATGTGTTGTAGTATATTTAGCCCAATGACTTGTCAACAGCATATCACTGATGTTTCTAGAGCTAATTGATTAAAAAGACAGTCTTTCAAGGATTGCTTCATCAAACCTCCAGCTCTTCAGTGAGTGTGATGTGATTAAAATATAAATGTCATTCAGAGTAATTGGATATCTTCCCTACAGCATAGTCTCATTAGCAGCCTCCCTTGGGAATAAATGTCTATCTGCAGGCTAACATACGTATGTATTACACACATGTGAGTGTATAGTATTGACTAATGCTGACATCTTTCGTGTGTGTATGTGTGCAATGTTCAGACTCTGGTTTAAGTAAATAAAAGCTGATTCTGTGCATGTTCTGTTTCTTAGAAGTTTACAGTATTAAGATTTTAATCGTTATGAATATGCATGAAATGATTTAGGCTGAAAAGCTCTTTCAAGTAGCTTTCTTTGTCATAGGTGGTGGTCTTCTGGATATTCTGTATATGTTGCCTTCATAAATGATACTATGTATTGTCTTGTTAACACAGGCAGAAAATCAATTAGCTGAGGCAATTCCACAATGCTGCAGTTCCGCTTTACTCTGTTCTCACAGTTTGTGCCTGCCTTTTCTCTGTCATATCTATCGGATTTTCGGAGGATAGACTGAGCTGAGAATCATGAGCAGTCGGAGATCTGTAGGTAATATAAGCAAAACGGTATTGAGAAGAAGTCGCCAGTCTGAGACATTAAGATTTATTTCCTCATGCTGACACAAATGCTGCCAAATTACACAAATCAGTTGGACCAAGATTTCAAAGCACCTTTTAAGCCTAGGCTCTATAGCTGAATGTTTCAAAGTGAAGTAGGTATTTGGCCACATGAGCTTCTCAGTCTTTTTGTGTCCTACATTCTCAATTTGAGTATCCCATGATTCTGACTTTGTTTGGAACCTGATTTTTGACTTGTGATCTTAAAAGTCTTGGACTTCATTTCTCTGTACCCTAATTTCTCATCAAGAAAGGGAGAGTAATACTTCTTTTTCTCACCCTTTGTTCATTTAGTTGATAAATTCTTTGTCGTGAGTTATGTGGACAGTAGCCAAACCCATTGAACGTTGAATATGCTTGGAACTTTGTCAGTGTTAGTTTCACAAATAGCAATGATAATAAGAAGTGAGAGCATCAACATGTTTGATTACTAACCTGTTTAAAAATGGGTACTGTATTGTAAAACATAATTTAGATGATACTGAAATGAGGGAAAGATTTAGTTTTGTGGCCCGGGTTGAAGTCTAGTTCACCGAGTAGGGTTAATGAACAGTTAAGGGAAAGACCTGCTATAAAAAAGACCTTAGCCTCTCTGGTGCTTAGGATCTGAGAACATATGTTCTCAGATCAAGCTCCAGTGGCAAGCAACAGACTTGTTCCAGTGCTCAGCAGAGTCTGTTACACCTTTGAAGAGATGGAAGAATTAGAATGCCATGGAGCTTCTGTAACTTACTGAATGCAGTTGATACATCACAAAGTAACCCGAATTTTAACTTTGCTCAGCTCTGCGTCCTTGAGAGGTTACTGTAAAAACAAAAGGCCATAAATACCTATTATACCTAGTGTAATATGAAGCATGCAACAAAACGACGGTGTGCCTGTCCTAATATCTATGAAATATCACCAAGCTAACAGAGACACTTGGTACTTGGCATTCCACTGAGCTGAAGCTTCTGTTTCCATTGTTTTCTTATTTTATTTTTTGAAACTAGGGTAGGATTTTACTGACTTTGCTAACAGCTAGTTAAGAAAAAGTGTACCTTTCTTTTTTGTGCAGATTTTGGTCTGTGCAAAAGATAGACTGTTTTACAGACTGTTGTATCAATACGTTTAGATCGTAGAACTAAGTTTATTTCATTTGTCTTCCCTGAGTCCCAGGGAGGAAAAAAGGGGATTTAATGGCAGGAATTTTAATTGTCCTGTTAATAGGATGGGATTTACAGCTAATGTCCATGGCTAAGCTTGCAGCTGAATACATGCTTTTTAGCATGTTATTGTAAATGCCACAGCATCTGTTCCAGATTTTTGAGGAGTAAATGGTGACTTTGTGTCTCTTCTTGTTGAATCCTATTTACTCACTGACTTTGGCACTTTGTATTTATTTGCTCCGAACCCTAATTGAGGATGTTTTATAGTGAGAATGTCACTAAGACTGACAGGGTTTCTGTAAGGGGAATTTTTCTTTAAAAAAATTGATTTTTATACTTTGATCTAAGCACAGTCAAGGTGTTGCACAACTGTGTTTCTTATAGCAAAGACTTTAATAAAAAGTACGGTCTTACTGCTGAGAGTGCGCTCATACCTGACATGGTAAACCAAGATCTTTATGGTCTCGCAATCTGTTGGTGACTTTGAAAAGTGACTGCTTGGAAATAGTTGGCAGAATCACTGAAACTGTAAATGGATTAAGGATTGTATTTAGTGTGTCTCATAATGTTTTTTCTGTAATGAGCACTGTACTGGTACTGAACAGGGGACATTTCAGTGCTGCATCCATATTGGTGAGGATTGGTGGACAGAGAGAGAAAGCTAAAGCTGATGCATGTGTCCCTTGTTGAAGTATTGGTTGTGATCCACTGATGAACATCAGGGATTTTCATTTGGATGATTAAGGAAAGCTTCACTGGTTTCTGAATCAGAATAACTGCTTTACAGATGATCCGATTAGATTGTCTTCGTAGAAGAGACAAAGTTGTCATCAGATGTGGCACTTGAAATAAGCTTTTCATAACTGCATGGATTTTAAGGTGTTTTCCCTTCATGTTTTTCCCTTGCCTTGTAAATGGTAAATTTGTGATCATTGGACCACAAGTCATTGCTATGCAAGAAACTGTGACTGATCTATCTGATTCTGCAGAAAACTAGATTAGGAATGTTTCTTTGTTGTAAATTAGATTGCGACAGTCACTGTGTATTGTATTTGTTTATTTCTCTGCATTACAAAACATTTTTAGCTTTTACTAGCCAAGTGGCTAAATATTTTCCTTGTTAAAATACCACTGAATTTTAATTAAAATTGCATATAGATAAAATGCAATAAGTGTGAATTATTTTACCGTAGGCTAGAGTAACAGGGTTTACAACTGGTGTTTTCATAGTAAGTGGCTGGTTAAGATTACGTATGCAGGTGAATTTCAGAGAATTGAGGAGGACTGAGAAAGATGGTAAGAGGGGTATAGAAAACACCTTTTCTGAGAAAAGACAGAAATAATTGAGCTGTTTATTCTAGAAATCTGAGGAGACATGGCAGTAATCTTCACATGTAAGCAGCTGCTGTAAAGATGTATGAAGAAGGCAAACTGCTTTTCATGTCCTTCGGGAACTGTACAGAAAGGAAAGATTTTTAAACTTGTAGCAAGGGAAACTTAGGCTGAGCGTGGGGAAATACAACCTAATTGTAAGGACTTCTGAACGCTGTGATAGTTTGCCTGAGGCTTATATAGGATCTCCACCAATGGAAATTTTAAAAAGCAAGTTACACTAAAGTATCTTGGGAGTATTTTATGTAAAGTTTTGCTTTGCTGCATGGCTGCAAGGAGACAGACTAGGTGGCCTCGTAAGCTCACACGAATCAACTTAGCGGACTGAGGTTTATACTGTCTGAGAGTGTCCCAGTGTGTGGGGAAAAGTTGAAAGACATTACAGCAAAATCCCTTGTAAGAGATTTTTGGCTCATGATGATGGGCAGAAAAGGAAACAGCATTAACAATTTGTAGTTACTTGGAGAATACTTTAGCAAAGGCTGAGCAGAAGCCGATGATCCCTCTGGCTGGAGGGCATTGCCATGCCAGATACTATATTCTAAATATTCTGCATTGACGAGATTGTGGGAAAAATGAAATCCTAGATTAGGTGAAATGTTTCACTCTGCAATCTTGCAGTTCACCATTTTACTCTATTTTGAGTGAAAAGTTTTATTACTTCTTTAGAATTTATAATGGACGTGTAAATGTTAGCTCAGAATTATTTCAGCTTTGAAGGATTTGTGGCACCCTGCCAAGTGTTATGAAGCCTTGCAAATCGAAAACAACGGAGGAGAGTATCATTTGATATAAAGTGTTATATTTTCATTAGCTGCCAATTTTCACTAATGGGAGAGCAGATCTAATAGCCTGACTGTACTCTCATAGCCTGCAGAGAGGCCATTAATAATTTCATTCATCTAGTGTCCAAGGTGCTTTACAGGAGTGTAACTATTGCTATTGGACTTTAGTGAGCACTACAAAGTGCTAAAAGTGTTGTTCCTATTCCCCATTACTATATCTTTATATCTTCTTTTTTTTTAATCATTATTAATGCTCTGGAACATGTAGTTATTCACACAAGTGTTTTTGGATTGAGTGATTTTAATATAGTTGGATTTGATTGTGAATATCATTAGGCAGGTCTCTTTTTTTTCCCCAGAGAATAGTGAAGTCATTGCATACAGCAACTGTGAAGGAAAAACTGGAACAAAATAACTTGTAAATTTGTATTACATTTAGTGAATAACTTGACCAAAAAAGTGTTTTATTTTACAATTTGCATTTTTAAAAGTATTTTTTATTAAGATTAAAATGAGTTTAATAGATGCCCAAACAAAATATTTCAGTTCAGGTTAAAATGATATGTTCCTGCTTGACCAAAAACTGTTTTAATTTCACATGAAGAAACTCTTGATCGAGTCTTCTAGATTGGTCCATAGTATTTCTTCCCTCTCTCACTTCCTTACCAACTCATGAGTTTTTGGTCTGAAGAAACTGTCTGAGAATGTGTTTTGGCACTTAGGTCTAGTTGTGGACAATTTGTTTGATACTACTTAATCCTCATTTTTATTCAGCCTATACCCCTCAGGTACAGCATTATGTGGGGATAGGCTTCACTGCCATACAGGTCCTCTTTCAAGGTCATGTCTCTGTCTATCCATCATATGTGGTGCATAGCGAATGGGATACAAATCATAAACATTCATATAATAAACATACTCTAGACTAAAAATAACTTGGCAGCAAATTATCAAGTCGTGTTCATATTAATAAAATTCATGTTCTGGTGAAAAGCTGGGTGAGTGAGAAAGAAAATTTCTTGTGTAAAAGTGGTAGGTTTTTGATATGGGGCTTTTGAAGAGATTGGGTGGGGGTCAGTGGCTGAACGGAGACAAGATCCTGCAGCATGGAGGAATGTATTAGGGTGTTTCAGAGATTGCTCCTGAATAAGCTGCTAGGGCCAAGCTGTCACTTCCAACTGATTAAACCTTGTTCCAAGCAAGATCTTAAAGAGCTATCGCACGAGGGACAGGTGTGAGAATCACTGACGTAACAGTGAGTTACAAAGGGAATTTTGGAGAAGGAGTGATGGAGGGACAGAAATAACTGAGAGGGAAAGCTTTGGTCGCTAAGAGAAACTCAGCATCTTTGTGAGTTTAACCCCTGACTTCCATTTCAGGTCCAAACTTGTAGTCAATAGGAGTGTGGCACACAGGTATGAAAACAGAAGAAACTTTATCAGACTGCTCAGCTCTATCAAATTGCTATGAAGCGAGGATAGTTGTCCAAGGAATTGTTGAGAGTTGTTTGGCTGAAAACAACCAAATATGTTGGCTGTTATTACAGATGTAATAAAAACAAGCATTAAAAAACCTCAAAAGCAAAATTTTGACTGTCTGTAGTGTGTTTTGGTTCATTATTCAGTTATGTGCTTAGGTGATTTAAGCCTGTAATATGAATTCTGTTTTTCACTTTAGAATAATGCACAACTGCCAGCTTTGGAACTTCTAATGGCTACATCCATGTTCATATACTGATGATTTCCTTTCTCTCTACTCCCTCCTCCAAAACGCACACACATTGAAATGGCTTTTGTGAAATAGCTTACATCATACGGTATATTTAATAAAAACAGAGCACAGAGGCAACAACTAATACCATAAATCATGCTTTTTATTAACTAAAATGAGAGATAATGCAATAAAACCAGTAGCCAATAGTTTTCACTTTGTTGGTGTCTGTTATTTCTGTAAGACTACCACTGTTGATTATCTCTGTTACAGTAGTGCAGGTGTACTGGATTGCCTTAAGTATTGTACATTGAAATAATAAGTAGCAGCTCTGACCTGCTTGCCTTGTACTTGCAGTGCACCACTGCTCCATGGGAGCAGGGATCAGAAGAACTGAACTGCTTCTTCACCTCAGGAGCAGCTAAATGCCAAAACAAGTATGTTTTTGTTTTGGAACAGTTCATTTTATATTCTGCTTACCAGAAAGCAAAAGATGCAAAGATCACTTTCAATATTAGGTCAAAGAAAGTTTTAAAAATATAAAACCAGCCAAAATATGTCAATTTGACTCATTTCACAGTGGTTTTTTCCTGTTTCAGTATAGACACTCTTGTCTCCTGCTCTTCTGTTCGAAGCTGCAATGCAGCGTGACCAGCTGTTCCCTCTTTCTTCCTTCCACTTTTCTCATTTCCAAGTATTACACTTCTGCAAGGAAGAAATGATGGTGAAAAGGTTGTATCTAAGGTAGTTAAGTCGTTTAATTCCTGGATACCCATTTTTATTGCCATTGAATGGGAGTTTTCTAGATTCAGTTGCTTCATACTGGCAATAATGATACTCAGCAATATTTAGCACCACCTGCTTTCAAAGTGCTCAGCCCATGAGCAAGGACAATGTATGGGTTGGAAGTTCTTGGATTCTTTCAGGTGCACAAGAACAACCGACTGGCTGTGTTTATTGCTTGTTCTTGTGCTGTTTGTGCATGCTCAGATAATCCTTTCCCTTTCCTCTTAGGTTTAATATGACTGAAATAATATCACAGGAAGGAAATCGTTTACCCAGAGAGAGTTCAAATGCCAGGGATTGAGAAAGAAGTAGAGGTATAATTTAGGTACTAAGGAAATCAACATTAGGTTCTAAAACTCCAGGCTATTCTCTTTTTTTTCAGCACTGTGAAAAGATTGCTTGTTCACTATTTCGTATTAGGTATTCTAAGAACATTTACTTATAATTTATGTATTATTTCATAAGCTGCAGGACTCCTGTTGTGAATCTATACTGTTGTTAGTTCAAGATCTGAGCTTTTAACTGAGCCCAGACTCCCCAGCTGTTGCCTCCTTGCTGATTCATTTAATTCATACTGTTTCTTGAATGTGGACCAAGCAAGGAAGAGAAAATTTGAGCAGAGGGGTTGGCTCTGGTTTTAACCTGTTTCTGTCCATATATTCAGTATGGGTACATGTGGCTCAAGTCACGTGCTGTAGCAGACTTGAACCTAATCTCAGGTACAGCTGATGAAGCCTTTATAAATACAGACGCAGATGCTGTATCAGAGAAGGGTCCAGTGTCTCAATAATCATTCAGAGACACTGATTGGCACAGAATACATCATCTAGTTAGACACATTCTGGTTGAAGAACCTGTCTCGCAGCATGGTTGGCTTTGTTGCCCAGTAATAGTAGAGCTCACCCTGACTGGGGTGCAATGCTAGCTGCGAGGAGGAGAGTAAACAGGGTGGCCATTCATCTTTGGAAGAAGTCACACCTAGATGTATATCTGTTAAATCAGTGCATGTATGATGCAAATCTAGGAAACCTGCTAGTAAGACTGAAGAAAAATACCGGAAACTCTCCTTTTTCAGCACATCTGGGAAATATGACAGCCATGGTAATATATATATTTTTAAAACTGCATCAGAATTTATTTTCAATCCTTTCTTAATCAAAATGATTTCTTATATATCTGAAGGGCTAATGTGGGCATATGTGCTAATTAAATGTAACACTGCAATTGCTAGCTGATTTAAAATATTTAGAAATCTTTTACATCAAGTGATACTGACTCATCTGAAGCCAAACCTACCCTTGAGAACCAGTTCTTGACTTGCCAGTGACATTAAATAAAAAAAAAAAAAAACACAAAAAATTGCCCTGCCCTTTGTCCTTAACAGTCCCAGGATTTAATTCCATTGACTTTTGGCTCCTCCCTACATAAAAGTGCACCCACAGAATTAAAAGTGGGGAAAGCTGTATACATTCAGATTAGAATATCAAATGTTATTGCGAAGTGGTATGAAGGCTGTCGTAGTTTAACCTTAGTCGGCAACTGAGCACCACACAGCCCCTCGCTCACTCCCCCCTTCCCCCGGTGGGATGGGGGAGAGAATCGGAAGAGTAGAAGTGGGAAAACTTGTGGGTTGAGATAAAAACAGTTTAATAATTAAAATAAAATAGTAATAATAACAATAATAATAAAAGAATATACAAAGCAAGTGATGCACAATGCAATTGCTCACCACCCACCGACCAATGCCCAGCCAGTCCCCGAGCAGCGGCCCCCCCGGCCAGCTTTCCCCCAGTTTATGTACTGAGCAGGACGTCACATGGTATGGAATGTCCCTTTGGCCAGTTGGGGTCAGCTGTCCTGGCTGTGCCCCTTCCCAGCTTCTCGTGCACCTCCAGCCTTCTCAGTCGGCAGAGCATGGAAGCTGAAAAGTCCTTGACTAGCGTAAGCACTACTTAGCAACAACTAAAACATCGGTGTGTTATCGACATTATTCTCATCCTAAATCCAAAACACAGCACTGTACCAGCTACTAGGAAGAAAATTAACTCTATCCCTGATGAAACCAGGACAAAGGCTTTGTTTCTAGCTTCTCAAAAGTACAGAAATCTAAAAAATGCTATCAACTCGCAGTATTCCCAGAGCTGTATTGGGCACTGAATAGGGACTGAAATAAAAAAGCCTCTTGCAACATTTTTCTTACCATTTACTTTCTGCCAGTACTCCTCTGAGTCTTCATAAATACTTGCCTACAAACAGAAGGTTACTGCAAATGAAGAGAGGCATCAGATCTTCTAATTTCTGTAGCAATAAAAACTTCTGAATTATCTTTGTAGGGTGTTCCTGGTGAATATTAACTACCCTGTATCCTGCAGGACACTCAAACCCATTAAAGCTCCATATTAGGATTATAGATTGTTAATCAGAAGTGGTGGGTGTATACACTGCATGGCATTGTATTGGGAAATAAAACTTTTTAGCTGTTAAAAAGGTAGAGATAATTTATTGATACAGCTGATTCTGTATCTCTTAGTGCAAATATAAATTACTTAATGAATTGGTTTTAGTGCAGTTACAAGATGATGGTTATAATAACGTTTCCATCAAAGCCTATGAAGAACCAATAAAACATTAATTTCTGTTCTCATGTACATGCTTCTTATGCAATCAATATTTACTGCAATATAAATTCTAATATATTTTAGAATTTAACTCTTTACTTTTGATTTCCGTGGAGAACCTGAAGCTGTTGCTTTCCTACTTAAATGCTTGTCAGCAGTGCACACTTGGCATATGTGAATACCAGTCCAGTTAATGAGCAAACTACAGCATTAGGAGTCTTGCTTTGATACTGATATTGACACTTCTTGCTGGAATGAATTGCCCTACCTTGCATTGTAAAACGGTGGCAGAAAACATCAAATCTCTTGATAACCAGTGTTGTGCCTTAACTATAGGGAAAGTTTCTCTTTCTATCAAAACTAGAGTTTATATTATTGAAGTTATATTTTTAATTCATGTCAGCTTCTTCCTTGGTGAAATTGCAGTTCATCGTTAATAATTGGGCCTTGGTCATATTTTTTGTACCCCAATACATAATTCCCTTCTTGATGGCTGAGGAACTGTGGATTTCCGAAATTAAATGGCTCAGATCTCTTTCCTTATGCTAACCTCTGAGCTAACACAAAGCTATCTCATCACCATAATATGCATAGACAGCAGCATTTCAGAAACTGATCTCCTCCAACATTCACGTGGTGAGCAGAATGATGGTGATAAACCACAGGCATTGTTTCTTATCTCACCTCATCACTATCCTGTCTGCTTCAGTTCTGTTAATTTTACATTCCAGCCACAGACCATTTCAAGCTTTTCATATTTTGTCTGTCTTTGCAGGAGTTCCTAAAATAACCACTAAAAAGTTTTATATTTTTTCCTTAATATTACCTATAGGGAATAAACAAGACCAGGTTTTCCTCATGGCATGACAGTAAGTTATTCTCTCCCGGTGTATCAAATAACATGACATGAATGCTTTTCTCACTATTAGTATGTTTCAGAATGGATAAGTTGAAGTCTTGGATTCAAATGTGAGCAAAGGCAATGTGAATAAGCAGTGTTCAATGCAATGTACCCAGCCAATGTAAACACTGGGCTCTTTCTGTTTAGCCTACGTCACTTGTTGGAAAAGCAAATTCTGTCCTTCAGAATACAATTTTCTTATCTCCACAGCTGTTGTGCCCTATGATGTGTTCCATTTTATGGCTCTTCATTCAAAACATTGGGGCTGCGAATCAGTTGTGTGAGAATCTCTTGCTGAGTTATGTATTGTGTATATACCCTGTAATTAGGCCAACCTATACAGAGCCCTACTAACTTCAGCTTCACTGATGTTGCTCACGACTATGCAGTTTTAGTGTCAGGACATCTGATTGCACAATTTAACATGGCAGGTACACTATAAAAGCTTTTACTACTAGATTTGAAACCTGGTTTGGGGAATACTCAAAGAAACAGTAAGAAAGTGCAGAATGGAGTTCCAATAGCACAGTGACAGCTAATCTGTTTCTGTGGGAGAGGCAGCAGTGAGTTCGCTCGCGCAGAGTTCTGCAGTCAGGGAATGGTAGTCAGAGCCAAACTTTTTTTTTCAACAAGCTCTCAGAAGTGATTTATAAGAGGTTCATGAACACGTGTTGCTTTGCTGCTATCTCTTCATTACTTGCTCAAATGAGGAATTGCATACAAAGCCATTTTAGGATCAGATCTGCTTATCAACAGATGATGCTTAGAAAAGAGGAGGGTTGGTCATTAGGTATCTGGTATGAAAGACTGAGTATCACAATCACAAGTTCATGTTCATTCTCTTCCAGTGCTTTGTCAGCCATATGTACTTCTCTGTCCTTTCCTTTCTTAGTTATTGTCACTTGTTACTTGGGACAACCCTTATCTTCATCTATGAAGAAGAGAAATTCTTCAAAGCAGAAGGCAAAAACCCCAACCCTCCCAAAAACCAAACAAAACCCCCCTTGTACATCCTTGAGTTGATGCTCAAAACCAAGAAGCAATCTCTAACCCTCCAGCGTGCTGTGAACACTTCTCGTGGAGCAGGTATCTAGGTCCCCAAGATTGCCAGGACAAAAGCCCCCGTGTCTTCTCCTGCGTGATTTCATATTGTTACTCTCTGAAAATGGAGCTGTTGGCCAGCAGCAGTCCTTGTAACACTAGTAGGTGCTTCTCAGGTGAATGCTAGTCATGATTTCATTGCTGGTAGTTTGTATCGTATGCTAACAGGACACAACAATACAATCCTAACGTTGGGCCCATCTATCCTATTCCTGTCCTGTTCTTGTAGCTAGATTGGGAACATACTTTTCTACTCTTAACATTTAAAGGTTTCTACCTTACCAACTTTGACAATGCAGTACTGCTTATTGCTCTTTCTCTGATCTTAGCAACTTCCAAATGTCATTGGTTCTTGATTTCATGCTGCTGAATGCCAGGGAATGGTAGCTACTGTAAGCAGAGTTTGAAACAGTAAGGTGAGGTGCTAAACAATACCCTCCTGTTAATTATGGGAGATGAAGACCATAGTGGAAGTACAGGTCAAAGACTCTGTGAGGATATTTATGCAATGTTTGATTCATTCACTACCAGTGAATGGTTTAATAAAAAAAATTATTAGTCTATATTATCACAAAAGTACTGCGTACCTTTACCTTGATCAGTCTGTGATGTGGTGCTTGCATAGAAATTATCCTAAAGGGCTACATGCTGTTAAATGGTAATGAAGTTAATGTAACCTAGAAGTGCTTGTGTCCTCAGAAAAGAACAACATTTTTATTTAGTGTGGTGTTGTAGGCAGTAAGTTGGGATGTCCAAAGCAACCTCAGGCACTTGGGCACCTGTTCCTCACTGAAGTTTTTAATGGAATTAGGGCTCCTGTTTCCCTTAGGTTGCTTTGAAAGTCACAGTTAAAGGCTCTTGAAGTTAATGGAACTTCTTTTATGCCTTAAATATATGTTATCAGGCTGAAGTGTTCAAATTCTTGCTTGTTAAACTGTTAAAAATGTTGGATGAGTATGTAAACATGCAGAAGGTGTAAGGCCAAAAAGCTAATACTAAAATTTCATGTACTAGTACGAAGTAAGCTTCCTAAGTTGTCCATCTGCTACCAGGGGATGTTCAATGATTGAGCTTGTATTTTCAGCCATAATAGAAAATGTCTAGAAACCAGTTTTCATTCTCCAAGGACTACATTCATTTCTAATAGCATCTAGTCATTTAAACAAGTTTGTGCTGGCTTATGAATAGTAATAGACTGTACTTTTGGTTAGGATGAAGGAACATAAATCACTGTCAGGCAGCTTAGAAACCAGTATGTCCTCATGATTGTTTAATAGAGTACAAAGGGAATTGCCTTCAAGCTAGTGAAACCTCGTATCCAGTTGCCCATTGGGGCTGCTTCAAAAAAAGAAGAGAATTGTTCTCTTATGAGTCTTGGCATAAAAATTTAATTAGCAGCTGAGCTTTTTCTGAGGATAAAAAAAAGTGATTTCTTTTTATATAGTCGCTTTCCCTTAACTGTTTACTCTGTATTTCTGTATTGTTCACACAGACAAGATCTGCCGCCTTCAACATCTATTTTTTTTCCTCCTTCAGTAGTGATTTTGAAATTATTTTACCCAGTTTCAGCAATTTTTTTTTTTTTTGCATTATGTTTCAGCATATTTGAACACTGTTCTTGGAAGACATTCAGAACACAAGTCAGAGGAAGAAATGGATACATAATCAGATTTAATATGTAGTGGATACAAAACTGCTCTTATTAAATAAAAAATAATTATAATAATTATTAGTCATTGATAGATTTGTTGAAATGAATCTTTCTTTAGAAGACTTCAAAGATAGTGAGTATATACTAATCAGAAAATCAGTCCTCAATTGGAATCAGATACTGTGTATGTTATTTATTGTAGTTTCATCTCTTTAGCACATGTGTTATTTTGCTCTTAAAGGAATTAAATCTTATGACTTGGCATGTGTTTGCAGTGTCATAGTATGATTCTTGCGAGAACTATGAATTTGATTTTTGTTTAATTTCTCAGATTTAAACAACTATACTTTAATCTTAGTTTTCTTACATAACAAGGAGACAGGAAACGAAAGAACAAGAAGAGCCCCAAACCTTTAACTCTGTTGGCATTTGCTCATAATGTCAAATGTCTTAATGTCAAATTAATTAAATCTCTGGTTTAATGTGACACATTTTCCAAAAGTGCACTGGTGCATGGATATACTGTGATGACCTTGAAGCATAAGTGTTTGTGTATTGTTTGTTTTTTGCAGTTAGTAGAAATGCTTCAAGGTCTGGATATGTCGAAGAACTTGGCTCTGCTTCAAGGCATTCCTTGGCATATCCATCAGTCCCAGTGCTTTGAGAACTGCCTCAAAACAGTCATCAGACCAGCAGATATCTGAGGGATTATGTCAGAAAAGATGTGACTGGCTGAAAGGTGTAGTCATTGAAACTCAGCTGGCTTTTTAATTTCATGTCTGCCCAGACATGCATGTGCTTGCCTATTTAATTACGTTTGGATGAGAGCAGTGAAGTACCTCCTGGCCACAGATCCTGTATTACATCTTCATAACAAATGTTAAGTCCTGGGCAATATAGCTGTGAACTTTGCTATTCAACTCTCCCAAGTGATGTGTGTTGGATGTCATACCTAGGCCTGTGACTTTACTTGGCAACAGAACCCTTTCAACCAGCAGTTACTTGCTTCTAGCTGCTGTCAATATCTTTAAAGACTGAAAGTAAAAATAATATACTTTAGGACTCTCAGTTGAAATTTGGAAACAAAGTTGCTTGCATTGTCTAGAAATCAATCAACTAGAAATCTCTTCTAGTTGAAGAGAAAAATTGTAAAATGAATTTTTCGTATATAAGGTGTTTTATTTCCTGGAAATGGTCTTCTTTAGAAATGTTTCCCTCTTTCATGTCTTGCACAAGCCATTGTTTTTTAAACTTAAAAAAGATTTAAGTTTTCATTTTGAAAACACTGAAACAAAGTGTTTTGATACTTCTGAAATTCACCTTGCACCTTCTTTGGAGAGCAAGGTCAGACTCTGGATTTGAAGAAGCTGAATATAATAGTAAATATTCTCCTTGCAATACTAGGCTCCTTAACTTTCCAGAAGAATGTAGTTGTTCGTGTAGGTCAGCGAGGGAAACATAACCATTGGTACAAGTGGCAAGACTGTGTTTGACTTGTTTGATCCTCAGATTTTGTTATTTTCCTTTAGGAAGAAGAGGTCGGTTGGGCTCTTTGGAGCAGACAGAGAGTTTGCTACCTTCTGTCTAGTGGGAGTCTGAGTGTGCTGAAGTAAAGGGGGTCAGTAGTAGTGTGTGCTGGGGATGTGGGAGACTAGCTAATGCAGAGATCGTAGGCTACAGTGAGAAGACAAAGAACAGCTGGTCAATCCTCAGAAGGGATAGAAAGAAGGATTTCCTAAGACCCGGAAGACTGGATAAGGCTTGCTGTTGTTTAGGAAATTGCTAACCTGGCTAGATTTGAGGACTCGTCTTCACAGGGGGGAGTTGCATATATATGGTTTAATTTTACTCTGCTTTACAAATTGCTTTGAGCTTTTTCTATTTACAGAGTCAATTGTTATAACTGTTACTTGTATAAAACCTGATTTTGGAGGGGTTTAAAGCCCTTGGCTTTGGGAAATTTACAGTAAAAAAAGCTTTGGGCCACTACACCTCTGTGTTCTGGCTCCATGGGCTTATTGGGTAAGACCAACCTGCATAAAACTGGTCCCTGTGTCTTCTCTGGGCAGCCATTCTTTCACTCCTGGTAAACTAGCCTGGAAGTGAGTAATGTAAAGGCAAAACTTCCCAGGAAGTCTGATATGACTTCAAAGCTAAGAAGAGTTAAAGGACAGTGAAGGACTTTGTGGGAAAAAGAGTATGGTGTAAATGAAGAGGGGCGATTTATGTAGTCCTGAAAAGCTTTTGAAACTTCTGACTGAAGTCAAAGATCACAATTCCTGCTTCCTCTTTTAGTGCTGGACAAAAGATACCTGCACAAATAATTTACTTCCTGTATAACAATGTAACCTCAACAATTTATTTTGATGGTCTTCATTTCAAAATAACATAATTACAAAACTGTGAGGTTTTTTTGTTTGGTTGGTTGGTTTTGTTTGTTTGTTTGTTTGTTTGAAGAGAGCTAAATGACATGAGAATGAAATTAGAACAGTCAGTTTTGGTAGAATGAGACGTTTCTGGTACAGCTAGATTCTTCTTAAGCTTGATAGCAAATCAAAATACTGAGAATCTGAAAAAAGAAAAAATGTGTTTCTACGAGCCCAATACTGTTTTAGGAGTAAGTCTCTTTTGGAGATATTCTCTGAAGTTACCTGTTCTTTCTATCAGTAGAAGGAATTGTCTGGGCTGCTTCTTTCTCCTTGCTTTGTGATCCTGCAAATACAACTGTCATACTTCAAAGTCTGGATCTTGACGTTTGAAAGACACATTTCGTATTTGATACCTGGTATATAATTTCTTCAGTGTAAAACATCTGCTACATGTGATTTTTCTAATCCCACAATATTCTTTGCACACTTTTCCCACAAAAAATAAAATTACTATTTATTCTCCACAGTAAAGTTCATGGAACTTTTATAAAGTTGTAGAATATAGACTTTTAAAAATCATTTTCCTAGGTGTATATTTATGAAGATTGTATTACTAAAAAGCAGTGAGGTAGGATAGCAATGTATTATAAGGATAATTCATGCATGCTATACCATAATTAACTTTGGGGGAAGTTTTAAATCAGCAGGACTCTTCTGGGGTTTTTGGTGATCATTTCAAATTGTGGGGGAAAAAAAAAAATCTTTAATTGTTATTTTCAGTTTTACAGAATTTTTGGATCCATTCCAGCGGGTTATCCAGCCAGAAGAGATCTGGCTGTATAAAAATCCTTTGGTGCAATCAGACAACATACCTACGCGTCTTATGTTTGTAAGTACTAAAGTTTTATTGGTCATTTGATGGCTGTAAACTAAGTACATTTTCATTTGATAAGCAGTAGGAAACCTGTCAGAAGTATAGGATGTTCCTTTTATTCTAACGACAATTGTTTTCCAAACCAGAAATGTCCAACATGGCAAAATGTAGGAAATCGTGGGGAGTTTCTAAAAAGCAGCATTACCAGGTGACTGAATTTAGGAATGTTGATTTTACAGTTTAAGATTTAAGCAAGTGTTAAGTTAGAGGGATGCTAGAGAAATGATTAGAGAAGCTTTTTGAATTAGCTGGTTGGGTGACCTGACAAGACCTTGCCATGCTCTTATTAGGTTAAGTGCTTAAATTTTGAAATCCGATTTGTTCTAGGCATGTTAGGCTCTGAGATATTTGCCTCCAAATACTTTTTGGTGGTGGGTTTTTTTTTTTAATGGAGACAAAACCTTTGTTTCAGCTTCTGCCAACAATCCTAAGGTCATTGGGAGCATACTTAATATATCACAGAGCTGCTCTGCTGGCACCGTTCTTCTGACTCTCCCCAGCCCAACTCATGTTGACATGCAGACTGGCTGTCTGATTTTGGTGGTTTGTCTGGTTATCAAAATTCATCTTTTTGATAACCTTCACTAGCAATGATTAACAATCATTATAATCTACACATATAACTACAAGAGTACAGTAAGATAGACTACTACAGAAATGCTAAGAAATTACGGGTATAGTTCAGGCTTTCGAAACAAGTAGGTCAGTCTTTGCAAAAGCTTCATCAATCAAAGTGTGGATTTTGCAGGAATGGGCATGGCAGATGAGGTCAGATCCTAGTACGCTTACACCAAAGCATCTTTTCATGTGTCTTCAGTGAAGCATATCTCTGGCTTGCCAGGATGAATAATGAATGAGAGAGATTTTGTCCATGTTTCACAAAAACAAAGCAATGTTGGAATATTTCACTGCTGAAAAGAAAACATTACTGAGATGCATCTGAGGAGAGTATTGCTCATTAGGCTGTTGCCAAATCTGTTATGGATATGAGCCATACAGAATCTTTTTGCAAAATAAAGAAAAAGGAGTCTTCAGCAAGCCAAACTTTCTTTATACGTGCATTTTGCTGCAGAATAAAAAACACCTTCCAGCTAGTGCTTTTGTGTAAGGAACAGCAAAGTACTGCAAACATGAATAGTTCATCTCCCTCAAAAATCCATATGCTTGTGAAGTATGAGGAAATCTGCAGTTTTACCAGATTTCTGAAGATTGATTGTGAAAGGTTTGGAACAAGGTGCCACTTGAATTCTATTCTTTGTTGATATTTTCTGCTGCTCTTGCTTGTTCAAAAGATTTCTATCTCCATTAAACCACCACTATAAGCCTGTCAGCCTGGCTATATTTCTACATGTTCTTCAACAATGGAATGCAAAAATCTTTCTTCTTTTCTTTCCTGGTGGCACTCCTTACTTTTTAGAATGAAACTAATAATTCTAGGTTTTGCTTTAACCATTTTTATTTCACTCTTTGTCTCTGAAAGCAGAAATTACACTATTGCTGAGGCTAGAGAGAGCATCAGTAAAGATAGCATAACCTTACTTAAGCCCTGGCGCCCCTTGTGCCACATATAGCTTAATTAGCGCCTTGTTTAAAAAAAAAACAGTCATTTTCACTTTTCTTCAAGAGAATAAATGCTTTTGAAAGACCTTGATTTGTTTTTGAACACGTGATTGTGAAGAGGTTTGTAGATTCCAGAAAGGAATTGATTAACTTAGACTGGAACCAGCAAGAAGCATAAATGGACTACCTTGCCTACAAGTTGCCTTTTACCTCTGCAGTTGAAGGTCTGAGACAGAAGGGATGATGGAAGGACCAGCTGGGAACAAAATCATAGTTTCCATGGCAGGCTACTAATGAAAAATTCCCTGGTATTGTGCTTGTGAGAAACTGGTATGTCTCTCTGGAGAAAGTAAAAAAATACCTGCTCTGTGAGGACAGACTGCAGTATACAGACACTGCACAAAGTAGGATGCTTTTTGGATAACTGGCACATTTACAGTGAATCATCAACCATAGTCCAAATTCATAGAATCATAGAATAGTTTGGGTTGGAAGGGACCTCTAAAGGTCATCTAGTCTAACCCCCCTGCAATGAGCAGGGACATCTTCAACTAGATCAGGTTGCTCAGAGCCCCGTCCAACCTGACCTTGAAGGTTTCCAGGGATGGGGCATCCACCACCTCTCTGGGCAACCTGTGCCAGTGTTTCACCACCCTCAGCGTAAAAAATTTCTTCCTTATATATAGTCTAAATATACCCTCTTTTAGTTTAAAACCATTCCCCCTTGTTCTAGCGCAACAGGCTTGTTTGTCCCCATCTTTCTTTATAAGCCCCCTTTAAGTATTGAAAGGCTGCAATAAGGTCTTGCTGAAGCCTTCTCCTCTCCAGGCTGAATAACGCCAACTCTCTCAGCCTTTCTTCAGAGGAGAGGTGTTCCATCCCCCTGATCATTTTCATGGCCCTCTTCTGGACCTGCTCCAACAGCTTTCTTATGCTGAGGGCCCCAGAGCTGGACACAGTACTCCAGGTGGGGTCTCACCAGAGCAGAGTAGAGGGGCAGAATCACCTCCCTCGACCTGCTGGCCACGCTTCTTTGGATGCAGCCCAGGATACGATTGGCCTTCTGGGCTGCGAGCGCACACTGCTGGCTCATGTCCAGCTTTTCATCCACCAGTACCCCCAAGTCCTTCTCGGCAGGACTGCTCTCAATCCCTTCATCCCCCAGCCTGTCTTGATACCGGGGGTTGCCCTGACCCAGGTGCAGGACCTTGCACTTGGCCTTGTTAAACCTCATGAGGTTCACACGGGCCCACTTCTCGAGCTTGTCCAGGTAAATTGCCCTATGATGATGGAGATGCTGTTCATGGAAATCAAGTGCGTGCATTGATGTGCAGATGCCATTTCAGGTTCCTTGTAAGAGGAATCCTGTCCTATAGCACTGACAATAAAAGAATATGGTTCTGCTTAACCAATGAGTGTACTTGTAGATGTTCAGGTATTGTTTTTCTGTTTTTGCACAAAATCAAGCAGTTGGCTCCACTTCCAAACACTTGTAAACAGAAGAATCATAAAGCCACGATCTTCACAATGCATTCAAGAACGACAGTTAAAAAGAAAAAAAAAGGTAAAATAGAGCATTTTAAAATGTCAGGAAGTTGGTGCTGGAGTCTGTTGACTCCAGGGTCTTGTTGAATAGGGTCTTACTGAGAGCAGAGCCTGGATTGGCTGCCTTCTGGAGCAATGCTTAGTGTGGAAAAAATGTACAAGATCTGTTTGGATCAGTGTATGAATTTTGTGGACTTTATATACTGTTGCTTTTTCATTTATGAAGCTGACATTTTAAATGCCGCTCCAGGCAATTACAAATCAATTATAACCCACAGTTATATTACAATTTTAATGTATTCGTTGCCCTGTAGTTGCAAAGACAAGTCACCCCACTTTGCCTAAGGTCAGGAGTTTGATAAAGATCATTCAGCCTTCCAGTTTAAATGGAGCTAACTGGAACTAATTATTAATCAGTTGGACTGAAAAGGAATTGATGCTCTCACACATGGTATTTGTTATCTCTTACAGGCAATTTCATTTCTTACGCCACTAGCAGTCATTTTTGTGGTGAAAATAATCCGGCGAACAGACAAGACTGAAATTAAAGAGGCTTTCTTAGGTAATGTATGTCATAGTTCAGGATGGAAAATGTGTGATAGCTCTCAGAGATTGATTCCAATTGTAGTCTAAGCCTTGAAGAAAACCTGTCTTCGTTACAGTCCATTACAGTAGTTTTCAGTGCAGTTATATTTGCAAGCCATCTCACAAAAGCCTTTGTTTTTATGTATGTTTCTAAATGTACAAATTCTGTGCCTTAATTCCACAGTCTAGCTAGCAAGGGCCAGAATTCGATCATCAAAGTCAAGACCATCTGAGAGACTGTTCAGATGTATATTTTTCTGTCACAGCCAATCTATTACTTACCTCTTATTTACACTTGCAGCTATTCTAAATTAAGGGTTTGACTGGAAAGTCCTGTGAGACTCAGCTGCTTAGTGTAGGAAATTACTCCTCTCATTGTTTTCTCTGACCTTCTCCTGGAGTTTACTGTTCCCCATTGCAAAATCTGTGCGCGTGGCTTAGCCTTTTTATTCACAAGCTGATGTTTCATCTTAAACTGCCAGTGGAGTTGGATGTGCACTTAATCGTGGACTGTGAACTGCTATGGCTGTGTTATGGGTGAGGTCTAATTACAGTTCTAGGCAGCAACTTCAAGCAGAGAGGCATGTAGACTGTGGGGATGGTAAGTCTTAAACTGTTCCAGCTAATTCTGTCTGCACCTATCTTTTGAAATCTTTTAGTGATATATGCCCAGATCCTTCTTACATAGATATTGCCAGAGACCAAAATTGACTAAAGCACTTTCACTGGCAGAGGATACTTTGGAGCACTAAGAACTGCAAATGTGTTTGTTGGCAGTATGTTTGAAATATGCCTAATTCTGGAATTCTGTTTTACTGGCTAATTTACACTTTAATTTATCAGCCCTTGGATTGTAAGGTCAAACTGATATTCAGCCTTGCCTTAGCTAGATACGATGTAAATGGTACTATCTGCCTTTGAAAATTTTTTTTAGACAAGTCTGGGTTCCCATAGCTTGTTCTTTCTCCAGTTGCTCTAACATAAGTGTGAAGAGATCCTAGCTGCTGCCAGTCAGTTGTAGTAAGTTCTGAAATGTCTTACAGTGATATTTTACTGACAAGTCCATTCAGTAGAAATAACTCTGATTCATAAAATGCATACAGTCACAGTGCTGCGTTTCACTTTCTGTTGTTTAAGAAGGAAAGGAGCTTTGGATTAGTTTGTTCATCACTTATTCTCACCTTTTTGTTCTAAAGAGACACTCATTTTTTCTGCTGCTCTTGCTTTCTGTTATGACTCCCTCTATAATGTCCAGGAGAAAACTTGCCAGTTTCCCCAGTGTTCTCCTTGCTACCCAGACTTTGGGGAAACCCCAGCCTCGATGTTCTGTTCTACAGGGTATCCCTGCTCAGTATGTGCCATAAGTGTGGAATTTCTTGTGGCTTAATTATGTTCAAGTGTACTGTATTTTAATATGATTCAGTATGTTAATGTGTCTGGCGATGTGAAGCTGATGTGAAGATTCATTAACTGTGGTGGTGCTTTGCTGTTTTGCTGAGATCTGGCACATAACGTTCATAATGAATGATCAGGAAGTCCCCCAAAAGGTGAATTTCATTAGACGTCATACGTAGAAGAGATCAAAGGTTAAAAGGATGTGAAACTGCTTTGCCCCTCATACAGCCATTAATATAAAGAAGGTGGTTCAGTGCATCTAGGGTAAGGAGTAGTTAGCTTCCTAATGTAGGTGCCCTTAATCCTTCCACCCTCTCTCTACTGACTAGATTATATGACTTCTGGTGGGCAATGTGAATTTTCCTACAGGGAACAAAATGAGAGCAAATGTAATTTGTTTATCAGCTTATATTCACATATTCACACTGTCATTTGATACTTGGATTGCCATTGTAAGGAATATGCAACAGTGAAAGCATGGTTCAGTCAGGTGTGCAATGAACAATCAAGACAAAAGTCAATGAAAAGAGTAAACTTTACTGCATGTCTTAGAAAGCAGATACCTCTACATCTCCCATTTTTTAAAAAGGAGAATGTAGTGCTGTGACACTGCTGGTCATATGCATTTGGCTTTGTGGAAAATTTCAGTTCACCATGCAATCACCATAAATAATTTAAGAGAAAACAACTGAGATGAAAAGAGAGCATGGGATTGAGTGGTTACTGTGAACGTAGGTGTTGAAAGTGGAAGACTTTTCTGAACAATATCAGTGTCTCTAGGATTGACTTGTTCCTTTATTTTTGCTGGCAGCTATTGCTATGGTCTCAGAAAAAACTTGTTTTTGCTTTGATGGAGGACCTCTTTTTTTTTTTAACTTAAAGAAAAAATAGGTGCTATAACACACACATTTTTCTGATCTATAATATCCTCAGGCAAAGATTTTTATGGAGACAGGATGAGGGCTGCTGAAGTACAGCATCTGGGGCAGCAGTCCAATGAGAAAATAGCTCGTGTAGCTGTCATAATCAAAAGTTATATTACTGTAACTGTTCTGCTGGAAATCAGAGATTTGCCTGATAGGTTTTTTTTCTGATGGGAAATAAAATTCAATGACTCTTGTGTTGTAACAGGGAGCTATGGTGTGGACTGCAACATTAAATCAATTTTAATCTAAAAGGAGTGTATGCCAGTGAAATCAAGGAAGAGATCTCCACAGGCTTTAGATGAGGTTCTTTGGAAAGTCTAGGGACTCAGCATGCAAGTACAAATAAAGAAGATGATTCTGTCATACCTAGTATGACAGTTCCTGTTTATTACTTCAGTTTTATTAGGAAAATTGGTTAATCCTGGGAGCAAATGTGAGGGGAAAATGTCAAGATTTTTAGTCAAAACATCCACATCCTTTTGAAAGAGAAATAAAAAAATCATCCAATTCTAATTTTAGCCAAAAAGCAATTTGTTAGCCTGAAAGTGGACTGTTTAATTGGGTCATATATATACATATACATACATAAACACACACACACACATATGTGTATATATATCTTACGTACAGGAATTCTCCTTGACTGAAAAAGTGTAAGATTTTCATCTAGTAAATTACAAAACTGATAAACACAGTACTTGATTCTCTAATAATTGTTTCCATCTGATGATTTATGCCTGTGCAAATGGCATGATACGAAAACTGGCTTTGCAGAAGGAAATAAGATTTCTCAAGAGTAAAAGCAGAACAAAGTCAGTCATGTGATTATTATCATGCTCTGGGGTCTGTCCTTAGTCTGGGTAGTAAGAAAAACAGTGGGCTGCAAAGAACATTCAGTTTTCAGTCCAGTAAAGGTTTCAGTCTTATAAATCAAATGCTGTAATGCTGCAGTTTATAGCTTGGTATTTAGGTTATTATTGTTCTGTTTGTTCATTCTGTTTTGTAGCTGTTTCCTTGGCTCTAGCACTGAATGGTGTCTGCACAAATACTATTAAATTAATAGTGGGAAGGTAAGTCTTGCCATGTTATAAATGATTGGTTTAAACTGTTAAGAGAAATGAAGACAGAGTTGACAAATACAATACATCTTAATAAAAAGAGAGCTGCTGCCCCAAAGCCCGTTGAATTAGAACAGGCCCCTGTGAAGCTGTCCTTTCCCTGGTGCAGGTGTTGTACAACTTCATTATGTGACATCCACCTGTGGTAGGAATCTATGCCCTTGTGTTTTGTTATTTGTTTGACCGGTTGGCAGATCCAGACAAACGAGGAGTTTGAAAGGAAAGGTGTGAGCTGAAATCAGTTCATTAAATTGGCAACACAGAAAGGAAGAGTCACAGCACGTGGGAACTTTGGGAACTTAGATGCCAGTGCCACTAGTCTGATTAAATAGGAATCCACTGAGTCTCTATATAACCCAGTGCCTGCATTTTGTGTGAAGCGTATTACTGAATGGTATTTCCAGGTAACATCAAGACCCATGGCAGAACAAACCTTGGAGCTAAGCAATAAGCAGACTCCTAGGTAGGCCATTTTTTAGGGAAGCAAAAATTTGAATGAAGAGCTCAGAAAAATACTAGCAAACAAAACTCTTTGGAATTTTTTTTTTTTACATATCTTTTGGCTCTTTATCAAAATTTTGAATAATTTCAGCTGAAAAACTTGAATTCATACACTATTTAATAGAGTCCAATGCTGCGTTTGTTGTTCATCTGTTTTGCAGCATTGAGGAAGCAGTATTTGTGCTTGGTTTCTGATTAACTCTCTCTGCTACAGTACTGATGCCCTGACAATAATGGTACTTGGTGCTTCTATTTTAAGAGTGCTTTTGAAATATAATTAAGAATGTCTGCACCATCATCTTCAGGCAGACATGAGCTCATTTTGCTTGCACTCCAAGCCAACTAGTTGCTCTGTCAGCTTGTCTCTGAATCTGTGGTCATTCACCTTGCTTCTCTACATGGTTTATTAGCTTAGGATCACTATGACACCAGTCAAGCCTACGTGCTATCATTCAGCTCAGAGCAGGGTCAAAAGAAACTCAGAGGTTTGTTCGATGCAGTTAGAGAGTCAGCATCAGGGCTGGCATTAGAATTTGGTGGTTGTTTTGGTGCCAATCTTGTAGCCTAAGTTGTAGTCCTGTTCTCAGGTAGATGTGTTGGCAAGACTAGTGCAACTTTCTGGGGTTGCTATGCTACATTGCTCTGTCACTGGAAGTGCTGTGCAAGATTGATTGCTGTAGGCAAGAGTAGCCTTGCATGTTTGTTTTCAGAGACAACTCCCACTTCCGTGCTGCACTGGAAGCTTCCCTGAGAGAGCCTGCCTGTAAAAAAAAAAAAAAAAAAAAGTGACCTTGAATTGACTATTCAAGGAAAATGAAGCATTTCTGTTGCTGTGTTAAATCAGGAGGGAATGAACTCTGTATGTAATAAGCAGTAAATGTAATAATCACTTTGAGGTTTATTTGTTACTACAGCTTTTATATTTTTAATATCCATGGTGTTTTTTGTAGACCGCGTCCCGATTTCTTTTACCGCTGCTTTCCAGATGGAGTAATGAACTCTGAAATGCACTGCACAGGTGATCCAGATCTGGTGTCTGAAGGCAGAAAAAGCTTTCCAAGTATCCACTCTTCCTGTAAGTTCATTTAAATGCGGTGCTTTTTTTGTAAAAAGCTGTCCTATCTATGTTTTGGAATTGCTCTTTTTTTGTTAGATCATTAACCTGATTTTGGGGGGAGGGGCCTGCACTTCTGTCTTAGGTCACCACTGCCAGAAATTTCCTTCTGGAAATAAAGTTGTGAGCCCGTCACCCTTCCTTATCTTGAGAACCACCTGACTTCGCTGAGAGCCGTAGCAGGACTATCAGTAGAGTGAAGCACTGTTCAAGATTAAAGAAAACAGTGTGGTTCTGAGGGGGTATCTGTTCCCTAATGCAGACCTCTGTATGCAGCCTTTGGCTATATAGTAAATATTTCTTTTGTTATATTCCATTGAAATATGAAATGTGACAGGGCATGTTTGGCCTGCATAGGCCAAAATCTTGACAAGATTTCATTAATTCTTTCAAATACTAGATCTGTTAAACCAAAGTTCAAGTCACAAAGACAGTTCCACTGCTTTTACCTTTACGATTTTGTTTAAAAAAAAAAAAAAAAAAAAAGGTCCATTACTAAGCTGCTTTTCTTCATGGGAGGTTGTATGCTTGAAGGTGGGAGGGGTAGAAAGGAATACACAGGGATCATGTCGCATTATTTTGGTGCTATTCATCCTAATGAACTGGGTATAAAGTCAGGTTCAAGAAGTCCCTTTGGCACTGGAAGCTATCATAACGTGCCAGTAGAAGGATGATTATTTCATTCCCTGTTTTCTTACGCTTTTGACAGTATCCACTGCTGGCTGCGGCTAAAGAAGTGATCCTTGTCTGTGTGGGCCTTTATTCTGAGGGGTTCTTACACTTCCGTGTTCAGATGTCTACTGCCGCTGGACTGCTTTGCCTGGGCACAGGCAGGAGTACATGGTAGCTGTGTTCCCAGCTCAAGCAAGCAGAGGAGAATAGGTAGAATGTCCTGACTTTTCTGTCAGTATGACAGCGCAGAAGTAGCATGTAATGGGGGAACAGGTGTATCAATAGTATCTTATTTAGAGGAGCAGGTGGGCAGGAAACAGAGGTAAATTTGGCACAGTTTGGAGTGTCTGTGGTTTCTTGTCTGCTCCTAGGACAGCATAGTCACTTGTCACTCCATTTGGCTTTGACGTGGTCCTCAGTCTAGGTCTGATGGTTTGATCCGTTACTCCTAGCTAATGCTGTATCCTGACAGATGTTTAGGTGGCTTTATGAAAACTTGTACGTCTGATTTAATTAGTTGTATTAACTCAGACGTTTACAAAGGTTCCTTTCTTTGTCTTGAGGAGCTGACTTCTAGAGTGTTTTATGTCAGGTGTCTAATAAAACTTCATCTGTAAAATAACTTGATTACTGTGAGCTTTTTTGGTTTTTTTTGGCTGGTATTGTTTGTTGCCTTGTACTGTTCCGTTTTCGAGAACTGCCAATTGAGTACCAGTAAGTCATATCTCTGGAATTTGTTTTTCTGATTTTTTTTTAGAGTAATAACTTCAAATTGTCTAATTGTGCAGAATTACATATTGCAAACAAGTTGGGTAATGGGATGAATGAAATTCTAAGCTGATCTTGCTCCCTTTTTCTCGTTTGAGTCCCAGAAACAGATAAGTGGGTAGTAGATGTTTGTGGATATGTTACAAACTTTATAGTCCTAAACAATAAACCACCTTAGCTGTCTCAAATTTTGTTTTCTTTCCTTGCAGCAAGATTCAAACAGCAGCAGCAAGCAACAGATAAAAAATGAAACATGAACAACAAAATGGATGGGCATACAGACAGAACGATTTGGTGTATTTAATGAAACAAACAGAACAAATTATGCTGAAATCAGTATAAAACTTTTATTGCCTGGAATTAATAAGTGTAATGATTACCCAGCATACCAATTGGTGAAAAATGCAGTATATGAATAAAGAGTATTTAATTGAATGCAACGCATGAAAACCGATGGATGAGGAAAAATACGGTGAATGAACGCAGAACAGTTAATTGGATAAGCCACATGCATAGCTGGTAGCTGAAAAGATCACTGAATTTGCAGGCGTACTTTATACTAATGGGGTGGACAGAAAGCTTTTTGTAGTTGATTTCTTCCTTTTTATCTCACGACTGATGTCATTTTGACATTTGCATCAGGCTGACAAGATCATTCCAGAAACAAAATATGAACCAAGAGTCTTGTAGTGTTATTTATCTGAAAATCAATAGTATCTAACTCTTAATATTTGTTGTTGAAAAGTGACCATCATGCAGAAAGCTCCTGTTAAGTTTAATTATTGCCCAATATGTTGTTATGTGCATGGGAAATAAATGCTTATAATACCAGGTTTAGATCCAGTGGAGCAATTCCAGGTAGACCAGATATTCAGTGATGAAAAACTGAAAAAGAAATCAGAAGCGTTCTTTTCAATATCAATTGTTTGTTACTTTAAGTAGCTTTATGCATTTACTAGTTCAAGGAAGATTTCACAATATGCTATTCTTTATATAGGCTACAAGCAGTGAGGATTTCATTGTCCAGTATTTATGCGGACAGAGAGGTCTGAGTTTAGTTTGGTGACAAAATTTGGAATTTTTATGATTGCCATGAGATCCTGAGGAATAAAGTCAGTTTTCTTGTCCTTGTTTTAGTCTTAAATTACCATTGCTATAATCGGACAAATAGCTTTGTTTAGAGAATATATCTAAATTTCTTCAGGGAAAGTGTTCAGCCTACAAATCATCGGGGTTTTTTCAGACGCTAGGAAGACTGATTCTACTTGTGAATAGAAGACTATATGTCAAGTACGTGTTTAATTAAGGTGACAGAAATACTGAGCATATTTTTGATATGAGAGCTCACATTTCTGTAAAGCACAGAAGTAAAGTTCATGAGTTGCAGCTTACATTTGTTGCAAAGGAAGAAGGGAGAAGAATGCCTTGGGAACTCTAGAGAGTTCTGGGAGAAGTGCACACAGTGACAACAGATGTAGCTGTTCTCCCTAAATCAGTGTCATACATTATAACTTTAAGAGATGCTGACATCTCCAGATTTCAGTTGCACACCAGTCAAAATTCAGTTCTTTTCCTAAGCACGGGGAAATGTTTTAAAATACATGAAGTCATTAACATGCCCGTTCCTTCATTATATAGGAGATTAAACCTTTATTTTCCAGGAGTCGGAGATATAAAAAGGTAAGTTTATTTGTTGTCTGTCTCTGGTTAGATAGTAAACTGCCTTCCAGATCCCTGGCAGGTGTCTATCATCACAAGGATTCTGGGGTGGACAGAAGATGCACGGCAAGTCACCCATCACAGTTGGTTAGAAGTTCCATTCACAAAGAGTGATGACTTCTTTGAACCACAGTAGTACTTTATCAGCTGATGCTGACTTTGGTTTTAAACCCCGCTGTGTTCTTACTCCATTAATTGAAGCAGCAAAAGATGAACGTTCAAATCTAGTAGTTTTACAAGCAGAACAAATGAACTGCAGGACACCTGTAGCTGGTGATACACTACAATTATGCTGCTAGAGGAAGTGGTGGTCGTGACAGAGAGGCAGAGGAGAAGAAAAGAATATGACCAGTAGGGTAGCTGTGATGTTGCTATATCACCAGTCAGGTGGCTGTAAGTAGGGGGAGAACTAAAGGGTCAAATTCTCTTTTCATTTTATGGTCCTGGTAATGTCACAAATATAAACTAGTTCTACCAAATAGTGTGGGTTTGTTTTTTTTCCCCATGTTTTGAACAGTAGAGCCCAGTTAAACTCTTGAACCCTTAATACGCAAAAAATGTTCAGAGTTTGCATGTGGAGTTTGGGAGTATCTGCCATCCTCTACCTGTTTTTGGAAGGTTTGGCCTGGAAGCCATGTACGCTGAAATCATACAGAATTCAGTCTGGAAACAGACTTCGTCTTTCAGGTCCACACATAGATTCATAGACACTGCAGATGGAAAAGCCTTCTTGCATCATTTACAGTACATCAGTTCATTGCTATGTACACAGGATTCCTGACTAATTAAAAAAATTCTTTTCTTATATTAAATTTAAGCATCTTACACAGTAGGATTTTCCTGCAGCTTAAAATTAGGCTGGTTATTATACGGTTTTTGAGTTCACTCTAGTATAAATACTCTCTGATCTGATCTTGAGCCACCTACTTGGACATTTCTTTTCTGAGCTTGGTGCCTCATTTCAAATTGCTCTGAATTCATCATGTCAGTACATTTCTTCTCTATTAAGCTACAGTTTAATATTACAGTTTACTATGCGTTCCAATAATTTGCTGCATAATTTGTTTTTTTGCTGTCATGTTAACTTCATTTTCTGTACTTATGTGTATCATGGGTAGCACATTTACTTGTTTTTCTCACCAAGTATGCTAATAAGGAGTTCAGGAGATACTTCTTTGGGCTACTGCACTGTGGAACTCTCCAGGTATCAAAAACATTGGAAAACATCTGATCATATCTGAAAGAATTATGTGGTAGAACTAGATATGATGAGGAAGAGGAGGGAGGGATGCATGGTGTGCTGGAATGAGCAGCAGTAGGTGAGAAGTTACAGTCTCCCTTGGTTCTTAGACTATTTGTGGGGACTGGTGCAAAGAGAGCTGACTGCCAGCTAACACAAGGAGCTGTGAGAGTATCACTGATACTCTCTTTTAAAGCCTGTTTATAGTTTCTTGGCAAGTGATACAGAATGATCATCAGTGCATGTTGTAATTGTACATGCTGTAAGTTGCCTATATAAGGGTAAGCTTAGATGTGGGGTTCCTGTCAGGTAGTATCACTTGTGGAATATGCTGTGAAGGACAAGTGTTTGAAGACAAATAGATGCCCTGTAAAATAGATGCTATCACAATATATGCTCTAGTCTTCTGAAAATCCCATAAGGCACTCTGTAATGCAAAGCAAGGAAATTAATTTCAGGATGCATTTAAAATCTAGCAATTTTAGAAGCGGAGCAAATGAACTGAAGCAGATTTCCATTCCTTAGGTCTGAAATCTTTGAAAGGCTGGCCTTAGTATCCAGTAGAGTTTTACTTTTTCTGATTTATTTAACAAAAGAGACTGTCGGTTACAAATAGTTTAATTACTACTGCCAAAAAATAATTTTATGTAAGATCCTTTGAAGGATCTTTATGGAAAAAGCTACAGTTTTGCAGTGAATGGATGGAGTCTTTGACCAAGAATGAACACCTGTCATCTACTTTACTGGATATTGTTAGACTATTTGTATGCTGACTGGTGATTGACTTAAAGCACCATTTACCAGGACTGCAGGTAGATTTCTTCAGGTGGAGAAGGAGTTGAGCATACTTTGTGTGTACGATGAAGGAAGACTAGTAGGCAGTTTAGGGAACGAAGAGGTGGAAACTGAGGGATATTACAAAAGATAGAAAAAACAGCTGTCAAGGAAAGCATATTTTAGAAGCACAAATTTATAGAAATCGAAGTCTTGTTCCAATTGCTGCCTGAAATTAATTTCCCTAAGCTTTTAGCTGTGAAGATTTTGGCTTAAAATACGAATCCAGATCATCTTCCCAAGTTGGTGATACCAAGTTTTGAGTACAGAGCTCTAAATCAGAGGGAGAAAGACCTGACCTTTTAAAAGACCAGCATTTTAACTCAGTCTTTGACCCAGAATTCATCTGTATAAATGAGGATAAGCCACCAACAGCAAGCAAAAAAGTGCTGCAAAAGTATTAGGTGTTTATGTTAATATAGTTTAATGAGTGAGTCTTGACCCGTTGCCAAAACTGGGTCAACTTCCTGATTAGATCTGACCTTAAATATTTGCTTATGTTCATATGTTACTTACCAGAGCAGTAAGTAGGTAAACAAAGTAAAGGAACTAGACACCACTGAGCTGGCAGTCAGAAATACCGCTGTACTGCATCCAGCCACAGAACGGTCTTGTGTTCCTGTGTCTGGTTATGAATGTTGTGAACTGTGATGGTAGAGAGGGTTGAGGGGAGCACAGCATAGTGCTCTCAGAGCGTGGGGCTCTTACTGTCATAACCTGCCTTCTCTTTCGCATTTGTTGACTGTTTATTGGGTAGTCATAAGAAAATATTTTTTTTTTTATTATTGTTAAATTGCTAAAGGAATGTCCAAAGCCATATTGTGTACAGAGAAAGGGTATGCCCAGAGACCTAATTCGTATCTCAGCTCAACAAGCAATAGACCATTCTGATGTAAATACAGCTTTGCAACAGCAGCAAACCCCATAGTATTGTATTCTGATCTGCTTTCCAGGTAAATGATTTCTGAATGGATTATCTCCTGAAGCTTTCTTAGAAAAAAGTAGCAACTCTGCAATACAGACTTGCTTCAAATGTTCAGTAAAATAGGTTATTTAGGTTAAAAAAAAAAAAAAGTTCCTAGACAGTCAGATATCTTATATGCTGACATCACTGTAGTAATGAAGTCCCTGTACAAGCAAGTATGGGTAAATAATAGTAACACAACACATTTCATGTAGAAACACCAAAAATCCTGTGTGAATGAAATGCCAAATTCATGACCCTGTTTCCTTTCTTAGAGGAAGTGATTAATTCATCATGATATAACTCCCTTTAGGCTCTTATTCTACTCAAAACATTTGCAAGCAGATTGCAATTCCCAGAGTTTTGGCCTCAGCTTTATTTAGTGACTATTTTTAAATGTGTTAATTCTGAATTGGTCAGAACTATTTAAGCTGTGTTTTTCAGCTAAGGGATTGCTGTCATAGATTTGAGGGAGTTGAATGAAACTGGGTTTGATATCTTTGTGCTGAAGAAAAGAAGAATGGCTTGGTGAGGGTTTAATTTATTCTTGTTAACCTCCTTGGAGCCTGTACTGCTTAGTATCAGTAGTCAGTGGCAGATCGAGCCCATGATTGTCATGAATACCCATATATGCAGCTTGAAATTGGTGTCTCTGCTATGAATAAATGAGTAATCACTTGCTAGTCTGGTTTCTATCAGCTTATAGTTTGATTCACAGAATTGTTAGGTTGAAGGTACCTCTGGAAATCATCAAAGCAGGGTCAGCGAGAGTAGGCTCCTCAGCACTGTGTCCTGTTCAGTTTTGCATGTCTCTGAATATGGAGATTCCACAACCTTTCTCATAGGGAAACCTATATTTTTTCTGTCACAGTGAGAATGTTTTTTCTTATGTTTAAATGCAATTTCCCATTGTCTCTTCTCCTTTCACTGGGTACTACTGAGAAGAGTCTGGCTTAACTTCCCCTAGAACAGGACTTTGCACTTCCCTGTGTTGAACTTCAGGAGATTCATGTCGGCCATTGATCTCAGATAGAAAGGTCCAAAGTGATGCTAGCGGATTTCACATCAACTGACTGAAAGACAAACTTGATAAAAATTAAAATCAGTTGAATAATGGAGTGGCCGCGGAGATAATTAAACTTACAATTTCATGTTGGGTTCGATAGATTCATGGGAATAAAATCAGTAAAAAAGTAACATTTTTCTGTATAAAAATGCTGTACTGGCAGTAGAAGAAATAAAATACTTATGTGATTTTATTTTTGTAGCTGCAATTTCGTTACTTAAATTAGTTTGAAAAGTTGACTTCTGGCTAAATTGTGCCTTTTTTTTTTTAACAGAAATCTTTATTGATTCCAGAGGTTCCTTTTTGCAAGGAAAAATCAAGGTTTGAAGAAATTACTTTGTGGTAACATCTCAATTTGATTTGTACAGCTTCCAGAGTGAATGTCAACATAGTGCTATACAACAGCTGTTATTTCTTGTGTGTGGTTTGGTGGGGTTTTTTTTCCTTCTTGTATTATATTGGCTGAAAGAGAGTTGTAGTGATTCCTGTAGAATACAGCTGAAGAAATCAGAGAATTTAATCAGAAATCTGAAATGAAGCATGTAATCAGAATGTTTGGTTGTAGGGACAATAACAGCTACTGTTATGTCATATATTTTGTAATTACCTCCTTGATGAATGAAGGGGTCTCGACATGTTTGAGAGAATAATGGCCTCTTAGAAGTGAAGAAGAAAATTATTTTCTCTGCCTTTCAAGCTATAGTTTACACTTACCTCACAGTCTTCATAGACAAGATGGCAAATTATATGTAAACACTCAACTTCTATGTATTGGTTGAGCCCATTTTTATAAGGAATTCATGCTTTTAAAAGAAACAGTTCCTTTCGCAGTGTATTTTTAATAATTTGCACTTTTTATACAAATAAGACCTAGGTAGTAATATGTCATTATTAATGTAACTAACGTTAGCAGTGGCCAGATTTGCAAGGTTGTAACATCATGAAGAATGATTTTTCACAGTTTCATTATTCAGGATGAGCCTTTGCAGGTATGAACTCATTGCAAATCAAGGTAAACATCCATTTCCACCACAGGGCATAATCTTGCTCTGATCAAAATCAATGCCAGAACTGAATTGGCTGGAGAATTCTAATCTGTTAATAGTCATCATTACTACATCGAAGAAGTAATCAGCAAACAGGGTTAATGGGAGCAGTGACCAAGGAATTAGGATCTTAATACCTACTGTGCACTTTAATATATCTTTAAAGAAAATATTGCCAGTGTTACAGTTTACACACAGTGTGCCAGTTACCCATTGTAGATTCCGTTTATATTAAAAGTAGGATATGCACATTGTAAGAGTACTGGATATGAGGTCATCTGTGCTTATTTGTTGGGAGAAAGAACAGGGTCTCCAAGAAAGGAAGTACAAACATCAATAGGAAAAAAGTAATTGGTTACCCTTTTCTGCTGGCATAATAAATGAGATTACATCTTCAGACCAGTCCTGAATAGTAATTTCCTACTTTAAGTAGCCAGATTCCATTATGAATGACAGCAGTAATTGCTCAATCTGTTGTAACAAGCTTAAGAATATACAAGAAAAGTTCTTCTGCAGAGGTCCCCCAGCCCTATCTTCGAATAAGGAGAGGAATCCCAGCTGACTTCTTCCACCGCACTACCATTTCTTCCTTTGTGAGCAAGGTCAGCCCCCACATCCTACAGATGTTAGGAATGTGCATACCTTTCCCTCCAGCACTGACATATTTCCCAGAAGTGGAGTTCTTGTGTTAGCTTCTTGAGACTGCTTTTTAGTAAGACTCCTAAAGAGCAGAATGAAAGGGACTGGAAAGCTAATATAATTTGCATTTGATGATAGAATGCAGGTGGCAGTAAGGGAAATGACCATGTGCATCACCAGCCTCATGCCTTACAGAGCATCCCATCTTGTCCAGGAATGGCAGTATACGCAACTTTAGAGGCAGTACTCAGGAGATAGTTCCCTTATCCAGAAAAGAGAAGGTAAATGCTGAAGGTTTGCACTCCCCCCTTTTTCTAGGAAGAATCAACAGTTAATTTCCACAAGCTAAAAGAGTTTGAGTATAAGCTGGCTCAGGTGCCAGTTTATCAAGCAGCTATAATGCATATTATTGGGATAAACAAGGTGGCTATTTACCTGCCTATTGTCTTTATGAAAATATATAGCCACGCAGGTATGCTATTCATCTTTGTCAATGCTTACCACTTATCTGTCTGAGAATATACCAAATCTTAATGTGAAAGGACATGTCCTTATCTTTCCATCAGTTCCTCTGCAAACAGTAGGCTTACTTCCAAGCCGTGTAAGAGCTCTTTGCTTCTCACCAGCACCCAGCCTTTTTCATTAAAATGACTAAAAGAACTGAAGCATGAGGTGTTACATCTCTCTGCTCTCTAGCAAAATTCAGCAGACCTTCTTGAAGAAAAGCTGAAAGTAATGTGATTCTTCATAGTAACATGTTATTTAGCAATACCAAGGATTGCATGCAAAATCAGAAATTGTACCAGATGAGCCTGTTGCTTTCTTGATCTCAGGACTGTGATTTGCTGACTTGCAGTCCACTGTAATTTGTGATTCACTTAGGATACCAAAGAGGTGTGTGTGTGGCTTTTTATTTGGTTTGGCTTTTCCTAATCTAGAGACCAGATCATGCAGGGAACTTAAGAGTAGAGTGAGACTTCAGAGGAGAGTAAGCAAAAACATGGAATCATCTTGAATCCTGGGTCATTCATGAGGAATAGAACGAATGACTCTGCGAGTCAACATGGTTCTTCCTCAAGTGCTGGAGAGCTGAAGTTAAAGTGTGAGCTGGAAGTATGAGCAAATCTCTGAGCTTAGCTTCGATAAACCAGTTTTCCCGCAGCTATTGCTGTTTCTTGGTTATTATAGCTGTTCAGTTTGCTTTCATCTGTGTAGGGAAGAAGCTTAATTATCTTTCAGTCTAATTCTCCCTTTTCTCTTGCCTAAGTTTTCAGGTAAAATTAGTAAGCTAAGGTTAAAGTATATGCTTGATTTAACAGCCTGCAGAAGACTTCGTTGTGATATTGTAGACTTTAGCTGTATGTAAAGCTAAAATCATTGTTTTTCTGACTGTTTCAGTTAAAAGGACTTTGAGTTACACTAGAGATCTAAAGATCAATTTTCATCTGTGAACTGCAGTGACAGCTCTTCTCTGGAGCAAAATGGGTCAGAAAGCTCAAGACTAATTTGAAAATGGATGTCTATCAACCAACTCAGACAGAGGAGGCTGGCACATCAATTTCTGACCATGAGAATGAAGTCTCATTACACCCCTGGCAAATATTGAGATTCCTTGAAATTGCCATTGTAGCATAGCACTGACATCACTCTCCAAAATCCATTCGGTGTGGTTTTGTGTAGCATTTCTGTGTAAGAACAAACCAAATGTAGAGATATTTCTAAAACAGGTGTGTTGTTAGCTCTTCCTTAGTAATATATCCTTCAGCGTGGAGTTTTCTTTAGGGTAGGTAAGCTCAACAGTGGGCTGTTTTAGGCAGCACTTGGGAGGTAAGAGAAGCTTGGCTACTGCACTGTATATGAGAAGCAGGTAAATAGCCCAAGCAAAACCATGGCTTGGTTGCATGTTCATTGTATTCACTGCATAAACATGCTTCTTTTCACTCTTCTAACTTTGATTTCAGGTCAAACCCTGGCCTCGTGAAGGATATCCCTTCATCCTCCTCTGCAAAGAGTAAAATAGAGAATCACAGGTCTAGTCAGAATTCCTGTTTTGAGAACTAGAAGCTGATATTTGTGTGTGAATTTGCCCCGAGTCCCATCAGCTGTGAAACATTTTGATCAGGTTCGATCAGGAATGACTGCTAGAAGCAGTCCTTGCTCTTAATCTTGATAGGGTAATTTTCTATGTCTGTAGAGACTAAGGGTAAGACTTTCTGTGGCAGCATTTTCATTCTGATCAGGCGTATGCTGTTGAAGACAGTGTTATGACGGTCCCCTCTTGTAGCACTGTGTTTCACATCACGGTGTGGTCTTGGAGCCCACGATAAGAATAAACCAGAATATGTATGAGAGCGTTCTGCCTAGACTAGAGCTACTTGGAAGTAAAACCGACCATTCTGTTTCCGTGGGGACTTTAAATCTGTCTACAGGGTGGTCACCTTCATGAGTTGGGGTGTATGTTTTCCACTCTACAAGAGCTAGTTGCGATTGGTCTCCAAATGCTACTGGTTGAGTCAAAACCTCTTTGAGCAGGAAGAGTTATAGAGCTGACTCACATAAGTACATGTTCTTGTAATACAAATAACCCTGAGTCAATCTAGAATTATTTCAATAAAAACAAGAGTATCAATTACAATTCTGCTGTAAGCAGAAGAAAAATAAATCAATAAAAACCTTGAAATTGAATTATAAAGTTAAAATGCTAGGCACCTTTCTTTAGAGGTGGCTGACTGATTTATCAAATTGCAGAAATCTCAGCCATAAAGATTTCTGAAAACATTAATTTAGGTCTCTTGAAAACAAGGGGATATTAAAAGTCTCTTGAGATAAAAGCAGGAAATCAAGCATATTATTTATGTCAGAAAAGTGCATAACATCTGCAGAAAGCCTCATTTGGATTTTGCTATTACTGTCAGTTCTACATAGAAAGCACCAGCTATTACAGGTAAGTAGGTAGGTAATTTTTTTTCCCCTCCCTTCTGCAGAGGACTGAGCAAATAAGGAAATCAGTATTTTAACTAACAAAGCCTACACAAAAAAGTTTATGCAAAATGTTTCTAAAACTAATACTGCTTTGTTGCGATCAACTGGTTTCTCTGGTGATTTTCTCTTGAGACTTTTAGTTTTTGCTTGTTTCAATCTGAACTAAGACAATGGTTTTAGAAGTCTCTCTGGCGTTCCTACATTCTGTTTAAACAACCAGAAACTTTTTGAAAATGATTATGTTGGAAGTTTCTGATCGTGTTGGAAGGCAATGTAGGTTGGACTCACGGGATGAAACTGCCAGTGGATAATAGCATAGGAGGTCTTTTTAAAAAAATTCTCTTGCGGGGGAGGAGGGAGGAAGGAAAAATCTTTGGACGATTTTACTGAGGGAATTAATCGGAGAATAGAAATCAGAATGGTTGACCAGATATTTTTTGTATCATAGCATTTCCACAGACACTCAGGACTAAAGACGGATTTGAACTGGTGAGCAGTGCTCAGTGATGCAGGTTCTCTATCATATGATTAGCCATTTTATTCTTCATTGTATTAGCCTGTCTTCTTTGCTGATCTCTTCTCCCTGGTATCCAGTGATAGGACGCGTGGGAATGGTTCAAAGCTGCACCAGGAAAGGTTTAGACTGGACATTAGGAAGCATTTCTTTATGAGAGGGTGGTCAAACACTGGAACAGGCTTCCTAGGGAGGTGGTCAATGCCCCAAGCCTGTCAGTGTTTAAGAGGCATTTGGACAATGCCCTTAATAACATGCTTTAACTTTTGGTCAGCCCTGAAGTGGTCAGGCAGTTGGAATAGATGATCGTTGTAGGTCCCTTCCAACTGAAATATTCTGTTCTGTTCTGTTCTTTTCTTTTCTATTCTATTCTGTTCCATTCTATTCTCCATCTTGTCTGCTCTGGCTTTTTTCCTTCATTACTTCCTTGAAATCAGTAAGTTTGTGTGGGTGAACACAGCAAGATCCTGTCTAGAAAAATGGAACTACTAGTTGCTGTAAATAACAAAAAAGTCTAAAGGCAAGGGTTAAAAGATATTTATGTTTTCAGGCAATAGAATAGTATATCACTTTCTGGTATTGTTTAGTGTGGCAGGGAGGCTAGAGTCTGAATGAAAAAGAGAGTATCACTGTATACAGAGAATGCCTCTTGCAGTAGGGTAGGTAATGGGTAGGAGTTAAATATGAGGAGCAGGAGTATAATTTGGATGAGCCTATTCATGGGTCTGGCCTTGATTCTGTTACCAAAAAATGCTATATGGCATACCTTGGAAATGCCTATTTATCTCTAGTAATTATAGTCTCGATAACTGGTTCACGTACCAGTGTCTGCATTTGTGTGGATGTGTCCCACTCCTCCTAGCTAAACTCTGCTTATTGGGGCAGAAAGCATTCTCAAGATTATTCCTAAATTAGTTTTCTGTCCAGTCCACTCCTTGGTTTTGGGGGAAGGAGAGAGAAATCTCTTGGTTTTTTTCCTTCTCTAAAACAGTTATAAAGTCTCTGACAGTCAGACTAGGAGTCTCCTTGGTGTGAGTTGTCATCTTAAACTGGTAAGGACTACTACAGCAGTTCTTAAAAGAAATAGCACCTTTGCTGTTGACTGGCTGATTGGTTAATATTTTATTTTCTCTTTATCTCCACAATTAACTGTTCCACTCAGTGTTGTTTGTCACTGTATAGTGCATTACCATTGTATTAGCCCCGAGGAGTTGCCTTCTCTGATGATATCAAAGCTGATTATGCAGTTCATGCTTGCATCAGATTTGCCTGATGAAGCGCTAATTAATTGAATGTAGTATTTGTGGTGTGTCTTGCTGTGTCACTAAAAAGAAGAAAGGAGACTGGAAAATATTATGTCTTTGGAGTGAAAGGACAGCTAGCTCCTCCTCCCCTTTTTCACTAAATAATTGAAATTAGTCAATTGTAAAAATGAAAAGTTTTTTACATTTTAGAAGCCATTCATTTGTTTGAAAAATTACAATGATTTATGTGCTTCAGAGTGAAGAAATTATTGAATTTCAAGAGAATTGTTTGCTATCCTGTGATAATTTATATAAAATATTACGGCAGTACATGTAATTATAGTTGGGTATCTAAATTTGAACTGTTAATTATCTTTAGCTAGCAATTTCATGGAGGATAATCATATTTCCTTCAGTTGAAAGTGAACATTTTAAGTAACAGATGAGCTACAAGCCACAGGTTTTTGGCAGTAATTGCTGCTACTCCCATATTTTCAAGATAAATCTCTTAATTAACAGCTGTATGGCAGTCTCTCTCTGAAATATTTCACCCTCTTAAAGAAGAATCCAGGGAAATAAGGAATGGATTTCTTAGATATGCAAGGAAAAAAAATCTCCTGTGGGGTTTATTGGCTTCTTAATTCAAACTGTGAGTATACTCAGGAACGGTTGTGTTTAATGCTTTTACCTCTTCTCTGACATATTTACCTCTCAGTACTCGGTAACACAGGCTGTTTAAGTTCATGAAGGGCTTGTGAGATGAACTCTTTAAAGTTTAGTTTTCCAGCTCTAATAATAAATCAAATCCTGCTAGTCTGTTTGAGGTTCAGATTATGTATATGTCTCAAGCATACCTCCAAAAGACTTTCTATTTTTCCTGAATTAAAAAAAAAGTGGGTTTTTAATACATGATGTCATATCAGTGTAAAACAGTGGTTCCTCACTGGTATTTATCCTACCTAGCAAACATGTTCTATGCATTGTCTTTTACACTGTAGCATTTAACGCGATAACATTTTTTTTTTTTTTTTATGGTAGTGTACAGTAATTTCTCCTTTTCTATGCATGATTAAAGAGATTAATCCCAGTTCTACTGTGTACTCCAGAATGGACTGCAACTTTATTTTTGCTATCTTCAGAGGATCTAGTCTGAATTGGAAATGAAGATACCCACTTTCTAGTCCCTGTTTCTCTCAAGAGAGTTATTTAAAAGTTTCTCTAAGAGAGTTATTTACAAGTTTGGAGCCCAGCATTGAATTCAGTGATGGTATAATGTAGCTGTGCAGCCACTCTCCTCTTGGTGTCCTGGTTCACTTTGCTACTTAAAGCGTGGTTGAAGAAGGCTTCAGATCGCTTGCCTTTTTTTTCTCCCAAACTCTTCTTCTTTACATAAAGCCCGCAATGGTAAGTTCCTCTTGCAAATGGTGGACAGATCAGGCTTCATCACTTTGCAGTGTAGCAAGAATAAATAACATTTTCTTATTCCTGCTGGGTCTCACAGCATGCAGAGAGAAGCAGAGATCTTCTATATAACCCTTACTGCTGTAGCTGTGCATAGTTTTGAGGTTTCCCTAGTCTCTTTTTGAAGTATTTAGGGACATTATTTGCAGGCAGTACTAACGCTGGTATAATCCAGCAAACTCCTTGACACTGCCTACCATGCTGCATCTTGTGTTTGACAGAAGCGTTCCAATCCTCCACTGTAAAAAGTTTCTGTCCATCAAGGTACTCTTCAAAATGTCTTTTAACTGTATTTTACATGCTAATCTGTATGCTTGTACGAATTCGCTTCAAACAAATTTTAAATTAAATGCACATCCCCAAAAGATTGATGCAAATACTTGGCATGGTGAATGGGAGGACAAGTAGTTGAGCAGGATGTGATCCATTATCAAGGATACTACTGATGGCGTAGGTGTGGCAAAGTAGGAGGCAAGAAGTTACCCTGATCCAACATGTGGGACTTGGTATATTCCAATGTTGAACTGGAAAGAAAAAACTGCTCTTGACAGGGATTATTTGTAGTTAGATACCTCATAAATCCCCCAGTGACAATAATTTGTATTAGAGTTGGAGAGCTGATGATCTAAAGCTTGTGGCTAGATACTGTATTCATGCTAAGGTCTAGCAGAAAGACAAATATATTCTCTGGTTATTGATAATTGACAAGGTAGTAGCTGTTTAATTAGTACTGACCTGTTTGAATTAACCTGGCAACTCTTATCTCAGTTTTAACAATTTTTTTCTCAAGAAACCAGAGGTATAGTATCAGGACTTTATTTCATAAAGGGATGCACGTGTGAGCTAACAAAAAAAAATCAGTCAGCACTTGGTATTCCTGATGCCTGTAAGGAGAAGTGTGCTTTAGCCAGGGACCACACTAGAGCAGCACCATCATGGGGGTGTTCAAGGACCAGTTGCATCCTGATGTCATTCTGTCCTAGGTTTAAATCTGATACAAGTTCATTAGTTGGACCTAATTTCAGCAAGTGTAATTGAGAAGCATGGAGATCTTGGCAGTGAGTAAAGAGTAAAAAACATACCTTGCAGAGAAAGATGTCTTTCTAGTCTGATACAGGTGTATGATTAGCGCTGAGTTTACAAGACAGTCTCTTGTAGCTTATATTAATGCTAAGGCTGCTTTGATTAGTGCATGAGTGCTGACCCCTTCTCTTCAAAGTAATTCCAGAATCTGAGCCCTTTTAGGCTTGTCTTTACTGTATTCTCAGAGAAAGGGGATTTGTTCAAGGTTTGTCATCAGAAGTGGCAAAGCAGGCTAAGGAACAGGTTCACTTTTAGGAGTTTTTGTAAATGGCATCATTAACCGAACAAATCAGAACTTAGTTCTCATTTTTTGGTAGCAGTGAGATGCATCCTGAGACCACTTTAGATATTTCAGGTGTAATGAGGTATCTTGAAAGGTGCATGAAAATAAAATACGTCAGAAAAAACAAAAAAGGTTCACGAGAATTCACTGTGAGAGTCCTGCAAAAACAACCTAATGACTAATACTCTAGTTACTTGCTTTTCAGATAATATAGGTCTATTTTTGTTCTAACATGTCTCTGTCTGCGATATCTCCTTTTTGTTTCCCAGATCCCTGCATACATTTGTATTTTGTGATGTGCTTTTCATGTTGCTTCTGCTGAACTGTCTTTCTTTGTGAAAAGAAATTAATAAAGCTAAGCCAAAGGGAAGGTGATTGACTGTCCCACTTGGAAAAAAAAAAAAATATTTTGCCTGTGATAATAAGCTCAAATCGTTCTCTGGGAATTGTACTTCCATAAAATCCTCTTTGAATTGAATTTCAGCATTAAAATTTATGCAGCCATTTGGTGTCATACTTTTTCCTTCAGGAAAGATAAATATTTCAGTCTTTGAACAGTGTGAAGCTGAAAAACTTCACCAGTAGCCTTAGCTAAAATTGCAGTAGGCTGCTGTGCAATTTCAGTGTATGTGTTTGCATTTGGAAAATATAGTAATCACTGCAAGTATAAAGCATTACAGACAAAGAGATGGATCATTTTCTCTGATTGTTACATAGGCCATTTGAATGGTTGTTTTGCAGTTTCATTATTTGTTGCCACTTAAATAAGTTAAGGATTTTTTCTTCGGTTCAAAAACTGCTTAGTGTAAAGAAGACGTGTTGCGTGCTTAGCAAAGCATTCATTAAAACTTGAGAAGCTGAAGATCCTCATGGGGTAGTTTAATTTCCAGAAAACACCCACAAAAGCAATTACATTTTTAATGAATAATTTATTTGGGGTGCTTTAGAGCAGATTCTTGTTCACAGTTTCTCACTTTATGCATTTCAACTTGGTAATTGGTTTGGTCCGTACAGATAGGTTTTTAAACTAACTCAGATCCGCTGTCTGGAGAGAATCAGATGTCAGGATGTGGTCTGCTGTGCCTCTAGATACTATCATCATCTTTATTTCTTCTGGAATGTTTTTTTTTTTTTTTTTAAAGAAGGCGATAGAAGCGAACTGAAAGATTGAATCTAATGTAGTTTTATTTATTCCAATAATGATAATGTGCAAGAAGCAGATGTTTTTTGACATGCTTCAAGTACCATTATGGTGTAGTTTTAAAATGTGCCTTCCAATAGCAGTTTCAGATACCCCATCTACACAAAACAAGGCGAAAGGCACTCTCTTAAGTTGGTACTTCCTAAACTATTAGGATGTAAAGGTCAAAACACCACTTTCTTGTCTTCACACAGAAGTCTACAGCTACCCAGTTAGTTCTAAACACCTATTCAATTGGGTTTTTTTGACTCTTCCATTTTCTACCCTCTACTGGTTGCTCATTCATCAGATCTGCAAGGCTTTGACCTGGTACCTTTACAGCGTGCCGTTATCCCCTTTGAGGTTTTCCATGGTGACAAGGTTCTGTGCCCTTTGATCCAATTGCAGGATGAGAGCTTAGTGCATGAACTCCTTGGGCAGAAGGCATGCCAGGTTTTCATTTTTTTTCTATCAAGTATTTTGCTCGTGTCACTGCTGTAACAGTAAATAAACATACTCAGATACTTCCTTTCGCTTATACCTCAGTAGGTGCTTGTAACAGTGTTTTGCATCAATTCTGCATGTATTTGATTATTGTGAAGCGGGAACAGCACTTCTTGTGCTGTTGGAGAGCCTTACTGATTTTTTGCCTGTGTAGCACTGTTTATATTTCTCTTCCTATTGTAAGTGTTTTACTGAATAAGGTCCTCAGATGGAGGTGGCCCATGCTGATGGTGGTTTACAATTTGATTGTGGTTTTGTCAGTAAGAACTTCACCAAGTGGTAGGTGTTGAAAGTCCTCTTGCATCCGAGATAATTCTCTTCCTCTATCTTCAGATTATTTCTCTGAAAACTGTACTTTATCCAAACTCACATTCTGGTGCTAACTGGATCGTAATGGTGTGATATATAGGAGGTCAGATGAAAAGATCAGCTGGTCCCTTCTGGCTGCCAACTCTTGTGAACTTTTGGACACTCCTTACTCAGCAAGCTAAATAAGCAGTGTTACCTGCAGAGAAAAACCCCAGTATGCTTTGTGAACTGGACCGACTTAAAGTGGTGACTTCAAGTTGATCGATCTCATACATAACTGGTATTGAAAGGTCTCGTTCTGAGAATGGGCATAGGGAATTCATTTTGATGAGCAGGGAGAGACAACGTGCTTGCTCTCTACCGCCCTGCTGGCTTGGATCGTATGACAGAACTTGCATTACAGTCTCTGGATGGTTTATAGCCATGTTGCAAACAAAATCAGTTAGACACTCTTGACTGGCAGGTCTACATAACCAGTAGGTCTACATTATGAAAAAGCAAAACAGCTAGAATAGGTATAAAAAGGAATGGAAATTGATTTAATTTTTCACAAACTAACCTTTATTCATGGGTGAGGGACTTCTAGGTACCATGAATATTATCTGGAGAGTGCGTATGCATTATTAAAGATTCTTTGTAGATAATAGTTTGAAATAAACCCATATAAATACAGAAAAAACAGTACGTGTGAATTCCAGTGATTCCTTTAAAGAAATCCAAAACATGTATAACATGCACTATGAATCTCAACTCCCTTCAGACTCTGTTCAGAAATGTACAAAGATTTGCAAATCCATGATTTTTACTGGTGTTTAAATAGCCCCATTGGCCCTAAACCAATTATCTGATGCTATGAGCAGATCCAGGAAATGGAAGTAAACAATGAGGGGACAAATCAAAGATTGCTTAATGTGTTTTCCTCTCATTTCAAGTCTTTTATCCCCTTTAAGTTAGCTCATAGCAGCTATTCCTGTAAGACTTAAATTTTCCCCTTTCATTCCAAAATTCCCTTCATCTCCGTTAATGTCTTAAGAAACCATAGCTGCCTTATTTAAAGAGAACAGTTCAATAACAGCTTTCAGAAGGCAGAGGGAGAACAGTGAGGCAGCACAAGCCTCTAGCTAGGGCACAGACCCTGGCTCTCCAGGAGCCACATTTCATCCTTGACTGAGCAAATCCCTTCTGCTCTCTGCACTTCACCTTGCCTCCTTTACCTTTGTATCTTTAGTTGCTAAGCTTTGTGGGACAGTGTCCTCTCTGTGTGTTTGCTTAGCGCTTAGAATAATGGTAACCTTGTCTCAGCTGAGACCTCTCAGAGCTGCTACAGAGCAATATTCCATTTTCTGTCTTTCAATACGTCCACAAAATCTCCAGTGTTTTATCAGTCCCTGACAGAGCATGTGGCTTGTCTCGGGAAAGGTTTTCCTGTGTTCAGCAACTTGTAGCATCAGGACTTTGATTTGAGTTAGCTATACCAATTGTTTAAAATACCTCATTTCTGTATACTGTGTGTTTGATTCATTCCTTTCTCCTCTTCCAACGCTTCAAATCAGTTAAATATTTCTGTCTGGAATTTGCGTCATCTGTCTTGAGTTAACATTGTTTTAAACTAACAGACTGATTTTCTTATTTTCGTTTTTGCCAATGTCTCCAAAGAGGCCTGGTTGGCATTTTAAGTTGCTCTTGCCTTCTTTATATAAACAGAGTATTAATTTCTTACGATCTGGGAAGAAACCAGCTTAGCAGGAGTATTTGTGTAGATGAGGAACATTGCTTTGCTGATTGTTTGGGATCTGTTGTCTTATGCAGAATGATAACTTTTATTACAATGTTAGGCAGTATGTAATGTATTAGGGCATGTGATGTGTGTGTATGTGTGTGTTTGCATTTTCTCTGTGATACAGTGAGGTATTGACTCTAGCTGGTGCAGGAAAAAATTTGCTCAAATACGTTCTACTGATTGACCAATTCTTCTGTGTGAATATCACCTATAGTCCCAGGTTTCTTGAAGAGTGAATTGTTTCTTAATGTTATTGACTGACAACATCTTCAAAATATAGCCATCAAGCAAAGAAGTTGCCTGCCTGGAGTGCACAGCAACCAAGTTGTCTTGGAATATATAGTTCCCTTTATAATGGATACTCCCACATCCCAGAGCGTTTAGCTGTTAATTCCATGTTCTTTCCTGCTGACTCTGCACACATGGGGACTATTGGGTCAAGCAGCTCTTTCTGGATGTGCACGCTCCAGGGTAAGGGAAGTCACAATGTTGCAATGTAAAGCTGCTCTGCAGAATATTAGTTTCATAGCACAAGCTAGAACATCATTATATTACTTTTCTATCTTACATTAGGCGTAAGTTCCCCTGGAGGAGTGTTTGTGAGTCTCTTTTCTTCCGGACCTTCAGTTTAGAGGAATGCATCGGCCATCTAAGGCAAAATCTGCCTTTGTGTCTAGTGCAAGTATAGATCCTGCTGAACTTCTGTGTTCATTCACGAGCACCTCCTTCTGCAAATGTGGCAAATCCTGATAAAAATGAATTCTGGGGAAATAACTTTTTAAAAATATCACAAGGTTTGCTCTAAAGCCCATTTAGCTAAATCTGCTGCTGCTGTCCACCACACTGACAACTGCAAGTAAAATTGCCTGGCAAATGCTAGTAATCCTGTATACAAGTCTGTGTGAACTGAACACCTACATGATAGTTTGGGCAATATTTCTTTAAGCCCTCAAAATTGCTAGGCATTGTAGACTGTCTGAAAATGAAGCGACAGAGCACTTGATGCTTCTGCCTGGGAATACCATCTTCAGATTTCAGCTCATCTTCTTCTAAAGATCTAAAAAATAATAACCTGGGATGGAAAATGGAAATATGAAAATAAAACTAATTTTTTGAGAGAAAGTATTTGAAAATATTCATTCCAGGATTGCACTTGATTTTGAATATCCAAGACAGATTTAGTTTTGTTCACTCCAGTTACTCAACTGGAAGATGGAATGTTGCAGATGAGTCCTGTCCTTGCAGTCTCAGGTAAGTTTATACATGTCTGCAGAATGGACCACCCTATGTCTGCTCACACAGATGCGAATGTGTGTTGTTAGCCATCCAAAAAAAAAACAACCCTATAAAGAGCTGCAGGTCTTTGATACAGAAGACAGTGTCACAAAAATTATCTAGTGCAACAGGAAGAGCACAAAAGAGAGCAGTGTTGTCTTTTGTCATATTCCAGCGGCTAATCTAGCAAATGTAAGAGGCACAAGAGAAAGTGTACACTGGAAGGAAGAAGAAATGTTTATTTTTGTTTTAAGTGTGTCAGTCTACACTGGGTAATAAGATTTGGAGAGGATGTTTGAAAAGGGAGGGGGGGTATTCCAGTTTTCTGAGGTATGTTGTCAGGACTACAGATTGATTTTTTTTCCATGGTGGCTATAGCCTGGTGCTCTGACTATGCATCTGACAGCCTATTTCTGTGTAAGACATGCTACTCTTAGGAAAATACATTCATTTCAAGAATACCATGACATAGAAATGTCAGAAGAAGTGATTTCTTCTTGTTGATAGATAGTCTGAAAGGTAAAGCAAGTTTATATGACTCTCAAAGGTCTGTACACAAGAAGATAACCCAGTCTGCAAGAAATCTTTTATTTATTCAGGATTGTTTGTTATATTTTAAAGTTTGTCTCCCACTGTCTTCTGACAAGTACAGAATCGGCACTGGTTGAAAAACCTTCTAGGAAACAATATATTTGAAAGACTGGTTTGATGACTAATCAGCATTCTGTCTTGCTCCGCCACATCCAGTCTAAAGAAGTGATTTATTTGTGTGTTTGAAGATGAAATGCAAATCTTGAGTAATTGCATTCAAACAGCTGTGTAGTATAAACTTATGAAACCACTCCATCGTACTGCCAGCTAAAATTGACCATCCCATAGATTTATCAGCAGAACACAAAGTAATTACTTCTTTGTCACATCTAGCATTTGGGAACATGAGGAGGAGGGCATTTGAAAAGCCCTAGCAGGAGATTAGAAAAAAGATGCACGTCTGACCCAGCAGTGATGGTGATTTTACCATTAAATTCACTGATAGCAGAATTAGAACAGAATTTTGTATTATGAATGTGACCTATTACCTCTTATACAGGTGCTTAGATATCACAAAGATAAAAAGTATAAAGGTAGTCAGAAAAAGGATTTCAAATGTTTGGATAAATACTTACAGTTTTGTTACCTGTGCTTTACATGCTTGTATTCTATTTTGATCTCTGCAGTCAGGAGCAAAATTGCGTATGACATTTGTGGAGAAAATAGAAGTTATGTTTCACAGAGCTCCCTGTTCAGCCGCAGCACTAATTTTCCTACAGCAAAAAAAATGTTTAAATGTTTTTAAGAAAAATTTAAAAATGCATATTTAAAAAAAAAAATCCATCCAGCATCTCTCTGGAAGGTGAACAGTTGCAAGATGAAATAAGTTCAGTACAGAAACTTGGTGCCTGAGTTCTGTTGTCACTGCTAGTTGAACATGTTCTATAGAAACAGGTTAATGAAACCTAAAAATCTCATTTAAATGTAATTCAATTGCAGTACAAACTGACTGAATCCTTTTCTGTTTTGAACCTTAACTTTTTAGAATAGGTCTAAAATCAGGAAAGATGTGCTGAAAGTTAAGCATGTTAAAGTTAAAATTTGCCTAAATGTTTAATTTAATGTGCAAATAAAATCAGGGATTCTTTTCACAGCCGATGTCTCCTCCAGAGGACAAAGGTGAATTGCTAAAGGAAAAAAAATCCAATTGCTATTGGATAGATGAATATCTAGAGGTACCACAGAATCTGCAGACATGTCAGATTTTGTGAAAGCTGAGTATCTGTGGGAAGGAAGTAGATTTGCTTTGCAGCGTTTGCTCGCCTGATTGCTTGCATTGCTACATAGATAACACCAGTGCTGTGGAGAACATACGTACATCATGGATCTTGTGGGAGACTACCTTTTCCCATTCAGCCCCCAAAGTACTGTGTTTTTTTAAAGTTTGTAAGATCACGATTGCTTTATTAAAAAAGAAAAAGAAAACAAAAAAAATACGTAGGCAATTTGCTACATACCTTTAAAATACTAAGTTATAACAGCATCATTTATATGGTTACATAGGAATCACCATTCAAATTATGAAACTCCCTCAATTTTTTGCAGATGGGTCTTCTCAACTTACCTTAGCTCCTAATATCACCCTAGAAAGTCCAAGACACCTCCGCAGTAGAAGGATCTTGCTGTCAGATCTTAAAGGATCTTAAGGGATAGTAGCACACGGTGTTAATGACAAAATACTGTAACTCTGTGTTTTTCTTTATCAGTTGCATTTTCAGGCCTTGGCTTTACCACCTTCTACTTAGCTGGAAAGTTACACTGCTTCACGGAAAATGGCCGGGGGAAGAGCTGGCGGCTTTGTGCAGCAATTCTCCCGCTCTACTGTGCCATGATGATTGCCCTGTCACGTATGTGTGATTACAAACATCACTGGCAAGGTGAGCCATGGAGATGCCTTTTTTCTACTTTTTTTTTATTAGCCCTGTATTTCTTTGATTTTTTTTTTCATTAAATCACATGAGTTACAACATGATAGTATGCTAGATTTTCCTTGCTCCTGGATTGATGATGAGGGTTTCAATGTCTGAAAATACTGCAGGGGACCTTTACCGTTCTGTATTTTTATACACACAATGTACATCATCATACTTACATACAAATCTACATCAGTGGGTTTTTTACATCATCATTCTTTACAAATATACATCGGTGCCATAGCTGTCTTGGATGAATCCAGCTGTAGGCTGGATCTGGCCCATCAGAGTAGCTCTGTCGTGTGGCCTAGTCCTTGCCTACTGCTTTTCCAGGTACCTGTTGGGTACGTGAGTAATTGCTAATACGTGGTTGCATGTGCATTAGACTAGACTGAAGCATCTGTGTGTAGCTAGTCATTGCAAAGATGCACTCAGTCATTTGTCTACATTCTGGTCATTTGATGCACATGATGTAATACACTGTTTTTCATTCAAATCAAAGTATATTGGGCATGAGGTGGGTTCATGGCCCCTCCTTGAGAAGTATAGAAACATTGCATACCAAGCTACATAGCACAGGTTGTAACAGATTCTGCCCATACTGAAAACCTTGCTGCAAAGTTTGATGTTTTCTGTTCTCTTAATTTTTTTGGCTGAGGTTGTGTCCTGGTTTCGGCAGGGATAGAGTTAATTTCGTGGTTTAACTTCAGTCAGCAACTAAGCACCACGCAGCCGCTCGCTCACTCCCCCCCACCCGGTGGGATGGGGGAGAGAATTGGAAGAGCACAAGTTAGAAAAACTCGTGGGTTGAGATAAAAACAGTTTAATAATTGAAATAAAATGATAATAATAATAATATGATAATAATAATAATAATACACAAAGCAAGTGATGCACAGTACAATTGCTCACCACCCGCCGACCGATGCCCAGCCAGTCCCCGAGCAGCGGCCCCCCCGGCCAGCTTTCCCCAGTTTATGTACTGAGCATGACGTCACATGGTATGGAATGTCCCTTGGGCCAGTTTGGCTGTGCCCCCTCCCAGCTTCTTGTGCACCTTCAGCCTTCTCAGTCGGTAGAACATGGGAAACTGAAAAGTCCTTGGCTAGTGTAAGCATTACCTAGCAACAACTAAAACATCCGTGCGTTATCAACTTTGTTCTCATCCTAAATCCAAAACACTGTACCAGCTACTAGAAAATAAATTAACTCTATCCCTGCCAAAACCAGGACAGGTTGTAATTGCTCCCGTGGTGTCAATTCCACACTTTCCGAAGTCAGGTCCTACTTAAGGAAGATAAATGTTTCATCTTCTTGTTACATCCTATTAAAAATTATTTTCCATAGCTACGGGCTGCAAATATTTCAAGGCTGATATTTAGTTACACTGTCTGGACGTTAGCGTGATGGATTCAGTATGGTACCGTACATGTGGTACCAATGCATGTTCATTAATTTGTAACTGCAAATAAATGCTGAATGCATTCAGTATGGATGAGTGGGTCACTGGAGCAGCATGCAGTGTCTTTCTTGATCATAAAGTGCAACCACAAAGCTAAAGAAACCTGCCACACAATCTTAAACCTTACCTATGTGAGGGAATGACAGTTATTGACAGAATGGGAGATGGCTTGTAAGACTCTAACATCAGCATTTGACCATTTGATATGTGGGTGAGTTGTATAAAATGTCTGCTCTTGGATGCACCTGCATCCTTAAAAGTCTACATATAATGAGCAACAGGGGATATTCTTAAGTGAAGCATCAACAGTCTGAAGGATGCTTAATCCTAATCTCTTTTTCATTTACTTCTTATTGTTTCTAGTGGAAACTTCGAATCTTCATATTTATGTGAGCATTCTCATGTAAATGAGGCATTATTACAATACAGTGTAACTAGAGCAGATACCTTTCAGGAGGTTTCTTAGTGAGGTTGAATTAACTAGCACTGACCTTCATAGCTTCAGGGCTATGCCGCAGCATCCTCTCTTCCCTCACGGTAGGCACTTCCAGAGTGTGACAACAGTCGGACCATCTGTCACAGGAAGACTGTTGTCTCAGAGTCCTTTAAAATTCAGGTGTGAGATGTAACGGATATAGAAGGCTATGCTATTTACTAATTACACACTTATATTACTAAGTTACAATTCTATGACTTCATTCTATTAAGTCAAAATTATACCACACCTTACCCTCCCACACTGAGTCTTTCAGACATGGACCTGGTAGAGAGTCTGGCAGGTTGTCCACATGGCTTCCTTCCAGCGTCTGCAGGTCAGTCCACTACTGTCTGTCAGCATCTACACTTTCACTGTCAGAAAATCCTACCATCTATTATTTCTTCTACCATTTCTTGACCCTCTTTTTCGCTGCCTTTGTACCTGCCTTTCTCCACTCATGTCTCCTCCTAAGTAAACCAGCCTGTAATTACTTTTTCCCTGTTTATCCCCATATTCCTATGAGAAATACCAGACTTGGTATTTCTGATACTGTTACGTAGGTCATCTTGGCTTTATGTGGAATTGCTGGTATGGTACTGCTGGCCTTGCAAACTGTACTCCCCTCAAGGTCCTGAGCGCTCCTTTCAGTTATCTGCTTCATACTGGTTATATATTATTTACGTGTTTTCTAAGACGTATCATTCTGTTGGTTCCTCTACATAGTTTCAATTAAGTACAGCATCTCTCTGTCCCACTGAGCATTTCTTATCTCAAACTGCAGTAAGCATACCAGAGCAAGACTCATCCATGCTTTTTCTTGTTCTGTTTTTTGTGCTCGTGCAGCATCCTGTTCTCCCATAGCTGCTTAATCACCAACCATTAACCTTGACATGTTCTTAAGCAGTCTCCTGGTTTCCTGCAGAGGCCTTGTCTTACTACAGGGCTCGTTACTCTTCTTTGCTCACCGACACTCGGAGTCAGAGACAGCCTCCAGCACAAAGCTGCTGAATGTGAGGTGCGTGCCTTGCCAGGCTGGCAGGTGGGACAGACAGCAGAGTTACGAAGCTCATGCTCAATGTGTGACACTTGGCTGGTTTGAACTCCCTGTTAAAAATAGAGCGAGAGGAGTGTAAATGAATGTGAATAGGAGTGTACAGGTTTACTCTCAAGTTTTGAACACATTTGCAGTTTGTACTATCTCTTGCCAAGAGTAAGAATTATTTTTGTACTGAAACATGTGCCATGAAGCAGATTAGTATGGTTATTTTATACATGATAGAAGAAAACTACACCCAAGGGGTTGTGACTGCGTCCACTACAGCTGCTTATATTTTTGTCTTTGAAGTTTAAGGAGATGGAGCTGAGAACTCAGCTCTTCCCAAGCTAAGAACAGGGCTGGCAGACATTATCCTGCAGGTGACCTATGCTTTTACCTGAAAAAAGTGCATTCCCAAGGGAGAGACTAGTTCACTCTGCAATATACAGCACAGAAGCTCAGGCCTCATCTTTTATGCTCAGCAGAGTCAATTGATTGTGTTAAATTACTTATGGTGGCTTTGTGATAGACTCTTAACTATGCTGTGGGGAATGAACAAGGACCATCAATATAATGTCCAAGACTTAGCATACTGTAGGTGAAAGATGGAGTATCCTTACATTAAAAGCCATTGAGTGGGCTCAGAATGTTAATATTATGAGTACTTTGTGAGCTCCCTTCAGTTTGGCTGGAAAATGTAGTATTCAAGATCTTAGTGTTGGTATTAATGAAATATCCTAATATTCACCATGAATCGTGAATGTATTGACTCCTTTTAAGTCTCTAGATCTCTGTATAGACTTATAACTCTGAAAATGCTAATTTACTCATTAAATAAGTGGAAATTTTGTATGAAAAAAAGTAAAGATAAATACTGAGACTGAAAGAATATTCTTTTTCCTTTATGGACAAAGGAAAAAAAAAAGAAAAAAAAAAGGAAGCTGTGGCTACCATGAGCTCAAACAAAACACAGAATTGTTGTCTTCAAAAACAGGAGTCAAAATAGCTGCCTGTGTGTTTGCTCAGTACTCCCAGTCAAGGTCAGTAAGCTAGAAATCTTTGGCATAAATCATGTAGTGAATTTGTATTACTGTGGTGCCCAAACTGAGGCCCAGAGTTGCATAATTTGCATGTAAGTATTTTGAAAGAAATTATCTAGGCAAGTTTTCAGCAAGTCTTGAAATATTGGGGAACTTATAGAGGACTGGCAGAAATCTGGTGTTTCTCTGTAATTAAAAAGAGTAATCACAGGCTTGACCTCATTGTTAAGCAAAATAAGAAAGCAGCTGGAACAGGATTCAATCAACCACAGTTAAAGGAGGGTAATCTGAGAATTGCAACCGACACAGGTTTATAGAAAATGAATCTTATCATAATAACTATATATTTTACTAGTTGATTGATATTGTAATAGTATACCATAGTGAAAATTCTTGCCCTTGGTACCTTTTGTACCATGACAGTTTGACAGGGACAGTCCGAATGGTACAAAATCAGTCAGCTACCAGTATGAGTAGGATAAGCTTCTGTCTGCTTGCAAATACTGTGTACGCACAATCACCTTTTAAAATCTTACTTGAGTCTCTACTACATTTGTTTGTGATAGATTTATGTCCTTTTGCATGTAGGAAGAGAACACAGGATTAGAAGGGATATCCTAGGTCGTTCAGTCTAGTCCTCTTCCTCAACAGACAACTCTGACTTGTAATCACATCCTTAAATTTATCCATCTCAATCTTAAATTTTTCAGGTTTTCTTGCCCTAGCTATTCCTGCTAAAAGGCTCTTCAGAATCTCACTCCTCCAATGATTGCAAGCCATTTATTACCCACTGAAAATTGAACAACATGCCCTTTGTCCTAATATATACTAGACTGACAAACTAGGGCATTTAATCCATATTTAACTATTTTAGACAAAAATAATTTGTATTGATTAACCCTTCTTTGTCATTAAACTCAATGATTAGCTATTTTTATTACACTGGTTTCTTTGTAACTGAAAGTAAAATACAGAAACACGGGTATACGCAGATGATATGGTGCTTAGTAGCCTTGTTAAAATAAAACATGGTGTCAAGTCATATCCTAGCCAGTGCCTTTTGCCTCACTTTCATTATTGTTTGCGTTCGAATCTGAGGCTTTCAAACTCAGTGTGTATTTTCAGTGAAGTTTTGCTCTGGTTGCTTGAAAATGAAACACAAGATCAGGCAAGTATATTAGCAAGAAGCAAGGAGAACCTGACAACAGAACAAATCCTCTTACCCTTCAGGTGCTATGCAGTTTCCATGGAAAACTTAAAATTGCCCATGTGTGAGAGCTGCAAATATCTCATTCAATGGCCTTATTTTATTTTATCTTATTTTATTTTCTGGTAGGAGTATGGGATAGTAAATAGCATCAAAGAAAGATATTGAAAAAGTGTTAAATCAGTTAACAGGCATGCTTAGTCTTTGACCTTTCAGGTGCTTTTAGGAAGAATTCACCCGGCTTGAAATTGTTCTTAAGAGCTGTCTTTCTGAGGGGCCTTTCAGGAGCTGCAAGTGAAATGAATTGTAGCTACAGTGGCCGACTTCCTGAAGGAAGATAATTTTCCATCCTACATCCTACCTGCTCCCTGTCTGCATTGGAGAATGCCTTCTGGAATACAAACCAGTCAAAAGTAGATCTGGCATTTTAGCTGCCATCTTTCCTGGGGTTAGTTAGGCAGAGACAAGGAGCAGACTGTAGTCAGCGCAATAGTTGGAGGTGTACCTGTCAGCGGGAGAGCTCTGGATGCTGTAAACAGCATAGTTCAACTGTATTGTTCGTAAATAGAAATCCTGGTGGTGGTCATTGTAAATCATGGCAAACTGAAAGAAGACATGTGGTTGCTTACCCTTAAAGGCTGGTCAACAGTGAGCTGGAACATCATCAATGTTTAATGCCCCATGGAAACCATTCTATTTCCCTTGTTCATCTCCTGAAATATAGCCAACCATTTATGTTTTGGGTATTCAAAATGTTGGAGATGTCCCCCCAAAAATATTGATTTTATGTGTTCTACGTGATTGTGGTATTCGGCTCCAAATTCTTTATGAAAATTTGAGGTTCACCTTTTCTGGATTAAACACTTCCAGGTCAACCAAAGGTCTTTTATTTACAGTTGTCACTACTGGCTGTCCTTTCCATGGTAACATACTTCTGGTTTTATTGCTTTTCTTATCTAGATGCTTTCGTTGGAGGGATCATTGGCCTCATTTTTGCTTATATTTGCTACAGACAACACTACCCTCCTTTGGGTAATACAGCTTGTCACAAATCTTACGTCAGCCTGCTAGATCAGAACCCTGTGAAGAAAGAAGAGAGACCTACAGCAGATAATGCTACTGGCCTGCCTCTAGAGGGAATAACTGAAGGTCCTGTATGACTTTAAGAAATGTGCAGAATGAACTTTTAGCCTTCTCACATTTCCTCCAAACTGGTCTCTTAACACAGTGTTTCTTACTGTACATGTTTTTTCTTTTGTTTCTTTCCTTTTTATAAAGAAAAGTGAAATATTTTATTTTTAATGCCATAATATCATCATACTTTTAAAGTTAAATTTTCAGTTCATATCGACTTACTGAATTACCTGTTTTCAGCCTACTGCAAACAGATAGACTACTTGAGGGAAGGGGAAAGACCATTAATAAAAACAATCCCATGTGAAGAATGGTTAAGAGAGTAATTTTAAGAAGGTGTCATTGAGGATAGGGTAGATCTGGAAACAGATTTTCTGAAGTACTGAGTGTCTCCTAGAAAGTTCTGGTCATCTTCAGCACTCATTGATTTTGATGTGTGATGAGTACACACAGCACTTTTCATCAGATGTTCAGCATCTGTTGTGGCCAGCCACTTCTTTATATAATTTGATAAGTTGGGCATCATCCTAATGTTTAACTTGTTGCCTTCTAACATAAAAATATCCACATGCTGGTAGAACTTCGTATTAATTGTCAAGTTTTGACAAGGTCATTCTGAGCTACTAATGATCAAGCAACCGAAAGGTATGAATGGTTTAAGTGTTTGTAAGAGCCAAGCCTCGTGCATTAGTAGTTCCACAGGATGATGCTGACATTCAAGAAATTCCACACTGTTAAAATTATCAGCTTGCAATAACATATATGTTCATAGGATGGATTAGAAACTTGGTATTACATCATTAGCAATTTTTTGAGAGCTCTTGCAGTAATTACCATCAAAACAAATGAAGTCTTTAAAACAAATTTTTAAAAATCCTAAAACTGTGAGGATAAAGAAACACAATGTTTTCTGTGAATCTTGGTGTGCCACGTTCATTCTTGTGTAGTGACTCACTGCAGCATTGGTGATCTAAAGAAATGCAAAGATTTTCATTTGTGACTTTGGGCGCACAACCATGAATGCTTGTGGTGGTCTCCAGCACTGTAACATATACAGAGGAATGCTGGAGACAGTTTTCCACTAGACCCATTCCACATTTTCAGCTCATCATGTTCTTGAGCGTGGTGTTTGCGAAGGTTGGCTTGGTACCTGAATTGAAACTCACCTGAATCAAAACACTGTTGGTATGAAGAAGATTACTAAGTGTATGACTTTAGTTAATTTATTATTAGTAGGATCCTGTTTTGTTATGTATGCGCTATGCAGTATACATCACATTCCTGTGAAATGATGTACCTTCGGATGGCAAAATGTCAGATTCCAGAATTTTTTTCTTAGATATCCTGTGAAAATGCAGGCAAATGTTCCAGACCACATCTTGGCAGTTGAACATTTCTTAGCTGGAGCTGCTGGTTAAAGCAATCAAGATAGCGTTGATCAATGACCATTATTACGGTGCTTTAGACTGGAGGAGACTGCTGCCATAATTATAATTTATGTATTCCTGTTGGAATATGTATTGGCCTTGCAGGCATTTTGTGATTCAAACAGCTCAATGTCTTTATGTAAGGCTTGTCATTTACTTTTCTCAAAGGTAAGCTTTGTAGATATTTTGAGAAGAGCTACTTCCTGATTGGCAACACTTGAATTTTTATAGAAAGCAAGTAAATTAGAATCCCTTTAAAAATAAATGTAATAATTGTGTACAAGAGGATGCAACCATACTATATAGAAACTTATATGATATTTGGAAGTAACTATAAATAGGAAATGACATTAAGAAATGGAATGTAATAGGCATGAACCCAGGAGGGTTCTGTAGAAATTAGGCCCGACCTACTTGTAAAACTGATACCAGTTTGACTGCATCAGTTAGAGGTAGGATTTTTTACTGACAGTTACATTATTCTGAGCTCTAGAATAGAGACAGTTACCCAAACATAACTGTGTTTTTGCTGGTGTATATATGCTAGTTCACAAAACTAGCATCAGCAAAGCAAAATTATTCTGAGATTGCATTTGCACTGGATTTGACAGAACACTTCTCTAGTGTGACTGAGGTCTTGTTCTAGAAATCCACACAGTTTAGTGGAGGTTTAATCTTTCTATAAAGTTTTTAAACCATCCTACAGAATTCTATAACAGGGATATCATTTTCTATTACTTCATATGGGAGGATTAATGAAAGCCCTAGAGTAAGGGTATCATGTCTTTACATTGTGTAGGGCTTAGCCATTAGCTTTTTCTTTCAGCAGGAACCCTAGTCTTCCAGGTTATATGCAAATGTTAAAAAAAATCTTAAATCAAAATTAGAAGTTTAATACTGATGCATAGAGCATTTTGCATGTTTTTATATAGATCTGGCTTATTCTCAAAAATGAGTGGGGCCTCCTATCTATGCTGTACACATTCCCAGTATTTTAATGGCTTTTGATACAAACAAGCTATCTTCTTTGGGATGGGGAAAGCTTATGCAGCCCTCAAATGAGTAGTGGGCTCATTAAAAGATTGGAATATGAAGTGTAATGCAGCATAAATACTTACGTTGCAAGAGTAATTGGTGAACTTTGCAAAGCAGTAAAGAATAACATATTTTAATGGGAATAATTAAATTGAAAGTCATAAAATAGACAATGTAAAAGCTTTGATTAAAATGTAATTAAAATTATGAAAGACTTAATGAAGTGAAACTTGTGGAGGGATCTGTAGGCGCTGTAATTACCAGTGCAAAGTCAGTGTAGGGAAGGCATTTTTGTGAATCAATGTATTTTAATCTCATGCTTTCTCAATGTGAAGGAAATGTAATGTTGTAATGCACCAATAAAACAACACATGAATGTGGGTTTGTACATCTGTGTGTTATCATTTTTTTGAGAAGAATAAAAGTTACCAAGTTAGTTTCATTAATAAACCACATGGAGTATTACAAAAAAACAAGCCCTAATGTGACTGCATTATTGATAAACAACAGTTCCAAAAGTCATTACTGATACCTCTAAAATGGATCAGCCTTCCTCCTTTAACCAAAATACACTATCCAACTTTTATCCAGGAAAATGTACAGTGTAATTCTGCAAGGTTGAAATTTTGAAATATTCAACCAGCTACACTGCAACAGCTCCCTTTCATCTGTCAAGTTCTATATATCAAATAATACTAGGAGTGCCACAATAACAAATGTGGTTAGACTAGAAAAGAATAAAAAAATCTAATAGAACATAGCAGAAATATCCTGAAACCAAGATAAGCACGAGATTGCGAACCAGTCAGCAAAATGTTCCCGTAGTGAATGCATATCTCAGGCAATGTGTTAGGAATAGAGCTGGAGCATTTATGCTGATTCATTCTCAGATTTTGTTGTGTGCAATTTAGTCTGATTTGGCCCTCTGTTCTTTCCCTGTGCATACCGCAAGTTCTTTCTATTTAATGTGAAAAAAAGAACCTCATTTTCCCTTCTTTCTTTCCATAACTAAAATATACTGTACTACGGATTTAAAAAAAAATAGATTTTAAAAAAGCCTTATTTTTTTTTCATGGTACTAAAATTCCATTGACTTCAGTGGAACTGCTCTGGATCACTAAGCACATCATATCCAGCAGGTGGAATAAAGCCTTCACAGAGTTTTTGCTCGCACTCGTACATTTCTAGGAGTATAATTAGCAAAATACCGCAACTAATTTGTCTGCAATTGTGTTTTCTTGTGTTAGCATATATCTCTCCTGAGTTAGAAAACTGTTGGGTTCCTCTGACCTAGTGGAAGGGGTAAAGTCTTGAACACAGCAGCACCAGGATGATGGGAGTGAAAAGGTTAGACACATGTTTCTGTTGCCTTTGATGTTCAGAATGCGTTCAGAATTGCCGCAGGCAATAGGTAACAATGATTATAAAATTTTGTATTACCTGCTCACCAGTGTTACTGCTTACAGTAGTACTGTGCCGGCTGGGACAAATACAGTACGGGTCCTGTATTGAAGAGTTATGCTATGTTTATATTAATTCATGGAAAGAAGACAGAAATTCTTCTCTTCATTACACCAGTGTAAACACTGCTGTATTGCATGGAGTTACTTCATAATAATACTCTTTTATCAAAGCAATATTTGAGATTTTGGTCTTCTGTCACTGTTGTCTTTCTTCCAGTAAACTCTCACCAACCTAAATGTGAAAAGGAGAGCCTATAGTCCCTGTCCAGGCACATGTGTTACATTGCAGTAGTCATCCTGTTGTGGGTGTGCTCTAAACAAAGTAAAGTTTCAGGGCTGGTGTGCCTAAACATTTGTCTTGGGAAGGATGGTCTAGAGATTCACAGTTACCATTTCAATAGGGCAGGAGAAAATCAACCACACTGAAGTATCATTGCTTCACCTTCAGGGTCCATCTGTATAACAGAGAATAGAGATGTTTAAAAGCTGCATGAATGTCTGTTCTTGATCCTATACACCCTCATAACAGATAATTTCTTTCTTGTAAGAGAAAATGCTAAACACTTGTTATTTTTCTCCAGAATTCTCATTGACCAAAGAGTCTAAGCATCCTCTCTGGATGTTCCAGTGTTTTTCTCTTAATTTTTTTCTCAATTCTCTTAGAAAGGCAATTATACATATAGGCAGCTCCCTTTATTAAGAACACCTTGAAAAATTCAGAACAGTATAAATGAATTTAAAAAATTAAGCATATAAATCAAAATTAACAAAATTTGCAAAGTTCAGTTTTACGCAGAGAAAGCAAAAGTATCTCATGCTGTTCAAATGTTATTTGTAACTATGCATTCAGTAGGATTGGTAATCTTTAGGTAATGCTGTAAAATAAAATTCAAGGTGTGCTCTTATGCTTTAAGACCAAAAAGAACAAAATTATATAAATAAACAACAGGATAGCTAGTGGATTAGACACAATGTAAAGATCAGTTAGAAATAGTTCCAAATTAGTTAATTGAATTGACTCTATTTTAAATACAAAATTAAAGCATCTACCAGGGTTTTATTCCCACAGTTTAAAGTGTATCTTAAAATTGCTAAGCAGGACCATATTGTTGAACAGTTAGAATTAACACCCGCAGGCATAACCTATAGGCATTTTCCATATTACTATTTCCCAGCTTTACAAGGTATATGATCTCATCTACTATCATCTGGTAAGCAGAATTTCTACATTGCTCTCCTAAGAGGCTAAAACTAAATTAGAAGTTTCCAGTAGGATACACCCGGTTTCATACAGTTTATTATATAGAGAACTCCTGTTCTACAGGTGTGCAAATCATTCCCTGATCAGGAACGTGCTCTGAACAGAGAGAAAACATTATCATTTTGCCATTGAGGTAAAACTTGCTCAACATGTATAAAATGTATAAAATTAAAGTGACAAGACTGGGCGGATAATTCCTGATACACTGAATTGAACTGAGATTCCTTTACAGACGCCTGGCACATTGGCTGAGATCTACAGGATTTTTGCTTAAACTTGCAGAGATAGCCAAGAAATCATAATTCATAGCATTCAGGCCAGATTTGAATCATGTTTAAACCCAGGTAACTATACTAAAGGCATCTGAGCTGCAATAGATGTACACTGAAGTTACAGAAGGAAAGAGCTGCCCATTATTATTTTGCTGTCAGATTCTGAGAAAACTTTCCAAAGGGAAAACATTTGGGGGTAGCCCGCATTATGCAATCTGTGTAGCAAAGTATGTATGGGGCATGAAATAGAAAATCCTCCTCGCTCAGTGCTTTGACTTGATAAAAACAACACAGCGATGCATTCGACCAGTTCATGAGTTTTGCAATATGTCAAGCATGAAACACAATTCAGCCAGCTATGTAAACCTTAAACCTTTGGACTGAATTTCTCTCTTTGTTCGCCAAAAAAGCTCTTAATTTCGCTGGCAGCTTTACAGCTGTCATCTGTTACTCTGTCGACTTACTAGAATTTAACACTTGATACGAAGACTCAGTTCACATAGTCTGAAACATGTTTATGTCCAGGAGTGGGTGGGGCTGGGCACACGGAGGCTCTGTTTTTTATTCCAATGTTTATATACGGTTCACTTTTATTTGGCCTCTTGTTCACAGGTATAACTGTGCTTTTTAGTTACCCGCCATGTCCTCTGAGCAACTTCAGGTCCCTTCTTGTTCTTTTCATCTCCAGAGCAGCTACTCTACTGATGAAGGGAGTGGGAAGAGAAGTGTTTGCTGACATCTACAGATACCTTCTCCTGGATGGTGTCTGTCTCCCTCCTCTCCCTCTTCCATCCTCTCTACATTAGAGGATTTCAAAGTGGTCTTCTCTGTTGTTTTGCTGTCTATTCTCTTGTTCCTGTTTGAAAACTGCCTTTTTCTGAAGTCACAGCTTTAGTCAGCTTGATATACACAACAGACACCCCTCCTTTGGGGCACCAATTTAATTCATAGACTGGAATGGTTTGACCTAACATTTGCAACTCTGTTATTGCCACACAGGGAAAGCAGCCAGCAGTTACTTTAGGATCAACTGTTTGGGTTAACACTCACTCTTGGTGTAAATGAGATAAACGGGCTGACACTAAGGGATCTGCACACGTAGATCAACACCAGTGAAATAGCTCACAGGATCACAAACGCTGCAACTTGAAAGAGTCTGCCCTGCACTTCCCTGCCCCTTCTGGGTTAAGCAATGCAGTGCTGTTCTCCAGTCACCCAGCATGCAGAATGGAAATATCTGCCCAATCTGCATGAAACGCATTCCAGACCTGCTCTGTGAGTGGGAAAAAAAAAGTCTCTCTCTCTTACCAGCCTCTGCTGCCGCTGCCCTAAGGAAGCCTGTAAGAGGAAACACTAAGTTTAGATCTGCACATTGGAAAATCTCAGGAATGGAAAAATCTGGAATGCTTGTACTTCCTATGAATAACAAACAGAGAAATTGAGACCTCTGAGTAGCAGTAGTCATACTGGGGCTAAACAAATTAATAACAGGAAACCGCTGAAATAAAATAGCGTGCAATATTAAGAATCAAATACATATGTATAATAACCTGTCCCAGCTTAATCCCTTTCACAGACACTTATCCCGGAGTGGGAGTTTTAGTATTTGGGGTTAACAGTCGGCCTTCTGACTACTACCCGCTGCTGGTTATACAGGCTGGCAGCGATGAAGTTCCAGAGAGAAGTCCTGAAGCGATCAAAAGGGACTTCAGGGCACTGGGGCGACTGGTTGAAGGATCGGGAGCACAGGTAGTGTTTTCCTCAATCCCTACAGTGGCAGGGAAGGATACTGAAAGGAACAGGAAAACACACCTGATCAACACGTGGCTCAGGGGCTGGTGCCATCGGAGGAATTTTGGCTTTTTTGATCACGGGGAGGTTTACATGGCACAGGGCCTGCTGGTGACAGATGGAGTCCAGCTGTCTCACAGGGGGAAAAGGATCCTCGCTCATGAATTGGCAGGGCTCATTGAGAGGGCTTTAAACTAGGTTTGAAGGGGGAAGGGGATAAAACCAGGCCCACTAGAGATGAGCCTAGGGGTGGCATGCCAATGCTGGGGGTGAAATCGATAGCCCAGCTCAAGTGCATCTACACCAATGCACACAGCATGGGCGGCAAACAGGAGGAGCTGGAAGCCATTGTGCAGCGGGAGAGATATGACTTAGTCGCCATCACAGAAACATGGTGGGGTGACTCTCATGACTGGAGTGCTGCAATGGATGGCTATAGACTCTTCAGAAGGGACAGGTGAGGAAGGAGAGGCGGTGGGGTGGCCCTGTATGTTAGGGAGTGTTTTGACTGTCTAGAGCTCAACGATTGTGGTGATGATACAGTCGAGTGTTTATGGGTAAGGATGAGGGGGAAGGCCAATGAGGCAGGTATCCTGCTGGGAGTCTGTTATAGACCACCCAACCAGGATGAAGAGGTGGATGAAGCATTCTACAAGCGGCTGGCAGAAGTCTATCAATTGCTAGCCCTTGTTCTCATGGGGGACTTCAACTTCCCGGACGTCTGCTGGAAATACAACACGGCAGAGAGGAAGCAGTCTAGGAGGTTCCTGTGGAACCTCTAAGAGGAGTGTGTGGAAGACAACTTCCTGACACAGCTGGTAAGTGAGCCTACCAGGGGAGGTGCTTCGCTCGACCTGCTGTTTACAAACAGAGAAGGACTGGTGGGAGATGTGGTCGGAGGCTGTCTTGGGCTTAGCGACCATGAAATGGTAGAATTCTCAATTCTTGGTGAAGTAAGGAGGGGGGCCAGCAAAACCGCAACCATGGACTTCCGGAGGGCGGACTTTGGCCTGTTCAGGACGCTGGTTGAGAAAGTCCCTTGGGAGACAGTCCTGAAGGGCAAACGGGTCCAGGAAGGCTGGACGTTCTTCAAGAAGGAAGTCTTAAAGGTGCAGGAGCAGGCTGTCCCTGTACGCCGTAAGAAGAACGGGCGGGGAAGACGACCGGCCTGGCTGAACGGGGAGCTCTTGCTGGGACTCAGGAAAAAAAGGAGAGTTTACCACTTGTGGAAGAAGGGTCAGGCGACTCAAGAAGAGTACAGGGATCTCGTTAGGTCATGCAGAGAGGAAATGAGAAAGGCAGAAGCCCAGCTAGAACGCAATCTGGCCGCTGTCATTAGAGACAACAAAAAATGTTTTTACAAATATATTAATGACAAGAAGAGAGCCAAGGAGAATCTCCATCCTTTATTGGATGCAGGGGGGAACATTGTCACCGAGGATGAGGAAAAGGCTGAGGTACTCAATGCCTTCTTTGTCTCAGTCTATAATAGTCAGACCAGTTATCCTCAGGGTACTTGGCCCCCTGAGCTGGAAGACAGGGACGGCGAGCAGGATGAAACCCCATAATCCAAGAGGAAACAGTCAACAACCTGCCATGCCACCTGGATGCTCACAAGTCTACGGGGCTGGATGGGATCCACCTGAGGGTGCTGAGGGAGCTGGCGGAGGAGCTCACCAAGCCACTCTCCATCATTTATCAGCAGTCCTGGTTAACGGGGGAGGTCCCGGACAACTGGAGGCTTGCCAATGTGACGCCCATCTACAAGAAGGGCTGGAAGGAGGGTCCGGGGAACTACAGGCCTGTCAGCCTGACCTTGGTGCCAGGGAAGATTATGGAGCAGTTCATCTTGAGGGCGCTCACAAGGCATGTGCGGGACAACCAGGGGATCAGGCCTAGCCAGCACGGGTTCATGAAAGGCAGGTCCTGCTTGACCAACCTGATCTCCTTCTATGACCAGGTGACCCACCTAGTGGATGAGGGAAAGGCTGTGGATGTGGTCTACCTGGACTTCAGCAAGGCCTTTGACACCGTCTCCCACAGCCAGCTCCTGGAGAAGCTGGCGGCTCACGGCTTAGACAGGTGTACTCTGCGCTGGGTGAAAAACTGGCTGGACGGCCGGGCCCAGAGAGTTGTGGTGAATGGAGTTCAATCCAGTTGGCAGCCGGTCATGAGCGGTTGTTCCCCAGGGCTCAGTTTTGGGGCTGGTCTTGTTCAATACCTTTATCCATGACATGGATGAGGGGATCGAGTGCACCCTCAGTAAGTTTGCAGACGACACCAAGTTGGGCGGGAGTGTTGATCTGCTCGAGGGTAGGAAGGCTCTGCAGAGGGACCTGGACAGGCTGGATCGATGGGCCGAGGCCAATTGTATGAGGTTCAACAAGGCCAAGTGCCGGGTCCTGCACTTCGGCCACAACAACCCCATGCAGCGCTACAGGCTTGGGGAAGAGTGGCTGGAAAGCTGCCTGTCGGAAAAGGACCTGGGGGTGCTGGTTGACAGCCGGCTGAACACGAGCCGGCAGCGTGCCCAGGCGGCCAAGAAGGCCAATGGCATCCTGGCCGGTATCAGAACTAGTGTGGCCAGCAGGAGTAGGGAAGTGATCGTGCCCCTGTACTCGGCACTGGTGAGGCCGCACCTCGAATACTGTGTTCAGTTTTGGGCCCCTCACTGCAAGAAGGACGTTGAGGTGCTGGAGCGTGTCCAGAGAAGGGCAACAAAGCTGGTGAGGGGTCTGGAGAACAAGTCTGATGAGGAGCGGCTGAGGGAACTGGGGTTGTTTAGCCTGGAGAAGAGGAGGCTGAGGGGAGACCTCATCGCTCTCTACAACTACCTGAAAGGAGGTTGTAGCAAGGTGGGTGTTGGTCTCTTCTCCCAAGTAACTAGCGATAGGACGAGAGGAAATGGCCTCAAGTTGCGCCAGGGGAGGTTTAGCTTGGACGTGAGGAAAGATTTCTTTACTGAAAGAGTGGTGAAACATTGGAACAGGCTGCCTAGGGAAGTGGTGGAGTCCCCATCCCTGGAGGTATTTAAAAGACGTGTAGATGCGGCACTTAGGGCCATGGTTTAGTGGACGTGGTGGTGTTGGGTTGACGGTTGGACTCGATGATCTTAGAGGTCCTTTCCAACCTTAATGATTCTATGATTCTATGATAAATATCTATAAGCTTCCAAGTCTCATTAATGCACTTACTTATATATTATAAACATCTTTACCCACAACACAGAATACAACTCTTAACTAGATATTACAGAATTGCCCAACTGAATCAAAAGAACCTCCAACAGGAGGTCTCAGGTTGCCATTGTCCGATACAGAAAACCTCTCACTCTTAAGCCACAGGGCACTTTTAAGAAATGGCTATTACAATTCATAATATTGCAGTGAGAAAGGGTAATAAGTAAAGAGAAGTGTCCAAATGCACTTTTGCTCTCAAGTTCAAGGGAATTCTTATCCTGATCCGCAGCTGGAACAGAAGCAGATTCCTGCTTTTCACATTTTTGGTGTTTTAGGTTGAGCAAATGCACATCTGATCTGTGACATGCTATGAGTGCGCTTTTACGAGTGTGGTTTGGAGACAACAATTCAGGAATATTCTTGCTTCCTCCGTGATGCCTTCAGACAACACAGTTACACTCATAGCAGGCTAATGTTTCACTTCTAAGAACCTTCTGAGATACAAAAAGCTTAGTCTATCCTGTCATCAAACATCCTCAGCCTGGCACAGGTATCAGTTTATCATCTGTTTAAGACAGCATGAATCCTGATGTGGCTACTTCAAGAGGAGACAAAGCATACCTAATAAAGCTGCTCTTCTTCAGACCACTGTCAAATGAAACTACATTGTTAGCATTATTCTGTGAAATACAAAAGCTTTGTAAAATAATGTGTTCCAATTCTCCTTATTCCACATTTCCAGCACTGTGACGCTACTGCAATTAGAAGCCTATTTCTATCCTCCAGCTTTCTGACGTGTGGTCACTGCAGCAGAATGGAAGGAATCTGTGAAATAAGATTCACAGTGTATATCACTAATGTGCCATCCTGGGAACCTCTGGTATGCGAACCATAGCTAAGGCCAATTTTGCCACTATTCTAGTTAGTATCACTCTCTCAAAGTGACTTTCTGACACCAGGCAGAAGATTAAGAGTGAAGAGATGCTAATTAAGATACATGCTCATTACACAGTTCCTGGAACAGATCTAAACAAGGGAATGTTTGATTTATTAGTCCCAACAGCCTTGCCCATTGGCCCTTGCTGGACACACAGAGCAGGTGACTCTCACTGAAGGCTCCCAGGAGTCATATTATTGTCAAAATTCTATTGAGCTTTGTATTCAATCCCTTGTATCAGGGTCATTAGGAGAAAGGAGTCCCCACTTTATTTAGGGCGATGTTTACAAATGATTTATTGTTACTCAACAGACTGCTGAATAACTATCATCTCCTTTACCAGACAGGCTGAATATACAATACTATTGTATTAGTCTGTATTCTGTGCACATCATTTCTTATCAGCATAACAGAGCATTTGTATATACAAAACTGCATTTCATCTTCATTTCCAGTCCAACGGATTGAAGCCACAACAAAAGATTCAGATGCGAGTTCTTATTGAAACCAATATAACACTGTGAAAGAGGAAGGGGAAAAGAACATTACAGCAATGTCACAATGTCACTCTAATCTGAGGTGTAAGCCTGTCTATGGAGTGAATGTGCTGGAATTCATATCTGCAGCATTGTCTGACAAAGATAAAGCAACTTAAAACATCCTCTGTATCAGTGAATGTGAAAAAGACTGGAGCTGGCCTCTTCAAACAAATCATTTCATGAAACAAAGGGCTAGAAATCATGTTTCCAAGGCTTGTTTGGGAAACAGGAATTCCATTTCACAAGCATGTGATGGGTTAGAAAATAGTTTTAATTCCATATGTTAATAAAACTCGGAATTTTAGGAATATTTTAATGGAAAAAGCTCACGATCTCTCCATACAGCTCAGTCTATAAAGCCCTCTGCCAGCGTATGGAGAGAAGGATTTCTACCCTTGCTCTTTCAAGGCTTCCAACCCACTCGTGTCAAGCAAATGCCCATAGTAACAGGGTTATTCTCACGTGGGTGATTTGTTCCTTCCTAATTTGATCATAAATTCTTTTCTGGGCTAAGAAACCTGCCCCAAAATGTCAGTGCAACTATTCTGTTTCTGTGAATTGTTCTGATGGGAAATAGTTTCATTTTAATTTTTGACCAGTTTATTTTTAGCATCAGCTAGAGTCCCCTCTTTTTTAATACTAAAAGAAAACTCCTGTGCTACTAACCCCCAGAGAGATGAGTACAGCTGATCTGAGTATTCAGTTCAGGCTAATGGAGAACAAGCACAATCACCGACAAACCCAGCCTCCTGCAGCAACATTTTAAGTAGGGGCTGGCAAGCTCAGGAAAAGGACAGGGCACGGGCCTATGGTGCAAGAAGAGGTGCTACAGGAACTCATGACTTGCAAGTGGATTTACATTTTACATGAAGAGATGAAAACAGTCTCTATTCTATTTGGGAATTCCCAAGGTAAATGGAAATAAATCAGTTGTGAGCGCATTTCAGCTGGGATATTGTGATGTTTAAACACTGCATGGTTTAATGCAGTGAAATTGTAGAACAGCTTCTTGTTATGTGTAAAGGGGGGCAGAAGAATTGACCTTGTTTCATGGCCCTTAGTTTGTGGAAGGTTTCTGCAGCAGGGAGAATTGGAGCTGATCACCTAGTGAACTTTTTCAGCTTCATATTTTTTTGTAACTCTTAATAAATGGAGAAGCACCAGGGTTTGTGTTCTTAAGCATATTTCTATCTGCTGTTAAATAAAGCCTGGCTTCTAACTTGAAGTGTACTGGTTTATAACGAATCAAGACTATTAATGTCTTCCAGCTTTACTTTTATGGAATGCTTATTCTGAAGAAGTCAACTAGTTTTCTGAACCTGTATCTATTTAATGCTTATAGTAGTTTCTAAGGAGTTACACAGAACTGTTAGGCAAGTAAGTACATATTGTGCCATTATGTTGTCCTTGCTAAAAATAAGAGGGAAACTTACTTCTACTACTATCTTCCTGTAAAACTATAGTCATGACAGGGTGGTTTATTGAGTTTAATGGCACTGGTAATGGCTATACAATAAGAAGCATTTATAATGTAGTTAACACAGCTATGAATTAAGGTGCTTATAAGTTAAATCATAGAAAGACTCCCTCCTTATGTTGTGATAATCCACTAAATAACTAGAGTCACTGCTGTAATTAGTACTAATGTTCAGAATCGTACATGAGGTGTAACATCCTCAGAACCTAGTGAAGTAAATCATACATTAAGGACTGTAAGCTTGCTGTTCCTCTGCTAAATCTTTGCTGGTAGCGTTGCTGACATTCACCTAGGTATGTCAAGATTGTGAAGAACTTGTTTAAACACCAGAACTAACAGGTGCAATACAATCTAAAACAATCCTGTGACCTGAATTTCAATGGCTTTGCTAGGAGAGATCAGGACAAAAATACATCTTCTTGTCAGCTGAACTCGACTAAAAGCTTTTCTGTCACTTTGCCATCATGCTGAATTTTCACTTAGTTTCAAAGAAGGGCAAGAGGTATAATTTCCTCTTCTCAGTGTGTTAAAGGAATAAAGGTTAGGTTCAAAGCGGGAAGCTAATCGTACAATGTTCAGGTAAGTAGAGAAAGATTCACAGACATTTTTCTCACAGTGCCCTCAGTGTAGCATCACAACTGATATTTTATGGTCCAGTGATGTGCTTTCATAAAACACACCATGTCTATCTTCAGACTAAATTGTGTGTTTATGTTTTGGGTCATTTCTAAATGCTTACATTAGTGCTCCCACTAACTTTTGTGAGCTAATGCTTCTACAGAGGAAAAAAACATCTAGAAGCTGAGTTTTTAAGTGTGAGGTTTTTTAAATGGGCTCTCAGTATCTTTTGTGTGTGCCGATTCCTCGCTATTATTAAACAGTGATTCCCAAAGGTGATTTAAGAAACTGAGATTCTCCTGCAAAGTGCTGGCTCTTAGTATTTCAGTTAAATGACAGTTTCTTTTTTGCTTTCAGCAGTACCGGATACACAGCTGAGCAGTTCAGATTTTATTCAGAGAAGCTGGAACTGGCTCATATAAGTGGGCTCTGAGCCAGGCTCCACCTAACATTGGGTCCTTAAATGAGGCTTAGTGGCTCTGGGCTTTCTCTATAGACAACAGACCATTCAGTACTTAAACTGCTCTAAAGGAGGTTTTAAACCTCCAGCTGCAAGTGAATCCCTGACTCTGTTTAGGACAAATACAGACATCTGTCTATGCACTTGGTAAGGAAAAGTTTAGACCAAAATTAATGTCATTACTGGTCATTAAGAATTAGAACTTCCTTTGATCACTGCTGAAATCAATGGAGGCCAAATATAGTTGGGGAATACTAGTATTATACTGTGCATTATTTTCTATAAATTTGTGATAAGGTGAGCTGGCAGGTATGCTTATGCTCTTAAACAAGTCATCATAAACTCAAATTAGTTCTTTACATGAGATAAACTTCCCTGAAATCTAAAAGTGGGTCAGTCAAACTGTTCCATTTCAACAAATCTTAATATCAATTATTCACCCTGATACTCAAGCTCTGATACAATCTTTCACTCTTTCCTGCTACACAGCAAATGCAGATAGTGGGATGGATAGTTGTCTGGGGTACACATAGGTTGAATCACTTCTAATCACCTGTAAAGGTTGGTTGTTTTTTTTTTTTTAATTCCTGATAACCTCCAATGAAGGACATGAAAGGGCTTGAGGGATAAAAGTAGCTCTCATCTTTCCTTTTGCTCTTCTGCCTGTAAATTCCACTAGGCAGGAGCCATTTTCCCCTTCTTCCTTTGTTCAGTGCTTGTTACAACAAAGGTCTTTGATGCTACAGAAGCAAGTTGCCATCTTGGTACTCTGAGGTCCCCCATGGCTCTGTAATATCTGAGCCTCATCTCTTCATCTGCAGCAGTGTAATTGCTGAAGCAACAGAATCTCACCAGTTAACCCTTTCCAGGGTCACAGTAACCAGATGTGAGAACACTCACTAGAAATTTAATATTACAAGTTATTGACTTGCAGGTTTTGTTCAATGAAATGTAAACCCAATTTGATATGAGAGGGTTTGTGTTTTTAGACAATTCTTTTTAGAGGCCATACTTACTATCACCAAGGTTTGTTCACTGCTTAAGTCTGACAGAAATAATTTCTCATGTTTAGGGTTGTTCATCCCCACATAAGTGGTGTCCTAGGAGGAAGTGAATAGATGACACTTTATTTCTTTATGGTTAAATGAGTCCAGTGAAAATGCCTTCCTCCTTCACATGGTATGTTTTCTAAGGAAAATATGCATGTCATACTGGATGCATGGCAATATTTCAGACAATATCTAGAGTTACATCGATACCATCAACTTCAAAGGAGAGCCACTGAATTTATTGGCACTGAGCATAATAGCACCCTGTTATTCCACAGCAAAAGCCTGAAGGAGCATCACTCTGACTTGCCTTCCTTCCAGAGGTACCATTTTGATGTCTGGTGTTTCTTGCTGGAGGCCTATTCACTGTGTTGTCTCATGCATAGCCCTTCCCACACGTTGAATATAATACTTGCTGTATGATCATCTTTTCTAAGAATATGTAGTTCTGCTACCCTTTTCCTGGACCTTCAGCATGGATTTGATCCTGCTGGTACTGACAGCTATTAACTCCAAAAAAAAAAAAACCCAAACCCCCACTTTTCAAGTCTGTAGCTGCTGTCCATGGTCAAACTTGCCTCCAGTATGGGAGAATGTGGTTGAAGTGCCCCTTCCAGAACTTCCCCAGGATGGGTTTCAGTGTGTCTTTCTTCGTAGCCAAGCTAGTAACTGCTTGAACAGGGCAAATGAATGTGAAGAGTAAACTTAAAGACATTCTAACACCACCACAACAATCAAAATTACACTGCAGCCTTCGAAAGCTGTGAAGCTTGTATGAGCCCTGTATTTATATAGGCTATAAGTCTGGAATATTTCAAGTCATTAAGTATTAATGCCTAGTTCTAGTTAGAATCATCCAAATTTTTATTAAGTGCTAGGTATTAAACAAACCTTTATTTCACATACTTAAAATCAAGTAGGTTAATTATTGATCATACATATTATTATGCTTTTCTCTTCCTTAGGTTTTGTGCTAAGTGAAAATCCTGATTAGAATTTGGAAATGAAACATAGGGTTACTCCCTGCTTTGTTTGGTGGATTGTTTTATTCATGGGCTGTGGTTTTTTTCCCCTTTTCTTATTATTTTATTGAACAGCTGAGGGCTTTTCATTGTTAGATGACCGTGTGCCGTGACCCTACTGTTACCTAAGTGTTCCTGGCTTCAGGGTCACTTCTTATTTTATTGAAATGGGATCACAACAGAGGATTGAGCTAGAGGAACAAAGTCAGCAGCTGACTGAGATGCTTTGAGCTGAGCATTTTGCTTTTGTGCAGGCAGAAAGCAGTGGCTGCCTTCATTTTGACTGCCTTATCTTCATTGCTAAGCAGAAAAGGGAGATTCAGGCAGTCTTTCAAGGCAAACGTTTTATCTTTTTGAAAGTTTGAGCTGGGGAATGGCTGAGGTAAGCCCCAGAGGCTTCCTCAATGAAGGCCTATTTTATCCCTTGTGCAAGGGCACACTCCAACAGCCTCTCCCTGAAGCAGATGGAGATTAATACCATTCATCTGGCGGGGCATAGACAATTTATTCTGGATACAGCTAGGAATGTAGTAGAAATGGTTTGCTTCAACTCTTTTGTTCATTCCAATTCTTGTGACTCATTAGACTGTAATGTGGAAGGAGGTCTGGTTTTCCTTCTAAATCTCAGTGACCATACTTCACTTGCCAAGTAGTTATTTGTCATAGACGCTTTATGGTTATATGCAGTCCCTCATTTCTGCAATAGTCCCTCATTTCTATTTTAATGAGGGAAGCCATGGAGTATGGAAAAGAGCTATATGCTGTGCACTATAAACTGTGATCCTGGGACTACAAAACAGGTGTTCCTTCTCAGGAGAAAAAGGAACAAAGGCAACTTGCGCTTCAGCATGCATGCTATACAAGAAATAACTAGAAGCATTTCCACTTCCTCCGCAGCAATCACTAATGACCTACTGTATTTCTGTATGGTCCAAATTAATGTCAGCTAGTTGTTTTACAACTTAGCAAGTCAGGAAATTTGTTACCTGTGAATGAAGGAGAAGACTGATTTGATAAGAGACTACAATGAACTCCAGAGGCTACTTGCGTGGATTTGTCAGCTCCACAGGCTGTGTTTTAAATGTAAGACTAAATTAAATTGTTCCATCTAGCATTGCAAATTATCTGTGAAATCCACAGGAATGTGGCTTTGTGCACAAAGATGAAATATTGCAAGCATTAGCGACCCATATAAGAGATTACCAGTGTCTCAGCTGGGGTGGCATCCCCTGGGTGGGTATCCATGGAATGCACATTCATTAAATGGGTGAAGGTGACAGCATGATTAGCCACCAGCATTATTAAACAAAGTCCTGCTGTGAACGGAAGCCTGTGAGACGATGTTATCAACATGGTGTGCGAGACTGGGAAACAGGTGTCTTCCCTGGGATACTGGCTGGGCATTCAGTAGGGTATCCCTCTTCCCATGGGAAAGCTTTTACAATTTTCTTTACATGTAATAGTGGTTAGACACCCACTCTACTTTGATATAAGCAGGAAGGACTGCAGTGACATTTTTCCCTGCCTCTGGCCTTGATCCAAATTCATTCATTAATTATGTCACTTTTGGAGAACATCTTTAATTTTTCAGGTTTCTTGCCTCCTAGTAGAAAAAAGTCTCAAAACTGGTTTATTGATATATTTGGGATCTTCTCCTTTGTGTATGTTCCAGGACAAGAACATCTGGAAAGCTGCAGACAATGACACTGATAAATTATCCTGCAAACTTTTTCAAACCCTCAAACCATGCAGTCTGAATTTGGGTCGCTCATTTGCAAATGAGTCTGTCTACCTTTGGTTAGATAGATGTACTGTAATGACTCCCTGGCACCTAGCTGCGGGCCATTTAGCATATGGTTAAGCTGGTTTCTTTTTGTGTCTCTAGCTGTTGGTCAAATTTAAAATCAGAGCAGCGTGTAAAGTGCAGTAGTGTTATACAATGCGACTGCAGCAAGACATCAGACCCTGGACCTTTAAAATATTTGGCAAAGTCTGAAATGGAGAGAAGATACAAAACCAGGAAACAAGGCAGGGCAGTGTGGACTACCTGTCAGAGTACACCTGCACTAGGAAAGTGGTGGCTTCCTTTGAAACCCCAGTCTAATTTTCTAGAAATAGCCTAAAATGTACATGTTCTACTCATATAAAAATAAAAACACATAGAGGAAAAAAAAAAAAGCAGTGAGGATTACTTCCATCACACATGACATGAAAGAAAATATTTCAGGGACTTCCACTAAATACAGTTTGTAATTTTCAGCAGAATAAAAATCAATGTGTGGGATTAGTTAAGTTTATTCTGAGCAGAACTTTAAGATCATAAAAATCATGAAGAATCACTGTAGAATATTTTATTTCTGAAACAGTAGGCCAAATTCATCACTATTGTATGACCTTTTGATTCCTAAACAAGGCAGTTCTTATACCCCCAAATAGTTGTCTAGAGTATTGCTTTTGGTTTTCTGTCTGGGGACCCTGTCCCATCCCTGGGTGTCAAGAAACTGCACACCTTTTCTAATGCTCTTTCTTGAAGTGCAGTGTGGAGCGTAATTGTGATGTTCAGCTTAACCTTTCACTGCAAAATGAAAACTCAGCTCCACTTTACCCACAGCCCAAAAGGGTTTTGGCTTAGGACTTCAAGCAACCTGTGACTTACGGTAGTAGAGATGAGTGCTTTTGAATAACCCATATTCTGAAGGTATGAAGCAGTTTATGGCCAGGGTTTCAGGCAACAACAGTCCTCAAATCCAGAGCTTTGCTTCAGGTTAGTACAAGCTCTTAAACAACCAGGGTCCAGGAGTTTTGCAAGGAGCCAAGCTCATTTGTTGTGCCTTGTTACAGCCAAGTAAATAAGTTCTTTTTAGTCCTGTATCCAAAGACTCAAAACAATGTTCAGGGCATTCAGAAGATGCCCTTGCACATCCTGAAGCCAAAAAAAGAGTCCACTGCAATTCAGCAGTGAGTTTGCCATCCTTAGGTGACCATCCAATTTGTTACTAATTTATTCTGGAAAGTCATCTGTCACTCTGACATTTCTATGATGGTTATCTATAATAACCTTACATACGTATTATTATCCTATATCTATATCCTATTATATCCTGTTAAAATTACATTAATCCATATTTATGCATGATAGAAAACACTGCATTGACTCGTAAACTATATAATTTCTCCAAGTTAAACCGCTGTTTACCTTGTGTTTAAGGGGGGGAAACTATTGCCAATACATAAGCAAATAACTATTTGCATAAGCAAATAACTATCAAAGGTGAGAACATTTATCAGCTAATATTAATCCCAAAATAGGGATTGGATTTCCTGGAAAGAAGCATTTGCTTCCCCAGCTCACTCAGTGTTATGCCTTTGATATTCTACTAGGAAACTTCTCTTTTTTTATTAGCATAGCTACTTTTATAAAGATCCACTGTTTGTAACTTATGCCTCTCTAATTTATTTTTAGCTTGTATATTAAATTTCATAGAACATAGCATGTTCCATTTCTCTGGTTAATCCTGCCAGTTAACATCAATAGTACTTTGCACATGTCCATCAGAACAGCATATTTTAAAGAGACTGTTGCTTCATAAAAACAAAATTCATTGTTCAAAGACAGACATTCATGTGGCAGCAAATTTTGTAGCTTGCTTATGTAAGTTCTAATATTCAGTGAAAGCCTTAATGATGCTATTAATAGATCATTCTTGTGTCTCTGGAGAAAGAAGGTTTTGCAAAACTGAAGACCCCTGAAGAGCAGCATTGCCTGCACCCTCAGCACTCTGCGGTGCAGACTGGCTGCAGATGTCCTCTGCTTGCGAGGATTCTGCCTCTTGATCAGTACATAGCATCAGATAAGTTTTGGCAGGAGCTCTAAAGTTTGGCTTCCTGAATGCTACTTCCATACCTCTTGAGTTTTTACCAACAGTTTATGTATGAACGGCTTTTATTTCCTCTACATTAATTTGTAATGAATTATCCATTATAAATGGTATACTTATCCACCAAGGGATAAGTCTGGAAATACCCAAGAAAGACTATGGATCAGTTACATGGAAATTTGGCTAAATAACATACATTTATCTTTACTAATGAATTTTAATGACCGATGGTGTACCAATCACTATAATAGTGCAGCTCTTACATTCCAGAGCAGGTTAAGCAACAGCTTAGTTGCAGTTACGTACCTATGCAGAAAGCTGGCAGCAAAATCTTTTCTACCAGGGATAGCACACATTTGGCACACCGCACATTGACACCTACCTCAGTGTTGTGAGGGATAGACTTACATGGCCAGAGGCTTAAAAAACCAAATGAGGTCAGGGTGAATATTTAACCCCTGGCTGAAGGTCCTACAACGTTATTACACTGAAGGTAGAATCTCTAAAGTAAAAATCAAAGCTTGGAACAAGAAATGGTGGTAGAAAGTCTGACACAGAAATAATCAAACTGGAAATAAGATACCACTTTCCTAAGTGAAGAGGTGTATTCCTAACCCTTTCTGATTGTTAATTATAAGCAGTAGTTAAATTATCACTATTTGAAGACTATACGTCAGGTCTGTGTGTCTTTCTAAAAGATATGCTCTAATGAAATCTCAGGTTAATGGGAAGTCAGGCTAAAGAAAAATAATCATATTTTTTTCTTGTTTAAAATCCATTAATCTATACAAGTGGATGATTAAACTTGCAACCAGGAAACAATCTCTGTCCTTAGAATTTGGACTCTGGCTCTGACAGGTAAAAAGGTCCAAAGGAAAAATTTCAGAGAAGTTCCTTAGGTTGGAATTATTTCCTTTTCATCAGTTTGCAAGGGAAGTTAGGTTAGGTCTTCAGGACTTACTGGAAGAACAAGGATGCTAAATGCATATCATAGATTTATTTTAGCAGTTTTAAACTTTTTTAACCCCTTTCCTCCCCCTCACTCCACAGTCTTTTTTGACTGACAAATACACGTTTAATTTTCCAAACATCTATTGCAAAAGCTATCAGGAAGAATTTTTATTGTATTTTTTCCTACATATTTTTATCTACTAGGACATAATGTTTTGGGGGGTCTCTTTCACTTTATAATTCAGCAGTATTAACTTGGTAATGCACACAAGCAAATAGGCATATATCTTATGTAGTAATTTGCCAGCAAAAAGATATTAGGTGGGTTTTGGCTCTGGATGCATGAGCTCCTGATGGAGATCTACCCACTGCACTGAAGACTTAACATGCTAAATGTAACTTTTTTCCATAACTTATCTCTGAGCCTATCTCCAAATTGTGGAGCAAGAACAAACCAAATTTTTAGATTTATATTCATTTAGACTTGATACTAATAAAAATACCTCACCACCTGGCATCATTAAGGTTCTCATTACAATTTTCTGATTAAACAAAGTCTGTAAATTTTTAAACACCCAAAAAGCAGGGATTTGCAGTAGTGATGCATCTGTTTTGGTAAGGATATTCATGTATCCTAAGCTCCTGCTGGATTGCAGCTAGATAAGGTATTCTTGGCCATGCACCGTCCTGGTAGCTCACTGTGTTCTTAGAAAGGATGATACACCTCCCATGGAGGACAGTGGTTATCAGCAATTCCTGTGCTGATACGGATGCTTTTGCAGGAAGCAACACATACCAAATACCTAAAGACTTGCATATTCTGCCATATATTTATACTCCCTTTCAATCATATTTATGCCTCGGGTTGGTGGAGAATTAGGCAAATCCTCCACATAAATAGGAGAAAGTGAGGGCTAGCAGTGATGTATATGGGTAGATTTAGGCTTAGATCTTCAGCCTGGTTACACGGGTAATACCCTACACAGCGTTATTCTGTGCTGTTTTCTTTGTGAGAGTATACTGTTAGGAACATAACAAGTCTTAATGTTCTGGGTAAATAATGAATAATATATTTAAAATATCAGTTTATACATGGGAAATCTGGAGGAAGCCTTGTTTCACAGAGGTACAGTTTGGCTATGTTTTCTAGGGCAAGAAAAAACATTTCCAGTGTGGGATGTGTCCTCATCCTGTCAGTTCTCTGGGTCTGAATACTTTCTAAAGTTTTGGGTAGCTCTTAAGCTGATTAGCAGTCACTTGTTAAATGCAGCGCACAAGTTGTCACTGATCAGTTTCCCAGCAAGAATCTCTCTAGGAGATGTCAGCCATCCTTCATCTGGCTTAGGGCACAACCCTTTAAGAAGATACAGTCCCCTCTATCTTCCTTTTCAGGCAAAATACCTTCACAAAACCCAACACTCATGAAATGCAGAAAGTTGATGCCTAAAAGTATTTGCCAATATCACCTTGTTTTGTACTGCTCTGTGGTTTTTGTGTTAGCAACACTGTAGTCAGGTAACAAACTCCATTAGTTTTGGTTATGATGACTGCAGTGCAGCTGTCCCTGCTTCCTGAAGTTTGTGTTTCTCAGATTTAGTTGAAAAACCCAACTTAGCATCTTCTACATCTACCTTGGGGACTGCAGGTGACCTCACCTCCTATACTATACATATGTTTGAAGAAACAACTTCATGTAGCCATCAGACCACTTTGGATAACCTATCCTACTGCCACTTATGAGCAGAGTCACCTATTTTTGATGCATCCTGTGTTGCAGTGGTGGAGTTGTGACCCCCAAACAAAGCTGTGCTTTGCATGCTCTTTCTGCCAGCTCTCATTGCTCCCAGCATCAGTTTTGTAACAGCCCTTCCAGGTCCCAGGACCTTTCCCAGCCCAGCCAGCGCCTGAAGGACAGTGCTGCTGGCTCAGCCTGAGTCCTGCAGGGCTCACCCTCCTCAGATCTGCTGGGAGAGCTGTGCTGTCGGGGGACTCCCCAGACAACTGGCTGAATTAGATGTATGTGGCAGTGGCATCTACTGTTGCTGTTTCTGTGTATTTAGGTCAGTGAGAGCGAGCTATTCGCACAAACACCCAACTTATCATCGAAGCACTGAGACTGGTATCAACTACAATAAGATGGTGCAGTGCTGTTTTAAGAGCATTTTGACAACTGTCAAGAAAGTTTTCCATTGCTGCTTTAGCTTAACAGCTCAGGCCTTTTCCAAAGCTGCTCTTCCCAACCTTACATTATTGGCATATTTGTCTCCTCCCTACTGTTACACTACTTGCCATGCTTCTTTCTGGCGTGTCTGGGGTGCCAAGTGTAGCTCAAATAGGTACTACAAATTTGATATTTTTTAAAAATTATTTTTAGGGATACCATCCATAACCCCAGTGATGTGTAGCATTTAAATATTTTAATTCTCACTCAGAATTTTTGCTTTTGTAGGCAGCAGGATGGGTTCCTCTGTATCTGTTTATCAGGAACTGCTGGGTCTATAAGGATTAGGTCCTCTTTCCTTATGACCAGATAACACACCACAACAGGAGAGCCAAGGGGTTATATGCTTCATGGACCACACAGATCCTTTCAGCTCTGATCTCTGCCTGCTGTAGGAATCCATCCTTACTCTCTGTATGGGATGTTTTGTTCCCCTGCTTTTCTAATGAACTCATCCTTTTCATCCACATAGCAGCCAACACATTTGACTAAACACCCCTCCCCATATGTGTTTAGGTCCCACGTTTTAGTGAGAGCTTGCTCTCCATGCTCCAGCTGTTTGCTTTCTATCGCCTGAGGCATCTGGCACCATCCTGGCACATGCACCAGTATCCAACACCATCACACATGGACAGGACACTTCTATTCTCCAACTGGTAATCACTTGTATGAACAGTTTGCTACTTTTCACCAAAAATATCATATTCATAGAATCATAGAATAGTTTGGGTTGGAAGGGACCTCTAAAGGTCATCTAGTCTAACCCCCCTGCCATGGGCAGGGACGTCTTCAACTAGATCAGGTTGATCAGATCCCTGTCCAACCTGACCTGGAATGTTTCCAGGGATGGGGCATCCACCACCTCTCTGGGCAACCTGTGCCAGTGTTTCACCACCCTCAGCATAAAAAATTTCTTCCTTATATCTAGTCTAAATCTACCCCCCTTTAGTTTAAAGCCATTCCCCCTTGTCCTGGCACAACAAGCCCTGCTAAAAAGTTTGCCACCATCTTTTATATAAGCCCCCTTGAAGTACTGATAGGCTGCAAGAAGGTCTCCCCGAAGCCTTCTCTAGGCTGAATAACCCCAACTCTCTCAGCCTTTCTTCAGAGGAGAGGTGTTCCATCCCCCTGATCATTTTTGTGACCCTCCTCTGGACCTGCACCAATAGGTCTGTGTCTTTCTTATGCTGAGGGCTTCAGAGCTGGACACAGTACTCAAGGTGGGGTCTCACCAGAGCAGAGTAGAGGGGCAGAATCACCTCCCTCGACCTGCTGGCCACGCTTCTTTGGATGCAGCCCAGGATACGGTTGGCCTTCTGGGCTGCAAGCACACCTTGCTGGCTCATGTCCAGCTTTTCATCCACCAGTACCCCCAAGTCCTTCTCAGCAGGGCTGCTCTCAATCCCTTCATCCCCCAGCGTGTCTTGATACCGGGGATTGCCCCGACCCAGGTGCAGGACCTTGCACTTGGCCTTGTTAAACTTCATGAGGTTCACACAGGCTCACTTCTCAAGCTTGTCCAGGTCCCTTTGGATGCCATCCCGTCCCTCTGGTGTGTCGACCACACCACTCAGCTTGGTGTCATCTGCAAACTTGCTGAGGGTGCACTCGATCCCACTGTCTATGTCATTGATGAAGATATTAAACAGTACCGGTCCCAATACGGACCCCTGTGGGATGCCATCACCAATCTCCATCTGGACATTGAGCTGTTGACCACTACCCTCTGGATGTGACCGTCTAACCAATTCCTCACCCACCGGACAGTCTACCCATCAAATCCATACCTCTCCAGTTTAGAGAGAAGGATGTTGTGGGGGACCGTGTCAAAGGCCTTACAGAGATCCAGATAGACGACATCTGTAGCCCTTCCCATGTCCACTGATGTAGTCACTCCATGATAGAAGGCCACTAGGTTGGTCAGGCAGGACTTGCCCTTGGTGAAGCCATGCTGGCTGTCTCGAATCACCTCCCTGTCCTCCATGTGCCTTAGCATAGCTTCCAGGAGGATCTGTTCCATGATCTTCCCAGGCACAGAGGTGAGGCTGACTGGCCTGTAGTTCCCCAGGTCTTCTTTTTTCCCCTTTTTAAAAATGGGGGTTCTGTTTCCCCTTTTCCAGTCAGTGGGAACTTCACCGGACTGCCACGACTTCTCAAATACGATGGATAGTGGCTTAGCAACTTCATCTGCCAGTTCCTTCAGGACCCGCGGATGGATCTCATCGGGTCTGATGGACTTGTGCCCCTTCAGGTGCCTTAGATGGTCTCGAACCTGATCTTCTCCCACAGTGGGCAGCTCTTCATTCTCCCAATCTCTGCCTTTGCTTTCTGCGGCTTGTGCGGTGAGGCTCGAGCACTTGCCGGTGAAGACCGAGGCAAAAAAGTCATTGAATACCTCCACCTTCTCCGTATCCTGGGTAACCAGGTCTCCTGTTTCGTTCCAGAGAGGGCCCACATTTATTACAGAGCAGTGTCTCTGTCTTATTGGTTTACTCTAAAATAAGTGCCCCCAACCCCAATCTCTTTCTGCAATTTAGCTAACTATTGCTCTATGTGCTGCTCTACAACATACTATAGCAGATGCTTTTTGCCTTGCAGCTTTGCAAAAGCTGGTGGAAGAAGTTAGTACTTTCATTAACCCTTTTGATAGCCAGCTGTGCAGGATTTTTTCCTGTTTTGGGGATTTGTGCTTGTCACAAGAACTGTGTCAATTTCTTGGACTTCTACACTTCTAGTGCTGTCAATCGCTTCTCTTTTGTTGTTGTTCCTTCTGCTGTTATTAACGAACTCTTTCCCCTGTGTGCCTGTTCAGCTTAGACCTCTTCACTGGGTAATTTTGATTTTTCTATTGCATTTATAGTACCCAAACTGCTGAGACTGACTGGGTCCCTTTGCCTTGCAGGTGCTAACTGCCTTGTCACGGGCTAATTCTGGGGGCCAATTGCATTTCTGCATGGCTTTTCTCATTTCTCATACCAGTCATAGTAAGGTCCCAGAAAGGACTTGCTTAGCCAAAGTTGTAAAATTTTTCCATTCAGTCTAATTGGTGAAACTGAAGAAAATATCAGTGCTTTTTCGGCTCCCTTTAAAGCACATATTTTGTATGCTTCATGTGAGTGCATGGCTCCTCAAACTCCTGGAACAGAATTGCATTATTTAAACTCATCTTCCTGAGTTAACTGAACACCGTTAAAACAGCAAGTGCCTGAAAAACAGATATTGTCAGAAACAAGTTGTCTTCTGACTAGATTTGTTAGTATCTGTAGCTCACAGGTGCAGGGTACTTACATATTCTGCTATTTACATCCTCTTTCCTTTCATTTTTCTGAGGCTTTAACTACCATCCTGCTACTTCTACTATCTTCTACTCAAGGTGTTTTTGTTAATTTGTTTTGCTTCTGCTAGCTGTTATTTGGGAATCACCGAAGGACACTGACAGAGGTTTCCATGCTAAAAACCTGAATTCCAGCTGCTGGGCTGGGATGAGGTGAATAAGGTGCTTTGCATAAGGCACTTGCCGTTTCTAACTCTCTTGCTTGTCAAGGTGGTTCTTCAGAGCAACCAGGATTTTTACCCTGAAGGTTGACAGACTTATCTCATTACCAATAGAAAGTTAAAGGCTTAGATGAATCCCTATAAAACAATCCTTCTGTGGACATCATACTTCAGAGAACTCTACTCCAGCAAGAAAGAATTTTGTCCTTTGTTAGAGTCCTATTTCTTCCCAATTAATACCAACTTGAGGTTGCTAATTGTCTCAGAATACATATGTACTCTCACCCTAGTGTGCCTGGCCTTTCTGACTGCATCCAACTGCAAGAATATGTTTGTATTACCTGATGGTTGAGTGAAGTTTAATAGATATCATTACTGTGCCAGTCAATAAAGAAATGAGCAGAAAGACTTACTGCAAATCATGTGTTTGAGGAGAGTCAACTCATTAATCTAATTATCTACAAGCTCTCTAAAAATGTCTTCTTGACTGTGGATGTTGAAGCATCAACTCAAATATAAGGAATTGCACAGCACTGAGCTGACAAACCCCCCCTCCATTCAGGCAGTGCAGCCCTGTTGCAAATTCCCGTTTTCATTGCTAACAAGCGTTGAGCAAAGAGGACATGCTGCCCCTTGCTGCTCTGTGTGTGAACAGAACAGCAATTCACAGTAATGTGTTTCTGATGCAGACGATGAATGGTATAACTGAGGAAAGAAAGCATCCACCCCAAAGAAAAGTTATCTTGGTTTAACAGTCTGTATGCAAAATGTTTGCTGATATTGTTAGCCTAATACGGTCAATTGTGACTGTATTACAATCACACTGACTATCAAGCATTACATGTGTGCCATTTTATCTCACTAAAATATAAAATACTAAATAAGAAAACAAATACATGGAATTTATTCTGCTTCATGGCGATAAAATTTGGATGGGGCAATCCTAAGGCCCATTAGCCTAGCCTACTGGCTTTTAAACTACGAAGTTGTCTGTGTACCGGACTCCTTCCACAGTTTGTGTTGTCCTTTTGGGAGGAGTAACAGTGTCTCTCAGGGCAGAGAAGTGACCTTGACTCTAAGGATGAAGCCTGGAGAAGCTCCTCAGCCAAAGCAGACACCAGCCAAGATTTAATTTCAATCAGCCTAAGCCCTGAGGCTGCTCTGAGCTTGATAAAAATGCATGGCAATTTTGGCTCTAGGTCCATGCATAGCTGAGGAAGAGCAAGAGCACAAACCACAGCAGGAGGTGTGTCGGGTTTACTGGCAGACAGTCTGATTGCTCAGCACTCAGGAAGTTCCTTTAAAGCAAGTTTTGCTGATGTTTTCAGTGCCAGGAGGGCTCGATAAAGAGTTGCTGCAGAACAGACCAATAAAGCAGTAGCCCATGTGAAACTATGGGCTTTCAGTATTAGGATTTAAAAGTAACCCCAAAAAGGATGGATGTTTCTTTCTTCTAGAGAAGAAAAAACACACAAAAGGTTATTAGCTTACTGGGAACTTTATAAAAGGAACTAAACACAGATGAACATAAAATTAAAATTTTATAGAAATGCACTGGATAATTAGTTTTATAGGGGCTTAATTAGAACAAATCCTTTCCCCTTGCCAATAATGGTAATTATAAAGATCTTGATGCTTTAATAAATACACTTGATAAGGAGAAGTTGGACTTAAGGAATATTGAACTATTATCATAAAATGAGGAAACAGTTGTATGGGGAAAATGATCTTAGGGAGAGCCCTAAACCATCATAACGTAGTTCATAGAAGTGGTATCAAGTGAGCTATGATGATTTGCCCAGCAAGTCCAAGGGTATCTCAAGCTAATATGTTTAGCCCAAAGTAAACACAGTCATCTTTAATATTTATAGAATATTAAAGAACATATTTAAAAATGGAAAAGGGAAATGACGAAGTGCTGAAAGCCAGTTTCATAATGGAGCTTTAAAAATGCACCTGAAGTTCTTGTGAGTGCATGATTTAGGCCCTTGTAACACCCTGCTTACATGTTCTAAATGGATAATTTTGCTTCTAATGACATGCTTATATTTAAACAGACAGTTAAATCCTTCTCAGCTCTTTTGGACTTGCAGATAGGGACTCCAGTACAAAACAAACAGATGAACCTTCAATTTTCAGGCTATTGAAAATTTGAACTTAAAGTAATAGTTTTTCACCTCTAATTTCTTACAGTCTTTAAAAGGTCTGCATTAAATAGTTAACTTTGTCCATCCTGCTAACAGAACAAAGGCTGTACTATTTTCTTTGGGAAAGTTTTCCAATCTGAGACATATTGAATTAGGAATATTTTCTAATATTTTAGTTGAAATTTACTATTTTTTTAAAAACTTCTCCAGGTTTTAGTCTCATGTCATATCTTGTTTATTTCAGATCGCAGTTCTCATTCTTTTGCTGTCTGGATATACAGAAATTTAAAAATGTTCTGTTCTCTCTTTCATCATTATCTAAGAGAGATGTAGTTTTTGTATAGTTAAATCTAACATTTTTTTTAAAAAATCCATCATTTAGGAAGGCAAAACCATTTCATGTCATCAGTTGTGTGATGTGAATTACACAAAACTGTGAAACAGACGTAACAGCTTTTACAGTTTGTCTCCTATGGCCTTATCCTAATAACCTCTGTAGTACAGAGCTGTGCACATTAAGCTTTTTACTAGCTTTATAATGAGGAGCTGGCTAACGTGGCTCAAAGCCTTGCACCTACAAGTTTATTTTGAAAGAAGCAACGAGGGATAGCCAAATCCTGAAACTCCTATTGAAGTTGATAGGAAATTTGGAGTGGCTCAGAATATCTGGGTGGGCTTTGGATTTGTGATGCAAATGCAGATTTGATCTTCATTTGTGTTGAAAGACTGAACCAACCTTACCTTCGGTCATCTTAAAATAAGCTGTAGCTTTGTATCAGGTAATTTGATTAAAAATTTAAAATCCATGAGATGGGCAAAAGGTTTCTTGCAAAACCATTTGGTGGTATGAATAGTATATTCACCAGCACATTTGAAATGAAACGAGATCTCAGGAATTTACTCAAGTACTTCAATAAGCACACAAATGGGAGTATCATTCTGTTTTTTCCAACCTGCAGAGGCTGTGCTACTTCTGTGTAAGGAAAATAAGAGGAACTCGCAGAGCTTTCATCCAGACACCAATGCTGTCCCCAGAATCAAATCAGACCTTGTCTTTTTTCCACATTCTTGTACCTTCTTGAAGTATAAAAGGTGGTGGGTATGAGCAGCTGCAGTGGAGTCGGAGTGTAGCTCTTCAAGTGATTTTCAAGGACATGCATGCCATGGTCCAAACACTGCAATTAGATCTCTGTGTGCTGCCAGATCCATTGCTAAAGGCAGCGAGGCTTGATGCCCCCTGGAGTTTTTAATTTGCAAGATCTGGACTGTCCTGAAAGACAGACCATAATAAGAAGTCTGTGATCAGAACCTAGTGGCCAGGGCTTATATCCAAACTACCCTGAGCTTTTCAAAGATGTTTGGGCTCGTTGTGTTTCCATCCGGCCCATGGCAGTTGCTACAGGTCTATCATCAGCAATCTTCACCAGCTCCAACACGGACTCGCTTGGTAAACATGTTACTTGAAACTAGAAAAAATGGAGTTGTAGGTAGTTAACACAGCAAATTCATGCAGGAGACTGAGGACTGTCATGGCTGGCTACCACAGCATTGACCACAGGTTCAGTTTTGGCATCCCAGCAAGGTTGATGAGAACATTCCTGGCCTGGTCCTTCTGCCAAGGTTAAATTTCTGCAGCAAATGTCCCCGCACGAATACCTCCAAACACTAAAAGACGCTTGGGCACATAGCATACTTGTCTGGATACTAGTACTTCTTTCCGAAAATATGGATATAATCTCCTTCCAAGTGATTGGAAAAGGGTGCATTTCTGTCTCACCAGTAAATCACACAAAGTGACTTAGCAGCAGTTTTGTATCACAGAAGGTTAATGAAAGGGAAAATGGAAAGCGTTCAGATAATAGCACCACACCTTTTTGCTCTGAAAGTGTTTCTGTTTATACTGTCATTATTTTGGTCTTTAAACAGACTAAGAAAAAATATTAAAACAAGTTTATGGAGTAGGAAGCTAACCAGTGAATGGGAAACAGTTATTATGAATATTTATGTAATGTGTAATGAAGACCACATGCGAGTAAGGACATTGATTTAGTTTGGGGAGGGGAGAGAAGGGCCTTTTGTTAATAATTTACTAATTTGACAAGACGAAGGCTGAAATTTAGGCACAGAAAAATGGACAGACTCACCTGAGGCCATGCAGCAAGTTGGTAGCTAAATGTGGAATACTGCCCACAGCTCCTCAGCCTGTAGGTGCCTTCTACTCTATAAAGGATATCCATAGGCAGAAACACTCAGCAAATTCACAGGCAGTTACATGCTCCAGGCTCGGATTCCTCGGATCATTTACATCCATCACTTGCAATTTGTTGTATTAATTCCACCAGCTCAGCACAAAACCTTGAGATTTGTCACAGAACTAATGCTATCGTTAATCTCATGATCTGTCCAGTCAGAGCTGCCACCAGCTTAATTGTGCTGTAAGGAGCTGCTGATGAAAAATTACAATCTGCAGAGAAGGGACAAGTGAATACCAAAGCTTCAAGTCATTTCATTTTGTATAAATATCATAAGGTCTAATTGTTTATATGGAACCTTTTGAGTCTGAACAGCTGCAAGACAATAGAAACAACTGTTCTTTAATCTCTGAGGTTTTTTGGCATAAACCTTTAGATGCTGAAGTGTGGAAAGGAGAGACCGAGAGATGCAGATCTCTAAATCATCCTGTCATAGAATCATAGAATCATTAAGGTTGGAAAAGACCTCTAAGATCATCGAGTCCAACCATCAACCCAACACCACCAGGCCCACTAAACCATGTCCCTAAGTGCCTCATCAACACGTCTTTTAAATACCTCCAGGGATGGGGACTCCACCACTTCCCTGGGCAGCCTGTTCCAATGTTTCACCACTCTTTCAGTAAAGAAATCTTTCCTCACGTCCAATCTAAACCTCCCCTGGCGCAACTTGAGGCCATTTCCTCTCGTCCTATCGCTAGTTACTTGGGAGAAGAGACCGACACCCACCTGGCTACAACCTCCTTTCAGGGAGTTGTAGAGCATGATAAGGTCTCCCCTCAGCCTCCTTTTCTCCAGGCTAAACAACCCCAGTTCCCTCAGCCACTCCTCAGAAGACTTGTTCTCCAGACCCCTCACCAGCTTCGTTGCCCTTCTCTGGACACGCTCCAGCACCTCAATGTCCTTCTTCCAGTGAGGGGCCCAAAACTGAACACAGTATTCGAGGTGCAGCCTCACCAGTGCCGAGTACAGGGGCACAATCACTTCCCTACTCCTGCTGGCCACACTAGTTCTGATACCGGCCAGGATGCCATTGGCCTTCTTGGCTGCCTGGGCACACTGCCGGCTCGTGTTCAGCCGGCTGTCGACCAGCACCCCCAGGTCCTTTTCCGACAGGCAGCTTTCCAGCCACTCTTCCCCAAGCCTGTAGCGCTGCATGGGGTTGTTGTGGCCGAAGTGCAGGACCCGGCACTTGGCCTTGTTGAATCTCACACAGTTGGCCTCGGCCCATCGATCCAGCCTGTCCAGGTCCCTCTGCAGAGCCTTCCTACCCTTGAGCAGATCAACACTCCCGCCCAACTTGGTGTCGTCTGCAAACTTACTGAGGGTGCACTCGATCCCCTCATCCAGATCATCAATAAAGATATTGAACAAGACTGGCCCCAAAACTGAGCCCTGGGGAACACCGCTCGTGACCGGCTGCCAACTGGATTGAACTCCATTCACCACAACTCTCTGGGCCCGGCTGTCCAGCCAGTTTTTCACCCAGCGCAGAGTACACCTGTCTAAGCCGTGAGCCGCCAGCTTCTCCAGGAGCTGGCTGTGGGAGACGGTGTCAAAGGCCTTGCTGAAGTCCAGGTAGACCACATCCACAGCCTTTCCCTCGTCCACTAGGCGGGTCACCTGGTCATAGAAGGAGATCAGGTTGGTCAAGCAGGACCTGCCTTTCATGAACCCGTGCTGGCTGGGCCTGATCCCCTGGTTGTCCCGCACGTGCCTTGTGAGCGCCCTCAAGATGAACCGCTCCATAATCTTCCCCGGCACCGAGGTCGGGCTGACAGGCCTGTAGTTCCCCGGACCCTCCTTCCAGCCCTTCTTGTGGATGGGCGTCACATTGGCAAGCCTCCAGTTGTCCGGGACCTCCCCCGTTAACCAGGACTGCTGATGAATGATGGAGAGCGGCTTGGCGAGCACCTCCGCCAGCTCCCTCAGCACCCTCGGGTGGATCCCATCCAGCCCCATAGACTTGTGAGCATCCAGGTGGCGTAGCAGGTCGTTGACTGCTTCCTCTTGGATTATGGGGGGTTCATCCTGCTCGCTGTCCCTGTCTTCCAGCTCAGGGGGCCAAGTACCCTGAGGATACCTGGTCTGCCTGTTAAAGACTGAGGTAAAGAAGGCATTAAGTACCTCAGCCTTTTCCTCATCCTCGGTGACAATGTTCCCCCCCTGCATCCAATAAAGGATGGAGATTCTCCTTGGCTCTCTTCTTGTCATTAATATATTTGTAAATACATTTTTTATTGTCTTTAACGACAGCGGCCAGATTGCGTTATAGCTGGGCTTTTGCCTTTCTCATTTCCTCTCTGCATGACCTAACGAGATCCCTGTACTCTTCTTGAGTTGCCTGCCCCTTCTTCCACAAGTGGTAAACTCTCCTTTTTTTCCTGAGTCCCAGCAAGAGCTCCCCGTTCAGCCAGGCTGGTTGTCTTCCCCACCCGTTCTTCTTACGGCGTACAGGGACAGCCTGCTCCTGCGCCTTTAAGACTTCCTTCTTGAAGATCGTCCAGCCTTCCTGGACCCGTTTGCCCTTCAGGACTGTCTCCCAAGGGACTTTCTCAACCAGCGTCCTGAACAGGCCAAAGTCTGCCCTCCGGAAGTCCATGGTTGCGGTTTTGCTGGCCCCCCTCCTTACTTCACCAAGAAGCGAGAATTCTACCATTTCATGGTCGCTAAGCCCAAGACGGCCTCCGACCACCACATCTCCCACCAGTCCTTCTCTGTTAGTAAACAGCAGGTCGAGCGAGGCACCTCCCCTGGTAGGCTCACTTACCAGCTGTGTCAGGAAGTTGTCTTCCACACACTCCAGGAACCTCCTAGACTGCTTCCTCTCTGCTGTGTTGTATTTCCAGCAGACGTCCGGGAAGTTGAAATTCCCCATGAGAACAAGGGCTAGCGATTGAGAGACTTCTGCCAGCCGCTTGTAGAATGCTTCATCTGCCTCTTCATCCTGGCTGGGTGGTCTATAACAGACTCCCAGCAGGATACCTGCCTCGTTGGCCTTCCCCCTCATCCTTACCCATAAACACTCAACCGTATCATCACCACAATCGTTGAGCTCTAGACAATCAAAACACTCCCTAACATACAGGGCCACCCCACCGCCTCTCCTTCCTCGCCTGTCCCTTCTGAAGAGTCTATAGCCATCCATTGCAGCACTCCAGTCATGAGAGTCACCCCACCATGTTTCTGTGATGGCGACTAAGTCATATCTCTCCCGCTGCACAATGGCTTCCAGCTCCTCCTGTTTGCCGCCCATGCTGTGTGCATTGGTGTAGATGCACTTGAGCTGGGCTATCGATTTCGCCCCCAGCATTGGCATGCCACCCCAGGCTCATCTCTAGTGGGCCTGGTTTTATCCCCTTCCCCCTTCGAACCTAGTTTAAAGCCCTCTCAATGAGCCCTGCCAATTCATGAGCGAGGATCCTTTTCCCCCTGTGAGACAGCTGGACTCCGTCTGTCACCAGCAGGCCCTGTGCCATGTAAACCTCCACGTGATCAAAAAAGCCAAAATTCCTCCGATGGCACCATCCCCTGAGCCACGTGTTGATCAGGTGTGTTTTCCTGCTCCTTTCAGTATTCTTCCCTGCCACTGTAGGGATTGAGGAAAACACTACCTGTGCTCCCGATCCTTCAACCAGTCGCCCCAGTGCCCTGAAGTCCCTTTTGATCGCTGCAGGACTTCTCTCTGGAACCTCATCACTGCCAGCCTGTATAACCAACAGTGGGTAGTAGTCGGAAGGCCGTACCAGACCAGGGAGCTTCCTAGCAATGTCTCTGACCTGGGCCCCAGGGAGGCAGCAGACTTCCCTGTGGGATGGGTCCGGTCGGCATATAGTGCCCTGTCATATAGTTGTATTTGATTCCTCATTACATGGGGTCAACAGCCCCCCATAAGTCCAGTTCTGTGATATTTTTAAGTACTTTCTGAAATCTAGCCATGCTCAAAGCCCTACAAATCAGCTTCCAAACAATAATTTTTATTTTTTTTTCATTTTTGATAATTGTTTGGCTGCATTCAAAGTTTTACAATGCTAGATAGCTCATTCTTTAACTTAGGTCTGCATCTTCTCTTGTGTATATGACAAGTATATCACTGTATCCTTAAAATCTATGTATCAGTGAATTTCAGACATTATTTAAACATACTACTAATAGCAGCAGTTCTGTAATTACAGTCTAGCTTCAAGTGACCTGAGGGAAGTAGGTAGACATCTCGGGTAAGTAAGAACTAAATTCTGTTCTCTTTACAGGTAGGGAGAGGTGGCCATGGTCTCAGCATGCTTTGCTGAGAGCCCTCCTTCACATGCTCTCTCCAGGTAGTGAGCAATGTAGTCTTTGAGAACACAAAGTTGGAATTTTGTTAATGAATTCCAAGTCCTGTCTGGTTGCCAGCTGTACTGATTTTATTTGCCTACAGCACAGGGGCTACCTCAGCTGGCTATCTGCCAGTGCACCCTTCTGATTCAATCTTGCATGGCAATCCATCTATGCGAATGGCTTTTCACAAGTTACACTGGTTTTGCACAGTGTTTTACTTCATTTGGCTTCAGCAATTAATTAAATTTGTTGATTTCATTTTGATATTAGCAAAGTACTCCTGGGTTTTCAGAGTTTCTGTCTCTACAGGGGTTATCTCAATTTTTTTTGTGATGCATGCCAGTCAGAAAAAGCCTGCAAATAAATTTCCATCAGAATGGCTTTTGAACAAAAAGATTTTTCAATCAAAATATTTCAATTTTCATTAAAATAGTCACAAGGGTTATAGATCAAAAGCTATACATTTAAAAAATGAACATATTTTCGATCTTGGTTATATTGTTCATAGGAGAAAAATAATTCTCAGCAATGAATCAAAAATACTCTTCCACTTGAATTTAAAAGCCTCAAAGCACCAAAATATTACATGACCTAAACTCCCAGTCTAATTTGCCTTACCAAGTCTCCCTTCAGTGAAGTCTTGGGACTATTTAGAACTTACATAATTAACAGAACAGTTCTAATACCTTTGGACTTACCACCTGCTCAGCATGTCCTACGATGATGGAGACTTACACCATGTCTATTCCTCCTTCTCATTGAATGTCATTACTCTCTCTAATGGCTAATAAATGAACTTTTTGGTAAATGGCAATGTAGGAGAGTGTGCTTTTCTATACCTTATTTTAACATTTAGTGATATATACAGTGGTGTTCTGTGCTTTTGTTGTTGAATGCTGCATGCATTTTTAAAAGAGTTTCTCAGCATATTCTGTCCTCATTTGACAAACATTCCCGAACTTATATTAAATATAGGTGGTTCTGATATGCACAGTTAAATGCCGAAAGTGAAGGCTTACATGAGCTGATGAGAGAGGGAATTGCTGCTTTGATTTAACAGATACTGATTAGCCTAAAAATATTCACTGAGGATAAAACTAAAAGTAAATGGAAGGAAAATTGGGTAATCATGATCTCATAATACTGCAGGATGTGAGTGGTTTGAATAACAAGTTTGGCAGTCTCTGCAAGTACGTAGAAAAATTGACACTAGGGTTACTCAGTGAATGGTTATTAATTAATAATTAGCTGTGATAATATGTTTAGCCTTTACAGTACAGAAAATGGAGACACAATCTATTTCCAGAGGTTATGGCCAAAATACATAATTTTTATTAAATCATCATTTGTGAAGGGTCTGATTTCCCTCGTGTGTTTCTGTGCTTTTCAAAAAAATAGTTTCTTTAGCTATTTCCTATCTCAAACAGTAACTCCCAGAATAGCTGGACACAAACACTTCAAATAGGCTATTTGAAAAGATAAAGAGTATTTTACAAGTAAAAAGAGGGGCGTAAATGAGTGGGAGAGAGAAAGTTGTTTTACAGTCCAATAATTTAATCATAATACCAAAGATGTGTAGATGAGAGAGAGGCATCAAAAGGAAAAGTATTTCTACAGTGGTCTGTGCTCTATAATAAAAACAGTACACTTCTACCTATTTTGTTAAAGTTTAGTATTCTTTCCTTCCTTGGAAGATGCCCAAGTTTGCTAATAATGAAAATTCATTTTGTTCCCAACAGCTTTAATATTAAGCAAGCTGTGTATGGGTAAAATTCCTGATTTTTCATGTGGATTTGAACTTGACATTCTGCTAATAAGCAGGATTCTGTGGTGATTAGCTAGGCAGTGCTTCATGCTAAAGCTGTCTCATGTCTTATAATGAAGACTAGCTTACTTTTAAACACTGAAAATGAAAGAGGATTTCTTGTTGGAAAAGTTGTTCAAGATCCATAATCTTGGAATTTAACCTTATTTAACTCCTTCTATTATTCCCAATTTCTGATGGATCTATTCTGAACATTCCTCCTCTTTACTCATTTCTAGAAAAAAGCACAAGTAAAGCAAAAGGACTATTCTTCCTCAGTTCATCCTTACAGTCTCGCACCCTTCACTTTAAAAGCACGTATAACAAACTGCTGGACCCACACTGTTTCTTTCAGGCTGAGTGGAATCACTTTAATTTGTGGGTAGGGCTGTGAGGGTCTACAAGGGTATAATGAAGCCCAGGTAGGAACTGGAGAGTATCATATATGCATTAATTAATGTATGCAAAATCCTGAGAGTGGCAAATTAATGAAGTAGAGAGACCTTTATGGCGCAGAGGGAGCTGGTAACTAGTCTTCCTATTTGTTTTTTGTTTCTGAAGTATTTGTGTGTTCATTAAATGACATAGACTGTGCAGCCGCAGGTTGGAGAAGAGAAATGGGTAGGGAAATCACTGACGGACGTTAAAAGCAGAACAAGATGAATAGGACATGCTAGCAAGATTTGGGTGCACTTATTTTACTATATCGCTTTCATAGCTGTCTCTCCTACATCCTGGTGCCTCCTGGTATGCCACTAGACAGGAGAGGGCTGTGACTTACCGAAACAGAGGAGACCTGGGGTACGCTCTGTCCCTGGGCCTTACCCCAAGTCTGAATGTCATTTTCACAATGACATGCTTTCATTTCATCTTTACCCTTTTTGTTTTTCGCCCTGAAGGCCGCTCTGCAATCTCCACCCCTTCACCTGAATCTGATCACAATTGCATGAGCTCCCAGAGTTCAAGTGATTACTTTTAGAGGTTGCTTCTCTAGGCTGCATAGCTGTCCATTAATTCTTCTTTTTCTTCCATTCTGGTCCTACCATCATGTTCATCAGCTCATCAGCGTTTTTCCTTTCATCTGCCTTTATCTTCTTTTTAAAAGTTAAAGCTAAGAGCTTTGATAAATCCCCAATTACTCTTGCAAAGACTCCCCATAGCACAGTTAGCTCTTTGAGACATTCTTTTTACTTAGAAAAGCAGAAGTTAGTCTCTTTATATTGCTGCTGTTTCTTTACTATTTTTATTTTTTTAAACAAGTTAATTCTGGGCCTATCAGTCTTGGTGCTAATTACAGTCCCTTTCTGGCAAAGTATTCACGGCAGTTCCTTTCTCCCAGTCAGGATCTGGTTGCCACAGAGGAAAAGTGTGTATGCTTTTGTGCCTTACATTTCCTCCAGGTAGATATGCTCTATTGCTTATGTAAGACAGTATGTGTAAAGTATGTATAAGCTAGTGACGTGTAAATACAAGATAAATCCATGGCTGACTTCAGCATCCACATATGTGCAATGACTTGTGGAATCCCTGGGCACTTTCAAAGGTGGAACCATTTCTTGTCTGAATTTAGATACAAAGCTTTCACCCTAACTGAACTGAAGGGTGTGTAGACATCTGCGTGGACTGTCAAAAAGGTATAGTGAAGGGGGTTATCCAAATAGGCCACTGTTGAGTGATAATCCTCAAGGTGCACAAGAAACCCATTTGTGTAAGAGTCAACAGTGCAGCATTTAAGATTAAAAATGACAAATTTCAAATTAGTCTAACATACCCTCCCCCTTTGCTGAAGACACTTGGTTGACACACATAGTTGACACACATGGCAAAAGAAAATTTTCTGCATGATAATTAATATGAAGCAAAACTCCATTAATCTCCCCAGACACACAGATAACTCTATTAACTCTGCCTTTTCTTTTAACTACAATAAAACTTGCTTTCTCTTATCCCTGAATTATAGCCTGGTTTCTGGGTTAAACTTACTTTGATTAAGTGGTTTTGTGGTTGTAGAAGTCAAAAAAGTAAATTTGGTGCATGAGAAAATAGATCACTGCCATTACATGAGCCATGTGTTCAAGAAAAGATACTGCAAAAGAAGCAATTTACTCCCTGAAGCTCACTTATTAATCTTTGGTGATTGAATAAAAAGTGAAACCACCAGGTGCATCTAGCCATCTCAAATATGCTCATGAAGCCTTTTCCAGGAGTTAGCTCCCATAAGATAAGTTCATGAAATTAAGTACTGTTTTGACTGAAGCTATTAAGGAAGTGCAGTGCTTTGAACGTACACCCATTTTTTTTTATTGCAGTGCAGCACATTAGGTGTACTTGCACCCTGAAGTTTAAAAGCATTACATTGAGGGTGAAGGTGTTTATCGCTGTTGGAGGAGAGGGTGAAATATCTTTTGATTATGAAAAGTCACTGCAATGGATTATCACAAAAAATATAGAATGCATTGACTTTGGTGTATAAACACTGAATTGTACTTTGGAATTATAGGTTAGGTCATGCCCAGAACACAAGAAGGAAGACTGGACACCTGCTAGTGACAGTGGGATCCCAAAATAGAGTAGGAAGCATTCTATAAGAAGTGCCATGAAATCAAATCTTTGTAAAACCCTACCTGAACATCCTAGATTACCCTCACAGCTGTTCACTGCCTCTTCAGTATATGCCTTCTGCAGCGATCAACACATATATTTTCAATATGAAAGTCATAACCTGCAGGTGATGGCTATAATGGTGGCAGTGTCGTGGTATCACTTCTGCCCTCTATTAATATACTGAAAAGCCAGACTTGCTGCTGGGTTAGAGCAGATCTGTCACGTCCTCAGCATGGAGGATGCTGAAAGTATTGTTCCAACTTGGCCACCCGGTTGCGCTGGCAGCCTTTGAAGCACTGGACAGGAAATACTGTGTTGCTCAATTTGATCTGTTTGATTTGTATCTGAAATATATCAGGCCTTTGTACTTGTCAGCTTTAATCATTTCTGCTTTATAGCATCTGATTCCATGGCAGCATGGATTTCAATTCATGCAAAGACAGCTGAGAAGTAGGGAGGCCTTGAGTGATTTCAGACTATACTTGGGCAAGTGAGCTGTTTGGATAATTGGATAATGAGCCAAAGACCACAGGAAAACCTATCGGATCCTACTTCAATTTTAAAAAGAAGATACTTAGCAGTCTAGTTGAGTTTCTCTGCACCTTGGATATGTGTCTGTTGATTTATGCATGACAATTACTCCTTCAAGGAAGGTTTGTGTCACTGTGTGACAACACTGTTTTATATAAAGCCTTTCATGCATACTTCAACTCAGAACACTTGATAGAACTGAACAATATAGTTGAAGAGCAGTAATAATGGCTTTTTTCTTTCTGTTATTTTTGTGCGTATACAAGAAAGAGATGGCAATTTACATCTGTGGGTTTAAAAAAAAGTGAAAACAATTGAGTTGAAGAGATTCTAGAAAGATTCCCTGGAGTCCAACCTTACTAATGTAAGAAAACTTTTCTTCCAACTGCAGGGGCTGCTTGCTATGGAGGGCAACGAGCAGGCTGGGTGCTGCCCCTGGGATAGAGGGAGAAGAGATTTCAAGGATGGAGGGGCAAATTCCAGAAATGGTTTGTAAGAAGTGCACTTGTAAACGGTTTCCTCTGCTAGCAGTGCTCTTTCTAGCCACCGAAAGCTGGCTTCTGGACCTTTCATAAAATCCCAGTCACGCTGATACGTAACTTCTAGGAGCCTAGAAAAGTGTGAAAATTCAGTGGCGTAATTCTAATTTATATCTTACTATTATATTTTAAGGTAAACTTCTTTCCTTTAAGCAAACTAGCCGGGTTAGCCTAAGTTGTTATTTGCTTTTTTATGAATCACTTTGAACTCTACTGGTGCAAAACATTGCATAAGAGCTAGGTATGATCATTATTCATGAAAGAAAAATTCTGTATTCAGGACTCAGGCACAATATATTACACAGTAGTGATATGGTTTAGAGGTAGCCCTGTTACTTTATTTCTGAACCACCAGTTATTGACCTTCCCACATCCTGCTTAAAGATGGAGAAAATGAGGCATTGAAGGATTAAAGCCAAAGGAGCCAAACCGTTTTTAGTGCAAACTCCATGGAGCAGAATATTTGCTTTCTATGCTAGTTATCCTTTACTAATAACAGCTGTATTCCTTAGAAACATGGTGCTGAAACTGCAGAAGATGGATGCAGAGTTAAAGGTAGACCTTCTGCTTAGGAAACAGGGGCAATGCTTCGCAAAAAATTAAACACAGAGGATGGAGGGAATGCAGAGAAACATCTGAAACCAGGCAGTTCTTCATTTTGAGATGGGCAAGGCATAGGAATAAAGAAAACTCAACTCTGTAGCACTAGATGCATTGGAGACAATATTCCATTTATATAGCAGGGAAAGCCAGGACTATGAACACCACTGTTAAAACTGATCCATGGCAATATAATGCTAAAGATCTGGATAGATTCTAGAGGGAGCTGGGACACAAAGGAGACAGAAGTTGCAAAGTATTAAGCTGCTTACTAGAGGTCTGTAAGGAAGACAACTATAGGTAGACTGGGAGGGAGTTATGCTCAATGCACAGTTCATTTAGGTAGCTGGGCAAAGAACTTCCTCTGGAATTTTTTTTTAGTGAAATTTTTCTTTTACTACAGTAGTATTTGGATGAATTGTTTCTGAGGGGGGGAAAAATCTGCTCTTCGTGGAAATTTAGACTTCTTATTCCACAAATGGTGACATCCTGTCCAAAACTGGAGAGACAGGTGCTTTTAATGGTTGCCACAAGGTCTCTAAGAATTGTTTGGTTGACTTATGTCTCCCTTTTTTTCTGTTCTGTGCTGTACTGTGGATATATTCTTGTAGTTCACTCATCACTATAGTATCTATAGGTCAGACGTATCCAGCGAGGACTTCCAGTAATAGCCCCCTGGTCTCTAACACACTGTAGCTCATTCTGGGAAAGGGACTCTGGTGTGGAAGGTCCTGGACAATCAGTGGAAGTAGAAAGCATGGGAGTCTTGGAGTGTGCTGCACTCCAAGGTTAGAGAGACCTCTCTTTAACCTTGAAGTGCCTCTGCATTTTACTTCTCTGTCTGAAAATGTGTTCAGCCATTTGTCTGTTTGGATTGTGAGATCTTCAAAGAGTTACTTGCTTTTGCCTAAGACAACAGGGCTGAACTTTCCTGTGTTTTAATCCAATAATAAATAATCTTTCCTTGGCTGTCCTTGAGTGACACAAAAAAGACCCAATTTTGCTGTCTTCTCTTAACTGATTTTGAGAAAAAAAGATGTGAAACCTTGTTGGGCTTACAGAGGACACTATTATTTCTGTTTATTATCTTAACATCTGAGGAATGGAGAAGGAAAAAGATAAAATTATGCAAACTAAGTGGGAAAATGTATGAATTATTACAAAAGAATCTAAAGAAATTTGATTTCCATTGTATTATCTCTAGGTAACAACACGATATTTCTTACAGCCCCCCCTCCCCAGCATTGACTAATAAAGTAGCTAATGATCTGCTGTGTCTAAACAAAGTACAAGTATTCCCAAAGGTCTTAATCTTTCTTGGTAAACATTACATGAAAAGGGATTAATCTAAGCAGAAGTATTTTCTAATACAGAATTAATTTGCTATTTCATACTGTGACCCAATATATCAACCAAGGATGCATTAATCCTTCAAATACCTTCTAAAATGTCTGGGAAATAGATTTTATTTTTCCTATTCCTCTGGAAATGTCTGCAAGCTTCTTTTCTATGAAACCATAACATGATTTTAATGTCTGGATGCTTTGACTCCTTGTGGAAAATGATGGAGCTGGTATAAACTACAGAATAGAGGAGTTTGTTAGGACTAAACCATTTTCTAATGCTGGTCTGGGAGACCGAATTGGAGATTTCCAGTCCATAATGAGTCAAGGGAAGTCATGGTACAGTTTTCCTCTTCCTTTTCCTGTCATCTGAGGAGAGGTGTAATTTGCTTCTCCTTCATCCCAGCTGTTTGGCAAGGGGAAGGAATGAGTCAGTGAAGAGCATCTGCTCCTTTGCCTCAGGACCCCAAGTGAGCTAGAGGTGGAAAAACAAGGACAGAGGTGTCATTTTCCTACCCTTTCCTTCCCTTTGTGATTTGTAATCCATTAGCCCGAGTCATTCTATGGGTCCCTGATTCTCCCTGTGTGCAAATCAGGAGGCAGAAATACAATAACATAGGTTGGAAAAAGTGATTACAAAGTCTGATGTGCGTAGGAGAGAAAGTGCAATCTGCATCTGTAACGCTGTGGATAAAGCGTCGTTCTTAGGACAACCCGGAGAAGGGAAATCTAATATTGGTGCAGCTGAGAAGGGTTGTTTGGGGTATTTAACCTCAAGCTTTGGAAAGCCATTCTTGTAACAGTGTATATCTATTACGGATTTATAATCCAACTGATCCAAGGTGTATGGTCACAAGTGACTGTTCTTCAGATCAGACAAAAGTAAATTCCTGCAGATTCCTATCCAAAAGTTTTAACCTTTTGTTCATGGGGTGCCGGGGGAAAAAGTGAGGTCTCATAATGCTCTCCTCTGGTCTTAATGTCCCCTGGTAAGAGGGGTACTCCTCACATCCAGAGTTTACCATTTCAGGGGCAGCTTAGACCTCAGCTTGGTTGACTTAGACGAATCCCTGCTCAAACTGTTGGCTCTGCAATCCCTAGCAGCTGAATTTTGTTGGGGCATTGTAAACCGAGGTCAAAGTATCTAATTTAGAACTACAGATTCCTCTCTGTAGCAGCTACTAAAAATTAGGGTTTGCAGTACTTGATGATGTAAAGGCTGCATGCCCCTTGAGAGTTTAGGATTTGAAGTGTTTCTATACGTTACAGTGCAAGTAAACTTGAGCTTTGATATATGCGTGCTACCAGCAGACATGAGTAAGCTGTGATACGAAGCTGCATTTCTGCTTTAGCAATACTAAGCCTGGCATTAGTGCCTTGTTAACTCATACTGGGTTTAGTGGGCTTTGAGTGCAGGTGGAGCAAGTTCATATTTTTCCGAGGATAAACCATGTAGATGTATCCTGTATCTCAGTTCTCCATTAACAAGTTGTTTAATATCATGAGCCTGATCGTAGGGGTAATGTGAAGAAACATGCAATGAAATATTGAGAAAGGCTAGTATACCACCTTAATGAGGTCAGATATACAGATATCTCACAGGAGATAAAAAACCATATATATTGGGCAAGCTTTTTTAGTTTACTTGGTGCTTCAGAACAAGAGACTGTTGGAAAAGTAGCTAAGTTTCATCCCTAGAATGCAGAGGTAACTTGTTATTTATTCTTCATTAAAAATAAGAAGAAATACTTATTTCCTTTGCAATGGTCAGAATGCCTGATAATTGATAGCAACTGGTAAAACAGGAGCAATTTGTCTAACTGGTAAATAAACAGCACAAAGGAGCATTATATAGCCTTAATTATTGATAGAACCTTACATAGGCTTAGCCACTGAGCTTAGCCAGAGACAAGTGTGAAAAGCCTAGATCTATCCATCTGTATTGGGGAAAATAGCTCTTATCCCTGCTACTGTATTGTATTAGTACTACCCCCCCCACCACCACCACCCCGTGATGACTATCCTGCAGAAAGAACTGCAGGACAGGCCCTAATGCAAAAACCCTACACTTACAGATTGGACTCAGATAAATGATCAAGTTACTGAAGCTTAAATTCTCTCTCATAATTTGAGACACATTAACTGTGTAGGCATGAAGTTTTGTAGCCTGTGATAAGTGATTCAGCTTTCATCTGCTTCTGGACAATTATCACAGCTCACCTGATACATGTAACTCATTAAACTTCAGCTGGTTGCATGTGCCCAAGACCTCCAAACAATTTTGATACAGGGTGAATTAAATTCTCTTGTGGGTGTCTTGAGTGTCAGGAATCTAAAAAACCATATCTTACACAATAATACAACTAGCTTGAAATCAGAATAAAAAGTTTCTGACTTTACTGGCAGTGCCAATACAGATACTTCTAAGCAAGTTTCTCTCTTACACTCCCTTTGAAATAATGGATACTGCTTCCTTTTACATGCAGCCATGAACTATTACAGGATGGGGATACTAGTTTATGAGCACTTTCCAAATAATTAAAAATACATATATTGGGCTACCCAGTGCTATAAAACATAGATGAAAGAGTCATTGTGAAGCTCATGAAAATACTTCTGAAGGCTACAAAAAGTACCTCTTTTTACATTTTTAATTTGTTTCTTTTGTGCTTAAGTGGCTATTACAATGAGAAGGCACCAAGTACATTTTTTTGCATGCAGACAAAATGCAACACAGAGCATTAGTAAGATAGAGGCCATTCCCTAACTGAAGAGTCTTTAATCTGTATTACAGAAGCCTCTTTAAGCTATCTGTATGCTTATGCAAAACAAACTCACTTGTTTGTAAGCCTCCATTGTTAAAGGTGAAATGTAAATTAGAACATAAAAGACAACTTTAATTGATTGTTAGAGGTCCAAGCAAAATTGTTTTCTGAAGAAAAATTGTAAGACTCTTCTCTTCCTCATCATGTCACAGAAGAAGGAAAGACAAATCACTGCAATTCTCACAGCAGAATGTCTCAGTTGCAGATCCACAAACACAGATATAATCACGAGAAGAACACGGAATTACCATCCAAGGTATCAGAAACCAATAAAAATAGTGATGGCAAAATGCTGTCGTGTATCACCTTGTTTTGATATATTTGAGTACAATCTATTATTTTAAAGCTCAGGTGGATATTATATCCATTCCTACATTTAAGTAGTTTATTGAAAAAGTATTTCTAAGACAAGTAAAAAAAAATAAAAACTGCTTAAGTGTTTAATGGATCTTTTAATTACAAATGAATTGGCTATATCTGGCCAGCCAGGCCAACCAAATTATCTGGTGTACATCTGATAAATATTCTTTCTGAAGAAATGCAATATAAACAGAAATAAAAATGGTCCATGTCAGTATTTTGTAAATGATAACATTCCTCTAGGATGTCAGAGGACTTGGGACCTAGTGAATCAATTCTGCAAACAATTTTGGTTGACCTGAACCTGCAGTACTGTAAGAAAAAAAATACTTGGGCCAAGTCTGATCATAAGCAGTGAGGGTGTGACTCTACAGGGTGCTCAACAAGTCCTGTGCCTGCTGCCTCTACCCCACTGCCTGGATTTTGGAAGCAGGGACTTAGTGTTTCTGGTGTTATTTTCTAGTTCTAACTTCCTCCACACTGTTTATGCCACCTTTTGTCTCTCCTTTAGAATATAATGTTTGGTTTAGTTTTTGCAGGAAACGTTCTTGTTAGAATGTCAAAGATTAAAAGCTGATGGGCTTTCCTGAGGACTTCTGCATGCGCCAGTAAATATTAAGCATCTATTGGTAAATATAATCTCTCTAGTAAATGTTTGCCTGTACATTTCTTGGCAATACAATTTTGTAGTGCTCGATTATTTAGACAGGCCAATTAACTTTGCTTCAAGCATTTACGGAGGAAAATAACCAAATTATAACCCTCCAGGTTATTTTAAATTTCATGTACTCACAAGGATTTCCTTATCACAACATATTCCATATGGTGATTTTTATATCCCCACTCAAGCTTTCCATTCAACAGATTCAGCATGGGTCAGATGCTCTGGGTTACACTCCCACTGGTGACAGAATGGAGGGAAGTAGATTTGGTCCATTATCAAAAGTTCACTACATTGAAGTGTGTGATGAAGAGGGGGTAAATTAGGTTCTTTCTGATATTAGTCAGTAAAGGCAAAAAATATGCAATGAAAGGAAGTGGGTGCAGTATTACCTGTTACAAGCCTTGGGATACTGGGATTTAGAGGTATATTGTTCAGGCACATCTCCCTTTCTCAAGGGTTGTGTGGTTACCCCAGATGAGATGGCCCAGATTGTGGAGAGAATTGCCTGATCTGCATCCTTGCCCAGTGACAATAAATCAGCTTGCAGCAAAGCTGGGCTCTGTACTTTAGCGGAAGATACCGTTGAGCTCAGACTTGGCACTTGGCATCCCTTGCAATTATTGGCCAACAGATGCAATGTGTTAATGCCTTGGTCCTGAGCAGCTTATTAAAAAGCATTGGGGAATAAGTGACAATCAGAGTAGCTGGCAGGGGAACCTGTTCACAGAGTGGCTAAACAGGCATCCAGTTACTCCTGCATAGCACCAAGCACATGGCAAATAGAAGGTATAGCTAGGAGCTTTGTTAACATGTGGATAGCATATACGGCTACATACATTCCTAAAGCATCTACGTTTCTTCCTAATACTGCACACCTAGTCATTCTGTTCTTGAGAGTAGGGGAGCTGGAATATAGGATGTTTGACCCTGAATTTTAGAAAATCTAAGGAAAGTCTATTGCTTAATTGCTTTTGCAATTTTTCCTTTCCAACACTCAGTGGCAAGCAAAAAGTTATGCGTATGCATGGACTGAAATTCAAGACCCTTATATGCACAAACACATTCATGATGGAGTCTGAAGACCCCATGCTTCATGCCTTGATCACTGTATGTGGGCTCCTGTGCCTTTGTAATGGCCCTGCATCAAATTTCCACGTTCAAATCCTATAACCTCTGCTAGGCTGATGTGCCTCAGGAACCCCACTGAACACTCACAAAAACCCATTTATTTTAAGTAATCAACTACAGATGAATCAGTTTCTGACCTATAAGCCCTCTGTATATAGCTATGATACTATGCTATCTTTCACATTATATGTGTTTTAAACAATCATGTCTTTGGATTATGATAAGTAATGTCTGAAGACATATCCTGCTCGCTCTTTGCTGAAGACTGTGTTTCCTCAGCCTTATCTTCATGCACACCGTGGCCAGTTCTGATGTGCTTGCATAATATTAATACTATAATTAGGTGATAAATTCATTCCATCTGTTAATTTCCTGGTACATTCACTGACAGCTGGAAAAAAACAGGGGAGCAAGTATTTTCTGTGGAGACAACCCCTTGAAGAAGAGTGTGTGACAGTTGACAGGTGTCAACTTGCTTCTAGATTGTAGCAAGGTCCCCTGCCTTGGTAAAAAGCCAGAAGAGCGGTTGGCCCCATCTCCAGCCTCAACTGGAACATCAGGAATAGCAGAGACAAATCTGAAGAGCAATGACATAGTAAGAGACCCTATAAGACAGAAGAGTTTCGTGCCAGTTGAGAATATCAGAATATCAGTCTGATGGAAATTCCAGTGTTGCTTTTCTTTCCTAAATGCTTATTATAGAAGTATGGTTGAGTGGAGCTCTTTAAGAAAAAAAACACACCTACACAAACATATTTAAAAAAAAAAATTTAAAATTTTTGGATTGTTTTTCTAAAATCTGGAAAAAATTGTCTGGCTGACATCCTTACTTATCCTTCTGCAGACTTCATTTAACTTAATATTGACAAAGGCAAATGGCTAAAATGTTTAAGATCAGAGAAAGAAATTGATTTGGAGAGAAATTGCTTCCATTTTGCTTATTTTACTCTTACTGATGCTAGTGAGAAGATCTGGGCAAGATATTGGCATCAGTGGAGCTACTCTTTGTGTACTGGGTGTAGCAGTAAACAAAACCCGGTCCAGGAAATCAGTGCCTAAGATAGGTGCACACACCTTCCTAACTTTTTTTTTTTTAACTCTGCCTGGCCTTTTAGTCTCACTATGAACATTTTATTCAGCTCTAATTTGAACTTCTTTCCTTTTTAAAGTTTCTGAGAGAAGCTCTTTAAAATACATCTCTGGAGGTTCTTTCCCTTGTGACATCATTCCATTTTGTTCTTTACAGAAATCAGGTTATAGCCTTCCTAATTAGATTTTGGTAACTTTTTTCTTTTTTTTTTTTCCTTTCTCTTTTTTTTTCCCTCTGAATATAAAATTTTGAAAGGTTAGGCTTTTGCTAAAAGCCTATTTTGAGAAACAGTCCTTCTGAAGCCTTATACAACTTAATCTCTTGGTTTGTTATCTTTCTGGCTTCGTTGTCCTCCTTCTCCTCACCATGGTTATCAATCCATCTGGGTGCCATATAAAATATAAAAATTTTCTACACATCCCACTGTTTAAAGAAATCAACTGAAAAAACATGATTCTAGGATTGTTTTCTTGCTTCTTCTGTAATTCTTGAGCATTTTAGAAAGGCATGCATAGAAAATTTAGGTCTAAGTACTTTGCTTGATACAAGTGAAGTAAATTTGGGGTGTACTGATACACAGAACTCTTCTAATGTCTAGAAAACCTACTGGGATCTTACTGTTCATTAGAAAGAAGAGAAAAATACTTTTTTTCTGGTTTTTATATATTTCTCTCAGAATGGTTTTTAGTAACTAAGTACATCATCGAGTTGCAATAGTAAAATAAACATAGAAAAATGACAATGAGTGGAAATGTAAGTGTAAAAGAATCATCTGTATCATGAAGAAGAATGAAATTGTTAGCCACATCCACATTAGGAAGTGCTAAAAAATGTCTTGCAAATAGATAAAATAATAAATAAATAATATAGACAATAAATAGACTAAATAAATAAATAAAATTAATATGTAAATAGATAAAATTAATATGTCATTCTTTTAAGCTTTCCTAGAGCGGATGTTTCTTGTCCTTGTTTTGTCAGATGTTGTTGAAAGTACACGAAGTCATAGGCAGAAACTTAGATGTTTTTGATAACCAGTCTTTGATGGTTCTGGTTATTTCCAGCCTTGTCATTATATAAATCAGGAAATTAATATGGGAGCAGATTCTCAATTACACTTACTCCTGAGTGGCCTCCGTGTGAACACAATGTTCTTTCTAACTGCTGGGTGGGTGCCTGGCAGATGAATGCAAAAATGCAACGAGCTCCATGTTGAATTGTACCTGAAAACATCATCTTTACTTGAAAACATTTCCTTTATATTATTGTTTAATTCTGGAATTGTCAGGAGTCAAATATATCAAAGTCTTCTGAGATTTAATGAGATTTAGGCTCCTGTTTCAAAATCTCAGCTTAAGTGTTACTCACTTCTGCACAGTTTTACCTTTTGGTGGAATGAAAAAGCATTAGATAAGTGAAACAGTGAAGTTGTACATGGATTTAATGTTTGCCCTGAGGTGAGAAATTGAACTGGTTTGTATTCTCTCCCCTCTCAGCAACAAATACAAAGCTAAGAGCCGATCAAAAGTCACTCTGATTCAACATTTGAATACAAGCAAATACATACAGACATCTTAAGAAACAAAAAAGTAATACATACGTTCAGCTTTCCAAAATTCTCTCCAAGATGAATGCAGCGACCACAGCTCAGGGAAGCCATTAGGCTGAGAGCCTCGTTAATGAAAATCTTTGGACACTATAAACACTTGATCCCAATAGCAAGAGTGGGAAATAGAATTTATCAAAAGAGCAGCAGTGGGGAAGTATATGGTTCTAACAGAACTATAATCACTTTCCATTTTATGTAGTTTTTTGTTTAGCTGGTGCACAAATAGCAAATAAAATGGAATATATGAGCACTATCAGGAATTGTAGGTTCTTTGAGTTTAAAAGGCATGGGCTGTAATATTTTCCACATTATCATTAATCCAGATGTTGTAAAGAAAGTAACAAAACAAAAAAAAGTAAAACCAGATTGTATCAATGGCACTTAAAATTATACAAATTCGATTATTCTTTATGGGAGCTGGGCTTTCCCAATGCTCAGACTAGAAAAAGTATTACTTATGTTAATTGCATTTGCTGAAATTACATGACTGACCAAATAAATTATTCCATCTTGGATAGGAAAGTTGTTTTAGCCATGGGCAAGAATAGTATTGGGGATGTATGTACCAAAGTTAAGCTCTGATGAATAACCCAGAGCTAGCAATATAAAGAAAGAAAGAATACGAACCCTTGAAAATTCTTTTCATTTTTGTCAGATTTATCTATCACCTGCCACAGAGGAACTCTACTTGCCTTCTTCATCATTGTGTGATTCATGGGGTCATTTTACTACTTGACTAACTGAACTGGCCAGTTTGTGTACAGCAGATTTCAAGGGAAAAGTCTAGATTTTCTGGTGGGGAACTTTTCTGGGAGAAGGCAATATTACTTATTTCAAAGGCACTCTGCGAGCCTGGCCTGCCTAGTGCAGTATTTATTCATAAAATTGAAGAAGGTAAGAGACAGTCCACATAAGAAATATACTGACGTAATGTAAAATAATGTCAAAAATATCTGAATTTTTTTTTCAGGAATATTAGTCACTTTTTGAACCTTTTTGGTATTGTATTTCTGCAAACACTCTACTGCATGACTTTTACTTATAAAAATGCACTGGACAAAATGTTAAAATTATTAAAGTTGCCCAAAAGAACAAGATGAAATGACCACTTTCTTTATAAGATTCAGAAGCCTTAATACAGTTATGATGCAAAGTAAGAAAAAGCTTTAGGTGTGCTTGACAACATTTATTAGATGTACTACCTTTATTTCATGTCTTATGACCTCCCCTACTCCTTCATCTTTCTACCCCTCATCTTAAGGTGGGATTTTAAAAAGTGATATGCATTTGAGCTCAGCTACCCTGTTTATGTCCCTGCCACTGGCATGAGCAGAAGTAGTAGTAGTAGTCAGTAAAAATGCTTTCAAAAATTCTTTCCTTTTCTATTTATAGAAAGATCTTGTGTCTCATCTGGTGGAGATGAGTTCCAACTACACAGCCCAAACCAAGGGTGAGGCCCAGATTATGGCTGTATTGTCTGCATTTCTACTCAGTCTTTCTCACAGCTGTCCTTCCTTCTCAGCTGCTTCCATTAATTCTTGGAGAGAAGAGACATTTCTGTCATGGACAGAAATCATTCTGATACAAGTTTTCTCTTAAGATAACTTGTAACTTTAAATAATGTGCAAATTTAGAGATGTACAACATGTTTTTTTTTAACATATATGGCACTTCTTTTTTTTAAGGAGTGTTGGTGTGAAAGTTTATGAGGATTTTATTCCACTGTTCTGATTATCTTCATTTATCCCACCATTGTGAAACATTGTGTGAGCTTTCCATCATCAGTTAAGCTAACTGGATTTTAGGGATCTTCATGCATCTCTGGTGCTTAAGGTACAGTTTCTCACTAAAAAGTTGTCATGTTATAGCCAATACCGTATCTCAGCCTAGCTTTGAGCTGCTTCCTTCCTCTTCAGCTTTTATTTCTGTATAGTTCAAGCAGTGACTGGCTTTGTCACTAGTCACTCAGTTCTTCAAAACATGTAGACACATTCCCCAGTTTCAATGCAGCAATTTCAGATGTGTATCACAGAATCATAGAAAAATGTAAGTTGGAATGAACATCCAGAGCACATCTGCTCCAGTCCTCCCAACCCAGGACAGAGCCAACTATGATGTTAGATCCATTTTCAAGCTTGATCCAGTAACTCAGGTCCTTGTCCAGCTAAGTTTTCAGTATTTCAAATGCTGGAGATTTCACAGCCTCTCTGGGGTCCACTCCAATGCTAAACCACTCACATTGTGAAGAATTTTATCCCAATGTCTGAAGCAATTTCCCTTGCTTCAATATGTGCCCACTGACTCCAGCCATTTTACTGTAACCTCTGAGAACAGTCTGGCTCTGTTTCCCTACATAATTTCCTCTTGGCCCCCATTGCTCCATTTCTTTTCAGGCTTTGGTCTCCATCCCCCACAGACCTTGTTTAACGCACTCCTTATTACCTTAGCAGCCATGATGCCGCTTGCCCCACTTTGTCAGATCTTCTGTTCTCTATCTAGTTGTTTACAATTCAATAGCCCTTTATTGACTCCCTCCTCTTCCTAGGAAATACCTGAACATCATTTTCCAGTTTTGCTTCCATTAGGGAGGAGAGGAACAGATCAATCCCTCACGTTATATTACAATAGGGTCTGTATGAGAATAAAAAACTGCTCTCCGGTTGCACTGGTGAAACCTGGAATGAGCCTAGGACCTAATTTCTCAGTTCAGTGTAGGCTGACTCCTCTTTCTACATCCTACCACGTTGTGCCTACAAGCATCTGTATACAGGCACAGATCAGTCAGGGATTCTTATTATGTGACTTTGCACAGGCAGAAGACAGTTTTAAGAAATAGCAGAATTTTCTTCTAAAGCAGTTATTCCTTGTCTATTGGTAGAGTTATAAAACATAATTAATCATGGGTCCTTATGAACAAAATATTTGTTGTTAAAGTTCAGAGACACTGCACATCTCGTTTAGTTGTTTGTTTTCCCTCATGTCTCTTCTCCTGTGTTTTCATAATCTGTACTATTTTTATTTATCCTGAACAACTAGTCTCAGACTAAATTAAACAAACCACTAGGATCGTAATTTGCCAAGCATTACCTAGGGTTTTTTTGTTTAATTAAAAATACTTGAAAGATTCTAACTAAAAAGGCCAGAGAATATTAATCAAAGGAAATGCTATCTAAAAAAGTAATTGCTCATTTGATGTGGGCAGCTCAGATTAAATATCTCAAAGGAACAGCCACATTTTGAAATTTTGAAATTTCAGCTAAACTACTGATTCTAAAAGGAAGAAGGTTTTTTCAGTAATTGGATTCAGTAAGATCTAAATGTATTGTGCATGTTGCTTTACCTGAGGTGCAATTACCACGCTACCTTTTTTCTTTACACAAGCAGTTACCTAAGTATGCTTTAAGCCAAAGACTGCAGACAAACGTTTCCAGATTTATTTTTTTCAGTTATGAATTTAGTCTGCTGATAATTAAAAATTATATTTAAGGGCTAGTCTGAAAATATTCTGAAGGTGTAGTTTATAGAGTGGCAAGCAAGCAAAATAGTTTATTTCTACATCTATTTATCGAATCTTCTCCAAGAAGTTTCCAGAATACTTAAGAAAATATTTAAGTGTGTGTATAAAGATTTTGTGTCTGTGCATATTGTATAACATTTACTACAGCTCTTAATAAAATACAATGATCTCTGGTTGTCTGTTTAACAAGGCATATAACACCTTGCTGCAGTTTAGGATGGAAAGGAGACTGTCAGTTCATCTGAAATGTCATGGAAATGTAGGAAGAAGAGATGCCATTATCTGAACAGAAATCAAAAGCAAGATGAGTATTGACATGGAAATTTTTGCAAAGTTTTGTGATTCCAAAGGGTCTGCCTTTTTCTGTTTTTTTTAACCTCTTTCAAAACAAGATAATCTCTACTAACTTAAAGCCTCAAAATACATATGGTGACATCAGAGCTATTTAGCAGGGAATCAAAGGGATGCACTGTCAACAACCAAAGTTAAAAATCTGTGTGTCTTGTGGAGAGTATGTCATATGTATCCTCAAAAAAACAACCTTTTACTAAGTGCTCCAGATCTGTTACCTAATACTCAGGCTTTTATCTTTTTTATTGTGTCTCATGTTCACACACTTAATTATAACCTATTACTTTTTAAAATGCCATGCATGAAAGTTAACAGGGAATAGTATTCACTGCATAAACTGCCGTTCCCATGGCCTTATGGTTTTGCCTATATGGATCTTTTATAGCAAGAAATGTAAGCATACGGTTGGACTTGATGATCTTAAAGGTCTTTTCCAACCTAAATGATTCTATGATTCTATAACAAATAGCATAAAAACATTCAGATCATCACCCTATGCCCTGACCCTACTGACCCAGATCAAATACACAAGACTACTTGCAAGGGTAGCGCTTTCTCCTAATCCAGCAGACGACAGGATAGCCATTCCAAGAGTGCACAGACTCAAATGCAGACTTTATCTGTATTTTGAAGTAGGCAGTGATTATTCCCATTTTAGAACCAGCAGATAAATCGTGTAACATCTATTCTGTGAAGGTTTGCCTGTAGGAGGAGCAAACACACAGATACTGTTACAAGGAAGAAAAGAAGTCCAGGTAGGTGGTAAGATCATTTCAATATAGGGAATGTTTCTGCTTTATTTACTTCCAAAATACTTACCTCTTAATTGAGGTAAGAGAAACAACACCAGAAGTGGTGAAAAGTCAAGGGTCCACAGCAGATGATGGGAACAATTTCCAAAGAAGAGTTTAGCTGTAACATGGCCTGCTCAACAATGATGCTTTTAGAAACAAAAGATACTTTCAGAGTAGCTAAATACCTTAATTATACAACTGGTTATCCATTCACCATGGTATATATTATTGTGCCTGACTAGAGGCCCTAGCTTGCATAAATTATTGTGGTGACCAAAATGTAAGCTACAGTAGAACTGGGCAAAAGTTGTCCTTTATATTAATACCTTTTGCAATTGTAACTTTATTCAAAACTACAGTTTTAATGAAGTTATTACAGTTACAAATGCGGGATGATTAGTTGTTTTGGATGAATTAATTGTGGACAAGAATAGAAAATTCAGAATGGTTTATCATTCAATTTTATTTTAGTGTCTGTTTAGTTCAGCCATCTCTATTCTTCCTATATATGAAAAAATTAACAATCCCCTTTGTGCTGTTTCCCTTTTCACCTGCTCTATCTTCAGACATATTTTGAAACAGTTAGAAGAAAGTTTACTGATCATGAGCAACTGATCTGGAGAAATTATATTCTGTAATTCGATCAGTGGTATCAATACATACAATTTCTAAAGGAATAGTAGGTTTTACCAGATAGTAGATTTAACTGGATTTATATGGGATCGTTCCTTGAAAATGAGATATGGATTTGCAGATCAATTGTGCCTGCTCCCCTGAGGTTTGTGGGTCATGACACAATTCCTAAGTAACTGGTATTTGTATATGTCTCAGTTTTAAATACCCAACCTTAGACATGAAGAAGAAGCGTGATATTCATAAAATGCTAGGCATGATTTCCCTAATGAGGTATTCAGAGTCTGTAATCACTTCTGAAAATGCTGGTCCATGTTGAATCAATTTTACCAGATATTGTAAGATGTCAGGACTTACTACTACCAGTTTTATTTCCTTAAAATGGGACATTAAATCATTATCTCTTGATTTATAACCTGTCAGATATAAATTCATTTTTAATGACAAACAAATTCAATAAAACCCAATTTTAGCTGCAGATATGAAAACTGGTACAAATAAGCACAAAGAAACACGATGTGATGTATAATTAGTTACCAATTACTTTCTCAATCTTTATGGAAAACCCACAGTTTCTTATAGCTTCTTAAGAGATTCTGACCTTATTATTTGCACTCATATTTAGGATTAGAAAATTTTTCCAGCTGATGGTGATTGCGGTATGAGATAAATTGTGAAATTCCACAGGCTACTGCTGCTATGTGGTGCAGACCATAGCTGCCTTCAGCAATTACTCATTGTGCTCACAGAATTGGTAGCATTTTTGCAAACATCATGTCCTAGCATGCATGTCAGCCACCCCAGATAAGACCATGCCAGATTAGGACATGGTACAGAACCGTGGCTCCACTGAAGTCGGGGAATCCAGGAGGTGGTCTGGGTGAGCAGCTCAGTGTTGCTGCAGTAATGATGGAAGCTACCAGGGGTTTCAGTACTGGTCCACGTGGCAAAACTGAATCTGCTCTGAAGTATTTTGTTTTTAGTCCTTAAAATGGGAGCCACATTGACTTTGCTACAGTCACAGCAGATGTTGATCTGAAAGCTGCTGACCCAGATCTTCCATCCTGAGACAGAATTGACTATTATGTAAACCTTTCCTGACAGACCATCATCTTCTTGGAAACCCTCAGTGACAAAGTCACCACAGCCACCTCTGGTAATCTCTTCCCATGCTCTACTATTACTAGTCTTTTCCTTTTACCCTACCTTGAACTTCCTCATGACAATTTAAAGCTACTGCTTCTTGTCTTATAGGGTGCTTAGGGAGAATCACCTCTTCTTCTTTCAGTAATGTTTTATATATTTGAAAATCTATCATGTTTACCCTCACTGAACTAAAAAAATGAAAAGTAATTCCAGTTTGACAGCCAGCAAGTAAAAACATATGATGCAATCGGTTAGCAGAGACTTCAGAGGAAAATTATCCATAACAGAATGTGAACACCTCTGACTTTATTATAGACAATTATGCCAGGTTCAAATTCCTATATGGAACTCTTGAATTACTTTCTGCAGAAACCTTAAGCACATCCTAAATCTGATATTCAACAGTCTAAAATATAGTTTAGAAATAATGAAAGCTTTCTGTGATATATCTAGAGCTTTTCTTTTAGTTTCACAAGCACAGTGCCATGATATCTCAATCCATAGTCCTGATACCAAGGGAAACTAGAGAATACTTGACCAAACCTCTGGAAGTGTAGGGTTTACATTTGGGAACAAGTGGAGCCCTTTCATCCGTTGCTTGGCCACACCAGTTTGGTCTTACTTATTACTGGATCTGACATGATCACATGTTGCTATGAGAAGGGACCTTTTTTTGCACTTTCCTACTTCCATGTGTCCATTAAAGGCAAAGGTTTTCGTAGTTTCCTGACAGGTTGATAGAACACACTGCGATGTAGCACACTCCAGATAAGCTTAAAGTAATGATCTCAAAACAGGACTATCAGCTCTGTGTGTTAGTCTTCATAATAGATTTCATAATAGTCATAGGTACATCTGACAGGCTTTAAAAGTCAAAGATCAACAATTATTGAGTGGAAACAGAAAACAGCTCAAATGTGATATTACCCTAGCTGTGCATAGTGCTAAGCTCTATTTAAAACTGCCATGCAACTGCATCTGTTGAACAAACTGGTACCGAGGAACATTTTGTTTCGCAAAGTAAATGAGAAAAAGATAAACTACAGAGAAGATTATTCCCCCTGTAGATTCAGTTTGATAAGTGATAGTATATTTAAGTAGGGTAAAAGAAACAAAACTTCAATTGTAGGAAGTGGAGGAATCCAGCTTTGCCTCCTCCGATCCATTTCTACCACAGCCCCCTTTGGCGAGCACATAATCTCTCAGCAAACATTGCAGGATTGCTTCTCAGTGATGTTAGGGGACTGACTTGGGGGCCTCTTTGCTTCTGTTTGTGCCTTCTCACAACACCAGACTTATAATAGCATATATATTTAATGAAAAAGAATAATGGCAGAGAAAGGAGACTGCACAACCCCAGGTGAGTCAGGGTGACCGTGAACATTATTTTCATCAGCGTGTCCTAACTGTTAACCTGGAATAACAGGTTAACACTATCATTCTGGCAGTGATAAAAGGTGCAGACTTATTTACTTGCCAATAAAAACAGTGATTCATTTCACCTAGTTCTTCAAACAGATGTCAAAGAGTTTAGGTCACTAAAGGTGTATCTAGCAGTGATGTATGATGCTGTGTATAAATACCAATTACCTGAGCTGTCAGGTCCACAGAGAGAGAAAGATCAGCAAAAAGGTCTGCAGGGGAAGCTGAGGAGTAGGGGAAAAACAGGAAAAAAGAGGAAATTATACTAAATCACAACCGGCCCTAGGCTGGTGACACCCTGGAAGAGCAGTTCTTCCCCTCGGTGCGGACAGAGCTCAAGGTCCCTGTACTCCCCTTCCTCACGGGTGCTTCTGCACTGCTACCTCCATGCTTCCTTTTGCAGCCTCTGCTCGCTCAGCTCCCTTAAAGCCTGGCAATTCTCCATATCTGTAGACCTAGATAAGAACTAGTCTGTGACTTGGTAAGTATTTACTGTGTTAAAAAATAATTAGGCTATGTGATTAATGCTCCTTGATTTTTCTTGTTCCTTGTCAGTGCTTTTTAAACAATTATCATATTAATAAAGAACCAACGATATGTCAGTGACTAAAATAGTGTTTGAAGAAACAAGGGTGACATACTAATCAGAACTCTATTACATTGACACTGAAAAATTATGACTAGATATAGGCCTTGATCACTCGACTTTTTCTTCTGGTTTGCTTTAATTGGAAATTTAAGAAAATGGTTTTGCCTTTAGCTAACATTGCTCAGATTATTTTCAGCTCTGCTTGGAGTGCCAGATTATTTTTTTTAATTCGTAAGAGTCAAAAGTTACCCTAAGATTACAGGCAATGAGGGTCTGACCAGTTTCTTCAAAGTCCTCTTCATCAGGCTAATGATACTGTATGGAAAATTCTTGGATGGGGAACAGTATGAAAATTTGCAACAACAGACAGAATACATATAAACCAGAAAAAAATCTCACACTACATGGAGCTACTAACTCTTCTCAAAGAAGAATCTCCTGAAGACTTACTCTCTTCTGTTAATACGGTGTTATCCTGAAATCATCAACAAAGGTCATGCACTATTATTCAAAGAATTAGATATTTTTTTAATTTATAGTTAATTTAAAGTTGCCTTTGAATAGTCACTTTTTAAAAATACCCTTGAACAGTATCAGTGGCAGAGGCTGGTGGTTTACCAAGGCAGCTGAGCAGCAGAGTGATAGGTGCTATATGAAACACTGCTGGCTAGGAAACTAGACGTGGTATTGTGGTGCGCCTGATTTTCTATTATTTGGGTGCCTCTCAATTTTTTTTATTGTGTAATGGATCACAAGGCAATTATGCTTGTTACCTCCACTACCTATTTCTCAGGAACGTTGTTTAGGAAAGTTGATCTTACCTTCTTGACATGTAGCAACTACCACTCTTTATGAAAATACTCACATGCCATGAACATGCCATGACATACATGGAGAGAAAGGGCCACCAGCATCTTTAAGAAGTACTCCTCTAACCAACATACACAAGAATTTGGTACCCGTGAGTGTGACAGATGTGCAAAGAGGAAAACACAGAGGGAAGCAGAGACTCCTGTTGCCATCTTGAAATGTGGTTGGTGTGCTGTCTGACACATCATTTAAAAATAGATAGAAGGGATCCTAAGGGGTCATCCAATTTATCTCCCTGTCTTCTTCTATCTAAACTAACTGACCATTTTTGATTCATCTCTGAGCAACTTTCAAGAATACAGATACTGCCTTCATTTATTTGGCCTTTTTATTTCCGCCCACCACCAGCCCGCACCATCCCAGGCAATGCGTTTTATACCTCACCTTAGGCATACCAGGGAATTGAAGGCTGAAAGGGGTCCTTAAGGTCACCTCGGCTGATCTACTTGCACATCATACATTGCAAATTACGGCACCAGTTTACTCTGCATCAGTGCAACAAATCTGGGCCTGAAAAGACGAAACCATACCTGATCCCATTACAAACCTGAGGAGAAAGATAATGTTCTTTTTGGTACCTGGACACTAACTTTCACAAAATGCATTAAAGTGTAGCCCAGCCATTACTTTTATTTCTCTTTAGAGTATTTAACCTTTTAAATATGCTAAAGTGCTATCGTAAAGAAAATATTCAGAACCTATATTCTTTAAGCACAGCAATATAGCTTTCAAGTACGGTCTGTGAGTTGGCATATTGCCCAGGAGAACAGCTTATAACTGCTCTCACAATGAGTTTTGTTCACAAGGTAAGTAAGTAAGTCTTTAAACATGTTTTCAGGAAATATCCAGGGTGAGTATAGGCAGCCCAGGTAACTAATTTCTGATTAATCACAGTTCCTTCACTCCATTCCTTTCCTCTCTCCCTGAACTCTTTCCTTGACATTTCAGTGTTTAATTCATCAGTGGACTTGATAGGATGCAGTCTGTATTTCTAACTTGAACCTATTAAGAAGAAGTGCTTAACAACAGCAATACTTTACAAGATAGACAGGAAGGCAGGGCATGGTGACAAGACTTTCTGAGCAAGTACAATATTGCACCAATATTGTGAACCAAGCAAAGGTTTTACCTAGAGAAAAATGTACCACAGCTCTGAGATGATGCAGACTTGTGCGTTGTTTCAGGTCAACATCAGTTTTTTTCAGCAGTCATATGCAGTATATAATTTATCTTGGAGAACTTGGGCTTGTTCTTGGTGATGATTTTCTTTTTAGACCATATAGCATTATTCCCATTGCAAGCATATGGTTGCTTTTTGTATACGGGGGAAATACCACACACCTCGTGGTCATCCAATAAGGTCAAATAAAGCTAATTTAAACTGTGAATTAATACTACGCTAAGGTGAAATTTATTTGTGTGTTTAAATTAATAGTCCAATGTCCAAATGCGCAACTCAGAGTGTTATCAAACACATGTTAATGTCTCAGTCACTCAACTGCCTATTTTATATCCCATGGTAAAAGTTCCTGTTGTGCTTTATCCTTGCAAAACCTAAATGTTTATGCAAAGATAAGCTTGCATTTTTTCCTGACCTGTATAACTTCCGTAAAACTGTGAACTAAGTCCTTATTACAGAATCTTTGATAAATAATAGGTAAAATGTTAGCACCATCCAGGATACTGTCTGCAAAGATGGCAACTAGGAAAAAAAGCAACCAAAATCAAAACCAAATGTTTTTGCATCAAAAGCTGAAGAAATCCAACTTACAAACAAATGCATAAAAAAAAAAATCTCTGCTTTTTTACACTTACTCATCAGAATATATCTTCCAATATCTTTATATGGTGGCTGTTATGTATGCTTTTAAAATTTCAGCAACTTTTATAAGATACCATTTTTACAGCCAAGGTGCTCCTCTTGATATCTGATTTGACATAAATATGTCAGGGAGGTTGCTTCTCTAGGACAAGATGTGTGTGAAAGGGATTTTGAGAAGGTCTTACCTGACCACTGATATGGCAGTATGGCCTGGGAGCAAAAGACTCCCTGTTTTTTGGAAGCAAGGAAGCATCTTTCTCACTCTCCAACTGAATTCTTTAAGAATGACTCTTTTGTTCTTTCTCCATATAAGGAATGAATTCTTTCTCTAGGTCTTTGCATGGCTGGTATGGCACTCATGCAAGAGTAAACCAGCCACTGATCTGTAGCCACCTTCCCTCTCCTCATATTTGTGGCCCAATGTTTTGACATCTCTCCTGCATCAGCATGGTACAGTTATGTCACTGCGTACTTACCAATGCCAGTGTCTGAGCCAGGTTGGTAAGGCTGTGAAAGATGCCTCATCCTGCTTCTAAAATTTTGACAAGCAAGAAATGGTTATGAGGAACCTGGAACTTTTCTTCATCCAGATGAAAGCAGGTCCTGGATTTGCTACTCCCACAGGTAAGCTTCAAAAATGATGGGTTTAGTGAGGGATTTTTGCTTACTCCACAATTAAGCAGTAGAAAACAATTTTGCAACTGGGTTGGCTGAGTTAGAATAGATTTGTTAAAGATCTCTGTACACTCAGAGAATTTGATAGACTTTCCTGCGGCTATTGCTTATGTGGAATAAAGGCATGTCCTTTCTCCAACATTTAAAACTGGAATAAGTAAAGTAAAACTCAAACTCATTTGCATGCAGAGATTTGTTCATTTGTGAATCCCCTAAATTCCTTCTCTAATAAAACCCAGTCATGTGGCTGTTTGCGATACTAGCAAAAAAACCCAAGTTGCAAGAGTAGGTCAGACCAGGATTTGGAATTTTGCAACACAATCATGCATAATTTTTCCTCAATTGATTGAGGCAGCTGATTAGCATTGAATAAAACCATTTCCCGATTTGAAATTATACTCTGCTTACATTATTATCTACTTATGCTGTTGGCCATGCCATATTGTAATTGTTCACCCCACAATTAGATGTGGCTTTGTTTTCTCCTTTACGCTATCGCCTCTCTGCAGATGCAGCCTTACAATGAGCTAGTCCGGGGTGCTCTCACAGTTCTTGTTTCTGCTTAACATCTTGGAAAACTAAACAAAAAAAATCTGCCCTGTAAACCCCTCAAGGCTGACAAGCAAGCTGAGTATGAAAGCGGGGGGGAACATTGTCACTGAGGATGAGGAAAAGGCTGAGGTACTCAATGCCTTCTTTGTCTCAGTCTATAATAGTCAGACCAGTTATCCTCAGGGTACTTGGCCCCCTGAGCTGGAAGACAGGGACGGCGAGCAGGATGAACCCCCCATAATCCAAGAGGAAACAGTCAACGACCTGCTATGCTACCTGGATGCTCACAAGTCTATGGGGCCGGATGGGATCCACCCGAGAGTGCTGAGGGAGCTGGCGGAGGAGCTCGCCAAGCCGCTCTCCATCATTCATCAGCAGTCCTGGTTAACGGGGGAGGTCCCGGACAACTGGAGGCTGCCAATGTGACGCCCATCTACAAGAAGGGCCGGAAGGAGGATCCGGGGAACTACAGGCCTGTCAGCCTGACCTCGGTGCCGGGGAAGATTATGGAGCGGTTCATCTTGAGGGCGCTCACAAGGCATGTGCGGGACAACCAGGGGATCAGGCCCAGCCAGCACGGGTTCATGAAAGGCAGGTCCTGCTTGACCAACCTGATCTCCTTCTATGACCAGGTGACCCACCTAGTGGATGAGGGAAAGGCTGTGGATGTGGTCTACCTGGACTTCAGTAAGGCCTTTGACACCGTCTCCCACAGCCAGCTCCTGGAGAAGCTGGCGGCTCACGGCTTAGACAGGTGTACTCTGCGCTGGGTGAAAAACTGGCTGGACAGCCGGGCCCAGAGAGTTGTGGTGAATGGAGTTCAATCCAGTTGGCGGCCGGTCACGAGCGGTGTTCCCCAGGGCTCAGTTTTGGGGCCGGTCTTGTTCAATATCTTTATCCATGACCTGGATGAGGGGATCGAGTGCACCCTCAGTAAGTTTGCAGACAACACCAAGTTGGGCGGGAGTGTTGATCTGCTCAAGGGTAGGAAGGCTCTGCAGAGGGACCTGGACAGGCTGGATCGATGGGCCGAGGCCAACTGTGTGAGATTCAACAAGGCCAAGTGCCGGGTCCTGCACTTGGGCCACAACAACCCCATGCAGCGCTACAGGCTTGGGGAAGAGTGGCTGGAAAGCTGCCTGTCGGAAAAGGACCTGGGGGTGCTGGTTGACAGCCGGCTGAACATGAGCCGGCAGTGTGCCCAGGCGGCCAAGAAGGCCAATGGCATCCTGGCCGGCATCAGAACTAGTGTGGCCAGCAGGAGTAGGGAAGTGATTGTGCCCCTGTACTCGGCACTGGTGAGGCCGCACCTCGAATACTGTGTTCAGTTTTGGGCCCCTCACTACAAGAAGGACGTTGAGGTGCTGGAGCGTGTCCAGAGAAGGGCAATGAGGCTGGTGAGGGGTCTGGAGAACAAGTCTGATGAGGAGCGGCTGAGGGAACTGGGGTTGTTTAGCCTGGAGAAGAGGAGGCTGAGGGGAGACCTCATTGCTCTCTACAACTACCTGAAAGGAGGTTGTAGCGAGGTGGGTGTTGGTCTCTTCTCCCAAGTAACTAGCGATAGGACAAGAGGAAATGGCCTCAAGTTGCGCCAGGGGAGGTTTAGATTGGACGTGAGGAAAGATTTCTTTACTGAAAGAGTGGTGAAACATTGGAACAGGCTGCCCAGGGAAGTGGTGGAGTCCCCATCCCTGGAGGTATTTAAAAGACGTGTTGATGAGGCACTTAGGGACATGGTTTAGTGGGCCTGGTGGTGTTGGGTTGACGGTTGGACTCGCTGATCTTAGAGGTCTCTTCCAACCTTAATGATTCTATGATTCTATGATTCTATGATTCTATGAAATTTGCTACATCCTAGCAGTTGTGCTGTCTAGTGATGACGAATGCTGTCTGTCAGCTTTCCTTTGCAGCTAATTTCTTAAAAATCATCCCCATGCTGCAAGGAAGAGGTATGGAAGCTTTAATGAATAAAAATCAGAAGGCCTGTGTTGTCTGGAAAACATGCTGCCATTCCTGCTTTTGTTCTCTTTCACCTGTGAAAAAATAAAAGCACACCAACTCTGAAAGAGGTGGGGAAAAAACATGAGCAGGCATCAAATCTGCCCCATGCTAGTAAGATCATTGCTTTTCTTCCCTTTGTGCACTTTACTGAAGCAGTTAAAAAACATAGCATCTCCTGAAACCGAAGTTTCACTGACAAGTGTAATAAAGAAATTTTCAGTAGACACTGACTTCTCTATATCTGTTTCTGCTTAGGACAAGAACAGAACAGCATAATCTGACCCTTCTTCTTCAGTCTTTTCCATACCCTTAGTTATCTTTGGATAAGTTTGCGGTATCAGATTGATTTAAAAATTAATTTTAATCGCAGTATTTGCAATCCATTGGAACAGTTATTGAGAAGCTAAAAATGGGGATGAGCTTCCAAGTGTCCATCTCTTCTTGACAGACATCAGTGAAACGTCCCAGTGACCTATGGGCAGCCCACTACTGGAATGGCCCATAGCCGGGGGCAGAAAACAAGTCCTGAGCACATGGAGGCACGTGGATCCTGGCCTTACAGCAAACTGTTGCTCCCAGGTTTATGGTAACTGTCTCTGGCTTCTTCACAAAATGCAGCATTTTTTCTACCAGAAAATTTAACGCACAACGCTTTTGCTCACCAAGGTAGATTTCACAGTGAATATAAAGCCTCCAGCAAGGTAGAAAAAAAATTATGTGTAAGATAATGGGAATAGGTTAGTAAAGTCCAGGAATTGTAACACAAAAAATGTATTTTGCATGAGAAATAAAACACAAACAGAAAATGATAATGTGCATTTTGACCTTAGGAAACTCCTGTATAAATTGCTAAAATAGAAGAGTTCCTCACTATATTCATAGTTTTCTTAATCAAAGTGATTCTTTGGGCAAGGACTGTTTTTCAATGATTAGATGAGGGTAAGGAGGACAGAGACTCCAGAGAATTTTGTGTCTTCACCCTTATGCAAGATGTTTTTCTATTATGGATGTTTGCTGTTATCATGGGATGCCTGATTTAAACACAGATTAGCGGGGCTGTTCTGTGCTTTGCTAAAGCACCTCATGGAACACCATTTTCCAGATCAAAGCGTACTGTCAGGTCATTCTCATCACTTCCCCATCCATCATTTATGCTACCACCTGCATGTTACCTTTTCTTCCAGTGTTGAAAACAAGTGGGATGTGATAGGCATCCCTCCTTCAGTCCCCATCTACCTTTGCATGTGCATTATTTTTGGACCTTACTGGAGAGTCTTGAATTTATTCAGTTAGGCTGCCACTTATCCTTTTCCCTCTTTGACTGATGACCTTCCATTATATGTGCAATCTTTGTTTTCATTACCAAACTGTGGTATTTTACATTGTCACATTTGGAGTGATTATATGTCTTGACTCTGTGCTTTCCTGATTACAAGCTTCCCTTGTGAAGAGCTCCATCAGCACCCTGATTTTCTCTCTGATTTTTTCTAACCATCTCAAAATCTTAGCACTTGCTGGGTTTTTGTTAGCAGTGAACTCGATCTTGAGATGGTATTCAGGTAGAAGCTTAGAGTTTCTTTTAGGTATACATCAGTTGCTCAGCAGTCTTCATTTTCCACTAGTAGAAAATAAATTACCTCAATTGAAGTCAAAGGAAGAAACTGTAATGCAGACAGAATTTTTAAAAACTGAATTCAGAAGCATTTTTTACAGTTAATTCAGTACTCCCAGTCTTTCCCGATCTCAGCCACTGGAGGAAGACTGCTTCTAATTAGAGTCTGACTCCAGAACTGAACAACTTATTTTTAATCTGTTCCCAGTGCAGACAGTGTAGATACAGCCTGCCTTACAGGGTGCTAGTTTTGAACAGTCTGGACTCAAGCAAGTCCATACTAGCTGGCCCAGGAGGGTGATAAATCCAAATACATTAATGTTGCAGAAAAGATCCAGGCTGGGGAGGAGAGACTTTGCATCTTAAGAAGACGCTGAGATCCCAGGGATTGTGATATATTTCTCATTGGGCTGTGAGGGCCTGTTTAGGTCTTAGTGTCCTCACGGAGTCATTTCCCAGCACTCCTTTGACAAGGGGCAGAAAGACCTGAGGCAGCCTACAACCAGGGAATAAAACACAAACAGCAAAGTTGTTTTACTAAACAGATTATTGTTGGAAAATATGATTTCAGAGTGACAGGTATTTGTTGCAAATTCAGGTCTAGTATAGACAATAGCTTCAGCAAAATATGAAAATGGAAATATCCTTTACAAGTTAAGATACTTACAGTTTTAATCTTAAAGCAAGAAATTTAACAAAAAAATTTAAGATAGTTAAAACAGTTGCTCTAAACCAAAGCGACACGTTTTTGCTCAGCTTTTGTACCATGTAATGGTCCCCATCTTTCAGATGCAGAACAAGGAACAGTTGGCATTTTTCATTTCTTGGACAACTGAAGTAGGTGTGCCTACAGATTTTTGCACTTACTTCTGGCAGACGCAGTATAGAAATTCTCTAATCCATTTCAAGCACGTAATTATTCTGAGGAACCTACTGAGGCTAGAAATGGAAAAGCCTAAGGTATGGAGGACCTGCTGGGCTGATATTACATGCCCAGCATGCGACCAGCGTCAGGGAGACCACAGCATTGTGGCCAGCACAGAGAGCCCCATGGCTGCTGGCTGTAGCCCATACATGTACATCGGGAAAGGAAGAGCTGCTGCTCAGAGAAGAAAATTATTTTGAGGGCTGCCTCATAGGGTGTCAGTTTATAAAGTCCGCGTTTATTCAGCCCTGCTTGTAAAGTCTGTGCTGGTTGTACTGGCTGTGACAGGAAATGAATGAGCACTGGCAAGGAAAGCCTTGATCACGGGATGTGACAGTGTTAAACTAAGCTATCAGTATTAATTTTATTCTTGGTAAATGTCCTGCTCTTCTCCTAGCATTGGGAATGACTTTGGGAGGTGGGCTTTTAAAACTTTCTTCTCAAAAGCTTGTAATACAATCAGTTAAAAAAAACAACACTAGTGAAAATAATAAAAAAAATCCTTCCTCTTTTTTTAATGATATTTGCACTTCCTTGTATTACTGCTCACAAACAGCTTCTCTTCTGTTTCCCATGGATTTATAAATGCATATGTTATCCACAGGCAAAGGCAAAGATCCAGTGTTTACTTATGGAAGAAACTGGATCATCAATTTGTATCACCTTAAATACTCCCAGTCCCTCCTGGTATTAGAAGGACTTCCTTGGAGGTCAGATGATGTTTCCCTGTGGCATTATGCACTGCCCCAATAGATATACTCTGCCATCCAGAGCCACTTTCCTTCCCAGCTCAGCTGAGTCACTTTAAACTAGATTTCATAATGCATGGTAGCAGCTGGGGATACCTGGAAGAGGACTATAAGCCCACCTTTCAAATGGTCTGGTTCCTACGACGCAAAGGCCATGCTGAAGGAAAAACATGAGGCTGTGGCATTCCTTCTTCCCATGTCTGCAGTTGTTCACAATCTCAACATCTTGAATTTTAATTACTAGATTACCAAGGGCACTTCATGATGGTTTTTCCCTTGTTGTTTAACTGATGAAGAAACCTGCACGTATCCAGCCATGTAAAGTGTAAAGGTGAGGAGATACTCATGTCTTACGGCAGGCAGTGGTGAGGCCTCACTTGGAGTTCCCTGTGCAAATCTGGGCACACAAATGGGCAAAGGAAGATGAATGTGAGTTGGAACAGGAGCAGGAATAAGGAGTGTGATTTATGGGGGAAGCCTAAAAGAGCTTGCCCTTTTGAGCATAACAAAATCTTTTTTGTGAGGGAAACCAGCTCCTCACTCTAATCACATCTGGGTAGGATGAACCCAGTACAGAAAGCATGGGACCAGCACATCAACACCAGGGCACAAGAACGGGTAGAAAACACCATGCCTGAAGCTGAAGGACTGCAAGACTACTGATGTTTTCATCCATCCTTTCCAGCAGGGACCATGACTTGTGCAGGTAAAGGGGGAGCCTGGTATAGAGACAGCTGGTATTGGAACCTGCTTCTCCAGGAATGGGACTTGGCAGCTCTATCTTATCATACCCCGCACTGCTGAGAGGCACTGGCTGTAGCCTTGAGCAGAGACCTGGAGAGTTAGTCAGGATTTTTTCATTTATAAGCCATGGCTCCAGAGAGCTGAAACGTAGAAGCACTGGTGATAAACATGTTGAACCTCCCAGCTGCAGATTTTTGTTAGACAAGAGCCAAGAAAAAGGGGATGAGAGAGATCATAAGCAAGGGAATCCTGTTGTGAGAAGAAAGATACTGTCATATCCTATTTACTGTTACATGCCTATTCCTGTTAATGTGTTTCCCCTGTCTTCAGAGATCAAAGTAATCGTTACAGGGACTAGAGCAGAAAAACACTTAGCAAGACCTCATCTATATGCTACTGTTACAGCCATGCTTGCGTGGCAAAGTCATGTCTGCACATAAGTACCTTTTTAGCAATGTATTTTGGGAAAATCTAGGTAGCTTTCCCATATTGCTTCAGTGAGAAAGTGAGAAAGAAAATTGTGCATATCCAGAGAACAAGCAAATGGAACAGCAGCATCCAGGGGGTCCCTGCGATAGGCTGCTGTCCAGTTTTGTGGAAGCGTTATGGGCTATTTGAGTTATCTGAAAGTGAAAAATCTCAGCCAACCATATTATATTTCAGTGATCCCTGCTAGGCTACAGAGAAGCATGTTACTACTTAGCTCAGCAGAAAGCATCCAAGCTAGGCAGGATGATTCGTGACTAGCTGCTGTATTTACTCATATAAACCATGTTGTGCATGAGCTTAAACTGTCTAGGTCCTACTCTCTCAATCAGCCAAATCAGGTGCCTTGTTGTTTGTGAATATGGACAGGGACATCTGTCAGTTAACTTCAGTCTTCAAAATTCACAGACCTGTCCTAATATTTGAGTCTTCTTCAGTGAACAAAAGCTCTTCTTCTGGAGGGAGAGGGCCAGCAGACATTTTGTCAGGTTAATTAAATCCAACAGTGCTGCCAGTGTTGCAGCTGTCAGAAATTACAAAAGAACAAGACTTGTGTAAGCCTAGGGAATCAGTGAAGTATTTTATGGCTTATACAAACCTTTGTAAGAAAAAAAAAAAATTAAAGCAGGGGGCCAAAGTGTCTACATCAAAGAACTTTTTCTGGATCAATCTTTCTAACATCTTGGATGTGAACTTGATGGATATTCTTCTCCCCAGCAAGGTTGTACTGAACATAATGAAATAACTTACAGTACTTAGGAGCAGACTGAGGAAACTTCATGGAAAACCATTTGAAAATTCACAGTCTCTTTGATGAGGTGATGCTTAATATACTTAATGATGCTAGTGTTAAGTAGCAAAATCCTTTACTGTCTTGAGGCCAAAGTTGCTTTAATAGAGGAAAGAGAAGAGGCAAAAGATATTGAGCCATGTCTCTCCTGTCAGCCCATTTAATTAACATTGAATATTAACTAAAATGTTAAGTAATCATCTCCAGTAAGTGATATGGAAATGAGTATGCTTCAGCTAGACAAAATTCATTGACATACATTAATTTATTCATCTTACATGGTAATGCTCTAGTGGCTCCATGTTTTCAAGCTTCTTTCCTTTCTTTTTCTATTCATACTGACAAAATCCTATTCCTGAACATCAAGTCTGGGTTCATCATTATAATAGCTCTAATCCTAATAAATGTCACCCCATGTTAGAGATAGGGATTTTTTTAATAAATTCTTTCTCTTTTATTGAGCTTTCCCTTTGTCAGAGATATTACTTATTTTGTATTTAAAAAATCATCTTGAGCAATATTTTGAGAATGTATCTTTGTTGGTTTCAACCCAAAATCTCAGATTACGGTTGTTCTAAAGTTTGAGTTGTATCTAAGTGTTCCAATCATAAATATATACTTTTGTGAGGCATGGAGACCAACCCCTACAAAATGCTTCTTAGACTTCTGGCATACATGAAAAAGTGTCAATATTTTATTTGCGGTTAAATACATTTGTACTTTATTTTCCTGCTCTCTTAGAGACAAATGAATTTAATTCACAAAATTTTATTTCTTGGGTAAACACTCAGAAGTAATCTGTAATGAGTTATTGTTTAGAGTTGTGGAGCTGAAGCTGGACCTTCCTCAATTTATCCAGTGCCTGTTTCTATACCTTAACTGCCAAATCCTATTAAACTTTGTCAATTCAATGATATTGGGCCATTTTGGAGGGAGAGTGGTGTGATTTTCTTTTAGTTTTCTTTGAAAAACAGTGGGCATATTAACCTGAGATGAATTGCTAATGTTCATATTCATCCATGCTTTAACGTCCATGACCAGAGACAAGGAATTTGCAAGTCTGCTTGGTTTTGATGTGAATTGCGTATTCTCAGAAGTGCTTGAGAGGAGGAGACTGTTCCAGAGAATATTCGTGTTATCTCTTTTCTCCAGGTGTCTGATTTTTAATGTTTGTAGAAGAAAGAGGAATACCATTTTTTAGGATAGACATGGGGATTCAAAAAGTCTTAATGTCTATATTTGTTATCAATGGCATTTCTGTCCAATTATTCCTGGAGACTTTAGGGAGGATGTTACGAGGGGAAGCACTTGAAATCCCACAGAATGACAAAATGCTGAAAGCTAGATGTAGTATGGGGCTACCTTTATGTTTTCTATTGTGGAATTTCACAGCGATAGGCAGAGAGAGAAGTGACTGCAGTTACAACAGGGCAGAGAGAGATGTCAAGCATGGAAAATCCAAGCTCTCTTTGAGCTGAATGTAGGAAAATAATAGAAAAGATAAGTGAAACCTTTAAAAAGCATAACAACATGTTCTTCAAATAGGAATGATTTAATCAGAATCTTCTGGAAATCCCTACAAGACTCCTAGGCAGACAGGGAGAAACTTCTTACAGCTATTCCATACAAGGTGCAGGTATGGTAATGTTTTATTTTCCTGCCTTATACCTACCCTTTCAGCATTCAGAACCCTGTGGTAATGGGTTCCTTAAGTCTCGGCTCCATATAGGTGAAAAAGAGATATATAAATATAAATGGATATTTGAAATCCAGACCGCTGGAAACCACTTGCATCCATGGCCATAGCAGCTACAGTCCTGTATTACATTTTCAGCATAAATATAGTAGTTCCAGGGCAGAAGTTAACTCAGTGTAGGTATCTGTCTTTCAGAATGATCAGCAGTAAATGCCCAGCTAATAGGTCAAAAAAAGTATTTGGCACTGCAGTGTTACAGCCATGCCTTTGACCAAATTGAGCTCCGTTCAGTTGGGTGTGTATGTTGCCAGCAGGCTCCTGAAAAAGTTTCAAGGGCCTTTATCTCTCTGTCAGTTCAGCAAGAAATAAAAAAGTTCTCAGACCTTCCCAAGATCAACCCTTGGCAGACCAATTAAATTAACTCTCTGTCTGGATGCAAGTATTACAGGCTATTGAAAATGTTTGCTGCAATTTCTTTTTGTTGCATAAAAATTGATGAATTTTCAAAAGCCATTATCTTCATCAGAAACAACCTGTTCTGATTAGACATACTTCACTTCAAGAATAGTTGATGTTCATTTGTTTCTGGTGCCATCTGCTTTTACTGCTACAACAGACATTTCTGGGAAATTGAATATGGTAATGCTCTTTTTTTACCTCTTGTGTAACAAGAACTTATTTTAACATGTTTCTATCTGAAGAGCAGACCAAAATAAAGGAGCAAACAAACATGCAAGAAAAATTTATCTAGCTTTCACTGATAACCGGCTACTCTAAGCAGTTTGAACTTGTTTTGTATTTTACTTCTCAAGTACCTTGTAGCAATCAAAGGTCTATGAAAAATGTCAAGTTATCCATATTTATTACTTCTAGAGGATAAAGGCTCTACTGTCTGTGTACACTGTCAGGTTTCCTCTTTAGACTGATGAGGATTGAATGGCCTTTATGAGAATGCAATTTAAGAGTGAAACTCTTCTCGTCTGCTTCCACTTGAATACATATTCAAGCTGTTTCAGCTGAACACCAAAAATTTTATTGTAAACTTTCATTTGGGTTACTAAATGGAGAATCTGTATTTGTCCTTTTTATTTAAAGGTATCATAATGAAGTGGCACAACCTATTCAGTACAGCTGAACTGTACTAACTTCCTGTAGCCAAGGTCGTCAGAAGAATAATCTAACCCTTAAATATTATAATTTTCCTTTTGCTCTCTGAGTAGATTTTGTGCTGTCTTCTTGAATGAGAGTGAGCTCTTTTGAATCTTCATGGCCAGACTATTTTCCATGTTTTTATAATCATTGTCATTCTTGTGTCAAAAAGAAAACTGAACAAGGGCAATATGTCATTGGCTTAATATACTGTAGTGTCAAAAGTTATGATCAGTAATAGAAAAGAGGGCAGACTGATTATTTTGGAAACAGTTTCCTATATTCTAATGGGCAAGGTGAATAATGCAAACTAAATAACTGTCTGTGAAAGCCCGAATAGGACTGTCTCACTTTCTGTCTCTGGCATGGCAAAATGATTATATCTGAAGATTAACTTAGTTTTAAGATAGGACTCAGTTGGCAGACACTATGTTGAGCTAAACTACAGCTTAGTTCAGCCAGGCTCAAGGACTTGGAAAAATAGCTTCTCAATCCTTCAGGTCAATGGGTGCAGAAGATATCTCCAGATGGTGATTGTTGACTAACAGCCCAATCTGACGTCCTCTCAAGTCGAAGATAGCCCATATAGCCAGTCAGGGTACATATGTACCTGTTTGGAAATTACCTTACTGCAGTTCATAGAAGCTGCATGTCTCTATAATAGTCACATTCACTTTTAGAACTAGCATTAGGTGACAAAAGACTGAAAGTGACACATGAATAAACTAGTCCTTCATTCTCTCATGAAAGAGTTCCTCACAAGTCTACATCAAGATGATCTAATTAATGGGGTTGATGACTTGGTGTTGATTTTACCCTGCTGAAGATTGGTGGAGGATACCACTCTGCAGTCACTGAACTTCCAGCTAGCATCAGGTATTTGTCAGCAATTCCATAAACTTCTAAAAATATTATACTTCTGTTAACTTTATCTGTCTGATAATGAACATTTAAATATACATAGCTCAAAACCTGATGACTGAAATGAAAATAACATGAAAGGAGCATCTTTTTTCCCCTAACAGCAAAAAAAATCATTATTTGAAAAGATGAAAATATACATAGCAGTGCCAAACATCACGTTCTTTCTTTGCTCAAAGACCCATTAAAGTTCAGTGTATGATAGTAACTTTACTACATTAATTAATTCCTTTGAGGAATGTACTTTTATCTCTCATAATAAATGCAGTCATTTAAATCTTTGAGTTTAGGGTTTTTTTTATTCATCACAATAGATTTATAAAAAAGATCTTGGAATGTTCTGTAGAATTAGAGGTTTAGCTTTATTAGGTTCTTAAAAATGGAAGCCAAAATTGCCCATCAGTTTTTTTTCAAATACTATGTAGTCTTTGAAATCCGTGCTTAGACACATAAATGGCTTGGTTTCAAAGATTATTCCAGTAGACATCTATGGCACCATGTTTTAGTATTTAATCACTTTTACTTAGATTACCAAAAATGCAATTAGCAGTCTTACCTACAGATTAGTTTCGGAAACATTACCCAAGCTGTTTCAAGAGCTTTGCCTGCAGCATGCATACGACTATGTCTGATTTCTTCAAATCACTTTCCACAAATCATGGTGTCTTATTTTTCTCTAAACCACCTCATGATTTAAAAAAATCAGAGACAAACTCTCAGTTCTCAGTTTTACATTTAGAACCTGAAATTGTATAGGTTTTGAAATCTCTGCGACTTCTCTCTCTAATTTTTGAGAGCCAGAACCAAGGTTCAGAGCAGCTGTGTTCTGTTCTGAAGGAATCGCCGTGATTGTACTTCTGTTTTTTTTCTCAAAGAAATAAACTTTCTATGGTTTTGGTGCAGACTTGGCTCCCTTTCCTTCTGTCTACAAGGAAGTCATGTGCAGAGTCTTTGATGTTCAGGTAAATTCTGGTTTTAGCTTGAATTCATCTAACTTTAAATCTAGCCATATAGTAGTTCAATTTAAACAGATTTTTCAAGCCAATTTAGACTGCCCCACCTAAAAGTAAGTCTCTGATCCTGTACTGATATCTCCATGAATACTGGAGCCTAACTTTAAACCAAATGAGTTCTTTGAAAATTTTAGGCAAATCTTTAAAGTTGTGGGTTTTTTTTTTTTTTCACAAACCCTAAACAATTTTGTCTTCTGTACGCCTTGATGTCCTCTACTGGATGTGAGTGCTCTTGTCCAGACAGCTGGTACTGGGGCTGAATCCAGTGGCATGTACTCAGCTGCTCTCTGCTCCAAGGTTAGGATCCTCTCCCTTCTCATTCCTCTGTGCTGTTGCATCTTCTTTTGAGAAAGCACAACCTTTCCATCTCTCACTCCTCCTCATCACGGGAGCAGAGTGGGGTTTTTTAAGCAAGTAGTGGCAAGACAATTTTCTTCTGGTTGGTAGAACAAGGTTTAGCAAGTTCAGGTTGCACATTAATTCCTCTGGCTGTCAACTGCTGCCAAATCTTTTTATCTTTCAAACACTTTGTAGCCACTCAGGACGTACACAGTCAGTTATATCCCATTTCTGACTCCTTCTATACTTCATCTTTTCTCTATGGTAGTCAAGCTTGGCAGTGATGGGATTTACTAATGCAAATGAACATGCTTTGCACTCTTTTCTTAGAGTGTCTGACTTTTTAGTGCAAATATTATTAACAACATCCTGAAATCTTCCCTGTCTCTTCCATCAATTTCAACTTCTGACACAGATATCTATTAAAAGTAATTACATTAGTGTGTAGAGAAGAAAGGCATCTTAAACATATGCACATGATCAAAAATTACATGTCTTCATCCAAGGAAGATCTTGTCACCCAGAGGTTGAATTGTTTTAGAGGAATTTAATTTAATTTTTCCATACCTCAGTTTCACAGCTGCAAAATGGAATATCAAATCCTTGCTTTGTCTAAGCCGCTGTGTGTCTATTATTATATGTTTGTATATCTAGATGCTGCCTTCATACCAATTCTTTTCCTGAACCTAGAACAATATATCAGGATTCCCATGTTCTTTTGATGTTGATCTTTATAAACAGAAAACCAAATACATGATTGGATATTCTGGAGTCATTCCAAATAGAATCTCTGCCACTGAAAGAAAAAAATATAAGGCCATAAAGCCTTATATAATTCAGTCTTTCAGCTGAAGATCAATCAATAAATTGCCAAAGTGCGTCCTTCTATTTCAGGAAATAGAGGTTCTCAATACTCATCCTTTTAGCCGCTCATAGTTTTCATGAAATTCAGAGCTAATTATTACAAATCATAAGGTTTTGTCCAGGTTCTGGGCTGCCTCATGAGGAGGAGAAGCTGAATGGGTGGCTAAAGGACGTCTTGTGTTAGTATTAATAAGGATGATGTACCGTGCTAAAACCTAAGAAGTCATGGATCAGGACACGTTTGTACTAAGTAACCTCAAAATTGAAAGGTAACACGTTAGATCAGTTCCACAGCTGTAAAATGCACATGCAGTATCCATTGCTTGCTTTGCCTAAGCTGCTGTGACTCTATTATTATGTGTTTGTATAACTAGATGCTGCCTTCATACAACAAAAAAACAACTTGAAAGGCAACAAGGTAGATCTTCTGAAAGTTAGACTGTTTCCCTCAAGCAGCTCTTGAACTCAGTGCGCAGATTTGTCTGTAACAGTTTATGAGGGCAGTAGAATAGATGAAGTATATTAAATATGGTATTAAAATCACTACATCATACTACCTCCTCCAGAAAAGCCCTTTTTGCTTTAGTTGCTGCATTAAAATGTTGTCTTCACTCTATTTTGTTTATTTGAGAAAATCAGTTCAGTCAGGGCAGTTCTGCAGCAACTGACAATCTTGCACCTTTATAGTTAATGAAATGTTCTGGGCTGTGCTTCAGCATCAGTTTTCACCAACAGTGAGGAAGAAAGCCAATTACATTACACCACCGCCTCCCCCAAAGGAAAACAACCCAACAACAATCTGTGGTTGATTGAACCTGTTACATGGATGTGTTTGTGTTTTTCTGAGCTGTTTTATGAAAGGCCACCCTGAACACCTCGAGGGTGCTGGAGTTTGTCGAGGTGCAATGAAGCTTCAGCACGAGCTCCCAGAGCCGTGCTGAACATCTCGGGAAGTGCTCGGTGATTCAGGGCACGCAGGAGCCTGTGATGATGATATTTTTGCAGAGTACAACCAGCATTGTTAATTATCGTTTGGCAAGGCAGCGCTGCTAGAACAAGCCAAGGGAGGTTTCTGGCTTGGACTACTGATTTGAATTTGGCATTGGATGATATTAACCAGCTCTCTCTGCTGAAGTTTGCAAGTAGGAATTTTTTATTTGGTTTTGGTTTTTTTTTTCTTTGTTTTTTTTCCTCTGCCCTCTTTCATACCTAAAACTTTACTGTCGTCTCTATGTTAATTTAACTGCTAGCAGTTTTCTGCATCAGGAGTGTTTTTAATCTTCTCAAAAGTGATGCATAATTTGTGAGACTTTGAAAAGACCACGTTATTTTTAATAGTTTCTGTTGAACACAGAGGGCAATACTACCATAATTTTGCTCACCCTAGACTAAAACATTACAAAAAAAAGTCATTGGAATAAATTTGTTATAACCTAGTGAGGAATCCACCAGTTAGATTGACTGTTTATAATGTGTTGTTGGTAGTTTTACTTTCAGGTTAGGTTTTTTATTCAAAGATGAATGGATGCTTCTAATATCTGTAGGCACCTGAGGAAATCATGATTCAAGTTAAGTATAAACACAGTCCGATTTCCTAGAAAAAAATATCAAAGAGGTTTCGGGATCAGACCACATACAGGCGTTCATTTACCAGCTGTTTACTGTTCAGCTCCACTGCCATCTCTCCGCATCGATTTTCTTTCACAATAACCTACTCCTCATCATTGACAAGTCAATTCCAAATAGCAAATCCTCCTTTCCAAGTGCAGCCCATGTTCCTCTTGGGCTTCAGAAATGCCTGGTCTGGTTTAATATGAGGAACTCAGAGTTTCTCCCTGACAGACCTCTGATTTGCTGATTATCTGGGATGCTTTTCTCAATCACCAAGAGAAAAATTAATTCCCCATTTTGACATGATACCTGATGAAATAAATGTGGGCTAAAATTAAACGAGTTAGCTCTAATCTTTCCCATTTCAAGGTCAATCATGAAAATACTGTTTTTCCTGCACTGCCAATGACAGTGTAAATCCTTCCAAATTGTTTAGGCTAGGTTTTTCAATTCCATATCCAAACAAAATGACAAAAATGCAAAAAATAATAATATGCAGTTTACATCAGGTGGGAAATTTTTAAATACTATTTTCTGAAGACCTCTCCCGAATCTGGAATATTAAAATCATAATCATCCACATTTTGGATGTGGAGGAGGTTTTGCTTTTAAACTTATTTCTATTTAAATAGGATTGTAGGCAAACAAACTATGTGTTTCTGGTGATCATTTTTACTCCTGAGTTTTTCATATAAATGTGCCTCCAGTTCAGGAAATCTCTGAAGCATGGCTCTACTGGATCCGAGTTTGATGCAATAGCTGCAATGGCTTTTGAGACAACTATTTAACTTCAGCATGTGCTTAGATGTGGAATTGATTCATTTTCTTGACCTACCGCTCCTGTTTGCAGTCTCAAGGCTAGCTCAGTGTAGAGTCACATCTGAGCCACCAGTGTTTGAAACAGATGTGGATTGCTGAATAATTCACTCCCACCCTAGCACACCTGTTTTTAGGATGTAAAGCTTCCAAATCTGAAGCATAAAGATGGTGTAATGTATTTTGTTTAAATAAGGACTCCAGATCGGGTCCTTAAGGTGTATTTTGTGACTAGTGAGTCACGAGAACACAGAATTGCATATTTCCCCAGGTGTATTCAGACTATCCTCAGATTAAATCACCTTGTGGCTTCAGATGGGCATACAGCAGAAGGATGGGTAGGGAACAGGAGCATAAGACTGCCCAGTTATTCCTTTTTTAATCAAAAGCTGTGGTTTCTCATAGTATGAAAAAGCAGTGCGGTGCTTCTCTCAGCAAATCTGTAGGAGAAAGCCCTCTCATGAATGCACTCCTTCCTTTTTTAATATAGAATCATAGAATCATAGAATCATTGAGGTTGGAAAAGACCTCTAAGATCATCGAGTCCAACCGTCAACCCAACACCACCAGGCCCACTAAACCATGTCCCTAAGCGCCTCATCTACACGTCTTTTAAATAGGCTTTTAAATAAATATAGTGAGAGCTTCTCTTCCCATTCCCTTCTGTTTTACCCTTTAAACTCAGAGAGGCTGTTCTTAGCATCATGGGGGAAGACCAGTAAGAAACAGCCGGGCTTGGTGCTGGTGGCTGGGGGAAGAGCCATCCACTTCCCACACCATTCAACTGGGGTGCTGTCAGGGGCTTTCAGAAGTGCAACACTAACCCTGGTAGGGTGGTCACTGACCGTAACAGGCATTTTCTTTCCATTGGACAAACTGCCGTCTTCAGTGGCTTGGACAATTTGGGTAATTGTTTCCACATCCCACATACTTCAGTTGGATTTTCAGTGTTAGAAAGTGATTGTCACACTGAAAGCCCTTGATGACTGTCATTAGGGGACTTTTGAATGAAAAGACCATCTCAGACCTAAGCCTTGTTAAAGGCTGGAAATGCCAAGCACTATTTCCAGCTCAAGAGAAAGAGCAATCAAGGCTCATTCTCTAGGAAAAACAGCTGTGGATTGCAAGAGTGGGTCAGAGTTAAACGCTGGATCTTCACAGACCAAACTTGTGTTGTTCAAAATGGGCAAGAAGCAATCATGCAGGGCCTGACCAACCAAACTGCATAGCAACTAGTGTCAGATGACAGGTCACGGCTGCTATTTTCTTTACCCAACATAGTTGCAATCATAAGATGTGTGAGAACACCCTCTGTTGTTCACCTGACAGATCAAGCGGTGGGTGCAGTGGACTGGAAGCTGGTAGAGCACTTGGTGATGCAGCTGGGAGCATGCACAGCAAGTGGGAGGATGGGTCTCCTGGTACCAAACGTACTGGAGTGCCTCGGGGGTTTTAAGATGGGATTTTAGTTCCCACTGTGTTCGAGGTCAGAGGACTTTGTGAAGGGGAGAGAATTGCTTAAGCTTACATGGCAATGACTCTCAATTTGGATAGAAAAATGCCACAATAATGTATGTATTTTGAGAACTCAAAAATTATTAATACAACTGTACAATGGGAAAAACATCTTAATTTTCCTGAAGACGACAGTGCCTTAAAAGCAGGAATTCATTTTAAAAAACATTTAGGTTTAGGAAACTTCATCCCAAGCAAACAAGCAGTACTAAGATATTCTGGCAATGATTTATGGCCACAGAACACTTGGTCTTTGGTTAAAATCAGGAAAAAAGTAGAGTTTCTCAATTCTCTATAGCAGTTACAGGAAGGAAGATGCGACTTGTTCATTTGTCATTATTTGGCCCTGATTAATGGAGAAAACCATGGCATTGCAGAGATTTATACAAGAAATGTTAAAATTGGTCTGGATAAAAGTATGAATGGAAATGTTCATGTGCGAGAGCTCCAGAAGAAACAACAGAGTGGGTTTAAAAGATTGGTATGTATCGATAAACCTTGCTGTCTGTGTCACATACCAGTGACCCTGGCCAGACAATTTTGATGCACATGTTTTGGTGCTTGTGCATACATGCATACAAGAGGACTGTGACAACTGAGTTGCACTTAAACTGAGTATTACCTTCACTTTCATTAGGTTTTGCAGTGAATTTTGTTACATCAGTTTCCTACAGCACATAATGCTGTTGTAATGCTGTAAGTTGTGGTTTAAAACAAAGTAGGTGTTTTGCTCCTATTTATTAGGAGTTTTTTTGTGTGTTTGACCAAGAATCAATAATATTGACTTTTCTGAGGTCAGATTGTTTTACCTTTTTCTTTGATTTTTCCTATAAACTCCATCCTGGATCTGGAAAACCTTCATGACAAAAGTTTCATCAAAATTGGTTTAATCTCTAGAAAACTGTTCTGGCAGGCTCTAGTGCAAAATGTGACAAAATCAAAAACTACTTCTCACTGCTTTGCTTTTCCAAACAGAAATCGTTCATCATCTGTGTCAGTGAAAAAGATTTCTGATGGCAATCTGGAGCTGTCTGAAGCTGCAAAACAGAAGACACGATGTTCAAAACCGTCGTGGCTGAAGACGTCCAAGAAGCCAACTTTCACCTCAGGTAGCCCTGTGGAGCCAGTGGCACTGTGACTCCCATGGGAGCATCTGCCAAAGGTTTATCATTGCTAAAAGCCAAAGTTGATAGCCCTGATTATATTTCCCATGCATCTGTATTTATTTCAGAAGAAACGGGGATTCGCCGCCTTCAAACTTGGAAAGATTGAAAGGGAGTAGCACTGGAGCAAGCAGTGTTAATTTGTCACTGCTGTAAGAATAAAGAAATTTGGTGAGAACAGGTTGTTTAATTCCCTGCCTCCTGCAAGTCAGAGGAAAATGTGGCACACTGTTTTCTTGAATATGCCACAGGAGCTTAGGAGAATCAGTTAATATAAATGAAACAAAATAGTACAACTTTGGAGGTGTCTGCTGTAGGCATAAGCAGGAACAAATAGATATTAAAGAATTGCTGGCATGACTTAAGATCTGCTAGTGAGCTGGTTGATGGGGATCAGGCTGCACCAGTGGGGACCAGAGCCCTCCATTGGGGGAAAAAACCTGCATATTCTAAAAGTGTTGTCAGAGCCAGTAACAAAACAAGCATTAGCAACAAATTAGTACTGCCAGCAGGTGACTTTCATTTCAGGCAGGCTACAAAGACACTGGAAGCAAACAAATATGATGGGAACACAATCCTTTCAGAAGCCATTTTTTTCCCCCAGTTAATCTTTTTCAAACTACCACTGATATAAAAATATCTCTGTGTAAGGTGGAGGTGACAGGAAGCACTTTTAGCCTAGAACCACATCTTGCAGCGATATTTGACTCTAATAGAGCAGGGGAATTGCACAAAAAGCTGAGAAAGCTGTTGCAAACTGTTCTTACCTGGCAGAGAACTGAGGAAAGTGGATCTTTCAAAGCACATATTCCTTCTGCTGGGTTATGAGGGAATCACAGACCCTTAATGAGCTGCAAGGGCTCTATGAATATGAGCTAAGTACTCTGGATATTTAGAGATCTGGCAGAGCTGAGGAAATGAAATGTCACAGAGAAAGCTGTATGCCTTTCCTCTTCAGCCCTGAAGGTTTATTGCGCAAAAAAGTATGGACTGTAGCTCTCTGATGAGTGGTAGTGTGCTGAAAGACAAAAACCACATCCTGGAAAATTAAAAAGTCCCAGAGGCAGACAGTCAAAAGAAAATTGAATCAGATAGCAGTGGCTGAGAGGGGATATTTGTTAAATACAAAAGCCTTCCAGAGGTACTGACTGTGTCCTGGAGGAGTAGCCATATGTGTGTTAAGCACATGAGCTATACACGTGACAACTGGCCAGTGATTTTTTTTTTTTATGGAGATGAAAATTTTACTGTGTTCAGTGGAAGGTCCTCTGGACAATTAGCTTCAAAATCAATTTTAGTTAATCACAGACTTGGTTCTTTCTAGAGAAACTGGTGCATTGACCCACATATTTCCGTCAGTAAACACCTGCCAATCTTTGCGTGTCATTAAATAAATAGGCACAAAAATTATGGTAAGAGCACTACACCTTTACACTACCCTTGATAGCAAGTATTTACTAAACCAAATATAGTCTAAGTAAAAAGTGAACTCCCTGTGACCCAGACACACGCTGGAGAACTCCAGATAACCTACTAATCTACATCTAAAGCTATATGGCTTTGCCAGATTTCTTTTTTAAAAAATTGTAATACTGTCTCTTGTTCTCCTAACACATCCAAACTGAGTGCTTCTGATTCCTTCGGAGAAGCAGGAAGCACAGGGATAACTTATACCCATATTTATGCAAGTGGGAAAGTTTACTGTATTAAGGCGAGGGCTTTTGGGTTCTGGCTATGCAGCGCACTGAGTGCATAGAAAGCTACATTTAGGATTTCATCTTTTTTCCCCTGTTAATTTCTTACAAATACCTCTGTATTTACCATAAACAAACATTTTCTCACTGGAGTACCTAATCCTGAAATAGGATGCCCTTTGCGGTCTTTGGCAGGGGTCTTCATGCCACTGTTTTGAGGACTGGATCAAAAGGAACTTGCTCCCTGCCGCAGCAAAAGCAGAATTTCAGACACGGAACCACCGCAGACCATAGACCGTGCAATGCTTAAGGTCAATGTCTGACTTAAACCCCATCTGCAGTGAGTTACTGTTAATGCTTTGCCATAGAGCGTTTCTGTACAGTTTCTGGTCACCTCCTCTCTTTCCTCACTGCAGACCCAGACACCTTAGCATAGATATTTGCCTTACACCACTCTCCATGGCTGATCTCACAGAGCACATTAACCATGTCCAGGAAGGAGGGATAAAAACCCCCAAAGCAGAGACACACTTGCAATGTAGAGTGCAGGAAACAGCTACTATAAAAATGGGCAGCTGAAGTCAATAGGAACCCACCAGTGCCACAGGGCATGCAGAACGGGGATATAAAGAGCTCTTCAGCAGGTATTACTCTTACTTCAAAGACATAGTTTACACAGAAGTAGTTCTGAGCTACATTTATTTGTCTATGTGGGTTTTCTTTTTTTTGGGGGGGGGGGTGTTTGGTTTTGTGTGTGTGTGGGGGTGGGTTTCTGTTAATTAGAACATTTTAGGGTTGGTTTATTGGGTTTTTTTTATTTATTTTTATTTTTATTTTTATTTTAAAAAAATGTTCTTTTGAATAGCCTTAGTACTATTGCTTATTTTGAAACCAGCACAATAGTATACTATGTCTAACACACAACTTTGATGCGGTAGTAGAAAAAAATGTAAGTTCATTTTAATTCCTTATATACATAATCTGAAAGCAACAGGGATGGTATTTGTTTTTCTACTGAGCTCTGCATGTGTTAAAAAAATAACTTTTTTTCTATATTAAAAAAGAAAAATTATCTCAGTGGTTTTAATGTTGTGTATGTTGATGCTAGCTTAAAAAATACTGCCTTTCTGCAACTCCTTTTACAGAATATTGTGAATTTTCTAGGGGAAAGAAAAGTTCTCTCAGGGGCAAAGGGAATTAAATTTTATAAGCTAGTTATTAATTTTTAAATGTTATATTTGTGACTTGTGTAAGAACTGAACAGAAAAAAGGAAATCTTTTCTTTTTTTCTTTACATAAGTTCTAGGGACTTGTGAAGAAATAAGCTCATGCTGCTTTTCCCCATACTCTTCACCTCAACACTTCTATCCCACATAACCGCTGTGTTTCCGTTTTCTTCAAATCAAGAAATTCTGACTTATCCTGTAACTGTTTGTTTGCTCATTATGTGTACTGTTGTCAGCAGATACTGAACATGATTTAAGTCTGCAGAACTTGCAACTGGTAAGATCAGAAGCTGTGGAGCAAAACGGTAAAAGCTAAAGTGAAAACCTGAGCTTGCTCAATGATGAATGAAGCTCTTCTAAGAATCCTAAGGAATGGAAAGCAGTGGAAAATTTAATTTTCTACTTGGAAAAATAGCCCTAGTTAAGCATTTTTTTTAAATTATTTTTTTCTCTGCATATTTTTTCCTTGGAGTAAAGTTATTATGTGGTTGCAGATGCTTCACATTTCCAGGGTTTCAAGGGTTTGAGTAAATTTAACCTTAACTATTCTGTGTGTATATGGATGTTCTTGAGATGTAATCTGTGTAACTGTTACTATTTAATGTGTGCTTAAAATCTTAGTTTCCACTGAGTATGATAAGAATATTGGAAGCTTGTGAGCTCATGTTGGTGACAGATTTGTCTGAGATTTAATATAACCCGGAAATATTGTGCTGGGTTGCACATCTTTTTATGAGCGGGCTTGGCAATCTCTTTTAGAAATAGGCAAAGAGGTGTATGATTTGGTTGGAGAATACTTGTTCTGGTTATAAAATGGAAAAAAAACTTCTTAGAAAAGAAACCATTGGCAATCCCAAATCTTTGGTCATATTGGTACATGTACCTATGAAGAGATTCTTTCTGAAATACATGCTATGTCAAGCAATTTATCATTGCTTATGTATAGATTGCCTGTGTGCACCCACCCTTGAAGGCATGCCTTAGTCACAGCAATGTTTTTAGTGTCAGGGACGATTGGACAGCCCAACTCTTCCTGTAAGATATTGTGAAATTCTCTCCATCAACATACAGAGAGCAGATTTGTGCCTTATTATGTGGCCTCCATGTTGGGTGTGTGAGTAAGATCCCACCACAGTATTGTGTCCTGAGCTACCTCCTCTATATGTCTCACTAGCCTCCTCTCGTCCACAAACTATGGGAGGTTGAGAGACTATACCTGCTTGCTTCTGTATTCGCTGAACACTCGAGAGGAGTCAGATGCTTCCCAATGCTTGTTCTGGGTTGCTGCATCCTGTTTCTGAAAAGTAATCTGCTCCTGCCCCTCTATGGTAGAGCACTTTTGAGCAGAGTGCATAATGACATCTGTACACAGTTGAGATCAGGGCCTGGAGCTTGTTGTTTCTGTGTGATAAACCATTTTCGTTTAATCAATGTTTGCTGGCAATGGCTAGTGAGACTATTGAATACGACTGAGGTCTGCTGTGGCATGTTAAATAAGAGATTGGAAAGTGAGGTAAATATTTTTAATTAGTAGTCGATGACTGAGAGCTGCAGCAGCCTGAGCAAGTTTGTGTACAATGAAAGAGCTAGTGCCTGGTAAAAACATAGTGGCACCAATGCTATGAGCGGCCTCAAATCTCTTATTTCTAGTGTCAGGGGATTATTCTGAACAGTAAGATACCATGTTTGTTGGTCCTAGACGTCTTCCTAATGCCTCAGAACTCAGTGGGACTACTGGGGAATTAGAGTCAAAATTCTGCTCCATGGTTGGTGTTGTTTTGGTTTTTGTTGTTGTGTTTGTGTGGGTTTGGGGGTGGGTTTTCTGGGTTTTGTTTTCGTGGGTTTTTTACTCCTGAACATATGCTTTCTGCAATTTTTTTGCCATTGCACTTTTTACTGTATTGGGATGGGGAGAAACAGTCATAGCTAATTCATTCATCAGCCTTCACTCACCCTGGGCTTTCTGTAGCTTAAAAACTGTTCAGGAAAAACCCCCACTACAAGACTCATGATGGACATACCCATAGCTGGATGCAGTGTGGGCAGAGCTTCATCACTTTTTCTTACATGGAGGTAGAGGGAGACTGCCACCTGTCCTTGTGGGAGGACTCTGCTGCTGTCCCTTGTGGGATCCCTCCCTGCTAGGAGGGGGACCAATGTCTGGGAGGATATCTGAGGATATCCACACTGTCCTCGACAGAGGCCACTCAGCCTCAGCTAGGCAAATAAATACCTGGTCTTCAGCTGCCACACTCAGTGTTATGTGCCCCAGTGTGTGTGTTTCTTTTGAATGTACCAGTTGGTGTAATAAAAGTTATTGCATTTTCCTACAAACTTGGCTTTGTTTTAGTATTCTAAGGACATCCGAAGAGGAGAATAATAATAATAAAAAGTTGGCTCCTTATGTCTTTAATTAACGCACATCTTCAGGCACTACACCAAGAAATCTAGCCTCCTCTTGCTTTATTCTTGATATGCCTGTTTGAATAGAAATTACTGTAATTAACTCCAGATTTCAAAATATCGACATGTGGAAGTGTTTGTGTACCCTCTAAATGAGCATTGCTGGAAGAACACAGACATTACAGGATGCTGAGATAATTCCCATTCACTAGGCAAAGGAAAATATTAAGGAACTGAAAATAAATGGAAAACTAGATCTGTAAAATTCTCTTAAATGGGGGAAATCTTAAAGTAAAATGAAACCATTATACTGAAATAGAAACAATTCAGCTTAATGGGGACGGCCTTATTTGATTAAAAAACAAGCCAAGCTCTGTTATTCATTATTGCATATGCTATTATGGTAGCAGAGAGTGTATTTACCTGCAGTGTAGGCAAAGTAATGGAGTTGAGAAACTGGCCAGGTCCAAAGGATTGCTGTGTTCACCTCGGTGGAAATATGTGATTTTATAGCTGCTGTAGATTTGGATATGAAGAATCAATATGTAGCTGAGTAGTACTATGGCCGTGGGAATAGGCAGAGATCCCAACCTCTTGCAAAGCCATCAGCCAGCTCAGGCTGGTCAGAAAGAGGCTCGTGGTTACTGGCCTCAATTTGCTTTGTCTCTTCTTTCTCTTTTCTTCACGCTTTCTGGAGTTTTCTCCTAGGACCTTCAACAGTGACCCTGTGATTCATGCCCTGTTGGCTGGCCCCAGCTCTTCAGTGTCTCTTACTTTATATAAAACTGTTGGCTTAGGGGCTTGTACAGAAATTATACCACCTGAGTATAGCTCACAGTGTCTTGGACACCAAAATCCTGAATCCTGGCTGTGGCAGTCAGAAATAATTATAGTAGGAAATGTAATAATAGCTATGTTACAAGACATAGTTGTTTTGATTCTAATCAAAATATTAGCACAGATAACAGATGAAATGTTATCTGTCACCACATTGATGTCCTGGGTTTGACTTAAAAAACAAACAAACAAACAAAAAGTAACTTTTTAGAAGGCAGTTTACAAGCATAAAAAAACCACTGACCATTGCACCAAGCTTTTTATTGTGATTTACAGAGCTGTTTTATCAACTGAAGTATCTGAAACCTTTGTAATGGCAAGTAGACTGGTTTAGATAAAATACTGGAATGAAAGATGGAAAACAAACGCTCCATGCCCTCATGTATCTGCTTCCCTTGGTCTGCTTTTGAGCCTGACTACTAATTCAGCAGACATTCTCACCAGTTTCCTTCTTGTGCTGATTTTCAGTATTGTCCTACCAGACTTTTCCATTTCCTTTCTCATTGGAAAGTTTTTCTCTTTCCTGTGCATGCTGATTGTCTAATCCAGCAATCTGCCAGGCTAATTAAGAGGAGTGCAATGCCAGCCACCTGATCTCATGGTGTCCTGCCTCAGATGTGAACCAGTTTATCAACTGAGCCACCACTGGCAGCTACCTAATTCTCATCAGTCACCTCTGAGATGAGTATACAGGACATCAATACTTAAAGAGGAGATTTTGGATGCAATACAAGGGAATTACACAATTTAACTTGCTTCAGTTGTAGTGGACAGCACGTGGCTGCAATGCTTGCACTGCATCGCACGGAAAGTTCAACCTGTGTGCCTTTTCTGTTGAGAATTATCTAATGTAATGATGGTGGAACCCAAGGGCCACCTGGGTCCAAGGAGCAGGAAGACTGTGTGTCTGTGTGACATGGCATGGAGTCACCTGATTGTCCTGCCAGTATCTTTCGGGCACATCAGAGAGACCTGGGAATGCAATATAGGAACTGCAGATCTGAATCCTTGCTCTGCCACTGGAATGCCATGGCACCTTAACCACTTCCAGCTTCTGCTGGACATTGAAAATAGAGCCACCTTAATAATACTGTAATGGGTTAAAAGTGTAAGTGATATGAAAGACTTTGCTATGTAAGTTCTAAGCAGAATAAACTGAAAACCTGTGAGAACCTAAGTTGCATTTTGATATCTTTATTGATAATGGCCTGGGTTGCTCTTTCTTAATACAAAACAAAAAATAAGGGCAAAGCAAAGTGGCTTATGTTTTATGTTACGGAGAACGATCTGACTTAAGCCACAGTGTTTCAGTCCTCCTGCGAAAATGTTGAGAAAGAACTTGCTGAAGAAATCCTCAGCCAAACTGAAGGATCACAGAATTGTGAAGCTACAGCTCAGTGGCACTGTCTGAAGTACATGTGAGAAAGAATGACCAGGATATTTGTTTAATTGATAGTATTAAGCACACAAGAGAATAAGTAGATTTACTGCATGATAAATTTTATACCTTTACAAGAAATAAACAGAAAAACTTTACTGTTACATATTCCTTTTCCAGCAGATATTGCTTGTCAATAGAGCAGGTTTAAGCAGCACTGGCTGTGACTCATGTTAGATTCCCACAAATCCTCCAGGAACCTTTATACAAAGCAAGTGATGGCATCTCTGCAAATCTCGCTCCCAAGCTGAGAACCAACCAAATGAGGAATGGACAGTGAAAATGCATGTATTATTTGCCTAGCTTAACCTGGGAACTTTGTAGAAGTGCTTGGTGGAATATGAAAATGGCACATGTTAGGGGAAAAAAACCAACCCACATTGTTCTTCATGACTTATTTAAACATTTTGGGCAGTGTTTGTCATGGAAAGTTACTCTGAATGCAGAGGGGAAAATATTGTTCTTCTAGCCATGTTAAAGAGATTAAGTTTTAGAGTATGAAAATGCAGACCAAACACTTCTAGCCTCTTAAATGAAGCTGTGCTAACGCGATTTTTTGGAGACTAGGGGTTTGTGTACCATCTACCCAGCCATTATCAACAGGCAGTATTCTACATGTATAAAGAAAGAACTGAGTATTAAAGAATGAGAATTAGCCTGGGTAATCCTATTTGAACTTCTTTTGAAGTGTTATTGTTCAATTCACATGTATAAGTTTGGGAAAACTTCAGGGTTTTAACATCCACACAAACTAAGACAATCCTAAAAAAGAAAGATGCAGAGTTTGATTGTTTACAGCTCTACATCTGATCTTCTTATTTAACAGATAGCTCAGAAAAGTAGATTTCTTCAGTGGTTTTCTGGGTTTAATGAGGTTTTTTTTCCTTGCGACAAGTGTCTCTCCTGCTGTAGATGTCGCGGATGCTCAATAGACCATCTGAAAGTCATGGTCCAATTAGGACAATTGCATTTGAAAATGTTGGCACAAGTGGCTGACTCAAGGGCACATAAAAAGCTCATGGCAGAAGAGGGAAATGAGCACAGATTTCCAAACACTTTGCCTCCTGCTTTCAGGATAGAGAATCCTTCCCCTCTTGAAATGAAAATGAATGGTTTGTATCCAAACTATTCATATCCTTTCTGTTGCCAGCCAAGTTTTGGTCAATGTTTTTCACGGGCTATTTTTTGTCTAAACCACTTTACCCTACCTTATTCTTCTCCAGTTTAATGTCAACTCTTTCTTCCATCCTTTTTCACCATGCCAAAAAGTCTTCTTTAGCTCCAGCCAAGCACTTTGTCTGCTGTTGTCTCATATCCATCTCTATAGTTAAAACACTGGACTCTTCTGTTATCCAAGTTCTTCAACTGCTGTTCCGATCTTTTCTTCTTCCACACCAGCTCTTCTCTAAACTCAGTGTTAATTTCTAAATCTCCGGTATTTATCACTAGAGCTCTAAATGGACAAGCTTTAGTTCCACCTACTGCTGCTTTCCTCAATTAAATTTCATTTTCAGTGATGAAGAGGAAAGATGCCAAGTTTTATGGTAATTCATGTCAACTACTAATTTGAACCTGTCCGTATAGCACCACACGTTGACATAGATGTACCCCTGGGAAAATCTTTGTCTGCTTATGTATTGAAGACAAGAGATGACAAACAATAATGAAATGTATACTGTTGTCAGGAGAGGTCATGGAAGATCATCTGTTAATTGTTTCTTTCCAGTACCTTCTGGAAAGCATTTTATTTTTTGTCAGGCAAAACAACTAATTCTAATTGGCTGCTGGGTGGAAACAACAGCCTGATAGCTGTACAGAAAGGCCTTGACTAGAAAATTTAACCTTTAGTTATCAATATATTAAGGACAAGCAGGTGAATGGAAAGTGCAATGAGGTATTGGGAAAAAAAAAATTCTGTTCTGCTTTTTGACGTCTCCAACTGGCCAAAAGATTCCTTCTATTAACTTTTCCGATAATATTGCCTAAGATAGCCACGAGCTGTGGTAGGAGATATAGGCAGGCAAGACAAAAAGAAGGGAATGTCAGGGCAGCTTTCCTTCACTGCTAAAGCGCTTCTCCTGCAGTATAATGGCAATCGTCAACTATGGGACTTAGTCCAGCAAATATGAATGTTCAGAGCAGCTGTAGAGGAAAAGCTATAAACCACCTGACTGTACCAAGAGCTGCAGCAAAGGTTTCCTTTTCAATCAAAATAACTAGTAGCAAAAGAAAAGCCCCAAACCGTTGCAGCACAAAGTTTTTCATCCGCTTTAATTACTTTCCATAGGGAAGATATGAAAAATCCAAATGGTCCTTGTCAGAGGGTTACAAAATGATGGCACAAGAGCCCCAGGTAGCGATATGTGAACGGTTATTCAAACAAACACAGACTGATATGATGAGATGGGGCTTTTTGTCTCAAGCATTTTTCTTTTTGCTGTAGATAGGTGCGTGCTGTTGGATTTCATCCATGCACAGCCTCAGCATTTGCTTTCTGTGACAGGCAGGTTGTAATGAATTGCATTGGTACCTAAGAACTGAAACTCTCACTTTGTTTAAAGTGAAAGCCCATCATCATTAACAAAAGCTATATCTCGGAGAAAATGAACCATGAAATACATATTCTGATGAGGAGCAATCAAACATTATACTGAAAATCTCCAAGGTGTTTATGAGCACTGTGTATGAAACATTCAATTTGGCTTGTTTGGTGCTGTTCAAAAAGGGAAAAGCTCTTTGTCAGTGATTCCCAGTAATCCAGATGAACGTGCCTTTTTCTTGAAAGCATATTTTACTGCATAATGACAAGAGGCGTGTAAATGCATTAATTAGCCATTGGAACGGCTTCAGTGCCACAGTCAGAGCACATTGGAAGGGGAATGTTCCAGATGTAATTAAAGTATCAAAGTTACTTAGAGTGAGTTTATAGTTTTCCAGAGCCAAATAACTAGGGGACAGCAGGGACAGGATACGATTAAATGTTGCTGTGTTGCATCTAATTGGGGAACTGTGGCTGTTTGAAACAGAGGAGGGCAATGAAGACTGCAGGCTAGTAAGACACTGGTAGCTAAATCAGAGAAAGTAGTTTTATGTGAACTTTGAGAAATGTCTGTGATGGCATCCTTCTCATGGGGCTACCTTACAGTGAAGCAAAGGCCAGAGGTAATCCTTGTGCCCCCACCTCCCAATATTTCCATGGGGCACTGATGCCCAAAAGTCAGGGAGGTGATATTGACCAATTCATTCTGTCCCCCTGGAAGAGTGGGGTTATAGTACAGAGGAAATGCTGCTTCTGATCCATTTTAAATTCTTGAAGTAATTAAGATTACAGACCCGTGCACTGCTAAGACCATTTTACCATTGAAGCTCCTCCTGTGCCCCATCCCCCCCTCCATGACCTGTGAACATTGGGTTGGAGGCGAGCTGGAATCTCTGAAGTCCAGAAGGGAATTCTCCTAGAGTAAATGAGCCATCACAGGAAAATCTGTGATACCTAGAGAATAAATAAACCAAAGCCCTAATCACACATCTTAAAAAGTGATTTTTTAAAAAATGGATGCCTGCAGGAAATTCAGGAGAGACTAAAAGCTTTAACTCTGCCATTAAACCCTACAATGACCGCCCCTCTTTTATTTATTTTTTCCCTGGTAAAGAATCAAGTAACTTACATTTCCTATGAACAATGCTTTAGAGACATCCATCAGTTTATTGGCTTTGATGGATTTAAACTAAGTAAAAAAAGAAACAAACAAAAAACCAGAAACCCTATTCATAATGAGCCTACAACCATCTGTGGGTTATTTTTGTGTGTGTTGCTAACGATTCCATTTATCTAGTAGTCCAAAATATCTCCTTGCAGAGGTGTGTGTATGTGTCTGAGGGCTGTGAAGATGGCAAACAACTTCTTTGACACAGGATGCTATGCAAGCATGAACATAAAATATGGCTCTGGTTTATATCACTTATTGGATCCATTGTGTGTTGCAGCTATAATGCAACTCACGCATTCTTTCGCTATCAATTTGAACAAGTAAATGAGTTATGAAATAATTATATTTACAGTTCTAAAGCTATGTACACCAGATTATAAAATCCCTCAGCAGAGCAATCTTATACCTGCTTGTGTCAATTTTGGCTTCCATCAGATTTCAGCATGTTTAAATTCAAGATATGCTGGAAATCTTCTCTGGAAGAGAATCTTCTGGAATTAAACTGTTAGTGACCACTGATTGCTAAACACAGCTTCCTTCTTGTCTTGGTACTTCTATGACTCTCTACCTCAGGTTTAATACCTCTGTACATTGTTGCTCTGTGAAAGGATAGACTGCTGTTTTTATTTTCTTGAAGAATAGACGTGAATAGTGAAAAAGAATATTTTAAATAAGCAAAGATACTAGTTAAAAATATTCCTTTAAAATAAATAAAATACCTTTTTAAACCTGAAGGCAAATTATTTTCATATGTCCTTAGCACTCTGTGCAGTAGTCAAGAACCAATTGCATGTGACTTTTGCTTTCAGTTACTATCTGATATTGGAATAACACCACTGCAGCTACACCTGATTCTTATTAACACCAGTGAAGGCTGAAACTTGCTTTTTTGTTTTATTTATTGCTTAATTACAGTGACTCCACACATTAATTTGAAAATAAAATCATGCATACACTTTATTGCTTAAAGGGCAGAAAGCTAATTGAAGGTAGTAAAACGAGATCTGCAGCAAGTGGTGCTAGGAGTCAGGCAAGAAATGGATGTTCTGCTAACACTATTTTGGTCATATTTTATCTTTGCTGTTGTCCACAAAGACAGATGCTGTGAACAGGTGCTGGTGTTAGGAAGTCAGCTGCTTTGGGATTATCAGTCAGCTGGTTTTGAGGTAATGGAAAGGGGCAACATCTGAAAACAGAAAAACTAATAGGAGAAATGACATCCTTATAAAACAGGAGTCCGCGATCAGGCTCCAGGAAACTGCTTGTATTGAGTTTAGTTTAAATCTTTTCAGGCTAAGAAAGTGGGAAACCTTGAAAGTGGTAAGTATGCTCCATCTTTTTATAAAATATAGTACAACACACTCTGTTCTCCCTGTCCATGTTTTTGATCTTTTTTACTCTGCTTGAACACTTTCTGTTGTTTTACTTTCCAATTATCTTTTTCAGTCTAATTTTGCCCTCAGGCTATTTTTGCTCTTATGTACATGCTGTTATTTCATAGTCTCTTTTCACAATCTTTCAAGTACATATGATTTCTCTTGTGATTTTCATTTCCTTTTAGCAGCTATTTTTCCTTTCAAGTATTTCCTTTTCCTTCTTTAATGAGATTTTTTTAATGGTAATTTTTAGGCTTCCAGTCTAGATCCCCTCCCTTTTCCTCTCTGCACTCTACTAAGCATGTTTTTGTCCACATAACTCTTATTTCTCTCACCCCCTAACTATAGCATCTCCCTTTTGTCCTTTTGTTCTTCCCCTCCCCATATGATTAATTTTGTTTTGCCTACACCTAATTTACCTCCTTTCACTGCACTCAGGTAACTCCCATGTTCTTTCATTATGCATCATGGTCATCTTAGATGGAAATTGCATTCGATAACCTAAAGATTGTTTTGAATTCCACCTCCCTTTTCTACTCTCTCTATGCTATGATTAACAAAGATGACAACTATTTTCTAGCTAAAGGATACTTTGGTGTCCTTATAATGCTTCACCTCTGTCTCTCAGCCTCAAACCCAACCATGAAGAGGCACTTGTGTGGCACCTAGTTCAAGCCATTTCTGAGATTAAAGCTTCTGAGACTCTGGAGGGAGGGGGGAAAAAAGGGAAAAACAAACTGTGGAAACTGTAGACAAATGACAGTTGTCTTGTCTTTTGTAAACCAGTAAGGATTGGTTAGCCAACAGCCTGAAGCATAATGTTGCAGGTGCAGTGTGTGGAAGAAGAAATCTGTTGCATTCAATATGTTAGCCTTAATTGTAAAAAGAACAGTGTGTCTTTCTTAGAGCTAAATCCAGATTTCTCCTGGCTGCTGTAAAATGGGGCTGATGAATAAGGGTGGTTTGATACATAACAAAGGGAGCTTAAGGATCCAGATGCAGACTTGATGCCCCAAAAGCAAAGAAACAGTTTTGGTCTGATCTCTAAGTGATTATATGGTTATTTGGTTCTTCATTCAATGTACCAAAATCTGACCAAAGTTCTGATCTTAGCTTTATTGAAAACAATGTCTCTGAGCAAGTTTCCAAGATGGAGCATCTCAGCATTGGTTCCTCATGGTATGGCACGAGTCAGTGATGTGAATACAGGGCATGTAGAAGATGCCAGGGCTCATACCAAACCAAGAAATCTTCTTTTTCTTTTCCTGAAAATGTAATGATCAGATTCTTCCTTTAGAGTGCTCTACCAGCTTTATAAATGTCACCTTAGGCTGTGAGACATCTATGGTGATCAATTTTCCTTAGTTACTCTGCGTGGATATTCCTACGTGATGAGAAAAGCCACTCCACCTCATTCTTTCTCTTTAATATATGTAATTTGGGCATCAGTCAGCCTGTCCTTCACTGTGTTATTTAAAATGTGACACGGTTGTGTCTTTACTGATGTGGCCAGATTGTGGTGTTTGACAAACTGCCACACATATTCCCTGCTTAGCCCACAGGTGAACCCAGATTTTAAACATAAAGAGGTTGATGGGATCCTAAGCTTATGGCTATCTGCATGACAATCTTTATCCTCGAGCATCTTGACACCTTCTGCACTGGAAGTTCGAATTAAGCCACACTATTGCAAGCATCATCAGGTTGTGTTTTCTGTGGGTACTTCTTGTGACAAAAAAAAAAACCAACCTATTTCAAGTGTATTCCTCAGGAACGTTTTCATGATCAAAGGAAAAATGATGGTAAATTGGCTATGTTGCTTCCTACTGAATAACCACCCATATGTTGTCCATATGGAAAGTACCCCCCTTTCTGAAAGGTTTGAGGCTGAGGGAGTGCTGTAACAGAAATAGCTCCAACTTTTTTTACATGGGAAGGGCAACACCCACACTTTAATTATCAGGAAAGGAAGAAGGATTCCTGTCTGCTGGTAGACAGGCAATCTGTGTTGGTTTGTTGGGCACTGTACAGGACCAGGATATTTGTCAAGGAGAGCAAATATGTCAGTTCTCATCACTATATAGTTGGAGTACAAGATTCTTGATTTTAGTCAGAGCTGATCAATGCAGAGTTGTACTTCCCACTAGGAGGTTCAATGTCATATTGAATGTAATGGGGCTGAAATGCGGATTGAGAATATTTTTTGCATAAAAGCCCATTTACAATCAGGTAAACATGAAGATGTTCTATTGTGCATTTTTTCCTTTTTTTTTTTTACTACTTCAGTGATAATTACTGAAAACATCTTCAAACACAACATTTGGTGATTTAACTTGCAGGAATTTTAAAATTGTCTGGTTCTGTCAATGAAATATACTGGGATCTGAAAGTCCTCCATCCTAATCAGCTCTATGAAGCTCTTCTGAACTGCAATTTCTTCTTTGATTATTCTTTGCTATATAGCAAGGATTTCAGCACTTTTGGTACTTACTCTTCTGTGTCAACGGTGGAAGTGTAGCATTTATATTACCTTGTGGTTCTTCTTTAATATTCATATCCCTATGATATCTGCTTGTCAAGGCTTTTAGCAGAAGGCTAAGGCTGTAGTTAGATAAGTATTATTACCACTTTCTTAAAAGGAGAGAAAATAAAGATACAGCCAGTGCTGATTCCTCCAAGGTCAGGGAGAAAGTGAGCATATGAGGGGTGGGGAAGTACCTAAGAGATTTAGGGGAAAAAAAAAAAAAAATCACTACAGCTGGACTTAGATTGTCTGTTAAAATTACGAATCTGCAGCATCGCTCATACCATTCAGCTGCTATGAAAAAGGCCGCTAATGGTATCACTCACTGAAAGCTGACAGTTACCCTTTGAGGCTGACCTTTTGTTAAACCAATTCTCCCTGACTCAGATTGTAATGCATCAACACATCCCATTTCAGAAAGTTTGATGTAGAGTAAATAGTGCAGAAAATTAGTAACAGTGGAAGAATCTCCACCAGCAAAAGACAAACTTTCTATAGTTGCTGCTTATTTTTTCTATAGGCAGGTTAACATTATCGTTTTAGTTCAGGTCAGGAGTGAGCTTTTGGAGTGACTCAGACTTGTCCCCCCCTCATGACTTTTAAGTTTGTGTTGTGGAGTGGTCTTGGAGTTCACAGTCAAATCCTTTTTGAAGAAACTAAATCAGAAGGTGCATTCCTACCACTAACAGGTGTCCAGTCCATTGGACCAGACCAGTCCAAAACACATAGCAAAGTATGTAGAGTGAGTACATCAGATCTTCAGACCAAATGTTCTGCTCTAGTGATTGTGTCCCACTTTATACTACTTGCTAATGAAAATACAGACTCTCTGCAAAAAGAAAGCACCCAACCTAAATCAGATATTGAGTTTACAAGTGAATGGTGTTCTTCAGGCTGCCTAGTTTGGTCTGAACTGAATTTGAACATGACCAATGTCTTACAGAGCTTCTTGGGCTGCATAGGCAGTCATGTAAAGAGTAGTTTCCAGTGGAAGCTATTTCCCGAGCAACGCATTTTTCTGTACAAAATGGTGGCTGAAAACACTCATAGGTTGGGCTTGAAGTCTCCATACTGTGTTAAGAAGTCAGCTCAGGATATCTATTAGGCACAAGGCTTCATGTCTGTTCTTCATCTGGCCTGCCCAGGTTGCATGAAAGAGTGTGGAGCTGCCCCAAGAGACCTCAAACACTTCTCTTCTAGTAAGCTCAAAGGCTCAAGCAGTCTGTCCTATGTACTTATTATATCTGATGTGAACAATAAGTAGTATTTGGTTCAGAAAAGGGCTCAAACTTCCATTTAAATGATTGCAGACATTCTCTTATTAAAGACTCTCCAGTAAAGCCATTAACTAAAGTTGGAATGCAAGAAATATTTTGATCCAAAGAAGACAAAACTAGAGGAGCCTGCAAGTATGATTTTGACACTTCTATAAATCAGTATTTGTCCTTTGGGCTGTATCTTTGAAAAACTAATCTGACATATCTACAGGAGTTAGGCGAGAAGGACTGGTGGGGCCATCTGCTTGCCATTCTACAGCAAACTACAACAAACGTCCCCACTGGGCCTCTTCTGTCTCTGAACCCTGCTGCCAGAAAGGTTGGCTGGCCATTGGGAATTGGCCAGAGCTTTGCAGTCCTGACCGAAATGGTAACACATATAGGGCATTGATGTTGTGGATGGGTTGGTTCCTTTAAGTTCTCATCACAGTAGTTCTGGAGTTTTAAGAGTTATTACCTGAAATATCCATTCTATCTAGAAACTGCTTTACAGCCACATAATCCCCCATGAATCTGTAATGCAGGGAATCATATGATAAAAATACTAGATTTCATAATTATATAATGAAATAGGAAGCTTAAATAATAAATTCCTATGGGTAACCTGTTTTACATTCAGTATTTCAAAGCACAGAATATTAACAAATGTCTTGTGTGCTATTGGGAACTGCATTAATAATAACAATAATAGGGATTAAAGGAAACTGGTAGTAAAGGTCATGCGTATCTGAAACGACAAGGTAATACATCAGCCTGCAGAGCAAGACAATGTTTTAAGGTTGAAAGAATACATTGTTTTAAGCAAATTGCCCTGGAGGAAATGACAAAAATATCTCATTTATGAATAACTGGTGGTAGTTATAATAAATGTTGTATGTAAGAGAGCTGTAGCATGTTAAAATATTATAACAATCACAGTGTTTGGATCTGGCTTGAGACTGATGGAGTAAGGATGCTTGTAGCCAGCATTCTATTGTGTGGGTCCTGATTTCTGGATGCAGATGCTTATTTTTAATTTTTTTCCTGTTTACTGAATAAGGATTTCTCAGCTCTTCTATGTATATTTACAAGCTGATCTAAAGCGCTCAATGGAAGCGTTCAGTAGGCATCAGATGAGACTCGCTTGAGATGGGTCCTCAGCTGGTATCTTTTGGGGACAGTGTAATACTTCTGGGTGTTTGATTCTTAATGGGGCTTACTCTGCAAGCCAGATTCGGGAAATCAGCCTCATTTAAAACACCAGCTGCTTAACTCTCAACTGAGACTTAAAAGTCCAACACTATGCTTACATTGCTTGAGGAGGGCAGCCACAAGGCTAGCTTTGCTGTCCATACAGCCAGCAAGTCTGACTCCAGGCATGGCTGATGGCTGTTCTCACATACAGTATGGGCTCCCAAGTGCTCATACATCAGCAGTTTAATAGGCTTTTAGATATTGGGCATAACTATACCTACTGCTAGTTTGCTGGTGCTGTCAAAGCACCAGTCGGGAAGCAGATGAACTGCAGAGCACCCTGTGCTTTATGAGCACTTATAAGCCCACTCATGAGTATAGTGTTATTGACATCCGCAACCCAGCAGACATGAGAGCACTTTTGTGAAAAGGTATAGCTGCAAGGACAAGGTTAATTGTCTCAGTTAAGCATCATGCTAATAGATATTACATTAGACTGAGAAGGGGTGGAAATGTATGTGTTTTCTCCCTTTCTGCTCATAATTCAATATTCAATTTCTGCCACTTCTCAGATGTCGTTTGTTAAGTCCTTGCTGTGTGAAGCAATCCTGAATACAAACTTTTTTATGTGAATGTCTTCAAAGTTTGATTAAGTTGGAAGAGTCAGAGTTTCTTCCTTCCCTGGGGAAAAAGAAATGTGTTGGTCAGTGTTTACCTCTGCAGTGAATATATATTCAATATTTCTGTTAAGCAGAATTCCACCAAATATATTATTGGCATGAGCTTTGTTAATTAGAAAATGCATTGAATGTTGACCTGGCTGACAAATGGTATCGACTTCTAATGTGGTTGGAAGCAAGAAATTTCATTAAGTACTAACAGTTAATAATTTGAATAATTGGCCCGAGAGAGGAAAAAAGATCAGTGTTGATACACAGACAATTGTGCTGGTGCTAGCCAAAGGCCACCACACTGCAGGCCATCCTTGGCCTCCAAGCTCTAAAGAGAAACTGGCAGTGAGCATGGAAGTATCTAGTCCAGAGCAAGATGCTGTGCAAGAGGATAGCTTCAGGGCCAGTGAGCTTCCAGAGAGATTCCTGCTTGTTCATGGAGTGTCACATCTGGTTATGAACTAGGAAATGCCACTGGTGAGAAAGCACAGATCACTAGCTGAGATTGTACCTACCACTTCATCAAAACCTGCCACAAACCACTTCTTACCTTCACCAAGTTCAATGTAGCAAAATGAATGGTACCACTGTTACATGGATAAATTAAAGCAGACCTTTTGTGGGCTTGAGCTGTGTGAGCTAACCAATGCTTAGCTTCCAACCCTTCATTGTTACACACATGCACAGACACAGATAAAATACATCAGCAGCACTCTGGAGCAATCACCACAGAGAACCCAGGACTGGAAGCAGAATTACTTGCTCATTTTATGTAGTCCCTCCACATGACAGCTGAGATGTATCAGAGGAAAAATGGGACGGGTTTCATTATTAGTAGCTGTTTTGTACTTGTCTTATGTCTAGCAAACTCTTACTTCCAAAACTCACAGTCCAGTGCCTTTTATTAGTGATACCTCTGTGTAGTTATTTGTTAATACAAGAGACATTCTGGAGAACTGAGATCCGTAACAATCTGAGTAATTTCCTGCATGAATGACTCTGTGTAATTTATTACAGTCGCATGGATATTGCTAAGAACTGGCTAGGATATTCACAAGTTTTACTTGTCCATATTAAACACTTGCATACTGAGCAGTGAGCATTGATTTTGCTGTAACATCTCATTTTAGGATGTTCATCATATTACAAAATGTAATACTATGCTTATCAGAATCCCTTAACCTATATTTTTCACTGTCTTTGTCTAGTTTATCATTCTTTTTAATGTTTTTATATTGCTGTTTCACAGTCCATGCATACTTAGAAATATACATCTGAGGAACACTTATATTCTTTTAATCTGCGAAGCATAAAAAGTTGATTAAAAAAAATCTTGCTTATTACAGTCCAAAAAGTCTTATCAGTTATTAAATCTTTCCAAATCTCTCTGCTTTACAATGAAATCAACAGAGTGGAAGTTATGCTTTTATAGCTCTATTAAATTGGAGGCTGTAATTCTTGTGGAAAAAAGTTATTAACTAAGGCAATTTATTATGGAGTCTAAGAAGTAACCGACTTCTGTGTGAGTAGCTATAAATATAGGTTTTCAGACTGTGTAGAAAGGCAGCCAGTTTGGAAACATTAAAAAAACCTGGGGAGTGAAGGGCACACGTCAAGAGGTGCCCAGGTGGTGACGCAGGCACCAGATTCAACTTTGCCGTGCTGTTCTGCAGTGGGTTTCTCTCTGCGCAGGACTTTCCTTCTGCACAGAGGAAGGAAAAAGAACATCCAGCCTGGTGTTTCTGAAAAAGGTGAGAGGACAGACTGAGAATGCATACAGATATGTATATTGATTTTCCACTAAAATAGTGAAGAAAGCTCACCAGCTTCCTCTTTTCCAAAAGCTGTCTCAATTTTTCTTCATGCTATTTAATGTCCTTTTCAGATCGTACTGCAGGAAAGCTTCCACCTTCTTCCCACATCTCCAAATACCTTTCCCTGCTCCCTAATATCCCCAGTTCCCTCCCTTCTCTGAGGCCAGCTTGCTTGGCTGGTTTAGAGCTGTGCCTTTGCCCATCTGCCTCCCTGCCTCTTGGGACAGATAGGGCTTATCTCTGTGGGGCTCTAATAAGGTCTTTGTTCTCCCCAGCTGCTGGATTTCCTGCCATTTATCCTGTCACCTATTTAGACTTGAGTTCACTCTTCCTCTGTTGTAAGCAACAGGAAAGACAACCAACCAGCTGGTTTGGGGGGGCTCAGCTTTTTGTGGACAGAGAGACATTAAAGGGGCCTGAAGATGCAGCAAATTCATCCTCTGCAAACCAGGCTTTTAAAGTGACTTCAGGCTGGATAATCAGAAATGTCGTTAGCAATTTGGAGAGCTTGGGTATAGCCCCTGCCCTGAGTCCTTACAGTCGTAAATGAACAAATCCGTGTTCTGGCTTTTTCTGGGCTGGAAAAGGAAAAGCAATAGTGCCTCAGTAGACCTCACAAACATGTAAGTCTTCTGCACTTTACCAGCCCTCCAAATCTTCTCCTGTAGCTGCTGCTGCTCCAGGGGGTTGTCCTCCTTCTCCAAGTCTTTCTGTAACTCTTCTGCATATCTTTTACTTAGGGTACTCCATTTCCTCCACACCTCTGCTCTTGACTTTGTTATGTCTCCTGACCAATAACAAGGAGTGCATAACTTTCCATGAGCTGGATCACGCTTCCAACAGCATTCACATTTCCAACGTCAAAGACATCCCAGGGCAGACTTTGAAACATATGACAAAGTGCAGCTAACTTAAACTCCTTGTCAAGCAACGTTCTTATCACCTTTTATTTACTATACAGATATTAATCTTTAAGAAGCATTTTTGTTGAGAGAGATTTAAGGATTCAGCTTCTTGTCATAGATGGATACAATTAAAGAGGGGCTATTTATAAAAAAATATCCAGGCAACAAGGACTCATATTTAGTGTGGCTCACAGCAGAGAAAACCCAGTGTTGAGCGTAATGTGTGATTTCAGCTATTTAGATTGTTTTCTGCTGTCCTGTTCTGCAGTGTATTTTTTTTTGGTTGAGATGTTATATTTTATGTTCCATCATGGTCAGAGCTAACAATACATGTTTTATTCCATGGTGTCCTTTGCAGTTTCAGCTTTAATTCTGAAAATTTGGCTTATAAGCTTCAAGACAGATAAAGAAAAGAGTCCCCAAGATCAAAGAGGTGGTAGCAGATGAAAGGAAACTGGAGAATGCCTTTAGGGATTAACAAGAAGTCTTGAGGAAAAGGTACCAAATATCCAGTCAGTCACCACCAAACTGTGGAGAAAAGTCTTCTCTGTGGAAAAAAAGCAAAGGAAGGATGATTGCTGTTATTTAGGCAAAAGCTGTATTTCTGATGGTGGTGTGAGAGAGAATACATAGGAAGAAAAATGGTTTTTGCCATCATCCTAGAGATGAAAACAGAAATAAGCGACATTCAGTGACCCTATGTCAGAGGATTCATTATTTATAACTCTCTTGAGACAAAATGTAAAATAGTGCATGTTCTTCATTCACCCCTGTGATTTGAAGCATAGGGAATGAGCTTCCTTTTCCGATATGTTCACACTCTGCTAAGAAAAGTTAACGTTTCTGTAAGAAATCAGTAGAGTTCCATGATCGTATGTTTCACTTAAGTATGGAAGTAACAAATCATGCTGCATATACATAAGAATAAGCAAATGCTGACCTGCAATAAATCATCTTTCCAAACAGTACATTTAGATAATGAGCATATGAAAATCTTAATATGGAGCTTATTACTTAACAGAAATTCTTCCTGCTGAATTTAGTCAGCTTTTGTACAGGCTATGGAAGAGGAATAAATATCTGCTACCAAATTCTAGGTCATTATTGCATCTTTCTCTGACATATAATTAGAGAAACTACCCACAGGAGTCAATGTTCTGCTTTGTTGGAAATGTGGAGTCAAACAACTTTGCCATGTGGCAGCTGAGAGCATCCTTTGGCTCACTGAACACTGAGTCAATAAAAGCTGAGTAAGAGCTAAAATTGGCTTATATTGCATGAATGACTTTTTGACTGTCTTAAACCGTTTATATTTATGTTCATTCTCTCCTTGAACCGTCCCAGAACGTCTGGATTACTCAGGTACTTTTTTAAATATAAGTTAGTTCGTGCAATTAAGGACTCTTTTCAAACAGTGAATGCATTCAAAGTACTCAACCTACCGAAAAAAATGCAGCCACTATTTTTAAGTGTTCTTAATTATTTGTTCAGTGTCCTGTGACCCTTGTGAAGGGTATGTGAATAATTCATTGTTTCATATGCCTTGAATCATGGAAAATATTTTACTTGTTTTGTTCTGTCTAGCTCTAATAACTAACTGTTATCTACAGCTTACAGTCAGGACACCCAAGGCAGGGAGCTTTATCTAAGTCCGTAAATGAAGTATTTTATAGAAAACTGCCCTGAAAGAAGCCGAGACTGCAGCAAATCAAACTTGAGTATGTGAAAAGATTCAGCCTGGGCCAGACAGTTCTGCGAAGTGGGTAGCTAGTGGGATGAGAAAATGATGGGAGGGAGCTATAGTGATACTGTCTGTCTCACAGTTTGTCTATTTTGATAAGGAAGAGACAGGTGGAGGACTGTTGGATTAGGAAGATCAGAAAAGCTTAAAGGAAGCATTGGCAGAGAGTATGAAGAAGTTGGTAGTTGGGAGACTTGCAGACACTGAAGATGAGGTCGGTTACTCCTTGTCCAGCTATAGGCTTGGCGGAGATTTGGGGAAGTTGCCCTGTCTCAGTCCCTGCAGCTCAGGTTGCTTTGCTCCCTGGCTCTCCTTTACTTCAGAGGTAGTCAGGAAAGACTTAGGCTAAGCATCAGTGGGGCACATACATCCTCTGGAAGCGCTACGGAAAGCTAAGGATTATGGTAGGGTGAATTTCTCATGTTTCTGGAGTGCACTAGGATTTTTCCATACCTCCCCATGGTCTCAGGATACTGTAAAAGTTTGTGTCACTCTGGTGCATGTCTCTAACCACTCAGGAAATTGCTGACATTCAGCATCTCGCAGGGTCCAGTTCTACTGCAGCTTGTAAAGTCCACACGTAACTGGCGTGGGAAGGTCCCTTCAAGCCTCAGGCTTTTGAAAAGTGAATGAGCTTTACTACCATAAATCTCATCACAACCAGCTATTTATCAAAGCACAGTACATTGCACGCTGGAAAGGCAACATGCTATGGTGTATGCTTTCACTGGACATTCTGGGAGAAGAAAATAGCCTAGCAAAAATCAAAGAGTTTTAGAAATTATTTAAAGGAAATAACAAAGTGATCCAAAATATACTCTTCTTGGGTTATTAAATTACAGCACAAACATTAGTCCTGCACAGGCCATTATTTTATCATTAGCTTAATGTCATCAGTTAATGAAGACTTTCAAGAAACATTCATGCAGCTATCGTATATGGTTTGTTAGGCTACACACACCCATGGATAACGGACGCAATTAAAATGCTGCCAAAATAATCATCTTTGAAACAAAGCTTTGCCAGCGTCTGTCAGTGCTCCAACAGCATATGGGGTTTTTTTTGGTGGTGGAAAATAGTTTTAATTTTACCCATACAGACGTTTGTTTCCTACTAACCCTAGTTTTGCCCATAGCATGAAGCTATGGAGGAAATTTTCTGTCATAAATGATTTACTGTTGCAGTTCCACCGCCCACCCTGACCCAACCTCCTTCCGCATTTCAGGAAGGTGTATGTTTAACATATGTCACTGATGAGGAGGAAACAAAATGGTTAGAAAAGGAATAAGCATCTAAATGATGACAGCCCTCTAGCAAAATTATCATGCTAATATTTCCATTTTTTTTTCACTTTGTAACCTCTTGGAACTACAATTTATTTCCATAGCAGCTGTATGCCTTCTGCAAAATAAAGATTTAGCATCTTTCTACCAATACTATATGTTTTAGCAAAGAATTAAGGCATAGTTTAATCTTATTATATTTTATTATAGGGAGGTTAAGACTCATAGTGGAAAAGATACGAATTAATTAAGCAGAGCTGTCTGTTGTGGCTCCTTGGGACTGCTTCAGAAGATATAAAAGAGTTCCTTTCATTATTTAAAGAAAGGGTAATCCCAATGAACTGGTTAACATTTACTTTTTAATAGGACAGTATGGCACTGCTACAGCGTACCTGGAAAATATTGTACATTAGCTGCAGCTTCTACACGTCTGCTACCATTTCAGGCACCATGAAGTCCCCTGAGGCAGACTGGATGAAGAAATGCTAGCTGTAGTAAATCCCCCTTGCCACCCCTGCTTTCCCGCCCACCCCAAGAACTCCTGCCTAGCTAGTAGAATAAAAAAATGCTTAAGCACGAAAAAGTTGCAACTCAGTTTGAATCTGAATTGTTTCAGAAATCTAAATCTGCTGTTTGGTTTTCAAAATGGACTTCTCTTGAATTTTCAGATTGAGATGAAACTACAATGGATACAAATTCAAGATATCTGTACATCACCCATGGGTTTTAGCCAATATTTTGAATGATATTTTCAACTGTTAATCTTTTTCCTGATGTTGTGCCTTCTGCTAAGAAGTTTATGATTTTGCATTCATGTTTATGGATGATGTCCTACAAATAGGTCATGCTACCTTTTAAAAGGATTTGCAAATGTTTTCAGAAAATAAGTTTCCTGGAGACCATTTAGAACCTGCTGGACATCATGGAATGAAATTAGAGGTTTTAAATTAATACTCTTTGTACGTAAATTATTCTGAGTCACCATCTTAAAACTGAATCCTTGATGATTGTTTAGGAAAAAACTAGCGCTATACACACTGAGTATGTGTTGTCTTCAGCTTGTTAAGATTAAACAGAAGACTTCTCCCGTCTCTGCCAGTGCTTCCAGCATAAAGCTGAGACAGGACAGAGCAGAGAAGCTCACAACGTCATTGGTCAAATTGTCAATGCAGTCTCTTTCAGAAGGAATAGACTGATTTTTCAAAACTTCAACCAAGCAATTTAATAAAGAAGCCTGTGCTGCTTGGGGATGTACAACTGTTCTTTTACTGAAAGGTTATGAAGCATTTCTAGAGAACTTAAAAGATTGATTTGCATATTGTTGCTCATCCCTTATAAAACCAAATGCTGGGTTTTTGGAGCTGTCAGTTTAGAGAGCTGTTCCTTGAACTGTGCTATCAATTTTCAGGAGAGGAAGTAGAGAGAGATGGAGGCTTCAAATGCCCACACTTATGTAGAGCGTGCGTTACTGTTCACAGATAATTTATCAGCATCATCCCTTTCTCATATGTTCCCTGTTTGTACAGACCTCGAGTAAGGGAAACTGTAGGCTGTCGCTGTTACCTCTGCCATTGTCTTCTCAGTATTTCTTGCCCTCAGTGTAGGAGTGGGGTCCTTGAGGGTGAAGCCACTGATTGCTTTGATCATCAGAAGTGGCAGAAGACAAACTGCAGAGGCAGCCAGCCTATAGGGTGGTTGTCATTCATCCTACCTACTGGCTGGGAATCTGCTGTTTGGTAGTGACAAAGAGAGGAAATCTTAGTCAGCTCACCTGAATTACCCTCTGTGTCTTGCAAATAATGTCCTGAGACTTTCAGCAGCTCATCTCAGAAAGAAAAAGAGAGGATTTTTCTTGAAATCCTTGTTATAACTAAATAACTTTTTTCCTAATGTTCTTCCTAATTTAAATTGTTGGATTTTATGTCTTTAATGACACGCATGCCACATCGCCAGGACTACAGAATTGTGCTCTCAAGATTGGCAGATGCTTCTTATAATTAACCCAGTTTTCAGCCAAAGAAGGAAGCCAACATTTTTCAGACTTGTGTACTGAAGACCTATAAATACACACCGTGTCAGGATGGTCTGTTTTCCAAAGGCACTAAGCAAACTCGGTATCTTTTAATGTGTGGGAAAACCAGGTCATTTGAACTCGGGAATCAGGTGGGGATTCGAGCATTTAACTAGGCAAACCTGCCTGAACAGCTGCTGTTTCATTTGGTAGCAAAGGGCAAAGGAAAAAATAAAACAAGAACAAAATCTCCTGGGTGCATGCTGCAGCAGCACAGCGGTCGGTAGGAATGTGGCCATCCTCGCTTGCGAGGTTTGTTCATGCTGTAATCAGTGTCAGGGCTGACAGTCCTGAGCTGTACAAAATTATGAAGGTCTTATAGGTGGCCTTTGTTGAAATGAAAAGCAGCAGTTCTGAATACAGTTTCTTCACCCAAATTTTAAGTTCAGCAAATTACATGGACTAGGAACTAATACGCTGTTATAAAGTTTATGCTTGATTTTGTTTGAAAATCACAACAACAAAAAAGCATTGTGCATCAGCTGAATTTCTATTAGCATATTAAAACAAACTCGATGAGCTATAGCAATGTATTTTGATTTAGGCCAACTTATTTTCTTAACCAAAATTCTGTATTCCACCAGCAATGTCTCCGAGTGGATTTTCATTGGATTGCAACTGGGGAGCAACTGCTCCTCAGGAATAGTAATAAATGCAAATGCAGCACAAAACTTCTCCAAAAATCTTGAAATTAGTTAGTTGTCTTAGATGATTAAAATCTGCAGTAGGAATCCTGATTTTATTTATTGTTCTGGAGGAATTTCAGATCTTCATGTGTAAGAGAAGAGGCTTGCAAGGTTTTGGTGCTGGCTGTTGGCAGTTCTTAGCACTTTCTACAATTTATTCCCCGCTGTTACACAGTTTCAGCAGTCTGAGGAGAGAACAGGGTTCTTGGAAGGAAACCAGGATGTTTCAACTGAATTTGCCAGACAGACACGTTGAGTTGTTTTTCAGCTCTGTGGTGAAAGTTAAAATATTTTGCACAACATAAATTAAGATAATGGCAGTGTTTGCACTGGTGAACATACTTGTACACATTAAGAGAGCCAGTAAGGAACGACATTTTAATGAACTAATCTGTAACTATATACAGATATAAATACATATTTGTACATATAAATATAATGCAGTTGATGTCCATCCTCATTGCAGGTGTTTAAGAAATGACAAATACAAACATGAGTGTACAGACTGCCATTTCACAGGGGATTCTTTAAGGCAAATAAGGAAGTTTGGGAACACTTGGAAAGCAAAAGGAAAATTTACTTCTGTTCCAGTCAAGGGGTGAATGGTACAAGTTTCTGCTGTATCTCACAACAGTGGGAAATTCAGGTTTTTACCTAAAGGGGGTTAGATGGTTGGCTGTAGTCCTCGTTAGCACCATGGGCTCTGCCTGCAAGGAAGAGGATGCAGGCGGAGAGGATGTCTCACTGAGCAAATGTCCTTGAAAGGGATTTGCTTCCTAGGCAAAAAAATGTGTTTCTAAAGATACCCTAAGCTTCTATTTCTTATAGCTCTCCAGTAGTGCCTGGTGGTCCCTAACTGAGAAGACTATAAACACTCCTACTTAAAGACCATCTCAACCCCAAAACTGCTATTTGCCTGGCAGAGTGAGGCATTTTCAGCCACTTTCTGAAGTGAAAATGCGATGGGTGACTTCTGGGGAAATACACCATAATTAATACTGGGGTCAGGTCTGGGGCAGCACCCTTCACTCTCCTTCCCACTCTGAGCGAATGATTTAACATGGTTTAGGAAGTGTCTTCATTTGTGTGAGGCATCAGCCAAGTTCATGAGGGGCTGTGGTTAAGGAAGATTGGTTTTCACTTTTTGCACATGCTGGAATCTTAAACTTAGCATCCCTCAAATCTGAGCAATTTCTGTCTGCCCAAAACACCACTGTCGTTCCTCTTTTCCCACTTTCTCAATAATCAGCTAATTTATACTTCACATATGACTCAGCTGCATTCATTTCAGTAGATGAGCATCATTTTACACTATGTAAGCATCAGTTCATCAAATTCTCTCTGGCTGAAAAGACATATACATTATTATTACAACGGTAATATTAATAAAGAAATTGGAGGGTACTGTTACAGTGAGCTGCAGGTTGTTTCCTCTGTCTGATCATTTTGGTCAGAAGACAGTCATTTTTTCCTACAATTCCATTTCTTGCACCCTTAGGGTCTGTAGAATTAAGGCACTTTCTTTTACTGACAGTAAGAATAAGTATGTTCTGTATTTTTTTCATAATAGATAGTATTATAATAAGTAATATATTTTCCTCACTCTCCTTAAAAAATGATAGGTTTTATTAGTCCAAACTACTCAGAAAGCCTCTGGAATTTGCAATATATTACTATATAACCTGTCTATGACCAGAAAGATTGATTGCCCTTTGATTGCTTAATCCTATCAATTATAGCTTTATACTGTTGATCAGTTTAGATGCATGTGTCATCCCCATAGTATCATTGATTAATTCCTTCTCACAAGCTGCTTATGGAAATACTATCTCAATATTAGGTAATAGCAGGATATATATGAATGGGTCAACAAATTAATGCACATTTGCTGCACTATGGATCAGGAGCCTGAGCTCCTCTGTCCCTGAAGTCCATAGAGACACTTGAGAATGGCCAGAGACCTACCATTAGGTCATTGATTACATTCCACTAGAAATTAGGAGGTCACATTTTAGTTATTCTTTCATGCATCCCAGTAAATATACGAAATCATGCTGAGCCAAAAAGAACATAAAGTCATGCTTCATGCTGATTGCATCCTTCTTTTACAGCTAGACTAGAATTTTTTTATTAAACATAGTGCTTTTACATATATCTCAAATATAAAGTTAATTGCCAGAAGTTTGAAATTACTGGCATAATTTCTGAGTTTTGGGAAACATGATAATGACAGGTGTTAATCTAAATGTTACATTTTGCAGTGTAATGAAATGGAGAAATTGGTTAAAATTAATCAAAGATGCTCTTTAATCCAGAGGGGAGCCTTTAACATTAGTGCTTTGGGCAGTATTAGAATGAGACTTTCTAAAATAGTTCATACCCTGAAGGCTATCCTGGCTACTTTTCCATCATTTCAAAGAAAAATCTCTTCCGAGGTGCTAAGAGAGATGTTTAGTTTGCATTCAAAACAAAATCTGGAGTCTCCATTGTTCTGACTTGTGACTTTATCCAGTCTTTAGCCTTATGACTAAGAAGTCTCGTGGCTTGAGAGTGTGACAAAGCAGATCCCCTCATCCCTTACGGACCTTAAACACGGCTAGAAACAGAAGACATTTGGGGAATCTGCTACTTGCACTTTAAAAAAGCAACTATTTCAAAGACTGAGTTAAAAGGGACATTACTAAAAAAGTTATCTATGGAACACAGAAAATGAATTAAAAATTGTGAATACAAAATTAACATTTTGGAATATGTGTTGCAAAATATATAAGCAGAATATATATTTAAACTCAACAAAAAGAAAAGACTTCTAATATCCAAACTTTTTAATTCTAAGGTATTAAGAAATAGTAACAGATGGCTAGTCCACAAAACAGGACTGTTACCCAAATGATTCACACTGATTACACAGAAAAACAGTCAGCCACTTGCTGACTAGGGTAAAATATAGCAAGGGAAAACAACAGACATATTCGACCCAGCTTTTTGGAAACCTTTGATTTATCACTACTAGATGTGACTGAAATCCCATTCTCCCATCCTTTCTCTGTTCTTTTTCTTTCCATTTCTACTTTGCACCCCATTTCTGGTCTTTTTTTCCTCTATTCTTCGACTTTTCCAAAAGACTTACTATATAAAAACACAAGAGCAATAAAGCATAACAAAAACCAAGTCAAGCTAATTTCTAAATCTTTTTTTTTTCTCAACCATGAACTTGTGGGGATATGTTTTTAATATACTCAGAGCTGTTTGTTAATTAGAAGATGTCATTGCCTTTGAGGACTCCAGGTGGTACAATCAAAATTCCAAAAGTCTTTGCATACTTCTAGGCAGCTTTGAAAACATATCCCTGCAGTAACCAATTGGATCAAAATATGTAAAAATAGAAAAGCTACAAGGGGGTTCAGATGTTTAATCAAAGAGATGGATAGGAATTGCAAATGTATGTGCAACTGCCTTTGGGAAAGGCTACAGTAAATATGGCAGAGTATTGCATGAAAATACACTGACAAAATCCACTTTCCTGCAAGTGAGTTGAAGAGACAAGTCATCTCACTGCACTGGTGCAGTCTGTTATCTTTATAAAGGCTGTAGGGTTGGGGTTTTTTTATATTGTTCTTCTCCAAAATTAAATCTACATTTTAAATCTTAACTCATGCCAACTTAGTAATTAGTTCCAGCATCTATCTGTGCCAGTCACTGCCACCATAATTTTTGTTAATTAAAACCAGTCATGGCAAGGGAAAATTAAAAATGTAAATGCCTCAAGTTTCATACCAGTTGCTGTTGTGGAAATTTGTAAGCTTTGTTGAAAAGGCAAAATTTTTCACTGAAACAATTAATTTGCTGCTGTTGTACTTTTTCAGCAGAATACCAAGGCTGAGGTTACTTAATATGATAAATATGAACATGTAGGCTGCATTTCGGTAAGCCATGAGCAAATGAACCAAATGCTGGCTCCAGGCAGCATCCCTTTCGCCGAGAGAGTGATTGGCCAAATGCGCATGGCAAGAGCGTTCACATCCCAGTCTGTGCACAGCATTGGCTCCGCTTCCACAGTATGTGCAAAAAACCAGAAGAGCTAGAACAGCTTGTTGGCTTTCACGTGTCTTTTGCAACTATTTCTTCTCATTGCACCTTCTTTCTTCACTGCTGTTAAGAGAGAAAAGAACGGATCAAATTCATCCTTGCAATAAATCCACTGATGTGAGCTCACATTAGAAAACTTCATTCTTTTTCAAAGGCAAAATTATCACAAGCAGTGAGAAGGGGTTTTGTGTCGCATTAAGGCTTTGTAAAAGAGCCAGAATTCTCACGCTTTATTAATGAGGTTTTTCTTTTGACAGATGTGCTTTGTATCCCAGTAGCTGCAAGTGGTTTCAGTGTTACAAGAACTTTTATGGGAAATGTCTGGGTTACTTACAGCTAAACAGTGATTTTTTTCAAAGAAGTGTTGATATGAAATCTACAATGCACCAGTTAATGAGGAGTTTTTGCTACGCAGCCTTCTGCTGTTTGCGAATCTTTTTATTTGAGGGAACACAGATAGGGCATCAGACTGGGACATAAGAGACTCACATTTTTCCTAGCTGTGCCACCAGTTTGTTGGATGACTTGGATGAGCCTCTTCATCTTCCTGAGACAGTTTTTCCTACAGCAAAATAAGCATCATGATAATTCTTTCTTTTAGGTGTATGGTGGGGAATGTTAAGTGCAGTACAACACATAAGTGTTCTTATTTCAATTATAGGAAGATAAACCTTTTCTTTTTAAAGCAGATGTCCATTGTTGATCCCTTCCTGTGAATGCTTTTTCTAGGCCACTAACACTGACGGACATCAGCAGCAAACACTTAACAGGACTAATTGCCACCGTGGTCACCGCTTCATATCATTTGAGGAATCACAAATTAACCAAAGGCAAACTTTTTGGTATCTAGGGTATTGCCGAGTTTTGACCAGTAAAGGCTTCCTTTCCTGGAAAACACAGCGTATGGGTAGCACAGTTTTTCTATTCCTGCTTCAGAGCTACTTACAAACAAACCCATCATTTTCCCACCCCTCACATAATTACTAGTATTTTGTGATGTATCTGCAAACTGACAGTGTTGCCTATTACTAAATCTTGTTGTACACTAAGGTGTCTCTGACAGTGACTCACTCAACTGAAGAGAACAGATATTGAAAAATTACAAATCAGATTGCTTTCAACCTAATCAAAGACGCAAGAACTCATTGTGCCCAGTAGCCCTTCTGAGGACTGAGGAGATCAACATGAAAATTGGAAAAAAAAGGTTGGTGACTGCTAAGAATAATGCAGTTGTTCTTTTCATTGAACTTTGTAATGAAATGAAGAATGCACTTAATTATATGATCCCAGTGGTAATATCTGAAATAGTCAGGTTTCTATTTGGTTGTCTTCTTATTCCTCCCTGACACCATCCTTGTGTAATTTCTGATCTTGCTAAAATAATTGTTAAATTACTGTCCAAAGTTTAATGCATAAATAAGGATATGAAGAGGGCTAGAACAGTGTAAATATTCACAGTGCCAGCATAATTAGTCTCATCTGTTGCAAAAATGCTTTCTTGAGTTGCATAACTAGTTCTTCCAAGTTTTAAAAACATGGAAAATAAAGCAAAAATTGAAGAAATGTGACATCATTTAGAGGGGAAGAAATGGCTACTTTTTTTGTGTTTTTTTTCTCTGTAAATGAGCAGTTATCCCTTAGTAAATTGTAGCACAATGGATTAGACATGCTTGTTGATACCATGTAAAAATCAAGCCTTTGAGATTACTTGTGTTTAAATTACTTTACAAAGGACTACAAAATACAAGATTATGTTTCAAAATTGGCTTTCTTCCTTAAAATTGTGCAATAAATCATGACTTGGCCATACAAATCATCTGCATCTATCTAACTTGTTGACTTTTACATGCCAATCAGCATTTCTACACCCTGGAAAGTCAGGGGACTTAAAATCTTCTGGAATTTAAGACTTCATACTTAAAACAGTTTTGACAAATACTAAACCTTGTGGATCTATGTCTGCCTAATTTCTATAGCACAGTTTGTGTGCTCAACAATATTGTGTGCACAGTGTGCGTGAAAGGTTCTTATATTCAGGCCAAATAAGAGGAGGATTAACTTGTGGTAGTACGTTCTCTCTTTCTGGAAGGTTTCTCCTCCTTTCCTGGAGATGGAAGGCAACCTACCTTGGCTGCCTTTCCTCTTGCAGACAGAAAGCAACTCTTGTTCTACTGATGAGATAATGGAGTGAATGGTCTTTGCACCTGAGCTCTCTGAAGCAGAAACCTCAGCACTCACTGGTGGCTAAGTAAGCATTGCGAGGTTGATTGCTAGGGACCGCAGGACTGTGGCTCCCACCAGGCTGAAAATGACCCTGCAAGGTCTATCAGTATTATATTCTATATAACAAGGTTTATTATTAGAAAGCCTTAAAAAGTCAGATTACTCATATTTATGAAGCAAAAGAAACTTAAACGTAAAATGTGCTTCTGTCCAAATGCGAGTCGGAAGTTTTGAGCAGTACATATTAAAATTTCAGAGATACATTCTACAAAAGTTAGAAAGTTAGATATAGGAACTTGTGGTTTTATTTCAGAAGTTATTTGTTAACAGGTTAAAAATTTTTTGCTATCAAAATCAAGAATGCTTTGTAAATATCACCAGTCTGACTTCAAATCTCCTTTGGTTTCAATATTGTATAACCCATGCTAAATATTTAATATTTTTTTATATTTTCTGCTCTGAAGCTTGCGTGTCTGGGATGTGATTCAGATTGATCATTCTGTCTTCAAATCAGGGATATTTTATTTAAAATTCTGTGGAGAATAGGGAGATAGAGAACTGTTTTATCATGGAAAACTCATCTACAATAAGCCACTATATGAAAAACATCTGTATTCCCCAGTATGTGCAAAATGTAGCAAAGAGAGACAAAAAGAAGGAACATGAAAATACAAGGATGAAGATGGAACAGGATTGATAAGCAGGGAAAAGGTGCTTTGGGCTCACAGTTTTAGATCTGTTGATCTTGTCAGTGAAAAAGTGGCTGTTTAATTTGTATTAAAACTGAATATCAGATCTTCTCATAGCAGAAATTCCAAAATTGCTGGAAGAAAGAGTTTTCAGGGGAACAGGAAATTAAATGAAGGAAGCCTTTCAAGAGTACTTGAAGACTTAGCCTGTGAAAATTATGTTTACCACAGACTCATGTTTCCCCTAGTTTGGTAGCAGCTGAACTCTTAGCCATGTTGATCAGCATTGCTTCATTGTCTTCTTGTAGTCCTTCATCTTTTGACTTTCCCTGCTGTCTCTTGTCTGACACTTCATTAACTTCTTAAGAGCTTGGGTTGTGGAACTTAGTTTGTTGAGCTCCAAGTGCAAAGTTCTAACCATGGACCATGACATCAGTCTCTTTTGGTAATGAAATTACGATTGAAGGGAAATGTTAGGCTATAGGGAACTAACTCCCTGTTGAAACGAGAATGATAGTTTCCTTGGCAGAGAGAGAGCATGAGTGTTTCTCCAGACTAGGGAATCATATCCTTATGCTGATACTGCAATAATCTGCTTTTTACTTTGTCAAAAAATTCATGCAACTGATCTTTGCTTAAAACAGGGTTGATGCCATTTGTTTGGCCAGGAGTATATTCAGAGATAAATTCAGACCATTGACTTTGAAGAGTTAGGGCACTCCATGAATCCCAAATGACATCATGTGAAGAAACATCATCCCAGGACTGGAGGGAACTCATCATCTTCCCACAGTATGTAGGAGGCACTAGCATTCTGATATGCATGTCATTTATTTTAATTTATCAAATATTTTTTAGATTGTTGATAATAGATAACAGAATGTGTGATAAAATATGAACAGATTTTTTTTTTTCATTGGAATGCTCTTCAGATTGGTGCTTCTCAAATCCATTGAGCTTCCTTTCTTTCATGCTTTGTAGACATTGTCAAAGAGAAGGGATTGAAGTAGTCTCTCCTTCTTAAAAGTATGTGAGAAATGCTTCATGTGTTAAGCCTTGCATCACAGGCAGCATGCAGAAACTTAATTCTCTCCATTGCTGCCACAAGCAGCCACCTGTTGTTTACAACTGCTGCACATTAAAATTTTGAAGATGGGAGCTTTGATGACATCAGATACTGTGCTTTCAGTACAGACAAGTAAGCCTTGAAACTCACTGGCTTTTCCCAAAGTATCTTCAAGAAATACTCTTCTTCCAACAACCATCAAGAGCACTAACAGTCTGAGAAAAGTAATTTCTCCCATACTGAAACCCTCAAGTATACTGGTGCCACATGGTCATCAATACATACACTTATCAAATGATATCCGTTAAGAATTAAGGAACAGATAGTCCTTAAACTATACTAATTTTGCCAGTAGTTATTTTCAGTTACTTCCTTCTCAAGGGAAGATGAATATATGCTGTGTCCCTAGTAAAAGAATATTGTTGCTTCCTATATTGCAGATACTGTGAAAATCCCATTATAAAGGATCTGGAGAGTTTTAGCATGATGAAGTATCGAAATATTTTATTTAAACTTGACAGGTCTGGTGAAGTTTGCAGACAAATGAATCATAAAGTGAGATGAAAACTGACATAAGTGAACTGCGTATTTGTTGAATTAGGGAAAATATCCCCTTACTCCATAGAGGAAGATAAACAGTTTTGCTTTGCCTCCAACCTACTGTCAGCACTTTCGTAATTTAGGAAACCAACTGGAAGCTGGATGGGCAGGATCCAGTGGTAGGGACGTCAGGAGTGGGATGCTTCTTTGTGCCAGCCCAAGCGTGCAGCACAAAGAGTACTTCCTCTAGGATGTAGATACAGAAATTAACAATACAGAAGCAAAAGTTCAGCTGTAATTTTAACAGAAAGAAGTACTTTCATTATCACTCAGCACTGTCAGAATTGAAGATTTGGCTTAGAGTGAAATTTGTTTTGTTGTTTTATAGGGGAAAAAGAAGAAATAGTTACATATTTTGAAATAAAGGTTTCTTACTGTCACAATTTACATCCCATTAAGAATGCCAGTCATCAGGTATATTATTGTAAATATGGCTTCAGAGAACTGGCTTCAAACTGAATATATTCCTTCCTTCCTGATCTCACGGGAGTACTACTTTGGAGAGGAGAAACAACAGAAAACTGAAATCATCCCCAGTATTTGCAGTACAGGAATATATCAACTCCTTTATGGCAGAGTTTCAAGGCAACAATCTGAAAGTATTTTGCAAGAAAGAGATAGAAGTACATTTTCATGAGTAACAAAATCCCACTTAATGCCATAGGTTTTAAATTCCCCAGCCACATTCCACTCTGGAAAAACCTGACTTCTTAAATTACCTTATGCAGTGTTGCTGTCAAAGGTTACTTCTGCATAAGTTTGTCTTAGAAAAGCAGTTGTCAGATGCTTCCAAATATTACTTGTGTGAAAAAATCACTAAATGTTTGTGCATTCCTGTATAAATTGCCCTGTAAATCTAAGTTCCCACATGCATTTCTTATAGCTCTGCTCTATGACCCTACAATGAGTGAAGTTAAAAAAAAAAAAAAAATTCTCAAGTAGTTTATCTTTTCTGAACTTTTTCAACACTGATTGGGTCATGTCAGGCAAGCTTAATGAGGCATGGAAGAACACTGTATCCTGGTGGAATTCCTAGATTTCAGAGATTTCTTAGTCCTGCATTTCATCATAATTCCCACTTGAACAGAGATCATACTTCTGAGGTATGAGATGTCTTTAACTGATAGAACTCCTAAAAAGAATTTCATGCCAACCCCTGAAGGCCTGGGGTTTTTTTTGTTTGTGTGGTTTGGGGTTTTTGGTTTTTTTTTTTAATCTGCCTTTGTTTTTCTTCTGTGCTGAAGAGAGAAAAGTCAGAAATGGAAAGGTAAATAAAATCAAGTATGGGAACATTGCCACAGTATGGAGGGCCTTAAAGTCAATTTATCACATGGCTGAAGCCAGTCAAACTGTCTCTTGCATATATGAGAATGATCTAAAACAACAGCTATTATTATTTCTCTGACATCCACTGCATGTTGGGAGAATAATTTTGCGTTTTAAAGAATCTTCTTTAAAGAAGAGGATGTGAACATTTTAGAAAATCACCAATAAAGCAAAGACACAACTTTCCTACTTTCACTGAAGAGGAAAAATATATGAATACTGCTGATGCCACAGAATATAAACCAACATACACAGCTCAACAGGACTGTGAAGGTATACATTTTAGTCATAGCTGGTGAGGCAGGGGTCTGATCTCTACTACAATGTCAGTATTTTTTTTAAATGGACTCTTCAGAGGATGATTTTCATATATATGAATACATGGTATATGTCTATTAATAGATATGATATTTCAGCCAAATCATTTCCTACCCTGCAGACATTTATAAGAACAGGACACTTTATATGTCAAATGTGATGGGTCTTGTGAGGATTTTTACCTCTACATTACCTTTATCAGTGATCATAAAACTTGCTTTTTCAGAAGTATTTCAAAGTCAGATCAAATAATTACTGTACTTATGGGAAACATTTACATAAGCTCTTTAGAATCTGAAATCTGAACAGTAACACACCACCACAGAAAAAGTACTAAGAATCACTTGATTTCTTTCAGTAACTTAATGCCACATGAGAAAGCAGTTTGAAGTGTGAAAAACAGCCACTGCAGGAGTCTGCCTTATTGAAGAAAAAGCCCTTGTGACCTGCCTTCACTCCACTGACCACATATTTCTCCCTTTCCCATGGTTCCCAGACTCTAATCTAAACTAATTGCTATTGAATTCCACTTCTTTCCACTTCTCACACGTGTGATGTTTCTGCAGAGCTGCCTTCTACCTGCTCCGGCCAGTCTGCCCCGCAGACAGACATGTTCCCCTCTGATGAGGTGGAGGCCATCCAAACCGCACAGCTTCCCATAGCCACGCTTCTGTGCTGTTCACCATCCCGGTTTGCTTTCAGAGCCTTTGCCAGAGTCTTCTTTCATCCTTTAAGCAAACCTCAAAGGACATTTGTTATTCCTTCCTCCAGGATGCACCAGTGTCCTTCCCCTGCATGCCCAAGAGCCACAACCTGTGAAGTAGCCTGTAAAGCATCATCAGCGAACCAACTTCAGAAGCTGATTTTTTAAACATGTTTATTCAATATTTGGATTCCAGCAGCTGTGTAGAATTACTGTCTCTCTGACTGTCACAAATCTGGATATTTTGTTCTGCTACCAATATACAGATTGCATAGTTTACAATTTTGTTCCACCAGACTGCTGCATGACTTTCTGATTCTTACAGACTGGTTCCTAGGTGATCGTTCTTTGCTTTATTTAAACTGGAAAAGTAAAAAATCCCACATCAAGTTGACCGGGAACTCTGGTGCACTTACACCTTCTGTTCCAAAAACTGCATCTTTTCTTCCTGTCTGTGATCAATTTATAATTACTCCAGAGGAAAAAGAAAACATGGCACAGCTAGAGAGAACTCACAGGTCATCTCTGTGCCGAGTAAGAAGGAAAGCAAGCTTTGTGCATCATATTTCCAGAATTTTCCTGGAACTTCTATTTTTTGCTTCTGTTTACCTGCAAGGCTTTGGTCCTCCACCTAATATATATCAGTATATCAAAGAGATCAGAGCATTTTCTAGGATGCTTTTTGAAAAAGAGCAGTAAGGTTCACCAAAGAACCCCAATCCCATAGCAAAACATCGTGTAACACTCTTAAAAGTTATTTTATTAGAAAAAAATGAGCAATTACAGAACTGCTACTGAGATTGAATATGTAATGCCTTATCAGAAACTACTGCCTAAAGCTGCTGATACCTCTCAGAGGAACTGGTGGGAATACATCCATAACCTGTAATAGCAGTGGTCATTCATAGTATCAACTGATAGCTGAGTAACTGCCATGTTACTCATGAGGACTGGAGGCCCATCAAATGTGGTGAACAAAATCTTACTTTAAATAATGTCACTGTCTGCTTGTTAATACTGTTTGTGTTTAAACAGGGACTTTATCTTTCACAGGCCATCTTTAGCCTGTTATTTCTTTATATTGTATTTTCTTACCAAGCTTTAAGCATCCTTAGTTTACCTTGAGCTTATAAGAGGATCAGAGGCTCAAAGCTCCACAGTATCGCTTAGTCATAAACCAGTCCAGACCACAGAATTCACATTCTATTTTGCCGAGGAGAGACACTGGTGAAGGAATCATCATGGTCCAAGTGGCTGATATGCTAGGCTGTTTGTTTCCTTGCCACATGCACATTGCACTGCCACATATTGAATTATACACAGTTATTTTGCACCATATTGAGAGGTTCCATGGATGTTCCATGGATGTTTCCACTGACTATTATCCATTGCTGCTGTTTCACGTGGGCACCAGTGACACAGCCAGGAGCAGTCTGAGGACTCTCAAGAAGGACTACAGAGCCCTGGGAGCAGCGGTAAGGCACTCAGAGGCGCAGGCAGTTTTTTCATCAATCCTGCCCATCAAAGGGAAGGGGTTTGAAAGGGCCAGTTAAATCTGGCGAATCAACAAACGGTTACGGGACTGGTGCCACAGCCAGGGGTTCGGCTACTTAGACCATGGGACTTGCTTTGAGAAACCTGGTCTACTGGGGGCTGATGGGGTCCATCCGTCAGAGGAGGGGAAGAGCATCTTTGGTCATAGGCTTGCCAAGCTGGTGAAGAGGGCTTTAAACTAGAGATGCCGGGGGAGGGGAACCTCAATCCATTCCACTCCTACCAGTTTGATGCCAGGGCCAGCAATAGATGCCCAGAGCCTGGAGAAGGAACACAGGTCAGCAGGAGAGCGCCTGAAGAGCAGCACAAAGGAACTCCAGCCAGTGAGACAGCTTCATCGGGGGCCCAACTTAAATGCCTCTATGCAAACACACGTAGCATGGGGAATAAACAGGAAGAGTTAGAGACGTGCGCACGCCTGCAGGGCTACTATCTCATTGGCATCACGGAGACGTGGTGGGATGGCTCCTATGATTGGAGTGTTGGGATGGAGGGATACAGGCTCTTTAGGAAGGAGAGGCAGGGGAGACGAGGAGGGGGTGTCACCCTCTATGTCAATGACCAGCTGAGTGCATGGAGCTCTGCCTGGGGATGGATGAGGAGCCAACCGAGAGCTTATGGGTCAGAATTAAAGGGAAGGCAGGAACAGGTGACATTATGGCGGGGGTCTGCTACAGGCCACCCGACCAGGAAGACCGAGCAGATGAGGCCCTCTATAGACAGATAGGAGCAGCCTCATGCTCACAAGCCCTGGTCCTCATGGGGGACTTCAACCACCCCGACATCTGTTGGAGGGACAACACGGCAGAGCATAAGCAATCCAGGAGGTTCCTGGAATGCATTGATGATAACTTCCTTCTCCAAGTGGTAGAGAAGCCAACGAGAACAGGTGCTATGCTGGACCTTGTTCTCACCAACAAGGAGGGGCTGGTGGGGAATGTGAAGCTCAAGGGCAGCCTGGGCTGCAGTGACCACGAAATGGTGGAGTTCAAGATCCTTAGGGCACCGAGGAGGGTGCACAGCAAGCTCGCTACCCTGGACTTCAGGAGAGCAGACTTTGGCCTCTTCAGGGATCTGCTTGGTAGAGTGCCATGGGATAAAGCCCTGGAGGGAAGAGGGGCCCAAGAAAGCTGGGTAATATTCAATGATCACCTCCTCCAAGCTTGGGAGTGATGCATCCTAACAAAGAGGAACTCAGGCAAAAATGCCAGGAGGCCTGCATGGATGAACAAGGAGCTCCTGGACAAACTCCAACACAAAAAGGAAGCCTACAGAGGGTGGAAGCAAGGACAGGTAGCCTGGGAGGAATACAGAGAAATTGTCCGAGCAGCCAGGGATCAGATTAGGAAAGCTAAAGCCCTGATAGAATTAAATCTGGCCAGGGACGTCAAGGGCCATGAGAAAAGATTCTATAGGTATGTCGGGGATAAAAGGAAGACTAGGGAAAATGTGGGCCCTCTCTGGAACGAAACAGGAGACCTGGTTACCCAGGATACGGAAAAGGTGGAGGTATTCAATGACTTTTTTGCCTCGGTCTTCACCGGCAAGTGCTCGAGCCTCACCGCACAAGCCACAGAAAGCAAAGGTGGGGACTGGGAGAATGAAGAGCCTCCCACTGTGGGAGAAGATCAGGTTCGAGACCATCTAAGGCACCTGAAGGGGCACAAGTCCATCAGACCCGATGAGATCCATCCGCGGGTCCTGAAGGAACTGGCAGATGAAGTTGCTAAGCCACTATCCATCGTATTTGAGAAGTCGTGGCAGTCCGGTGAAGTTCCCACTGACTGGAAAAGGGGAAACAGAACCCCCATTTTTAAAAAGGGGAAAAAAGAAGACCTGGGGAACTACAGGCCAGTCAGCCTCACCTCTGTGCCTGGGAAGATCATGGAACAGATCCTCCTGGAAGCTATGCTAAGGCACATGGAGGACAGGGAGGTGATTCGAGACAGCCAGCATGGCTTCACCAAGGGCAAGTCCTGCCTGACCAACCTAGTGGCCTTCTATCATGGAGTGACTACATCAGTGGACATGGGAAGGGCTACAGATGTCGTCTATCTGGACCTCTGTAAGGCCTTTGACACGGTCCCCCACAACATCCTTCTCTCTAAACTGGAGAGGTATGGATTTGATGGGTGGACTGTCTGGTGGGTGAGGAATTGGTTAGATGGTCACATCCAGAGGGTAGTGGTCAACAGCTCAATGTCCAGATGGAGACTGGTGACGAGTGGCGTCCCGCAGGGGTCCGTATTGAGACTGGTACTGTTTAATATCTTCATCAATGACATAGACAGTGGGATCAAGTGCACCCTCAGCAAGTCTGCAGATGACACCAAGCTGAATGGTGCGGTCGACACGCCAGAGGGACTGGATGCCATCCAGAGGGACCTGGACAAGCTTGAGAAGTGGGCCTGTGTGAATCTCATGAGGTTTAACAAGGCCAAGTGCAAGATCCTGCACCTGGGTTGGGGCAACCTCCGGTATCAGGACTTCGTCCCATGGCACTCTACCAAGTGCTGGGGGATGAAGGGATTGAGAGCAGCCCTGCCGAGAAGGACTTGGGGGTACTGGTGGATGAAAAGCTGGACATGAGCCAGCAATGTGCGCTCGCAGCCCAGAAGGCCAATCATATCCTGGGCTGCATCCAAAGAAGCGTGGCCAGCAGGTCGAGGGAGGTGATTCTGCCCCTCTACTCTGCTCTGGTGAGACCCCACCTGGAGTACGGCATCCAGCTCTGAGGCCCTCAGCATAAGAAAGACACGGACCTGTTGGAGGGTCCTTCCAGAAAAGGGCCACGAAAATGATCAGGGGGATGGAACACCTCTCCTCTGAAGAAAGGCTGAGAGAGTTGGGGTTGCTCAGCCTAGAGAAGCGAAGGCTTTGGGTAGACCTTATTGCAGCCTATCAGCACTTCAAGGGGGCTTATAAAAAAGATGGTGGCAAACTTTTTAGCAGGGCCTGTTGCGACAGGACAAGGGGGAACGGCTTTAAACTAAAGGGGGGCAGATATAGACTATATATAAGGAAGAAATGTTTTACGCTGAGGGTGGTGAAACACTGGCACAGGTTGCCCAGAGAGGTGGTGGATGCCCCATCCCTGGAAACCTTCAAGGTCAGGTTGGACGGGGCTCTGAGCAACCTGGTCTAGATGAAGATGTCCCTGCCCACGGCAGGGGGGTTGGACGAGATGACCTTTAGAGGTCCCTTCCAACCCAAACTATTCTATGATTCTGTGATTCTATGTCTTCCATCTAAACCCTTGAAGCAGGGCCACACTTTGACATCAACTGCCAAACTTCACTGGACATTGGAATCAGACAAGTCCTAATATATATTTTTCCGAAGAATGTGAATGAATGAAATGAAACCATTTAATGAAAATGTTATACATTATGAAATTACTGATGGTTTATGGTCTCATAAGAATCATTTGTGGGCTGTATCCAACCTAAATATTGGTGTGTAGGATATATTTATTACATGCAGCAATTAATAACATTTTACTGGATATACATGGTTGCCATGGTTTCTGGACATTTGAATTTCTGAATTTAGTTTAAAAAACCACACACAACCCAAAACATTAATAACATGGATTAAAACTTTTTCCACCCATTTAGTATGCAATATACATGAGGACACTTTTATTTCTCAATATACACTTGATCAAATTCAATAAATTACTACATTCACATTTTCATTAGCTGTAGTCATGGAGTTGCAGATGGCTCTTAAAATCAGTCTTTACTTCATTTTCCATTACTTTTTCATGACGCATGTCTTCTTAGAGATTTCTTCTTCCTTAAATTATTCCTGCAGTAATTATTATATAAAAGAGAAACCTAAAACAGGGAGACTGTGCACATATCTCTACCTTGGTCCCATTTTTTCTAGTTCAAACTCACAGAAAACTTATTTAGAATCATGAGAAGAAAGCTATGTAAAACCATAGTTCTCATTATTTATTTAATCTGAAGTTTTTTGACTTATTGTTTTTTATGATCACCTACAACCTCATTCTCCATATGTACTTTGTGAGGACAATTGGAGCTCAAGCTGTCCAGCATGAAGTCTCTCCTACCGAGTATCATATCTTGGACATTTTCTAGTCCCAGAGGTTTCAGTGGGTTTAATAGAATTACTGACTATGCAGTTAAACAGCTTAAAGTTTGATATTTATTGTTTGTATGGCAATCAAAAGTGTATCATTGTATTTACAGATGAATGAGAAGACTAAGTGCCCTGACGTATTTTGCATTCTTGCTTAGCAATGATTTAAGTGAAAAATAAGATATAAAAACGTGCATACTGTTAACCACTTCAAAGACACAGTTAGCATCTCAGTTTTAGTTCACATCCATTTGCTGTGCATCAGCCTCTGTGTTGGTGAGTAGCTACGGATGGACCCCAGGACTCACATGTAGTTCATCCAGCGCACAGCTTTTCTTCCCCTCTGACATCTCACAACATTCCTATTCTTTTCAGCTCTTCCAATGATTCTTATCATCGTTGACAAATCTCTTCTGCATCTCCTCTCTATTCTTCTGACAAATCGTCAGTAGGTATTCGTCTGGCTGATGCACCCTGATTTTCACCCTCTATCTGACCCTTAAAACTACTCTTAGATTCTTAATTCTTCAACCTATCGTTTGCTGACACAGCCCTCACTTCCTCCTTTTTTCCCCTTCTTCTGGTATCTTTGTCTTTATCTTCACCTACCTTGAAGTATCTATCTTTTAAGCATTTCACTTATCTCTTGGTTTTCTGATGTCCAAAAAATGGATGGAAAGTTGTCAAGAAGAGCCTCTGTCTCTGTTGTGCTAAGAAAGTTCCAAGGCACCCTTCTCACAAAACCCCGATCCAACAAACCACCAAAGCCCTCTGAAAACATGAGTAGCAGCAGGATGTCCAAGGACACAGAGAAAAAACCCAGAATTAGCAAAAAATAACTAAAATTAATGAGGTTAGTGGCTGCTCAGGCTCCTGCAAAATTGATCTCTGGAGGTGTAGATCATGTTGTCCTCAAAAGGTAGCAAAGAAAAAGGAACAAAAATTCCTCTACTTCTCAAAAAAATTGATTTTTCAGCTTGTAAGGGTAAAAAGAGACATTTTGGGAGAAGGAGGTTTTGAGAAATAAGTTCCAATATTAAAGTGACGCGAAAATGGTATTGAGCAATGTACTATGTTTCACGAGCAGATTCTTTAGAAGAGAGTTGGAAAAGACATCAGCTGCAGGTTGTTTCTTCAGTTCCCACTTGCACAAACTCAACTGTGATTAAAAAGGAAAAAAAAAAAAAAGGAACAGCACTTATTGCATCTTCTGTGACAAAATGACACTGGGGCAATGCAAAACCAGGTGTCTGGCATTGCGATCTTGCCAACTTTGGCCATCTAGTGGCATCTTTTTCACTACGAAAAATAACAAATAAACAATAAGCATGTCTATTTTGAAGAGAAACAAACCCCCAAACAGTGCTTGTATGTCAAGTAACGCACCTGGAGCTACGTGATTCTGGCCATCTTACTAATGCAGCGGCACAGAAAAAAGCTCTGGATGTTTCAAAGCTCTGCAGCCTGGTGTGCTCCAGCGCAAATGCACAGCGCTCTTGCACACGGATGTGTCAGCCTGGGTGGTTTTGCCAAGCACGAGTGACAGCTTGGGGGCAGGTTGGAGGATGGGTTGCATGAGGTAGGGCTTGGTGCCTTACGGTGCAAGGTAAGTGCTTTATGCTGGTACTGAGGGATGGAGCAGCAACACAGTGGTTACCGCAAGAGGGCTGTCACTGCTGCATTTTGCCATTTAAGAAGTAACTTTGGAGCAGAAATGACAATGCTGAAAGAAATTAGCTGGATCTAGTAGCGGGTCCTGCAGCATCCATGGACCCGGATACCTGACAGGGTGCCCTTTGCGTGCTGAGGTGACTTCAGGTGCCCCAGTCGCAGACTGTCAAGAAGCACGAGTTTCCCTGGAGCTGTTCAGCCAAGACAGACGGGCCTCTGGCATCCCACGGCGTGTTTTCCGTCCAGGCTCCGTGATTTAAAGCCAGCGAGGCAGGACCCGTGTCCCCAGTCCCGGGTGGCTGTTCTGGAGTTGCCTGGAGGCACCACGGGCCGGGCAGGAAACCAGACACCCCGGGCCTGTGCCTGAGATGGCGGGAGGCGGGCAGCCGCCGCGCTGAAGGGCCCGGGCCGGCGCAGCGCGGCCGCCGCGGCCCTGCGCAGGCCCTCCGAGAGCTGGCGGGCGCGGCCGGCCCCGGAACTGCCGTTCCCGAGCCGCGGGGCCCCGGCGGACCCTGGCGGCACGGACCGGCGGCACTGCCGAGGCGGCGCTTTCTGGGCGGTGGCGGCGCTGCTGGGCAGGGCCGCGGCGTGCTCGGCCACCGGCTGCCCCGGCTCGGGTCGCCCCGCCGGGCCCGGCGCTCCTCGGCCTCGCCATGCAGCGCTTCACGGTGAACATCAAGCTGCCGGCGCGGACCCTGACGGGCGCCCTCAGCGCGCCGAACAGGGGGGCGGCGGACTGGTGAGGGGCCGGGCCGCGGGAGAGCTGGGGCGGTCTGTCGGGCTCGGGGAGGGGAGAGGGGCGGCTGGGGTGCCCCGGGCCTCTCCCCGCGGCGTCCCCCGGGCCGCCCCGTGGCTTCTTCGCCTCTCCTCAGCCGCGGGTCGAGCTTCGCGGCTCGGTGCCTGGCTAAGGCGGCGGGCGTGCGCCCCGCTGCCTGCCCCGGGTCTGCGTCCTCCCGCTCTCACCGAGCCGGGGGGGCCCGCGCTTTTAGCCGGGACGTTCATACAGTCACACGTCCAGGTGCCGAGGCTCAGCCAGCGCCGGCAGCTGCCGGGCGTGCGGTACAGCGGTGGTAGCGATCCCTCTGGAGAGCTGGCTGTGCCCTTCTGCGAGGGAATCGTTACCAGCCGTCTTGGTCAAGGTGCTCACCGCAAATACTCGGGTCCTTTTTTGTTACTGGAAACGGGCGTGCTGTGCCGTTGTGTCCAAGGCAAGCCTCCTTCTGCGAGGCACTGTGGAAGCTGCTGACATCCCCGTCCTCTCCCCTTTCCTCGCTGGAGAGGCTGGCAGAGCTCAGGCAGGGAGCCCCGTGGAGTTGCTGCCGTCCAGCTCTCAATACGAACAAAGCCATGGTCATAGAAGAGCATGGGCCAGTCCCTTCTGGCAATGACATTTGCTTCTCTGGGCAGAGGTCTTGTTGGTGCAACAAACTGTAGAGATCAGAGCAGCTTCTTCTGGTTTCTATTTTATTTTTTGAGAGTTGATGTACAAAGCCAGTACATATATTGGTTTTTGTACTCATTTTTCTGAGCAGTGGCTTCACTCAGCTGTGCTGAAAAGCATTAACCTAATACTGCTGAGTCTTAGGGAGAGAAAATAAAATGAAGTACCTGAACCAAGTAATTTTTGAAAACTGTGGCCTTTATGTTTGTCAGCTTGTAAAGCAGTGAACATTGAAGTTCTCTGAAGTTCTTAGTTTGAAACTTCGTTTTTCTCCTTTGACTGTTCCCACTTGCTTGGTGTTCACCGTAGCTTTATAATTGTCATCCGTGGCCGCATTAACCTCTCCTGAAGTCGGACAGGCCTCAGCAGATTTTCACTATTACTGTAATCATTGTTCACATGCTCCTTTTTTGTCTCAAAAAAAAAGATGCAATTAATTATATAATTGCAAATATATTGCTTACCTGTGTGCTTATATATAAAATTAGGGAATGCTTTTCATGAATTCCTATGTGATGTCTTAAATTTACAGAAGAGGGACACAGAGGTGCTTTGCGGTGGCTTAGATTTCCATCAGCAAATGGTTCAGCAGACAATGCAGCAATGGCATTTCATAATGCTTTTGAGTTTTATGTTATTAAATAATTTTTACTGTTTGATGTTTGTGTTTAGTAGCATGCATTCAACTTACAAAAAAAAAAACCTCATTCTTGATGTGAAGTGCTTTTTGTTCTTTTTTGCTTGCTTGATGATGATATATGCTTTTCTAGGGGCTGGCAAGGTTTGATTGCATATGGATGTCATTCTCTTGTGCTGATAGTTGATGCCAATACTGCTCAGACTTTACAGGTTTTGGAAAGACACAAAGCTAGTGTTGTCAAGGTGAGACGTACATGTTTTAAGGTATATTACTTGATTCTGGCATATATATTATCTTTCTAAATCACTGTAAATACTTGACAATATATTGCACTTGATTTTCCCATAAAATCTGTTGTAAAATACCCCTCTTTTACATGATCTCTTTTATAGGTAAATCAAACCATACATGCTGAAATTTGAGCTGAGGTTGATGGTATACCTTTATAGAAGGTATAGGATATATAGAAGGTATAGAATATATAGAAACAGTTGGTAGTGTTATAGAACACAGAAATGTTTCTAAGACAGCTCTTAACATAACAGAATTTCAAATGAATATTACAAAATATCAAATGAATCTCCTTGTTGATGCCCTTGCTGATCTTTCCTGTTGTGGGGGTAACCAGTGCACCATTTGACCAGTTACTTCTGGTCTAACAGTTTTTACTTCTGTTCTTACCTATAGAAAATGAACAATAGCAGACAAAACCGAACATTATTTTAGCAATAAAAATGGATAAAATTTAAGCATAAGTGTAGGGTACCTGTACTTTCCTTTGAAGGTCCTTGACTTGAAATTGCAGAGAGTTTGGCTTTGGGTCAAGTGTGGAACAGGATGTATTTCTTTGATGCATCATTTCTTTGACTGTGGAGAATGACAGATTGAGTCAGGGTTTAGGAGAATGTTTGGCTGGCAGATATAATGGTTGATAGTCCTTAGCTCAAAGGCTATATTAGAAGGCAGTCAGTAATTTATGAAGAAAAACAGATTTTTAGATAGGGGGATTTTGGTGTTTTTTGTAGTAAAAGAAAAAGTTTGAATGTGCCTTCTGGAAATTACACGCTATTTTTTCCCATGTGTATTTTTCTTTAAATAGACGATCTTCATATAGATACACTAATATCAGATATGGCCACTCTGGTATTTTAAAATTAAACACAATTATTTTGTCTTTGGGTTTGATAATTTACTGACTTCTGTTCTGAAGTTCTGTTCTGTTCATGTTCTGATGATGTCTTTCAAGCTTCAATTTTTTAGTGAGTGGTTTTGAAACTTCAGTATATTCAGTAGCTACACAGGTGGTGGTGTTTATGTATCTTTATATAGGATAATGTATTTCTGTGTTACAGAGTCCAATTAAGTGTGCTTTTTTTAATAATAATAAATAAACTGTTCAAATCCTGGGTGAAAATATTGGGTAGGGCAAAACTGATACAGATCCATACAAGATCTTGGCCAAGAGCCATACAGGTAATGACATTGTAGCTTTTAAAAATGGTTATAAAGTTTAGGAATTAGTTTTGCTTGATTAGAGAGAATTTTGAAACTGCCTGGAAAAAAGGAAGGTAGAAGGGTGAGTTTTCAAAATAGATACTTTACATTGTTTTTTGAGACTTGTGTGCTGTGACATGTTTAAAAATAATGCTAAAATGTCAGAAAGGACTGAAATCTGATTTCTTCCAGCATGTTTATATACTTGCCCAAATCTTTCAGTGAATTTTGAGGATTCTCAGAGTTGCCCAAACATTGCTGTCAACTTAGAGCTTGTGCCGCTGTTATGAACAGTCTCTTTGGTGACAAATGTGAGGCAACTTATCTGACTCAGTAAGGAGAGGTTATTTCTCAGTTATCTCAGAGCAAAGGTGTGTACACGACAGCAACCACAGAGTAAGCAGCACTCTGTGAATTAATACTGTTGCTTGCCTTTTGGCAACTTGGTTGGGTAAGCATACCCTTAGCCTCAGTTGTCTTCAGGCTGCCCTTTAAAGTGAACAAATCAATTCCAATGTCTATAATTGTGTAAAAAAAAAAAAAAAAAAAAAAAAAAAAAAATAGAAAATGTAAGTGGTACGGAGGTGGCAGCTATAATGATGACTCTGCTTTAAATTTCCACTTAGCTTAGATAATAACTTGTAGCAAAATTAGTTTTTGATCCATGTAATGATAGCATTTTAATGTGTTTCAGTTACATTCACTAGCATTAAGAAGTAACCTTATTTCACTAGGAAGCCAAATGCTGAAGTCCAAATAGTTTTTATATAATTTATAAGATAATTTTTTAAAACCACTGTCTGGTGCTTTATTAATAGAAATAGACTGTAAGAAAATGACTAATTTATGAGGAGGAAGAATGAAGAGAAATTCTGTTCTGCTTTAAGAAGTAGACATTATATGAGAAATTATGAGGCCATGATCATTGCAGATACCTTTACGTGCATTTGTAAGAAATTTTGTTCAATTCCTAACTGACTTCTTTTTTTGTTTGTAAATGCTGAGAGTGTAAATAAGCTGGCGGGGATCTGTAAGAAGTCTGCTGTGTATATCTGACTTAAACTCTTTGTAGTAGAGGTTCACACCAGCAAACTCAGTCTACAGGGGATCTTCTCCCCCAAACCCCACGCTTCAGATTTGAAAAATTTCAAAATACACCACTATCTGCAATAAAAAAAACAAAGAGAAAAGCGATTGTTTCATAATCCTTCCGCAGTCTGTTTAACTATTTTTCTTTAAATACTTCCTGGCCTTTGGCTGTCATAACTATGTCTGGAACAGGTAATGGTTTCAGTGGAAATGGATCTATGTTAGTTGTCCGTATGTCCATATGGTGTTTGTGGGATACTGATAACTTTGTACGGAGTGGATTATGTCTGATTTTTTTTTTTGTACCTTTACAAAGAGTACTTGAAAGAGTACTTTTACAAAAGAAAATGTAATTACAGCAACAATTTTTCTCATTGAAGATTGAAATATCATTTGTGTCTGTTCTGATATGTTAATAAACAGTGATAGTAAGGTTCTTCAAATCAAGTGGGATAGACTGTGAAAATTAAAAAAAACTTCATCTCTGGTTCTTGCTTCTGACCAATCCTGCTGTATTTTGAAGTCAGGGTAGAGAGGCAGTGACCAGTATAGTAAGAAAATAATTTATTTTAGCAGAGGGATCAGCTCATGTGTGGGGACTTTGTTGGAGCAGTGTGACTACAATGAGAAAAGAGGGCTTACGGTGTTAGAGAGCTGCATGAACTCTGGTTGAGGCTGATTGTGTTAAAGGTCTCCTTTTTGTTGTTCATAACTTGGTGACAGCTCCTCCCTTAGGAAATGATGTTTTCCAGACTTGGAATTTGCTTCAAAGTAGCATATATTTAACTGAGGAAGAAATAGCTTTGCAAGTTTCTAGAATTACTTTTTTCAATAGCTACATACTTACGTGCAGGTATCCTCATGGGTAGGTTTTTTTTGAACAGCAGGAATCAGGAATTGCAAAACTGGAATTTGTAGGTAGAGGAGACTCTCCTAAGAATTCTTTGTTATTCTGGTAGAAACACACTTTGGGTTTATAGCTAGAGCTCTCTGAAGATTGCTTGCTGTGCACGTGTAATGTTTGTTTAATTTGTTCAGCTAGGCTTTTGAGGTACATCCTGGTCACACCTCTGAGAGGGGTAGCACAAAGGTGGCTACAGTGTTCTGAATGCCATTATAAATCTAATTCATGTTGCAAAGTTAGTGGTGTCTAATGATAATTCTGTTTTTTCTAATGTCATGCTTTCAGTATCTGCAAAAAGTGTTCTGTTTGGCCTCACCCTTTCTCTGTCAGGTACTGTGACAGCACACAGCTAGCTAGCTATGGCGACATTTTTGTAGTAGGTAAACTCCCATTACCTTAGCGTTAAGATTTCTTTATTCTGTTAGTGTCTTCAGTCTCTCTTAGGGGCAGAAGTTTGCCTTTAAAGATAGCAAAACAAGTCCATATTGAGTAGGTAAGGAAGAAGTCAGTGTTATCTCCTTACAATCTCGGGAGACTTGTAGGCAGAATGTTTCAAATTTCAAGACACATATTTTTCGTAAGTATCGCCAACTTGCAAGCCCATGCAGCTTGAAATCCCAAACCAGAAAGTGGTATGTGGAAATCAGTGGTGGCAAGATGCTGAAAAGGACCAAAAATATAGCAAATGTCAGCAATGACCTGACATGAGACAACATACAGATGAAAGACTAACCTACCTTCCTCTCCAATATCATAATATATTTGACAGATTAGGAAAATGGCATGTTTTAGGATGTGTGTAAAAGTTGGATGGTAAATTTTCAACTTTCATGTGTTTGGAAGTCAGTGGCTATAGGTTTGTAGATGCCCACAGAACCTTAAACATTGCCATTTAGTTTCTTCTAAATATTTGAGTAAACTTTTTATATACATAGCATATATTTATGGATTTGTTGTAGTTACCTTCAGGAACAAGAATTAGTGATTTATGTAATTTAAAAATACCAACCATGCAGTCATGCAGCACAGTTGCAACATACCTTAAATTTGCACAACTGATGGTAGCTTAAAGGTATGCTTACACAGATGCTATTAACATTAACTGTTACTATGCTTTTTTGTTGAGTTGTTTATTATTTGTTTATCCATATGAAGTATGGTGTCTTTGTTATATATGTTTGCCTCCTTTGACCAATTTTCATCTATATCTTCAGGTTAAGTGGGCTAAAGAAAATTACCATCACAATATTGGCTCTCCATATTCTTTACGTTTAGCTTCTGCTGATGTTACTGGAAAAATAATTGTATGGGATGTGGCAACAGGAACAGCTCGTTGTGAAATACAAGAACATGCAAAACCAATTCAAGGTAATGATAGTGCATGATGTTTGTATGGAAGTTATTTTATGGAGCATTGTGTACAAATCCATCACCTAGGTTTTGCAAACTATGCTCAGTTCTGCCATTGAATTTTACTGTTGGCATTACTAGCCTTCTCTGTGTTTGTCTACTCATTTTCTGTGTAAACGTAAGACTTACTGTCTCCGAGAGGGATGCTGTGAGATTTAATTCATTGTGGTAATTTTTTCCAGGATCTTCTGAAAAAAGTTACAGTCTATTTTTATTAATGTTATCGATTGAAAAAATAATATTTACAGTGTCAAGTACATCTTCCTGCTTTTGAATTGGAGATGTAGTGCAGTTTGCATTGCACCTGAATGTTAATGTCATCTATAGTGGTTAGTACTTTAACAGTATTACATTGCTGTAAGTTAAGAGTTTTGATTGTGCACATATACTTTGGCAATTATTTAGATAGTTCATTATATAGCTACTTCTGATCAAACATACTAGCATGATAACATACATTTGCAATGTAACTAGAGAGAGAAGGGTTTTTTTGAGCATCTAAGCAGTTGTCTGATTCATAGGAACAGGGAGGCTTTTCTATGCATATATAGCAATATTAAGATGTGAAAAGTGAAATGGAGAAGGGACAAGATATTGTGTAAATTTTAGCATTGAAGACAGTTGTGAATAAAGTAGGTTTTACATATGGTTGGAGTTAGCAGTAGGATGTCTTGAAACTGAGTGTGCCACACTTGAATTAGGTTTCAAGTGTAATTAAGTGGACATAAATGGTAAGGATTAACACAAACAGTCGAGAGAGAGCAAATTTTGAAATGGTATAAATAACTGGTTTTGGCTTTCATTTAGGAAGACAGTTTAAAGTGGTATTTGCTGCTTTTTATTCTGTTCTGTGGGTGGTAGCCCAGTGCAGCTGGGAAGGTCTGAAAAATACCCGATAAACTCTACCTGAACAGTTCTGTGCAGCTGGATGTTTGAAGACTCTTTATCCCATTACCAGAAAAAAATCATGATCTCATTCAGGGATTTCACAAGTCTCTGCGGGGAAGTAAAAAACAAAAGCAAGAACCAACCAACCAACCAAAATCCCACAAAAAAACCCAAACAAACAAACAAAAAGCCTGGAGAAAGGAGCTATGTATTTATGATGTTGTAAGGTATAGAAGATTTATGTTTGCTTGTGCTAGAGGCAGAAATGTTTAGAAGCCTGGCATAGAGATCAGTACTATCTTAATTGGTCTGATGAAGGATAGAGAACAGAAAATGTAGCCACTGGCCAGATACAACACAATTAAGAGAATATATTGGAAAGGAATAATTAAGTGTCTTTTTCCTTGCTTCTTTTTGTGCTCATTTATTAGTAAGGTATCATCCATCAAATGCTCCCTTTCATTAGTTAGCATCTTGTACTTCATCAATGAAAAAGTTAAGGTAGTGGTTAGAACTCAGAAAAGGGAATCAAAAGATCTAGACTTCATTCCTTGTTGCATCACACACACTCAATATAATTTTTACTATTGCTTTAATTGGTGCAGTTTGTAGTTGATAGTAGTACTTTCCTACTATTGTAAAACTTGTGTTTTTTTGTTCTAATTACTTGTGGTAGGCACCTTTCTGTCTGTTGGAACCACTCCTAACAGAACTGACCAGGAGCTGGCTGGAGCACTGGAATCTGGTTAGCTTTGTGGCTGCGTTACTGTGGCTGGTCTGCTTCCAGTGCCTGAGCTGATGCTGTGAGTGGACTGCTTCCAGCATCGGACTGGGTCTTTCAGAATTAGCTGGGAGGGATAACTCTGCAAGTACAGCAGCATCTACATGCTCTGCTGCATGTTCTGGATTTCTGTTTATTGCTACTGTTGTCCTCACTGGCAATATGTCTACAAATTATTTCTGAAGTAAAGTTTAGAACATGGGTTTTTTTCCCCCACACGAGAAACTACCATAATGAGTTTCTAAGAATAATTTATAGTTTATTTGGACTATTTTAAAAACTTGTGATGAGGCTTGTGTTATACCTGGTTTTTATTTTGAATTCTATTATATGAAAGCCCACTTATGAAATTAGGTTGGTTGGTTTTTGTTATTATTACGTTTTTGTAAATCCTGTGAAAGTAGATACAATATTGTAAGTCTGTAAGTGGACATTGAAAATTTATTCTATTGACTGCAATTAATTTTATTAGTTTTATTTCTTTTTGTGTGTGTGTGTTATAAACTGTGTTTTATTTACTCCTGACACCGATTCACTGCATGTTTGGCAGAGTTTTGACTATGCCATTTGAAGATTTCTCCAGGTTTTCAGACCCAATGAAGGCTTTCCAATCTGCTGGCTAAGAAAAAAAAGTTAATAAGCAACAGAATTAAAATTCTGTTCCATCCTTAGTCCCTGATTTGATTCAGCAATAACCTCTAACAAAAGCAGGTTCTTTTCCTTTCCATCTGTTTCTGAGGCCTCTGGCTGTTTTTTACAAGCCTGTAGAAAATGGTGCAAATACAGAGATTGAGCAGCAGGGTGATCTGCTGGTTCTCTGTGTGTTATCTGCAAGAGCTTTCTAGGATAACAGCTGGAGCCTCACTGTTTCAATGAGGAGAAAAGTGGTGCTTCAGTATAAGGCACTCTTCTTTATTTGATCCAAACTCTGCGTTCACCTGGGAAGGAGTTAACCATTTGTTAACTTACAGTGTAACTGATTAGGACACGCAGAGCTGCATATTTTTTTTCTCTGAAACCCAGTGAGAAGCACTTATCAACTCTGAAAAAGCTGAATTGATAAAACAGAAGAATGGCTGAGGAAGGAGGTTTTTTTGACATCTTAATATATATATATATATATATATGCTGTAGAGAAGCTGTGACTTGGTGAGGTTATGCAGTGAGTGGTAGGAGCTGGACTGGGGGGACTTCATCCATTGCCTGCCTGACCCATTCTGTTGTCTAAAACACTGCCCCATGGAGCATGCAGGTAATTCTAATACAGCTCCTTTCTAGTAACTGAGGTCAGTCTCTGTTCTTATTGACAGAAAACATAGTCTTTTGTGTCCATTTATCTTGAATGTTTAAATGATGCCCAGCTGTGATGATTGGCAGCCATACCTCTTCAGATTGACCTTAGCATTTAAGTACTGTACTTGTATTCTTGATTGTGTGTTACAGGCAGTTTCATTTTACTCTTAAACTTAAGACTCTCTGTAAAATGCATTTGAAGTGGAGAAGACAGTTGTTTCCAGGTCCAGTACTGATATCATCTCAAATATTAATTTGGGATGGTGTATGGTTCATGGTGTCATCCCAGATATCAATTGGGATGTTGTATGGTTCTATTCATTTTGACTCTGCAGTAGTTCTGTACAGTACCGTATGTTGTTTCAGGTAGGAATTCACTGGATGAAAAGATCTGACTTCTTCAGATCGGATGTGGGTTGTGTGTATGTGTGTGGACATGTGTAACCCAGTGTATTGCTGCTTGTTAAAAACATAAATTCAGGCCGTAAAAGGAACTTATTTTTTTAGAATTGTGAAATAGAAACATCTTGTTACTAACAAGTCACTACTATTCATTTCTTCAAAGACAAGGTATGACAGGAGAAAAATAGTTTTAAAATAGAACAAACTTCTTTTGAAAATTAATTTCACTGTTTGTTGTTCCTTCTTTCTTTTGACAGACATGCAGTGGTTGTGGAATCAAGATGCTTCTAGAGATTTACTGCTTGCTGTTCATCCACCTAACTATATTGTACTGTGGAATGCAGACACAGGCACCAAACTTTGGAAGAAAAGTTATGCTGAAAATATTCTGTCTTTTTCATTTGACCCCTTCGATCCATCACACTTAGCTTGTAAGTTTGCATGTATAAAACAGTGTGATGTGAATATGAGTGACCAGGAAAAATGTTAAACTAAAATGTTAATATTGAGATTGAAGTAATGGATTGGAGAGAATAATGTCAGTAATGCTAAGAAAAAGTCTCAAAACAAAGACGGGAGTCTTTGGTCAATGTGGAATCTTCTAAAACAAGATGCCATTGTGTGAGGGAAAAGGGGAAAAGTAGGCGTGAGTAGAGAAGTTAGAGATCTGAAAATAAATGTTTGAGACTTTATAAAGAAGGTGGAAAGCATGTAGATAGGGAGCTAGAGGAAGCCAAGTATAGAGAGCCCTGTTAAACTGACATAAAAAGCTATAAAAGGATGGATGCTGAGGGAGAATCCAGTGAGATGAGTAGACCAAGAATAAATGGTATTTTCAACAGAAAGGATTTTTTTTTAAAGGAATAGAGTGTGAGCATCAGTTTCAGAAGCAATTCAAATGTCAAGGGGGAAGTAATGCAGATTTATTGACATTTTAGCAGAAAGAAACTAAGAGAAATAAGAGTCACCATTTTATTCTTTAATTTAGCTTCATCACTCCTGATCTATGATGAGACAGTGCAGTTTCCAGGCTTTGTGGTGGGTTTTGGGTTGGTTTTTTTTTTAATCTGCCATACCATTCAACCTAAAAAAATAACTTTTTTTTTGTATAAACATGTAGTAAAATCTTAGCTACATCTTTACAGCTTAGCTGAATCTTTATGCTGCAACATAAATAATGTGAGTTAATGATTCTTTGAGCCATGCTCTGCATGAGAACAAAAAATTGTGATATAGCCAATGTGGGCAACCCTGCCTTCTATTTGCGTTGTGAAGCTTAAAGAAAAATAGTTGTTGGGAGAGAATAACTGTACTGAAGAAACAAGAGGTTTCTGCCAGTAATCCCCACACTGTTTTTTTTAGTACAGACTTAATTTTGAAAAACTGAGTTTTGTGGATATAGTTAATTGTAATGGACCATCTGCAGCTCTGTCAGTAGAAGGTGCCTGTTGTCTAGAATTATGAGTTTTCTACCTAATACAGTGTTATTAAAGTTATTAACATTTCTCCCCACCAAAATTTCATTAAAATGGAACACCACAATCAAATTGCAGATTGTATTTTGCTATAATAAAAATTGTTTTTCTTGGTACAGTGCTCACCAGTGAAGGAATAGTGTTCATCTCCGACTTCTCTCCTTCCAAAGCTCCTGCCAGCTCAGGGAAAAAAGTTTACATCTCTAGTCCTCATTCCAGTCCTTCTCATAAGCTGGCTGCTGCTATGGGGGCCAAAAAGGCCCTTGATAAAGTAAAAATCTTAATCAGTAACGAAAAACCAAGGTAGGTTGCAAATATTTCTTCTCAGATAATGTTTTGTATACCTGTATATTTTATAGGTATAATTAGATTAAAGTCCATAAGATAATTAGTTTTAAAAAAGAAAATTCATTGGGGTAGGCAGATGGTTGGATGTCCTATATGAGGACATTATGTAAGGGTATAACACTGACAGTCATTCATCCAGTTCTCTTCATAAAAACAGCCATATCATCCCAGTATGTTTTACATAAGTTAATGACATAATGTTCTCCCTTTGCTAACAGATTTTCATGCAGGTGTAAATTCAGAAAAATCTTTCTTAGGGGGAAAAAAAAAAGATGAAAATGGGCTAACGTAATTCATTTCAATTGTGGAATGAGAAGGGATATAGTAAGAGAATAAAAATTCTGTAAGTACTGATACCTGAGAAGAGCTGTCATTCTGGTGTTGTACATGATACTGCAGTAGAAGGCATTTTTTAGGTTAATAGTGTATAAATAAAATTAGAATTTATACATTTGTCTATTTTCTGACCTTTTAAAACTAAAGCTGTTGCATTTTTAGAATTTTTTTTTTTTTTTTTAGAAATTCTCTAAGCCACTTTCTTTTGTGTGGTGTAATTCTTTTTTTCCTTTTGTACTTTCTATTTGTGTAATAAAAGTATTTCTTGAGTGTCTAGCGAATTTGAGAACAAACTAATCGGACTGTATTGTCAGGTAGCAGTTGACACCAAAATTTAGTGCAGATACAAAATTTATACTCTGTTTTAATAAGGTGTTTAAATTGCAAACTGGGGAGAAGACTTGATGATACTTCCTCTGGTAATCATGTAAGAAATTTTGATTTTTTTTTTTTTTTTTTTTTTTTTTTTGGTATGAAGTTAAAGGGCATGATCTTGTCATTTTGTGTTCCAAAATGCCTAATTTGTGCTGCATCGGACAGAATGCCTGATTTGCAAAGACTGAGACAGTACATACGCTGCTGCAGCCTTATGTATGCTCTATAATAACAGCAAATCAGCAAAGATACCATTTTTCTGCATTCTCCTGATTGCATTTTATGTTGTGTATGAATATTGCTAAGGGTATGTGTTGTGGTTTAACCCAGCAGGCAGCTAAACACCATACAGCTGTTCGCTCACTCCTCTCCCCACCCCCAGCAGGATCGGGGAGAGAGTCGGGAAGAACAAAAGTAAAATTTGTGGGTTGAGAGAAAGACAGTTTAATAGGACAGGAAAGGAAGGGAAAATAATAATAATGATAAAAGAATATACAACGTAAGTGATGCACAACGCAATTGCTCACCACCCGCTGACCGATGCCCAGCCAGTTCCTGAGCAGTGGTCATCAGCCCCCCGCCAACTCCCCCCAGTTTATGTACTGAGCATGACATTGTATGGTATGGAATATCCCTTTGGCCAGTTTGGGTCAGCTGTCCTGGCTGTGCCCCCTCCCAGCTTCTCGCTGGCAGGGCATGGGAAGCTGAAAAAGTCCTTGACCAGTGTAAGTGCTACTTAGCAACAACTAAAACATCAGTGTGTTATCAGCGTTGTTCTCATCCTAAATCCAAAACACAGCACTGTACCAGCTACTAGGAAGAAAATTAACTCTATCCCAGCTGAAACCAGGACAGTGTGATAGTCTTCTCTTTTCTCCCTCCTTTTCCATCCAGAACACCCGAAAATGCTAGAATGGGAAAAGAGGAAGAAAAAAATTGTAGCAGCAATGGTTTGTCTGGTTTTATATTAGTTTAGGGAAACGTTGAGGAAAGAGGAGCAGGAGATTGTCAGGAAAAGTGGTTGCAGAGAAAAGGTGAATAATACTCCTGAAGCAAGGAATGAGATGCAAGAACAGTGTAAGGGGATTTAGTGTGTGGTAGAATGAGGAGAAACAAAACCCTTCAAAGGGATGATACATTAAATCAGTTAAGCAACCTTCAAACCTGAGCACAGTATGAGGATGATTTTCTTCGATGTGACTTAAATACAGGTCATTGGATTACATGTACCTAATGAACCTCTTTACCTTCCGGCCTATCTCCTGTTAACAATCAATGAGATGACGAATGTTCCTGCTCTTTGCTACTTTCTCTGAGTTTGAAGACTAGTATTCTAGATAAGCTAGTTCTGTTCATTTCAAAATAAAGTAATATGCATAATCATATAAAAATTGAAGTAAGCAGTATGTTTAAGAGTAATTTCCCATGAATACCAGTAAATGTCATGGCAGCTAGCACTGTTCATAATTGAATTGCTTTGTATTTGAGATGTGCAAGAATTACCCTTGTTCCATTTGAATTACATGTTATTTTAAAAATTACTCTATAATCTTATTTAGACAGAAGTCAACAGAGTGTGTGTCTTTTGAAGGTCAGTGATGCTTTGCACTGCTGTACCAAGTAAATCAAAATCTACAGTTCCCTAGTGATCAAAATAGGAATACTTGAAAAAAAGCAGCTGCAAGAAAATTTATATTGTTAATTTTATTTTGAACTTGAAGTATTTGTTGATACTGAACTCAATTAAAGTTTATGTCTGATGTTTTACAGTGCTGAATCTGTAACACTCAACGACTGTCTTCAGTTGTCATATTTGCCTTCCAAAAGAAATTACATGCTGTTATTGTATCCCAGAGAAATTTTAATTCTTGACTTGGAAGTGAATCAGACAGTGGGTGTGATTGCAATTGAAAGAACAGGTGTGCCTTTCCTACAGGTAATGAAAACTTGATTGGTTTCTATCATTGTAACAGTTTATTAAGGTCATATGTAAGTTCATGACTCAGCGATAGCTGTGTTTTGATTAATTCTGGAGGATAAAAGAAGTTAGCTCACCACAGGGAAAAATGTCCTCTGAACCAAGTATTGTTTAATTTTCTGAAGTCTGCAGCAAACCCACTTCGCTTTGTGGTGATAGAAAAGTTACCAGTGTGGAAACAGTGCTGTGGAAAAAGGACATTTCATTCTCTGGCAGATAAGCTGTTTATAGAGAAATTACTACTAGTTCTGTGAGCATCTGCCTTTTCTTAATTAGACAGCTAAGTCGAGTCCGAGGTCTTATTGAAGCATCTTTTTTCTCCTGAAATCATGAAATCTGATACCAAAAAAGAAAGTGTTGGGTTTTTTTAAAGCGATAGCTAAAAAGAATATATACGAGTACGTCAATGTTTTTTTAAAAAAAAAAACAAACAAACCCTAAACTGTCAACCAATTCAAACAAAAACATTCAATGAATTTCTCAAATTAATTGACTTCCTTAGTCACAAGTACTGTAGCTAAAGAAATTCACTGAAGTGTTGCATTATTGGTAATATTTTTAGTGACTTGCTTATACATCAGAAATTGTATGTTCATTTGCAAGTGTACTTTGCAAAGGATAAAATTTTGATAACCCAATATAACATGGTGTCTCTTTACCTAGGTAATTCCTTGTTTTCAACGTGATGGGTTATTTTGCCTGCATGAAAATGGTTGTATAACTTTAAGAGTTCGCAGATCTAACTGCAGTATAACTGGAACTCCAAATGAAGAGCCAGGTAAGTTTTGTGTCAAATACGTCCAGAAATGAACTTTGAGGCATTTTAACTAATACTTTAACACCAATATTAACCATCATGCCTCATACAGGATGGTGAATTACAGCACTTCTAGTGGGTTTTTTTTATCTTATACATTAAATTTAAATTAAAATTTATGCTGCATTCTCCCCAAATTGTTTTTGACTTCCTGATATTTAGTGCAAAATAAGACACTAATATCCTGAAAATCCCTTTATCACTAAATAATACTTTAATTATGAAGTGGCTTAACAGTCACATATACAAGAAAGTTTTAGATAAAAGATGATTAGTTTGTTCTTTTTATCTTTAAGAAAAAACATTTTTCAGACAAACACAAGGTTTTGGAAGTCATTTGGTCAATTGGAAGAATTGATTTTAGAACTAAGACATGGGCTTAAATTTACATTAAAATCTAAATCATTAAACCTTTGTCTCTTTTATGAAACGTTACTAAGAATGGCTTTTTAAATATAATGGAGGAGACTGGAAAAAAAGAACGGAAAACATAGTTCTGTAAATGTAAATAAGTGATTTTTTTTTTTTCCCCCCGTTAGATTTTTGTTTATTTGTTTTGGTTTGGGCAGTTTGGTAATTTCTAGTGAGCTACAACATTACTTGCTTCCAGGTTTACCAATAAACCAAATGAGTTTTGGATTGTGGAGAGCAGATGCACTTTCCCCCCAGATATGCAACGGTAATTTTTTAGATTTTGCAAGATTCAAGTAGAGTAAGATATCTTAAAGACAAAGTTACATTTTGGAGAACTTTTCAGAGCTGTATTGTATACAGCAAGATCAATGGTATATAGTTTTTGATTATTTTTCCTAATTGTTGCACAGGAAGCATGTGGATTTCAACCAAAGAGCTCAGTCATTCTGCAAATTTACCTCTATTGATTGATTACATCATATGTTTTCCATTCTAATTGTTTGTCCTCTGTGGGACATTGATGTTACAGATCCAGACCCAGTTCAGGAGCTGATTTATGATTTAAGAAGTCAGTGTGATGCAATCAGAGTTACAAAAACAGTTCGACCCTTCAGTATGGTGTGTTGCCCAGTGAATGAGAATTCTGCAGCTCTCATAGTCAGTGATGGCAGGGTAATGATCTGGGAATTAAAATCCAGTATTTCTGGCAGAAATATGCGTAACAGGTAATGGGATTTATTTTTCTTGTCAAAGCTTCCATCTGTTACATTTATAAGTGGCATGTAGTATTTAATTATATTCTAAAAGCAACAGTGATGTCCTTGTGTGTATGGTAGTGTGACGTGCTATACATGTGTATGAATGAAAGGAAGAGGAACAAAATATATCATCCACATAGATTAGTTCCCCTACTTTGGGGAAGTGAAGGAACTGTATTTACTCTTCTTTCTTTGAAAAATAGTTCCATACTAAGTGGTTGGAATAAAGAAACAAAAGATAGGAATGAATATTCACATTATTTTGGGGGAACATTTTCTTCTCATTTGGCTTTCTGCAGACTATATAATTTTCTTCAGGAATGAATCCCTCACTTTAATCACATGAAAGGACTGCAAAATGATTCTGGAAAGGACTACATTTTTAGTAGGGGAAAGGTTTTCTGTTAGAATTGTGTGAATTTGACACAGAGCAATATAAGGCTGCACAGCAGGTGGCTGGAATACGACAGTATAAACAATATTTTTATATCAAAGCCTTTAGAGTTTTAGATTTTGAGCAGTCTCTAAAAATACTATATGAAGTAGTACAGTTCTTTAAACATTCAGTGTATTAAGGTAATTCTGCTGCAATAAACCTTTAAAGTACTATTGAATAAAATAAATAACGTACTGCCATGAGACAAATACAGAATTCTTAGTATACTGTTAAATGTCAGAAGTACCAGATTTTCAACATAGATCCTTTTGTTGCTCATCTGTGATTTAATGTTTTTATTCTTGGTGTTCTCAAAAACAGTTAGATGGATTCTTTGTGATGCATATCCAAGAGAGCTGTTTAGGATCCATATGTTGCTGGGTTTTACTTCTTGGATTCTTAGGCTCATTTCTAAAACATTGGTTTTTGTCATTATTATATAACCAGGAAAAATGTAATAATAATATAAGAACCACTGAGCCTAGAGGATTCTGGATATGGTTGGATTGTACTGAAAAGTAAAGCATATTTCTAGTTGGCTCAGAGTCTCTAATGGATTTTGAAGGAGTCTTCCTCCATTAGCTCTTGATCTTGCTGGATTTGATGGTCCTAATTAAAATTTGAACTCAAAGTCTGTTAAAGTGAGATTTTAAAGAAAAAGGCTTTGTACATGCCTTAAACTGCATTTTTGTGTACAGCTAGGTGCAGTCACTAGTCTTTGGTCTTTGCTTATGATATAGACTGGTCCTCAGCCCAGCAAGATCCAATTGCGAAGGCTGCAGGGGCTGTTTGAGTCCCTTTTAGATGGAGATTGTGGTGGAACCCAGTCACAGTCATTGGGGAAAAAATAACACAAAAAACTGATGCATAGATATCTCACAAGACTGTAAACGTAGGTATTACTGTAAGTTTCTGCTGTAGTTTTGTATATACAAAGGCAATCCTGTTTTGTATGTTTAGGTGAAAGGCAGTGCTTCAGTTACAGGTTTTGTCATCTGGAACCTATGTAAGAAGTTTATATAGGTTAGTGAAAACTGTTCCTCAAGTTTGGGAATCTGTTCTTAAATGTCAAAATATTCATGATTGTTCCTTAGCTGTATTCATTAGCATATCTCTACATATTAATACACAATATATTTAAAAGCTTCCATTCAATGCTTAGGTATACTTCAGAACAAAGGATATATCTGTCTGTTTTTCTGTTACTTGTAAATATCTCTGTAAGGAAGATGAAAGTTGTTTTAAATTTTGTACATTTCTGTGTGCATTATTTCCTGGTACAGTTGTTCATGGAAGCTGATGTTGGGAATAATCTTCTCAAAATATTCTGCAAGTAATAAGTGGTAGGAATACTGAAAGAACAACCTGGGGAAAAAGCAAATTTGAGGACCTAAGTCAACAGGCGATCCAGTTTGTATTAGGAACTTGTTTTCATTTCTTTTACAGCAGTTCAAGTGCATCACCTTTGTATTCCCCAGTCTCATTCTGTGGAATTCCTGTAGGAGCATTCCAAAATAAAATTCCAGACCTCTCCTTAGACAACATGATTGGTAAGAATTTCTTTCACTATTATTACTGCTACTCATTTCTAGAATTTTTGAATCATTATATATCTTAGCCTACTTTAGAACTACATATGTTAGAATTATTTTCTATGCAATTTAAATAGCAATTCTGAAAGAAAAGAATTCCTGTTTGCTAAATAAATTATCAAATTAATCTTTTTGAGGATTTTATGTTGAGGACAAATGTTCAAAGTTCATTGTCACTGAGAAAAAAAGTAATTTGAAATGGAATTTGGCCAAAACACCTTCGTTTTTAAAAAGTAATCTTAAACAGATGAAGACATTTTAAACTACCCTTGAATTCTGGAGGAAGACTGAAATGGTTGCACTTTTTTTTTCTCTCTCTTCCTTCCTTCTTTTTTTTTTTTTCCTTCTTAGTGTTAGGAAAGAAAGCCAGTATTGGAGAAATTACCTGAAGTGCAGTCTTCTAAAAAGTTTTATCATACAGAGTTAAACACGAAGGAATGCCTCTTTAAATAAACATTGCTAATATGTATGTTAGTTTATTTGTGATTTTTATTTTATAAACTCCTGTGTCTGATAACTTTCCATAACATCTCAGATTAAGATTTAATACTAACAAGATTTTTAATTTTTAAGCAGGGCAAAGCACAGTTGCTGGAGAAGAACAATTAAAAAGTTCTTTTCTGCAAGAAGTGCACCTCAAATTTCTGCTGACTGGACTTCTTTCAGGACTTCCTTTGCCTCCATTTGCTATCCGCATGTGCCCACCTCTTACAACAAAAAATATTAAACAGTATGAGCCAATCCTTGCGGTTGGTAAGTATCTTGAATAGTTTATTGGTTGCTCTGAAAATAATATATTCTAGATTAAATATAAGTATAGTTACTAATACAGAAAAAAATCTATTTTTTAATCCTGTGTAACTAATCACAAATAGCGACCCTTGTATTAGTTTGCATCCATGATAGTCTTTGGATTCTTTTTTTCCTGCCTTGGGTTTAAGTAATGCTACCTGAAAAATTGCAGTATATTAGCAAGTTTGTGTTTATCCTTTCATTTACTATGATATTGGTCTGTTGATACACTCAGTGTTTTACATGCTGCTCTCACTCCATTCTAAACATCAATAAATATGGAATTCTGCAGCGCTGCATTCCTAGAATAAGTAAATAAACTTAACAGAGGCTGTACTTTTGTTCTGATGTAAGTACCTAAAAATACACTTAAAGCACGTTATTTTTCTGAATGAATCCATTCTGTCTTATTGCAAATGTAATTAACCTCATCTAGATATTAGAATAGTTGCCAGTGAGCACCTGATTTATTAACTCTGAGTTCTCCCTATTTAAATCTGATTTTTCTGGCATGCTCTTTCAGACCACATCAGGGATTTCACAGTGTATCCATACAGGCTGCTGTCTTTCTCTGCAGTCAGCGGACTGGAACAGTAGACACAGAGATGCTGTAATTTAAAGATTGTAGTAGGTTGTAAAATTAGACCTCCAGATTTGGGTTGTTCAAACGTGCTCTTGATGTATCTAAGATATCAGTTGATTCTGGGCTGCCCTGTCAAGTCTGTGCCTGTCACAAGTCAGACTTGGGAGATTTTTGTTATTCTTAAGGTTAGCTGTGCTAGAGAGCCTTCTTAGGTTTTTGGATGGGGCGGGGGGGGGGTACAGCGAAGGTGAATGTTATGCAGGAGCTTACGAAGAGGATCTCACTCCAGTAATGAAAATGCCATAATAAAGCATGTATGTATGTGTGCAGTTCTCATTATACTTATATTATTACTGAGCTAAAAGTACCGTCAATAGTTGTGCTCTAAAATGTAGGCAAGCTGTCATTCCATGATGTGATGCTACCAAAACGTAACTTTTGATTTTATATAAGCTGTAGCTGTTAAAACAGGTGAAATATAAAGATTAGGAAACTAATAGGTAGGTATAAAGTGCATTTACAGCAAGGTCTGCAGCATTTTAGACTTAAGATACCTGAATGGCTCTTTAGGTATCAATTGTTGCATTTAATAAAGTTGATATGAGTATAAAGAAAAAAGAGAAGAACAAGTAAGACTTCTCAGTGTCTAACAAAATTAACTTTTGTGTTTCAGAAGGTTTTTGATCTAATTGAAGCTAATAGCTGCTAAGTTTTGGTTTGTAATTTGAAAGAGGTCATTATTTCAGGGATGAGAAAGCAGAATTGCTTTAATGATTTGGTAAAATCTAGCCATGATTCTCCCCTGGGATTATTGGTGGATAACAGTTAATACTCTTCCTTGAGGCATTTACTCATCTTGAGTAATCAAAACAAAAAGAAACATTCCTTTCTCCTGCAAACATGGGGTATGTTGTGAAAATGCAAGAAGAATTAACAGATTTTCTGCAGGCTATACAAATAGCTTCAGGAAAATGTCTTGATCCAAATGGATTTCGCTGGCTGCAGAGAACCTTGGAGGGTTTAATATTTGGGATTTAAACACTAGAAGTCAAAATACCTTTTCTAAAATTGTAAAATATAATAGTTATAGGTGAAAAAAAAAAAAAGAGAGAAATAGCTGTAAATCCTGCATTTTCACTAAACTATGGAAGAGAAGAATAAAACTGGTCTATATATTTTTTTTTTTAAATCACTTTTTATAGGTACAAGTAATGGCTCTGTCCTGGTGTTTCATCTTACAAGTGGACTCTTACATAAAGAGTTAAGCATCCATTCCTGTGAAGTCAAGTAAGATTTTAATTTTAATTCCTGCTATAATCCTTCTGGGAGACAAATACTAAAACATCTAACTAATGTTGTACCAGCAATGTGGGTGTCTTGTTTCATTGTTAATGAAAGAAGAAACTCAAGAAAATTGCCTGTTGAGTAGTCTACGCTAACAGTATCTTTGCTATGTATAAGCAGTAACACACTGACAGAGTGAAAATTACATTGAACTAAATATTTGAATTGTATCTGTAGCTGCTGATCTAGGATACGTATCAGCTACTTCCAGTTGCTTTAGTATATTGTAGTCTTATATATATATAAAGAAGTCTTTTTAGCACAAGAAACTTTATTACAATGTTATTTATATCAGTTGTGACTCACAGATTGTGTCCTTTGAAATAATTCTGTTTTATACACCAAGGTTTATTTCCTCTGATCTCTTGGGGCTGAAATTGCTATTGAGACAGTTCTAGCCCTAACTGAAGTCAAAATTTTTAATTTTATCTTCAAGACCAAATACAGGACTCGGTATTTATCCATCCTGAGTAAGGAACAGAGTAAGTTTTAAAGCTGTTACTGTGTGTTGGTGTGTACACAATGGCGTATCTTTTTTGGATAACTAATGGCAATGATATTCAAGATGGTGCTTGCTGGATACATAGTTCTAGATGGAAAATATTTTATTTATTTTCTAGATGGAAAATAAAGCATGAAAAATAAAACATTTGTTTTTAGCAGTAATAGTAGTGAAAATTTATATCAGAGTTGTGGCATGAAGCCTTCATCAGGCTAAGGTCTTCATTTTACTGTTCATTCTACAAAAAGGTAAGAAAAGTACAGGTGTCTGAGAATAGATAGCTCTAAGAATTCATTATGTAAACCTGCTTTGAATCTACCACTAAAATCATGTAAGTGTATTTACATTTGTGGTGTGAGTACTAGGCACTGTAAGCATAGAATTTCTGTTCTAAACCGTTTGAGGTTTTTGTTTCATACCATTAACTACTTACAAAATTATTTTCATTTTATGTTCTGTTACACAGCACAAGAGAATACTGCTTTTTTTCTCATAAAGGTGATTATAGAATTCAAAATTAAAACCACTACTAACATTTCACAGATTAAAGAAAAAAAAAAAGAAGACGGGGAGACAGAAGGAAATATGCTTTTGAAAAAATATTTCTTTATCTTTTATTTAGGCTTCATGTATTATTGGAAGTATTGTTAGTTTGGGCTTTTCACTTTTCAAAGGCTTTGCAACTTTTTAAAAACTTTAAGAATACATTGTCTTTCTAGGAACTGTCCTTGCACAAATGGTATTTTTAGAACAAAATTAAAATGATTGTGAATTTTGTTTACTCATAAGCTGTTATCTTGGTAAGTCTTTTAAATATTTGTTTTAATTTCCTCAATCCCACTCTTGATGGTCTGAGTGACTTTCTACATAACTTTTACAAGTTCATGGGAATGCTTTAAGCAATATACAATAAGGCACAGGGATTTTTTTTTTTAATTAATATTAATGGAGTGCAACAGTTTTTCTTTCAGTGGGTATTCTTACTTTACCTCTAAAATGCAGATAGATTGGATAATGCCTCTATTTCAGTTTTAGCTGAAAATACACCTTCAGGGAACACCATTATTTAAGTATGTAATTGAGAATACCCTGAAATGGTAACTCAAGGCCAGAAGAGTTTTCAGTGCCTTGTAGTTTAAGAAGAGAATGTAATAAAACTAAGGTCTTTGGAATGGCAACTGTCCTTTACATATCAACTGTGCTAAAATAATGGCCACTGAGTTGTTTAGGTGCTAGCAATTGACTTTTTTTTTTATGTTAAAGTGTTCTTTTTTTAGAAGCTCCATATGTAGTCACATGCCGTTGTTTTTTGAGTTTTTTAATTTATTTTTAAACTCTGCAGTTCTGTATTGTGGTTAGAAGTAGGGTGAATTGTTTCTCTGTCCTCTATTTAAGATAGCTCATACTTGTGAGTAACCTTGAATATTCATTTTGTCCGTGATTATTACTTAGCTATTTCAGTATTTGTTTAGAATTATGTGAGTAAATACTTTTCCTTTGAGTTTAACTTGGTTTTTATTAGGAGACCGAGGCAAGAAGCAGCAGAAATGCTTCAGAGCACACAGAGAGGAAAAGTGAATCAGGCTACTGCTAGAAGCATAAGTGAGGGAAAAAACAGAGGGAGACTATAGCATGTGTGCTGGCTGAAAGAAGCTGTGAGCAGGAGGTCAGTCTTTCTTTCTTCAGGATACAGAGAAATGCAATTAATTTATATTACTAAGAGGAATTAGAACAACCATGAAATAACTAAGTCTGATACCTGTTCTGTCTTCTAAATGGAACAATCTAAGCTACTGTGGTAAGATGGGAGATGATAATACATCTTCAATGCAGAGGAGAATGTAAAGACATGTAAAGAATTACAAGACGTAAATAAAATGCCTGCGATCGAGCTTCTAGTTCAGTGAAAGTCGTGCATTTGCAATGCCTCTCACTGCTACTTTTGCTTATTCTAATAGATAGGTAACTATAACCAGAGCAGTGTTTCTCTTTTTTTTTTTTTTTTTTTTTTTTTGCTGAAGTTCAGCAAGTTCAGGGTTGCAACAGCTTTAATTTTAAAAATTAAACTCACGCTGACTGTAACAAGAATGTGTATGGCCTGCAGGCAAAATTTGGAAATTACTGCTTTACATTCAAGTTTTAGCAGTTGAATTTAATCTGACTCCCCTTTGGGACACTGCTTTGCAAACGTTCATCACGCCCTTAAAAAAACTTTCCTCACGTAGAGAAAGATGAATGAAAAATACCTACCACTTCTGTCATACAGCTGTTGGTGTCTAGATTTATTTCTGTGCATTAGTAAATACGCGTTGCCTGACAAGCATAAGTAGTGTTGCAATGAAATCCTGTGTATTTGGAATTGAATTCTGAAGTCACCATTACAGGATATACAATTCTCTTAGATGTACCATGTTCAGCACTTAATTGTAATTTCTTTTTCTTAGTCTTCCTCATCTTAAAAAGAAAAAGCTTGTTCCGTTGCTGACGTTCACTTTTGGACATGTAGACCATACAAATACTTCTGAAGTACAAGGAAGATTCTTTTTAAATAATAAAATTTGAGGCTAAGAGTATTTTCTGATAATATGATTAAGATAATATGATTTAGGGCAGGAAGGCTCTGCAGAGGGACCTGGACAGGCTGGATCGATGGGCTGAGGACAACTGTATGAGATTCAACAAGGCCAAGTGCCGGGTCCTGCACTTCGGCCTCAACAACCCCATGCAGCGCTACAGGCTTGGGGAAGAGTGGCTGGAAAGCTGCCTGTGGGAAAAGGACCTGGGGGTGCTGGTTGACAGCCGGCTGAACATGAGCCGGCAGTGTGCCCAGGTGGCCAAGAAGGCCAATGGCATCCTGGCCTGTATCAGAACTAGTGTGGCCAGCAGGAGTAGAGGAGTGATCGTGCCCCTGTACTCGGCCCTGGTGAGGCCGCACCTCGAATACTGTGTTCAGTTTTGGGCCCCTCACTACAAGAAGGACGTTGAGGTGCTGGAGCGTGTCCAGAGAAGGGCAACGAGGCTGGTGAGGGGTCTGGAGAACAAGTCTGATGAGGAGCGGCTGAGGGAACTGGGGTTGTTTAGCCTGGAGAAGAGGAGGCTGAGGGGAGACCTTATCGTGCTCTACAACTACCTGAAAGGAGGTTGTAGCGAGGTGGGTGTTGGTCTCTTCTCCCAAGTAACTAGCGATAGGACGAGAGGAAATGGCCTCAAGTTGCGGCAGGGGAGGTTTAGATTGGACATGAGGAAAAATTTCTTCACCGAAAGGGTTCCCAAGCATTGGAACAGGCTGCCCAGGGAAGTGGTGGAGTCCCCATCCCTGGAGGTATTTAAAAGACGTGTAGATGCGGCACTTAGGGCCATGGTTTAGTGGGCCTGGTGGTGTTGGGTTGACGGTTGGACTCGATGATCTTAGAGGTCTTTTCCAACCTTAATGATTCTGTGATTCTATGATTTTAATACAGTTTTCTTTAAGCTATGGTGTTCTTTCCAGTTTTACCTTTGTCCTTTTCTTATAATTCTTATAATTAATTTGAGTAGCAGCTGCCTTGTCGTAAAGTCACAACAATCCATTCCCAACTAAAAAAGTCATTTGTGTTTTTATCCGCTTCAGTACACTCTGTAATTTGTTTGCGTTGGAAACATTAATCAAAACAACTAAATCTTACCCCTGAAGTAACTGAGACAAGTTGCATGTATAGAATCCCTGAATTTCATATTTTAAAAGAGTGGATCCAGTCTGAGAAATAGTTTACAGCTGAATGTAACCCTTATTTCTAGTAGACAAAGATGTCTTTTATTAGGAAACTTTGCAAATGCAGATATTTCAATAAGGAAGGCATTACTTGTTTCATTCATTAAAACTTGAACCACTGTCTTCAGATTTGCAATTTACATGTATGAAATAACAAAAATTATATTGTTTCAGGTGCAAGCAGTTAGCAAAGCTAAGGTTTACTTTTGATTATGAGTGCCTTGGGCTTCTGTAGATTTTTATTGGTATTGACAGGTGGCCAGCCGGCAGCAAAGTAAAAGGACTTGTCTTGTTAAATCTGAGCTGATGAAAGAAGTATAGAAAATGCCTCAGGTCTGTGAACGAGAATGGTGAATAACTACTGGCAATAACAATGCATTACGAGTATTCTGTGCTTTTTCCAAAAAACATAGTAGAATAATAGACAAAAATTAGAAAGGTGTCAGAATTCACATTTCTTCCTTTTCAGAAAGCTCCCTGTATTTACGACCTTTCGGAGACTTGCAATGTCACACATTATTGCAATTGTAGATTTCTATTCAATCATTCCTGTAATGTTTCGATTAATAATTGAATATTACTCATTTTGGTTGAACTTTCATAGGTCCTGGTGGGAAAAGGACTGGGTCCTAAATTTTTAACTTTTCTTAAGGACTTGGGAATAAAGCTTTCCATTATTTTAAAGCTTGAACTAAAAAAATAAAGATAAATATGGCTGTAACTTGTATGTGCAAAATATTATGGGAGTGCTTTTTGCTTTCACCCATCTACATTGCATTTGGGAAACCTCTGCTTAATACAATGTGAGTTGGATTTGCTGACAGTAAATCATAAATACTGTTATTTATCTTTCTCATATTTCACATATATCCTTGCAAAACAGACCATAATCTTACAATTGATATAACAGAAGACTTAGTTGTCCTGGAAATAGTTCTTAAGTAATCTGTGTTTGAAGGGTTTGAGGAAAACCTAAATCCTTTTATCCATATTAAAATGAAGTTGGGCATATATATGTATTAGAACAGTCTCAATTTACTTTTAGGTTAGTTCCTTGATTTATTTCACAGATAAAACACTCAACTATTTATGCTGGCACAAAGTGTGTGTGGGAAATGGGGATGGGAGGACTATCTTGTTTTGCAACAGTACCACCTAGTGCCACTTCCTATCCTTTTGTGGCCTGTGGTATACCTCAAGAATTTGCTTAGAATCCATATGTGCTGACAGTATGTTATATACAGTGTAACTTTACATCCTTGCAAGACTTCAAGGTAATTTGGTTTGTGGCTGCCTTGGCATGATCTAAAATACCAAAAAAAAATCAGGTTTTCAGTTCTCTTGCGATAGCCTTTGAAGTCTCTACAGGGCCTCTCTTATTCTATCGTCTTTGTTTCTCTTCTCTCTGGACTGAAAGAATCACGTCTCCCCACCCTGCTATCCATATTCATATTTTCTCCTTCTGTATGCTGGCAAATTTGAGTTACTTGATAGTTCTTCCTATCTGGTAAATCACTGATTTAATGAGAGCAGTGATTTTAGTCCACTCTAGTCCTGAGTATCTGTGAGGGATTTTCGCAAAATTTACAGTGTTTCTAGTAAAAAAATAAAGTAAAATAATTTTTTTTTGTTTTAACCAAACAAGAACCAGTGTAGTCTGAAAAGAAACCTCTTCTTTAATTTAATGTGGTAACTTTATATTTACATCATAGTTGTAAATGCATAGCTTTTTTTTATGCTTAAATATAGTGTTTCCATAAGATGTAGACAATTACTTCTGTGCTGTTTTCAAATTGAAGAATATGCATTAAAAAAATTATTGTACTTCAGGCTATTTTCTAGCCATTTGAATATTTCGGCTAACATGCTCCATGTACTCTCTTCTGATGACAGGGGAATTGAGTGGATAAGCTTGACTGGGTTTATTTCCTTTGCCACATCAACACCTAACAATCTGGGGCTAGTAAGGAATGAGCTGCAGCTGGTGGACCTACCAACAGGTTAGTATTTCCTGAGAAATCTGTACAAGAGGCTAACAGATTTGCTGGAGAGTGACAGACAGAAGTTCTTACTTCTTTTTATTTTTTTTTCCTTCTGTTGTCACAACGAAATAAAATAATAGAAAAGCAGAACCAGTTAAAATTCCTCTTTGTCCTTGTGAAGCCACGTAATGTGTTGCATCTGGTGCTCTACAGACAGACTTGAAACAACATCTTTGCAAAGATGTCTGTTGCTTGGACTTATTAAAAGAATGAATATGTGTCGGCAGGAGGTTTAGAAGCATTCACACATCATGGGTATTAGTGGTGTATTTTGTTCACAAATTGCATGTATCTCCAAATGTGTTTTGTCACAATCTACACCCATTGTTTCATGTGCACCTGAAATAGTGTTGAACCATTTATTGTGGTTTGTATCAGCAACAGATAATTTTTCAAGGTAGACTAGACAGGTGACCAGAATTTGAGTATGTGTATGAACGTAAAATGGATATTTTAATAATGAAATTGGATACTTTTATAAAGAATTGGAAGGGTTAAAAAATAAAAAACTTTTTAAAAGGTACAGTTGATAGCAAAACTAACAGTCAGATTATGTGTGGTTTTTTTCAGCGACTCCGGCCTTATAATGGATGACAAATATATTTGTGACTGAGTTCGATATTTGCACAATACTAGGAGGTACAATTTGGAAGATTAGACAGCCCAAAATAGGAAGCATTGAATAATTTTAAATTATTTTTGAATGTGAAAACCTGGAGCCATTTAATTTCTAATTGAAGAATCTTAATCTTGTAATGTGTGGCTAATTCTGAATTGCTTAAAGCATTATGCTTAAATTAAGCATTTTAAGCTTTATGCTTATGAATAGCATAAAGTGATTTTTTTTTTTTTTTTACGCTCATGGAAAAGTCTCAATTTTTGTATTTACAGGGTGCTACACAAAGGGGCTATTCTTTTAACATAATGATATTGTAAATTTTTTCCTGATAATGTCTCTTGTTCATTTGTTTAAAATCAAAACAGAAAAGATATGTACTTTGTAAAATTCATTTCATGTAAAACGGGATTTTGATTTTTCACTCAGCTTGTAAATCAATGTTGAAACACCTCTAAATATAAGTGATAAAAGGGTCAGTATTTCTGCAGGCAACGAAGTTACAAGTAAATGTGAATACCTGACACCTTAGCATATGTTTTGCTTAAAGTTACTTTTCCTCTTTTAAAACTTAATAGAAAGGCATAGCTACTTAACTGTTTGATCGTTGGGTCTTCCATCACTAATTAGCCCAACTTTCTATTTTAGTTCTAGGAAAGCTGTGCTGATTTGTATTTACTTCATGAACACTTTGAAACAATTCTCATTTACGTTTCTGAACAACAATAAGGATTGTTTCTAACAACAATAAGTTTTCTTCACTAATGAAGAAAATAGAGCTGGAAAGTTTCCTGTAGTCTGGCCTCTGGTGTGAGAGCTCTAACTACCATTGTTGCTGACTAGATTTATTCACATAATTGGCGTAAGATAAGTAATTTAGCTATGAGCAGCCACAAGCGTGGCTAAAGTTTGAAAACTTGAGTTTTCGTTGAAAGCTAAGGCGAATGAAACTTGCATAGGAGATGCTGTGATACCCTGGTGTTTATAGATCATTATTTATTTTAGTGATATGTGTAACACCTTTAATTCTGCAACACTTTGTACAGGTGGGTGAAAATTTTGTTGGGGATAAGATAATAAGTTCTTAGGGTCTATTCTTTTAGCTGGAAAGAAAGAGAGAATGGTTCTGCTAAGTGTAGAATGAGTTAGTACTTCACCATGGAAATACTTTCAGACTTAGTTTATGGCAGAGTTAATTTCTCTTACAAAACTTGAAATCTACTTAGGAATTTCCTCCTTGGGGAATTGAGAGTATATCTCACTGGCTTTGAGTGGAAAGTAATAACTCTTTGAACTCTCTCTCTGTATTTATGTAATGCTGATGATGCATCAATTTCAGTAGTTGCGCTCTGGAAGCGAGTCAGGTATTAGACAGTAGAGTTTACATTATATTTAGTCCTTTGAAATGCAGTAAAACTTTGACAAGAAGAGTAAGAGACGGCAGGTTACTTGGAGATGTTCTAGTTAGTTTGTAAACTATTTCTGTTTACAAACAGAATAGTTTATAAACTATTTCTATATTAATATTTAACTTAGTGACTACTTCTGTTTTCCCCTGTGTTGTTATTGTGTTCCAGGCAGGAGCATCGCATTTCGTGGGGAGCGAGGCAATGATGAACCAGCTATTGAAATGATAAAGGTGTCTCATTTGAAGTAAGTAGCCTTGTGAAGTTTATAAATTTTACTGTACTGCATGAAGATCCTCATGACTTAACAGAAATAATAGAAATTCCAGGAAAAAACAATCCAGAGAGTGTAGAACAATGTGCAACAGCATCAAGAGAAAAATACTTTAGAATATTAGTTCAGAGTGCAACAGCTGTGAATGTTTCTGTGGTTGACTTTGTCACTTCAGGATCCAATCACATTGCAAGATCAGTCGTTAATAGTTCTTTTAAGAATTGTGTTCACTGAATGGACATTTTGATAATATTAGGGAGAATAAAAGCGCTGAACAATTTTTGTCAACTTTGATTGTTATAATTCCCTTTTCTATAACTTAAGCCTTAAAACTAGAAGATTGCATTAAAGGTGGGGTGATTTTTCATGTGTTTATTAATTTTTCTAAGTATGTATTTCACACCTCTATAATAATTGTCTACTGGAAAACCAGATGTGAGGTATAGTTGTTTGAGAAGTCAGCTGATAAACGATCACATTGTTTACCATCAAATCCTGCTTATTTTGAAATCAGACTTGTGACAGGAGGCCCTGGTCTTTATAGTATCAAAAATAATAACAGTAGTACTCTGAGATTACTTTACTTTTCCTGTGTAAATGAAATTAAAGTAGTGTTGAATTTAATAAGGCATTATCTCTAAATTTTAAGGTGTTTTTCTTTACAGTGGAGGAAAAAAATTAATGTTCTCTAGCTTGCATAGGAATATTTTCAGAAGTATGTATGTGTTCCAGATAATTAGGAAGAGTTCAACTATATAATGGTTTTATGAATACATTAAAAATTAAGAACAGCCGTGGGCTTAGATGAAGAGACTAGAATGTTAAGTGAGAACAAGAAAGGGTAGTTAATTTGAATAGAGATTAATGCAGTTGAGAAGAGTACATACAGCCGCAGAGCCTTTCTGTATTTTCAAGTTACATGTGAAAAGTGGTAGATTGAAGGTGTTTTACTCATCTGGCTCCACAGATGAAAGGTCTGAAGACATGACTGACAAGTGGTTTAGTGTAAGAGGATTTTATGTTCATTTATCACTGGATTAGGGAAGTGGCATGCATCTGAAGTAGAGAAAAAGATCTGTCCAAACTACAGTCTTGGTATGTCTTTCTGGTATCTTGTGCAGTCATCAACTCGGGCTGAATATGTCTAAATTAGAGGTGCTGCTGCTTTCTCTGAATTACTTCCCTTGTCTCCTTTACAGTAATTGAGCAGTACCACCTGACAGAAATTTCTAATTCTTCGAGCTTTGAAGGAGGACTGTTTCAGACACTCTTTTGCACCTCAGTAACTCAAGGAAGTTACAAGCTTTAGAGTGGGATTTGAGCCAAATTAATTTACTCTGCTTCCTCGTAGTTTTTGAGAGTTTCCAGAGTGCTGATATGAACAACACGTGAAGTAAAATGCTCAAATTAAAATGGAATGATTACTTAAGATGTAGTAAATTCTTATTTGTTTTAGGCAGTATCTAGCTGTAGTATTTAAAGACAAACCACTGGAGATTTGGGATGTCAGAACATGCACTCTACTCAGAGAAATGTCTAAAAACTTCCCTACAGCAACCGCTTTGGTAAGGAATAAAATCTGTTACTTACTGTTTATTAAATGTAATATGTTGAGCTAGTATAAAAATCTATGAACAATTCTGCAGCAAAATGTTACTGTATCTGTAGTGTACAGATAAGTGCTTTCACTCCTCCATTTTCATCTGTCATCAAATAGAGGCAAGAAAAAAGCAGGTACTGGTGGAAAAATCGGTCTGGTCCTTGGGTGATGGGGGAAGGTATCACAGAAAGCAATCTTCATTGAAATAATTATAATCAACAGAAAAATCCCCAGTAAATTCAGGGAGTAAACATTTGTCTTTTCCATTTTTCCTGGACAATTTTTCACAGGAGTGGTCACCTTCTCATAACTTAAAAAGCCTGAGGAAGAAGCAGTTAGCAGCCCGTGAGGCCATGGCCCGACAGACGGTTGCATCGGATACTGAAGTTAGTAGCGTAGAATCTTCTGTTATCAGGTATTTCTGACTCTGATTTAATGCTATTCTGCATCAGTTGTCTTTCCACCGTGTGCCATTGTTCTACAGAACAGAATATTTAGGAACTGATTCTCGAGTACATACCAGGCAAACACCTTTATGGGTCTCCCTTTAGCTTTTAGATCTCAAAGTTTACTGCTGAATGAGAGAAACAGTGTACCTGTTTCTCTCGGATGTGACTGTAGCAGTCCATTAGTTACCTGGTTCTCGAAGTAAAACTCTTATTTGCCCCTTGAACATTGCCACAAGTGTATAAATGAGTTAACTATTGCTTCTGGTAAATTGTTTGGAAGGAAACATGCATTTTTGTGCTGCTTCTGTGCATTAGTTAGGGACAAATTGCCTTGCAGTTCTAATTTCAAGAAAGAAATACTTGTATCTCATTGTGTTCTCTTTAAAGCTTGTTACAGGAAGCCGAAAGTAAATCAGAGCTGAGCCAGAACATTTCTGCCAGAGAGCACTTTGTGTTTACAGGTGCCGATGGGCAGGTTTATCATCTCACGGTAGAAGGAAACGCAGTAAAAGACAGTGCAAGAATTCCTCCTGATGTGAGTTCCAATTTTCTATATCATTGGTGCTTTAATTTTTTTCTTAGCTATGATTGCCAGAAAAAAAATCAGGATATGCATTGTAGTGGCAAGTGGTCATTAATGCAGTAGTTTGAAACATGACATAAAAGTTCCATCTTCAAAACCAGTAGCAATTCTCTTTTCACATTCTTATACTTTTTCTACTGAAAACAGTGTTGGAATAAATGTGGGGTTTTTTTTTTTTTTTACAAGTTAGAATCTTCATAGGCCCTGACTTGCTTTCTGAATAAATTACATGACATTTTTAAGAATTTTAGTAAAGCATATACAAAAAGCTTGAATAACAAAGAGGGTGTTATTGAAACATGTTTATGCACTGTTAATGGATTTTATCTTGCACTATAAGGAGGACTTAAGTGGGCCAGAGCACTCTTTTGTGAGTTTTAAGTTGTTTTTTTTTCCCCAGTTACTCTGAAGAACAGTCTTTCTTTTTTCAGTTATTCTTGAAGGGTTTGATAAATTGAACTTACAAATAGGAATTCTTTTATTTTTGTTTCCTACTTTAGTATATGCTAGTATTGTGTTTAATGAGGTCTGTCGTGTTGGTGTTTCCTTGCAACAAGAGGTTCAAAGGAAAACCTTGTTTTTCTTGCAAGTGATTTCCATTGCTTTAAACCCGAAATTTCTTACAAGGAAACGTCTTTTGAAGCATATTGAAGCAAATATGACTGACTTGATAAACGCTTATATTCAATAGAATTGTTTCTGTTTTAACTGAGTAGAATTTGGTCTATCGTCATATAATATTTGAAAAAAATGCAATACTAATATTGAAATGTTTGTTCCTATGTTTGGCTCTATTAATCACAAGATTTTATTCTGCTTCTTAAATGTTTCCAGGGAAGTATGGGTAGCATTACATGTATTGCCTGGAAAGGGGATATCCTTGTTCTTGGAGACGTTGATGGAAACTTAAACTTCTGGGATTTGAAAGCTAGGGTATCCAGGTATGAATGCAAATTAAGTCTGATAAACATGAGATAATGAGTGTTAGAATGTTTTTTTCCCCCTTCATTTTTGTTTTTCACTGTAGCAGGTCATCTGTGGTGTTTGAAGGGAAAATGCAAGCATTTTGAAATAAAATTTCAGAAAATGCCTACTGTGTTACAGTTTTCTACATTTCATCTTTTGTATTTTCAGATGGAGTAACATTTTATCAAAGTTTTTAAAACGGCTAGATATCTTTCTTATGTTAAATCTGCAATGGCTTCTGATAAAACGTTAAGTATTGTATTTCTTTCAAGCATTTAATCTTTTTAATTTTCATTATAATTTGGATAGCCATTTGTGTGTGTGTTTGCGTATAAATATTTCTTCTTCTCAATCTGTACAATATGATCTGCACCATTCATGGAAAGGAGTTAACTACCCACAATATTAGGTATAGAATGATTGATACTAATCTTGTGTTTTTCTTAGGGGGATTCCTACACACCGAAGCTGGGTGAAAAAGATACGTTTTGCCCCAGGGAAAGGAAATCAAAAACTTCTTGCAATGTACAACGATGGAGCAGAAATTTGGGATTCAAAAGAGGCAAGCATCTGTTGTTTGATATGTGCGGCTTTGCAAAATACACATATTACTTCTGAAAATCAGGATGAGTCAGGCATTAAGTTTTACTTAATAATGATTTCTTGCTGATAGTTGTACAATACAGTTGTATGGCTTTTCTCGGAAGACTTAGTTCCTATAAAGCTTTTTTAAGCTGTCATCAATGAAAAATACCTTTCACTCATAAAGCTGACAATGTCTCTGAGATACTCTTTGTCATTCTCTTGTAATGTTTTTGAGGCAGACATTGAAAATTTAAGGGGGAGTCCTCAATCTTAGAATTTAATCTGTGGACAAGAGAGTATTTTTACTACGGGTTTCTTAACTTCTGTGCATATTCAAGAGTATGTATTCTTCAGTGCCTGGATTTAATTTGTTAGGAAATACCAGAAAGCTAGATGCTTTTTAATTAACATTGTCTAGCTTCTCATCTTACTCAAAAATTCTGTAATAATGTTCAGAAATCTTCTGGGGTTTGCTTCATAGTTCTTTCAGTGGATTATAGTACCATGGGGAAGGAAAGATAATTGTACTGTTTTAACTTAGCCCCCTGGAGTAAGTTCAAGTTATGAGGGTATGAAACGGGAATTTTAATTTTTTTCTGTTCACTTTGTAGTGAGCACCAGGTCCGAAATCAGGCACTTAATTTGAGGAATATGAAACTCTCTGTTGATGATAGGAGTTGGACAGCAGATATGAGCAACAACTGTGAATTATGTAGACAGAGTAGAATATTATCCCATGAGTCTCTCCTTTGAAGAACATTTGAATAGTTTTGATGCCATGGGATACTCCTCCTATAGCTGTTCCCTTTCTTTTTCTGGGACAAGGGAAAGAGTTTCCTACATGAAAGCATTTAAAATTAATTCACATTTTTGACCGAAAATCGTTCAGAGTATCTGTAGAAATATTTTATAGTCTCAGTCCTATTATCTATATAATCCTCTCCTTAGAACTTCACCTTTGCCTACAACCAGTTATCCGATATTTCCACATTTTTCTCTAATTCTCTCAGTGCTAAGAGTAATCATGCTCTAGAGCTGTTGTACCTTATATCTCTCTAACTCCATGCTTTGCTCTAGAACAAGTGAAAGGAAACAGCAGAATGTTGATTGCAGCGGAGGCTTTGTTAATATATCCTTATATTAACAATAGTAATGTTCTGTGATGCTGCAGAAGGGTTACAAAATGTCTAACTACTGACCTGTGGTTAAAAGTGCAGTTTAGAAGGTTTTGTTTATCTGTGTTTTGTTTGTGGACAATAAATCATCCTATTCCTATAATGTTATGTTAATAGTATGTCTAAATGTATTTCTAGACAAGTTCAGTATTTATCAAGAAAGTATATGTTTATGAAGAGCATGAATGAATTAATGAGAACCTCACTTCTGCCTTGATCCATGTATGCTAGATCAGGGACTGGAATTAAAGAAAGAATGTAAATTTCCCCCAGTTTACCGTGGAAATTTTATGTCAGTAAAGATGACAAAAAGTCAGCTGTACAGCTGTGCTCAAAAGGATGTTTTTTTAGTTCTCAATTGGAAAAAGTATTGTTTCAGGGTAAACATGTGCCCTACTCCAAGGCTTCTAAATTCCCTACTCTCCAGAAGAGACCATCGTTAAAATGATTTATGACTAACTTCACCTTTTATTGCAAATTTTGTGGTATGCCTCTTGGGCGCGTGACAGAGTCTTACACTGTGTGATGGAGAGCCTACTAAAAATGAAAAATAACTCAACTTTTCAAGGTACAATTGGTGAGCAGTTTAAGAAGTGGAAGAAACGTCAATTTCCGAATCCTGGATGTGGACTGGTGCACGTCAGACAAAGTGGTCTTGGCATCAGATGATGGGTGCATTAGAGTTGTAGACTTGTCCATGAAACCGTCGTGTTTTCGAATGGATGAACAGGACTTAATAGGTATGTTGATTACTTTTTTGCTGTTGGCTGCTAGATATTCCACTTTGAAAGTGGACCATAAAAATGTTCAGCACTTCTGTTAGAGAATTGTCATATGTAGAGGATTAGGTGTCCCTACAGTGGTTTTCATAGATGCAGATAAATTTTTTAGGCTTAGCGTATATGGATGGTTTTTTTGTACAAGTTTAATCTCCTAAATAAACTATACTTTTTAATATCTTAATTGGAATATAAATTAACAAAATATGAGCTTTTTGTACAGATGTCTAGCAAGTTGACCTAAAAAGCATCGGTACATCAATTGGGTATCAGTACCTACATCACTGCTATTCATTACATAATTTTGAAACATTTGTTAATGTGTGAAAATGTCTTTTCTGATATTTCCAGATATCAAAGGCAGTTTGTAGACTGATTCATTGCTTTTCAAAGCAGATTTTCCCCCTGAACTCTAAAATAGCAATATTAGTGTTGTTTGACTTTTTTACCATGTGTTTAAGAAGGGAATTTAAATATTTAACTATTTAAATAGTTAACTAAGCTACATTTTTCTATTTTTTATTACTGATGTTCCAAATAACTGCTTTTGTTTTGTTCTTTTTGGTCAATCCTGCCTTTACTCATACAATTTCCTTAAAACACGTGGATTCTGACTAAGACACATAATATACAAAATTGTGATGTGGGGAGCAGTGGTGTGGGATGTTTGAGGAAACATAATTTGTCACAGCTATTTTTACTATCAAATGAATGTTCTGTAATATTAAGCTATAAAAATTAGTGTTCTAAAACCAAGCACGCTGAAATCGGGATATGCCAGGGTTAAGGTTGCCTGTGATTTAGCTGTCCTTCTGCCTCTACACTGTGATAATATTTTAATTTTAATTACAAAATCACATTTACAAGATTCCTACATCATTCAGTGCATATGAAGTACAAGGCATTGCTGAATATTTAATAATGTAGCTGGTTGGTACTTGTTTTACTCCTTAGTCATTGGGTAGCATTTACTGCATATCATCCAAACCTTATACTGAATACAGACTTACTGACTTTTAAAATTTGTATGACAATAGATAGTACTATAAGTTTCATCTTATTTCTTTGCTAATATAGACATGTATTAAACGTCACAACATCCTTTTGGGATGATGGGTATTAATCCTTGTATTATACTGTAGAAACTACGATTGCAAAGTAAAACTAAAACATACGTTATGGTACATTTTGGTATAGCTGTACTTATTTTCCACCGTGTCCTTGTAGCAGCAATAATCATCATATACAGCTCTACTTAATACCAGTATAATGTATTCCAGGAATTTCAGGCTAAATTCAATATGGAATGTCCCGAAATTCTCATTTGAGCATGGTTGATAACCCTGTACCTTCTATGAAATGTTTTTGCTTGAGTGTAAAGATAAGCTTTTATGTCTAGTAACCCATGCTGTGTATATGAAAAGCCTGTGATTTATGATTTTCTTCTGGTGCTTGCTAACAAGGTGGTACATATTATGGTTACTGAACACAGTGTTATTGCACATTAGCCACTCAACAATGAATCTTTTCTTTTTGTTTCAGAACCTGCATGGTGTCCCTATCTGCTTGTTCCAAGGGCTTCATTAGCTTTAAAAGCATTCTTGTTGCATCAGCCATGGAATGAGAAATATTCTCTAGATATTATAAACATGTAAGGAGAAATATATTTCTGTATATAAAAAATATTATTATTTTTTAAAGTCTACATCTTTTATTAGTCTTTCTGTGCAAATAACTGTTAGATGTGTAAGTATCCTCACTCTTTGGGACAGTCAAAAAGATAATAGTTTCACTATTTATTACTCTTAGTAATAAATAGAAAAGGCTTTAAGGTCAAGTATTTTGTTTCTTTTGACTTTCAGTAGCCCTTGGCTATTGAAAACTGCTGTCTACTTTAAGATACTGGCAATATTTCAATGTCATTGACGGGTTGTATTACTTTAGAGGGACAACTGTGTGTTCTTTGTTCAAGAAGTTAATGTAAGAATAGTCAGAGTTGGTTTCTAAAGTGTGATTGAAAGTGATATTCTAACTGATAGTCTAACAGGCATATCTTTACTTTTAGTGAGCTATACTTCACATCGTAGTAGGAGCACCTTTCTGTATCCTTTACTGTGTTTGTGTACTGTCGGTAGTCACATAATAATGCGCTAGGCATTGTCATTTTCACTAATTTCGAGGTTAATGAATAAAAGAAAAGTGGGAGAAGAAAGATTGGTGGCACTGACTCTGAGACTGAGAGAAAACAAAACAATTTTTCATTACTATTTTGGAGCTAGTAACTAGACAAAGAATCTTGCATGAATGGCTTACCATAAGAATATGAAAGATTGTTTCCATATATGTTCTTGTGTTTTTCTACTACCAGTAATACTCTTCCATTTCAGATAATTCTGTCATTTTGGTAATATAGGAAACCTTTTTTTTTTTTTTTTTTTTTTTAATCCAGTGATTATCCAGAGAATGAAAATATTAAAAACCTTCTTCAAGAGCAGTTGAATTCATTGTCCAAGTAAGAATTTTTCTATTAATATTTGAGTAAGCTAGTGAATTCAGAGAAGGCAAAAGAAAAAAAAGGACATTAGTGGCAATTCACAACTTAATGAAGAAAGAATGCTTTTTGCCCTCTAAAGATAAGCTTGAGTAATGACAGCTTTTATTTTAAACACAGTTAATTTTTTTATGTAACTCCTAAAGGTGGTGCTTTATTCATTTTATTGAAGATTTTAAATTATTTCTATTTTTTCTAATTAAAAATAAACCATAATGCAATCTCAAAAATATTTTTTTTAAATAAGCAAACTATCTCAAAGTAGCTTGTTAAATACTGACTCAACAGTCATAATGTACTGTTCTGAATATATAAAGTGTGATGGAAGTCAGTATTGAATTTTTAACACTGACTTAGCATAGTAGTGGCTGATAACAAGAGTTTTAAAGATACTGATTAGGAGTTAGTATATAATTTGTGACTGACCAGTGAGCATTCCTAAGTTTTTAGGCAGTACTTCTCGGTGATGTATGGTTCTTTGATGTTGGTCCAGACTGTATTGGACACTGCTACTTAAATACTCCGATGTTTGTTAAGGTATTTAAGCTCTGAGGAAGAAAAGACAATTCTAAAAATCTTTTATTGAAGATATACTTCCCGAGTAATGTTCATGCACGTTGCTCTGCTTACACAGAAAACTGATTCTGACATTCCATTTAAACTATGAAAATAATATTTGAAGCTAGTAAACAGAAGTTTTTCCCTTTTCCTTTTGTCCTTTCACTTAGTAAGATAGAAAAGATAACACCGTATCTTTATCAGTCTGAAACATATGTAGAAAACCTAAATTCATGCATGTGGATCTCTTATGCTATGGCACTACATAAGTGTAAAATTATTTGTGATTAAATTTATCTTGTAATTTGTAGAATCACTGCAGAATAATTTATAGCTTCGTATACACCCTTGTGGTTGTTCCCTTTATTACAAGAATAAGGGGTTCCTTACAGACTTGCTATTTGTACTTAAACTGGTAGAGTGACTTGCTCCTTGAGATCAGCTATATTTCAAATTATGTATACTTCCTGTTGTAATTGTTGTGATGGATGCATTTTTCAGTTCAGAAAAGAAATTGTGTATTTTTTGTTTCGATTTTTTTCAATTTGTAGGTGATATATCCTATTTGTGTTCAAAACCAAAAAAACTTGCACAGCATTTTACAGGTTATTTATGGCTTTCTCTTTTTGCAGTGACATAAAGAAACTCTTGCTTGATCCGGATTTTACTCTCTTGCAAAGATGTCTCCTAGTTGCCAGGTAGTAGAGATTCAGATAACTATATCAAATGTTTCCTAATAAAGTCTTGATCATATTAATGCATATGAATGTGCTGAAGTTTAAGTACTGAACTAGTTCTCCTTTAACTCAGTGCGATTCCTAAAGTACTTTGTTACCCACGTCTTAGAGTGTTTTCAGGACTGAGAATGGAAACGTTACCTTACTGAAACACTTTGTTTTATTTGCTTGCTGGATGTAGAGAACTTCCTTCTGTCTTGGTGGTACTCTCATAAATGCAGTTCTGCTGGCTACATTGCATTTAGTTGTACAATGCCCAAAAATGTAATTCAGAACTTCACAATACACAATAGATTATATGCAAACAGGGGAAGGCCTGTTTTTCATTTCAAATGTATTTGTTCTGTGCTAATTTTAGTCTGTCTATATTCAGAGATGTTTTTCAAACTTAGTAACTTTCTTGTATTTGAAAGAGGATATTGGTGATTAAGTGTAAAATAATAATAAAATATCAATTTCCACATATTTGTATGCTGAACCTTCACTGAGTTTAATTGCTATTGTAACAGCAATTCTGGCCAACTTCTTACTTATCTAGCTTGCTGAATGTCATTCCTTAATCTTTTCTTGTAGTTTGTCCCATTGATAATGCAAAGTACTTGTGGTGCCCACAATAATGCATGGTCTTTGTAAAAAGATATTTTAAATGTGTAATATTTTTATGTGACATTTGAAAAAATACAAACATATTTCACATCTTGATTTGTATCTTGTCAGACTGTATGGGGATGAATCTGAACTGCATTTCTGGACTATTGCTGCCCACTATTTGCACAGCTTATCCCAGGAAAAGCCTGCAAAACCAACAGACACAGCTATCCTTCAAGAACAGTTGGTTAATCCATTGGATATATGCTGTGACATACTGTGTGAAAATTATTACTTCCAGGTATTTCAAGGAGTTGAAAAATACATTTTATAAGAATGTGATCAGAACATTAAAAGCTCAGCGTTGTAACCTTCTTATTATCTTAGAGCTTTTCACTATACATATTTCACTTTTACTAGTAAGATACAACTCTGGATTAAATGACTCCCTATTATTTAGAAATAGGGAGATTTTTGGAACTCCCAAAATACTTCCATATTTTTTTAAATGCTTATTTTTATATGTCTTATGGTAGTTCTTATCTTTATAATATTTTTCCTTCTTCATGCAGAAATTCCAACTTGAAAGGGTAAATCTCCAGGAGGTGAAGAGATCGACGTATGATCATACCAGGAAATGTGCTGATCAGCTTCTTCTCTTGGGCCAGGTTTGTGGGTAATATTTTAATTTTTTGTTCTTCTTTCTTGTCCATTTTATGTACTTAGACAAACCTTTAATTGAATAGGATAACTGATACGTGTTGTTTCATACTTCTATTCACCAGTGGATAGTTTTTGCTGTCCTAATATGTTATTACACTGCAGACTCAGTGTAATGATATGGTATATGGTAATGTTTGGTATTATCTTCTTCAGAATGTATAATTTTTCTGGGAACTCTATAAAAGTCTTTCTTTCCATATGGTGACTCGAAAAGAAAAATTACATTTTGAGTTTCCCAGAAATAACTTAAAAACAGCATCTTTGGGATAACTCAGTCTGCACTTAGTACTCTTGTTTTAGGTGACAAAGGACATGTCTAAGCTTTTGGCAGATCTGTACTGAGCAGTGAAACACTGTACAGAGCTGCTTACTGACACCCTGATAAGAATATTGTTGCATTTGTACAGTATATATCATGAACTGTTCCCTACTAATGCAGTTGTGCTCCATCCATTTCTAAAAATAGCTTTGGTGTTACTAGCTCGAACTTAAATGATTTCTGTGCCACTGTGCATTTGAGCATGTCAACAAATGTTACCAGTAAAAGATGCCAGAAATATTTAGGCCATAGAAGGTCTGTTTAAAATGCCAGTTTATAGAAGTTTAAAAATACCAGTTTATTGAATCACTGTATTTTAATATGTATTTAATGTGTCTTTTCATTATTTCTGTAATTATCTAAGCCATCAGCTTGACTGACCTCATCAAATTGACATCTCTAAAAAGTTAGGCATCTCATTTTAATAACAGGCAGAGATGACATGCCTGCAGTAATTCATTCTATTCAGACAGGTGTCTGTGGCCAGTGTAATGAGCCTCACTGTTTTAGGTGCTCAGCTGTAGCTAACATTTTAAATGGATGAATTCTACCTTTGGTTTAAAATATCAGGTATTTAATCAGTCCTTGAGATCCTGGCCAGTTTCTGTATCTTTACAATTTTATTTCTTCTCTGCTTATTTTAAATGTTTCTCTTCCTTTTAAAACTCTGCAAAAGATTATGTAAACAAGGAAATAAATGTTCTGAATTAAACTTTTCTTTGGCTTCTAGAAGTTTTAGGCTGTGATTAAACGTTATATTCATGATGGATGTTTAAATGCTTTCCTTACTAAGGATGCTTTACTGAAATAGAATCTTAATTATTACTATGCTGGTAGCTATTTTTGTAGTTTGTTTTAGAATAACTTTCATTGTTATTTGTTCCATGTCTTAAAAAGGGTAAAAATATGAAGACTTTTGTTTAAAAGTGAGTAAGTTGTGGTCAGATTTGTGTATTTATTCTCTTGCCAGACTGACAGAGCAGTACAACTATTGTTAGAAACAAGTTCAGAGAATGCACATTATTACTGCGATTCGCTCAAAGCTTGCTTGGTCACAACTGTCACCTCATCAGGTCCATCTCAAAGTACCATTAAACTGGTAGCAACCAACATGATAGCCAATGGAAAGCTTGCGGGTAAAATGTGACTTTTATTTTACATTTGCTTATAAACTAGTAATTCTGATCTTATTAAAGCTGCTGATGGAGATGGGAGAGCAGAAAATTGTAATAGATCCTATCTGTTGCATATGTTATAGTATGCGCTATCTACAGCAGTTAACACAAAAATGATAAGTAACATAGTTATAAAGCTCAACTTGTTTTGATTCATTTTCATTGGAAAATGTATTTCTGGGGTAATTCTCTTAGCAATTGTTTGCACTAAAAGAGGCTGAGCACATAAAGCTACATATTTTCTACTTCCCTAATTAAAGAATTTAATTAAAAAATTGTTTCTTATTACTGAAGTTGAAATACGGACTTGGTTTCCTTTCCAGTTCACAACTTGTTTCAAAAAGTGTGTTTTCTTACATGTACAGGTTAATTTTGCTTAATGCAAGAGACGTTCACAATATGATGATTGACTGAAATATTCAAAGACGTGCAGAGAAAGTATAAATGTCTGTACTTGCCTGGAAAAAATACGTTCCACTCTGTGGACAATTAACACTTCACTGTTAATAATTACACTGTGGACAACATTAAATTAAAATAAAGGATTATTTATGAAATCTGTTTATTTGACTTACAAAGATCATTATCTCTTTATGATGAGAAGTCCAGTGAACTCCTTGTCATTTGTATTTAGGACAAAGATAAATGAGAGCTTTGTGAGGTCCTTCTAAGCTCTGTAGCCCAGGAAAGAGATACGGTCACTAACACCCAGGTTATATGGAGAGCCAGGTGGTAGAAATTAGGGGTTTTCCACATCTTCGTATGCTAAGAAGGATATAAGAGAGATCCTTTTTGTGGTGATGAATGATCTGCTCATACTCATATAGCAACTCTTTTTTCCCTTAACTTATTATATAGTGTGCTTTTTATTTTCCAGAGGGTGTACAATTACTGTGTCTGATCGATAAGGCGGCTGATGCCTGTCGCTACTTGCAAACTTATGGAGAATGGAATCGTGCAGCATGGCTTGCAAAGGTAGGCAATTTCTCAATTTTCAGTTTGCTAACATAAATGACCTACTTAGCATATGTAGGTATGAAGGCTGATGAGGGTGCTAAAGTTCTCCAAAGTCAAAAACCTGAAACATCAGTTTGAAATACCATCATCAGTTCTTTCCATGTGTTAAGCTATAACAAGCCAGTCCATTCAGTGTCGACAGGTTCTTCTTCAGCCTTTTGACTACAAAGGTCTGCCCTGCTCATCCAAATGACAGGATTGGGGCCTAAAAATGGTTAGAATACTCAAATTTCTAATTTTTGAGCAGTGATTTGTGAAGCTGCATATAGCTGCAGCAGTACAGAGTTCATAATAAACTACAAAAAACCACTCCTGGAAGAGGATAAGTAATTAGGCAATTAAGTGACTTTGTGCTGAGCTCCACGTAGCTTGTAAAGCTTGTGCTCATTGTAAAGTTAGCACCAACCACATAAATTTGCACCAACTTCTGTTTTGGTACGCAGACATTATTACAGTAAAAGTACCTAGACACAGCATTAGTTCTCCATATTATAATGGACAGGAGTCAGTAAGGATGATCTTTCAGTGTCTCCAAGTAAAGTTTCTGTTATGTTTCCTGCAGAAAGTATGGAAAAAAATCATACTCAGATTTTCTAAACGGATGAATCGCACTCTTAAGAGAAATAAAGATGTTTTGTCCTTAAGTTTTCAGCAAAGGATAAAGATTTCTAACTTCTTGATACTTAAGGTTTCAGTAAAGCCTTGTGGTAAAATAATGTTAATCATGTGTGAATGTGGAGTGACCACAGTGGAGTTTTTTTATATCTATGTATTTCTTCTTTTTCTTTGTATTATATTCGTTCAAGGGATTAGTGTACTTTTTATAATAAAATTGGTAATTTCAGATGCTTCTACTTCTGCTCAGAGTTTCTCACTGAAAAAAATGAAGCAGAAGCAGAATGCTCTCTTTAGTTAGCAGCTGAGCATTCGTAACTGGCTTTCCCATCTCTTAAAGGTTCGTTTAAACTCAGAGGAGTGTGCTGATGTGTTAAAGCGTTGGGTAGATCACCTTTGTTCTCCACAAGTCAACCAGAAGTCCAAAGCCATTCTTGTCCTCTTGTCACTTGGATGCTTTACAAAAGTTGCAGAGATGTTGCACAGGTAAAGCTGAAACAGCACAATCTGTATTTTGTCTTGTCCAAAATTGTTATTTAAGCATTTGTGACTCAGAAGTCAAGGGGGAGGGAGGAGGTCTGCAGTTTGATTTCTGACATTTGTTTCTATTTTAGCATGTTTTTCTTTAACCTCAGCAGTGCATCACTTCTGTGTGCTGGAACTGATGTTTTTGTTGCAATTTCAGGAAATACACTGGCACTTAAATTTACTGCAGGCTTTAAGATTGCTAGCACCCATTGACAAAGCAGTAGCAATTTATAGTAGCTATGATTATTTCTGAGTAAGTTGAGCCTTGATCTTTCAAAAATTTTGCGTCAAATGTCAGTTCCTCGAGTGCAAGGAGGAAGGGGGGATGCAAGAAGCTTGGGGAGAGGGCAGTGCCAGACTAACGGGTGCAACAGCATGACCTGTTCCTACATACTGCCTGGGAGCAAGGTAGCAGCATTCACTGCCATGAGGAAAGCACTCCGCGCTGTCGTGATGTAGTGAACGCTCAAGGCCTACGAAGCATGAAGGCGCAGAGAGCAAGGTAGAGCAACATTGGAAACTGAGAGAAATGTGTGATGTGAGTGTGAATATTGCCATAGTGGCAGCTAAATGGTGATACTGTTTAACCTTGGTGATGTTCGGAAGCCTTGTTCAGTCCTCAGTGCAGAAGAGATTTGCCACTCCAGACCTAGGTACCAAATTTTAGAAAGCCTGTGTGCAAGTGTTTTGATGCAATATCCTGGAATACTTTTCTGTTTTCCTGTCCTAACAAATTATTCTCTTTTTTTTTTTCCATTTAACAGTATGAGGTACTTCGATAGAGCAGCTTTATTTGTTGAAGCTTGTCTGAAGTATGGCACATTTGAAGTTAATGATGATACAAATATCCTTTTTCTGAAATCCTGTTTTTGCATTTGTGTACTCATACACAGTGAGTATGCGTGAGCCAACATTAGATGAACTAGTCTGCACAGGAATAGGAGTTCCTATTTTATTTTCCAGGTTGTGTAGTTTGAAGGAAGTATGAGGAAACAAGTGAAAAGGAGTCATTTGCATAAATCCATAACATTACCTCCTCCTGATGCTTTGTGAGGCCAGGGGAACTGGAAGACAAACTAAAAGTGAAAAAAATAAACATAGGGGAGAAAAGAACAGATGATAAAATGTTCTTTGCAGAACTTGGAAATCATTACTGCAGACTGTGTAGTGAAATCAGTGGTTCAGTTATATTTTAAACACTGTATCTCAGGAAAATAATCCTGCATTGAACCCCTCTATACACCAGCGTACTGTTTTAGTGATTGAAGTCCTTTATGAAGGAGTCAGTTCTGAGACAGTGAAAACAAAGAAAATTAAAGGTCAAGATCAGATGAGCTGAAAATGTAATAAGTATTTTAAAAGGTATCTAAAGTATTGCTCAGTACAGTCTGCACATCTAACCTGATGTTCTGGAAACTCTGAACAGTTGCTCTAACTTTTGTGTTACATGCAATAAATAATAATGCATATGTAAATGATACCTGATTGTGTTTTATGGAGTCATCACTGATGTCGGCTTGTAAATAAAAAAGCCACTAATAAGTCATGTAGATAACTCCAGATCTAATTAAAGAACAATTCTTGTAGTATGACCTTAAAATTTCTTAATGTCTTTTGCAAGTTATGACATAGTATTATGGTAGGTACTTATGCGTGTCTGAAATGTATCTGTTTTAGTTTATAGCACTCCACATATTGCCTGATAAACGCTAATATGCATTCAACAGTAGAATTTAAAGCAACTTTTTTGTCTTTATTTGTGCTGAAAAATACTGGATTAGCACAATTGACAGCAATGTTCAGCATTTTCAGCTTGGGAGAGCTAAGGAGTGAGGAGAAAGGAGGGGAAAAAAAAAGATTCTAAGTTTCTTCATTTTGCTATTCATTTGTGTTTTCCTTAATGCTTCATTTACATAAATTGATCCACGCTGTATATGCAGATTATGCCAGAAGCTTGAAGCTCCTGGGCTTTAAACAGGGAGCTATTCTCTTTGCCTCAAAAGCAGGAGAAACTGGTAAAGAGTTACTTATGGAGCTCAAACAGCCTAAAGAGGAAGTGACGCAAGAGTAAGAACTTTGTTTATGAGGAGATTTGGGTTGTCTATCAGACTGAGATTCCACCGTGTGAAAATACATTTTTCTCTTGAATCACTGTAATAGCTGATATGTACGATTTGAGCAAAATTGTTAAATGTGTGTGGAGGCAAGATTAAGAACTGTTTTATGTTTATTTTTATCTTAAAATTGTTTTCACTTTCACAAGAGGGGAAAGAAGCCTATGATAAAATTATACAAGAATATTTCCAACTTTTTCAACTGTAGCAGAAATCAAATTTAAAACTGTGCTGAAAGAGTTCTATATCTGTGTAAAAGTCTTCTCCATATACTTCTAAAAATCAAATCTTTATAGTTCTTCACTACTGTTGTATTTATATGTATAAATGATTCAATCTGTACTATAAAAATATAAATATATTTAAAGAATAAATATCACAAAACACACAGTTCTTTCCTGGAACATTGTGTTTTCTCAATCAAAATTTTTCTGTTTAAAATTACTGTTATTTTAAATGTTCACTGTATTGTCGTTTTCATAACTGTCTGGAATGGAATCTTTAACAGGTTTAGTTATGAAAGTCTCCTAACATTCCAAAAATCCATGAAGCGTCCTTTTTTCAATTAAGGTATTGTTATATTCCATGTTATTCTTAAGTGTGCACTCTCTGCACACCTTAGGGACTAAATTCTGCCTTGTGTTGACTGGTTCATGGGATCAAAGGATGGGAGAAGATCCTACCTCAAAAGCTGCAAGGTAGGCTCCTGCAGAATATTCAGGAGACTGCTAACGCTGTCTCCGCAGTTATCATTTTGTTTGTTATTTTAATGTGTGATTAACAATAGGTAGAAAAAGCATTGTGCAAAGCCAAAACATTGGCTTTTAATTAGATACTTTTTATGCTATGGTCCAGATACTTTAAGGATGCCACCGATAACGTCTTTTCTCATTTTTGTGCCAGTATTTCAGTATTTAAGTACTTGTTTTCATTATTGTTTCTTATGTCAGATATATCTTTTCTATTTAGTACCAATTGACTGAGAAATTTTACAGCTGAGGAGTGGATGCTGATGTTAAATTGCCCTTGCAAATTGAAGACTGTGGCATGTGAAAATTAGTCTTGGCTAAAAAATCAAATTACTCTTTTTACCAAGTTGTTGGAGCTACTGAAATTTGGTGTGCAGTAGTGAAAAGAATCGTATCGTGTAAAAGGTCTCTCATTTGAATGTAATTCATGGCTTGTCTACTTAAAGTAATAGCGCATTGGATTCTCCTTATGTTCGAGTATTTGTGGATACGTATTCTACACTCCTTCCTAGAGGAGCACCAGCTTCGGGACATTTCTGTTACTCCATAAACCTTTTAATTCAAATCTAAAATAACATTTCTGATAAAATTTGAAAGGTTAGGTTTTTCAATAATGGTGGTTTTTTTATATAAATTTGACAAGGTGAGTTTCAGTGCTCTAAATAGAAAAGTAAATGTTTTAACTGCAATATATCTTATTTCTTCTCACCACATCTTACATACACCACTCAATACACTGCTCAATGTATTACGAACAATGCTTATATAGTTACTTTAGCGCGGGAAAATAAGTATACGATGAAATATGCCTTAAGCTTTAACTGGTGAGCAACAGAGTTGAGCAAAATTAACTGTCATTAACAATGGGCTAAATTCTGGCTCACATTGACTACTACAACACTGCTCAATTCCTACTCTTGTTTTTGGTAGCAGTACTCATGGACAATGTTACTAAAGAGTTAATGTAAGCACACGCAAACTTGTTCTTTGACAGATCACGTAGAATTGTTTGTCAGTGGGTCTCAGAAAAAATCTGCTTTAATATACACTTGGATTTGTAAAACTAATGTTTTAAAAGAAACACGTTGCAAAGGCCTTTTAATACTGAATGTTTCTATGTACTTTCATGTGAAGGTTGCAGAATACTGTGTGGCATTCCCTGTTGAAACCTTTATGATGAAAATAGAATGTAAAAGTGATTGAAATGTTTATTTAGATAGTAATGCAGTCGCACTACAATAATAAAACCAAACTTTTAAAATCTGTGTGTCTTTATTTAATACAAAAATGTCATCTCTTGTACTGGGATTGAATGCTCACTGTATGACTGTCCTTTTTCCTTCTGGACCGGCACAATGCTCAGGGATGGTTTTAGCAGAAGAAGTGATTATCCTTTGTACATATTAATCACTGTGGGAAAACAATGGCAGATTGGCGAGGAGGATTGTAAACACGCTCAAGTGACTTGTAGTTGGGGTGTTGAAAAACACATATATCATATGAATTGTTGTTTGGCCTTCTGTGTTGGACAAGTAGGACATCTGTGTTCAGATAACATAGGCCTGTGATAGACTTAGAGGCACCCTATCGAACATGCTTGAGATTCCTGCCCTGCTGTGGGAAAGATCAAAGCACGGTGGTAAACTACGCCTGTGTGAACCCCTGAAAAACAGGCGCCAACAGCAGGTTCGGCGATCCCCTAGCATGGACCGAGCTCTGCGGTGCCTGTGTTCCTGCTTGTGTGCCTCTGCCTGGGTGCTGCTTCGGGGATCCCCTGGTTGGCGAGGTAACGAAAATAAACTTACTCTGCATTTCATCTGTGGTTTTGTGGTTGTTCCTGTGTCCTGCCTGTGCCGGCTCACACATTTGGCGTAGCTGGCAGGATCCAGGAACAGCCATGCCATGGCTGGTAAAAAAAGTCGGGGACTGGGGAGGCCACAACAGTGACTCCCCATATTCCGGGATGGCACTGGACCCCCGTGGCCACTTCCCTGGCTACACGGGCTCTGCCGGAAGCGTGGCCTGAAATAGATGACGGGGCGGTGGTTACCCCCGAGACAGTTGAAACGGCTATGCGTGGATCGCCATGGAAAGCGGCATCGGAGTCTTCCGGCAAGTTAGCAGGGAGGTTGAGATGGTGATTAGTTACTGGTCTTAGAGCTCTTGACTGTGAAGTTGTTGCATTACGGAGTAAAATGAGATAACTGGAAAAGGAAGTCGGGACTTTACAAGATGCAAAGGTGATCGCGCAAGAAGTAATTACTACTCAAGCAGAGAGGTGCCATGGGCTGCCAAGATACTGTAGAACGGTTGATAGCATGTATTGCTAATAAATGGGGAGGGGACTGAGTGAGCGGCTGTGTGGTGCTTAGTTGCTGGCTGGGGTTAAACCACGACAGTCCTTTTCGGCGCCCAACATGGGGCTCGAAGGGTTCAAGATAACATTTGATTGGAATGTGCTAGATTGAATTTATAGTTATTGCTTTTTAACTATTAATCATCAGGCTTCTGTGCTTGCCATGGGGCTTGCTTGCCTTACTGTATGTTAGAGTCTAGTGCTCATTAGTGGCTGCTTTTTGCTTTCGCTGCTTGCTGTACTGCTGTGCTGCTTATCATCTTACTCATGTGCCTGGGAACATTTTGGTAACAGCAATGGCTCATGCGTTGATTACGGGATTCAATCCAGACAGGGTAGCAGTAACGAGAAGTATCAAAATGCAGCTTTTGGGAGGAGCGCCTGCCTCACTAAAAGCCTTGATTATACCAGCAGTCACAAATGCTACTGGTAATGTAGGTGCCCTAGCAAATACCTTGAGGGAAACTGGGGCTGTAACTTAGGGATCATCTGTGTGGGTGGTGGATAAAAGAAAGCTGGCCAAACCAAAAGGAGTTACATCACGGGTGACAAGGACACAAATGTGGAATGATCTTGTACAAGCCAGTATCCCATGATCAGAAATAGATGTGATCACAACATCAGAAATGTTTCGCCGATGGCAAAAGTTAGCATCTACGCAAAAAAAGCTGACTGCCAATTCTGTGTCCACCTCCACCCCCACCTGCCACCTCAAGGCAATGCACTAGCTGGCAAATGCCAAAACAGCAGAAATGAAGGTTTGGCAGGTCCTCCAAAATTGCTGCCACTGTAGCCTCTTTCTGTGAGGGGGGCCGACTCCCCTGTGTTCCTTTAACTATAAAGTGGTGGTCTGGGGGGATTTTACATGTGTTAGCTCTGGATGCTGGAGCTGAGGTTACTGTATTACATAGTAATATTAATAATAAAGAAGCCACATCATAGATCTGTGGACTGGGGGGAAAATCCAACCCCTGCCCTCTGAGCTAAGGTTACCTTAACAATAGGAAATGCCACTCCATTTACCACGATGGTGTTAATTGCCCTAATTAAAGAATATATCTCAGGTATTGATGTGTTGGCAGGACAAACAGTTGAAAATTTAAATGGAAACTTTAAATGGTCGCTTCTGCTTCGGGACTTTGCAAGTGGGATTTGCTATTTGATCTATAATTGTCTTGTGTGGATTCCCGAAGTGGGATCCTGTTGTGCTGCCTGTGCCTGCCAAGGTGGTAACTGTAAAACAGTATGGTATTCTGGGGTGGGGGGGGGGAAGAAATTACTCAAACCATTCAGGCACTTCAACAAGTGGGAATTGTTGAATTGACAATGACAAGAAACCATGACTGCTTTTAATAATCCTATTTGGCCTGTTTGAAAACCGGGTGGCACTTGGAGAATGACTGTAGATTATAGAGAATTGAATAAAGTCACCCCCCCACTTGCAGTTATGGTACCAGACATGGTTAATCTTACAGAAAAAATCAGCAGAAATTTACAGCCCTGGAAGGTGGTGATAGATCTTGCTAATGCTTTCTTTTCCATAGCCATTACATATTTATAAAGCATGTACACATAATTGTACTATTTGCGTGCAGCTACATTTAAGGGCATTATATAGGCCATGGGGAAAGATAAAATGGGGTCAATGGGCCTTGAATACCTGGCAGGTCGATTACATGGGCCCCCTGTCGAGGGGGTGGCGGTATGTATTCACTGCTGTGGGTACAGTGTCAGGACTGTTTTTTGCTAAACCCACTAAATATGCTAATCAACATAACACAAATGAAGCATTAGAACAACTCACTCATCAATACGGACCTCCTCACCAAATACAAAGTGACCAAAGAACACACTTTAGTGGACATAATGTCCAAGATCGGGCTCAAGGGCTAGGGATAGATTGGATATTCCACGTTGCCTGCCATCCCTGAGCTAATGGCTTGATTGAAAGAATGAATGGGTTGTTGGAAGGAACAATTAAAAAAGCTAACCAGTACTAAGACTTTACAATATTGGAGTTCACATCTTACTAAAGCTGTTTTTTTGTTAAACAGCCAGAATATTCATAATCAAACACCCTATGATCGTATTACAACACCTCTGGTACAAAACATGGTGAGGAGTGAAATTCTTCCAGGTGGTATCTCTCCCAAAGTATTAACTACAGGGGAAATGGAATTGTTTACAACGACGGACTGCGTGGTGGGACTGCAACCTATTAGTCTAGATGTGAAGGTTCGTATAACCCCTGAGAATGCTGTATGGTTCTGTACCCCAACTTCTCTTATTTTACATCCTCTATTGATATCAGATTCTCGAGTTCTTGTATTTCAGGTATCTTTGACGAATACCTGTGCCTTATCTAAAGGAGATAGCATTGGAACAGTGTTATTGGTGTCATGAATCCAACATCGAATTGAAGTTCAATCTGAAAAAGCGCAAGCCATAGCTCTTCAATCTGTGTGGGCAATTACCCCACATCAGGTTATCAAACCTGGAGTGGTATTAGCTGAAGGCACTGGAGCAATGGCATATGTGTTACTGGAAGGAGATGATACTCCTGTTTTCCTCCCTTATCTCAGGTTGGCTCGTTGTACTTTGTAGTCTTGTACTACAAGCACATGCCCTGGGTACATTTTCACGAGATCAACATGTAAATACTTAGATTTGCTTGGCCTCTACTGTAACTAACTCATCTGCCTTTTGTATTGAGGGAGGATTAACAGCTGCAGATCTTTTGACAACGTGTTTCATTGGCATGCAAACCCCAGTAGCTGTATTACAGAATTATACTATGCTAAGTGCTTTTGATATTAATGTTCCTCATTGCTATTTTTTTCTGAGTAGGTAACAGCTGTACACCAAGGAACATTACAAAATCAATTGGTAGCAGACTATCTCCTTTTTCAACACCATAAACACTGCTCCGATTTTGAAGTCGTGTTGCTTCAGCATAACTGATGAATCGGCCAGCGTAAAGGATGACATTCAACATCTCCAGGACTTAATGCATCAAATGAAACAATCTACTGGTGGTGCCTGGCTGGCTGAGTGGTTTAATTCCCTGACAGGATGAGTGGGACACCTGATTCAAAGCATTATTGTAGAGATATGTTTATTCCTTTTTCTATATGTGTTTATTTCATTATACTGTATAAATCATTTTGGACTTGTATGACCAACAAAATACAAGCATATGATTGAGTCTACAGCGATACATAAGTTGTCTTCATTTCAGTGAAGCATTCTGAAATTTGCACATCTGCTGTGTGAAGCTCATTCAGTCCTGCAGACATTTTCTTTCTAGATCTGTGTGCTCACATTCAACTACTAGTTTTACAACCTGAGAGAAACTTATGGTAAATATTATCATGGGACTGTTGTGGTAGTACTTAATTATAAAAATGGGGTTATTTTTTCCAGTTCCTGATGTGATCCTTAAAGTAAGTCCAAATTATTTCAGTTTTATGATAATGGATGTACTTGTTCTAGCTATGAATAAAAAGTCTAGAAAATAGTCTAGCAGCTTAGTTTCAGTGTAAGCAAGCCCTAATTAGAGTTTTAATTGGAGCATGGTGTGCCTCACAATAAAGGCAGTCTCTGGAAATTAATCATATTGATTAACAGTGTCTAAAATTGCCTAACTTGGATCAGTTTCTGAAGTACTTCTCAAAAAATTTAGTTATATATTGTGTGTGTGTGTGTGTATACACACACACATACATATATTTCATTCAGGGGGAATAATCTATGGAAAATGACAAAATGAATTATTTTATTGCAGTGTAAAATGATTAGTACTATATTGCAAATTATTTATAATTTACTTTCATTAAAATGCAAACAGTCTGCCAATTTAGAGACTTTGCAGCCAGATAGAGGCATATATTATACATCAAGAAAACCTGCTCCAGAATGTTGATGTGTTCAGTGTCTGAGTAAATAATCTAAGAGATGATGTTTTGCAGCAGTTGACCCTAGAGACAGAAAACAAGGACGATCACAGATTCTTTAATGGGAAATGGGTTTGGTTTGGGTGATCACTAGCTGCCCAAAATTATATTCTAAAAGATCAACTAAAATTTTAATTGCTGGTGAGCAGTAAAATAGTAACAGCTTGGCAAAGAGTAAGGGTTTGGTTTTTGTTTGTTGTTTTGGGGTTTTTTTAATAATTATTTATTACTTCTGAGAAGAATTCAGCACAACTTTGATATTAATGTGAACCTGGTAAAAGAATTCATTAATGAGTTCAGGGTAAAAATTTTGTATCCGTCAATCTAAGTAGTGGTGCATAATTCTTTAATGAGGCTGATACTGATCCGTTAGTATTTTTGAATTGGGACTTCTTGACAGTAAGTTATTCAGTTTCTACTTAAACACTGAAGTTATGAGCCACAGCCGTGGTAGTTTCTCAGTACCTCATCTGGTTTTGCTGGAAGGCAGCAACGTTAAGCAGAATTAAAAAGGAAAGAGCCAAGATTAGAAAGTGTTGGCATGTAATGTTTCCTTAAGATGGCATGTCTTACTGTTTCAACATTCCACTGTATGAGGACTAGTGAAAACTGGCACCGAAAATTCCTGTATCGTCAGAAAAATCAAGAGAGGAGAAGAAAAAGAAATAGTGTTGAATTGGTTGTGCTCAGGCCTTATCAAAATTTTTCACACATTGAGCTATATTCCTAATTGAAAGAATATCGCAGCAATTTACTGGGCAGTGAAGGCTGTAGAAAGAACAGTCTCTCCCTCCTTGTTCAATAAAGGCAGGTGGTGACAGATATCAAAGCTCAGCATAAGTTTCCAAAAAGAATGAGGAAAAACTGACAGAAATTGGGAAGGGAGGAGACCTTGACAATTCTTAAATTGAAATGGAGAGGAAAAGTCTTTGAAAGTCCTTTTTCTTAATGTCTGGGGAAAAGAGTGTTTTAAAAGGCTTTTGTTAAAACATAGGAATGGGAGAATGGCAAAACAAAATCAGGGGATGGACACTGATGATGTATTTGCAGATACTCAAGGCATAAACATTTTGCTTAAAAGGGACAGATTTAATACAGGATTATTAGTGAATGGAGTTAAATCCAGTTGGCGGCCGGTCACGAGTGGTGCTCCCCAGGGCTCAGTTTTGGGGCCGGTCTTGTTCAATATCTTTATCCATGACCTGGATGAGGGGATCGAGTGCACCCTCAGTAAGTTTGCAGACGACACCAAGTTGGGTGGGAGTGTTGATCTGCTCGAGGGTAGGAAGGCTCTGCAGAGGGACCTGGACAGGCTGGATCGATGGGCCCAGGCCAACTGTGTGAGATTCAACAAGGCCAAGTGCCGGGTCCTGCACTTCGGCCACAACAACCCCATGCAGCGCTACAGGCTTGGGGAAGAGTGGCTGGAAAGCTGCCTGGCGGAAAAGGACCTGGGGGTGCTGGTCGACAGCCGGCTGAACATGAGCCGGCAGTGTGCCCAGGCGGCCAAGAAGGCCAATGGCATCCTGGCCTGTATCAGAACTAGTGTGGCCAGCAGGAGTAGGGAAGTGATTGTGCCCCTGTACTCGGCCCTGGTGAGGCCGCACCTCGAATACTGTGTTCAGTTTTGGGCCCCTCATTACAAGAAGGACGCTGAGGTGCTGGAGCGTGTCCAGAGAAGGGCAACGAGGCTGGTGAGGGGTCTGGAGAACAAGTCTGATGAGGAGCGGCTGAGGGAACTGGGGTTGTTTAGCCTGGAGAAGAGGAGGCTGAGGGGAGACCTCATCGCTCTCTACAACTACCTGAAAGGAGGTTGTAGCCAGGTGGGTGTTGGTCTCTTCTCCCAAGTAACTAGCGATAGGACGAGAGGAAATGGCCTCAAGTTGCGGCAGGGGAGGTTTAGCTTGGACATGAGGAAAAGTTTCTTCACCAAAAGGGTTCCCAAGCATTGGAAGAGGCTGCCCAGGGAAGTGGTGGAGTCCCCATCCCTGGAGGTATTTAAAAGACGTGTAGATGAGGCGCTTAGGGACATGGTTTAGTGGGCCTGGTGGTGTTGGGTTGATGGTTGGACTTGATGATCTTAGAAGTCTTTTCCAACCTTAATGATTCTATGATTCTATTCATAAAAAGATTCAGTGGAACTGTGTGCTCACCTCTCCAAAGGTTGTAGTACTAAAAAATGAGATAGCAAAGTCAGTATGTGTTCATTTCCCAAAAATAAGCTACAGAAATAATTCAGTCTTTTCCAACTTTATACCTACTTGCATGAATTGCTGGCATGTCATATGTTGCTTTGTGTAGGTGGGAACTCATAGAAATAGGAAGTTACCCCACAGGCAAAATGTATTTTGTCCACACCTGTTGATTCTAAGGGAGAAGAGGGACCTTAATAAGATCTGAAATTAATTTCCTTTGAGGCAGACTGGTGGACTTGGACACATTGAAGTTATTTTCTGTGGAAGCCGTGTACAAATTTTCTTTGCAGATCTGAAACCTAGCTCCTCCAAAGGATGGGCAGATGTTGGCAACATATGCAGTTAAACTTTGCTGTCCATGTGCAAGGTATTGTATTTTTCCCCTTTGATCAAAAGACAAGGTCTACCTTTTTTAAAATGCCTTGCTTCTGACAAGTATTTATTATGTGTGGTGAATTAAGAGATCCTACGAAAGTACATGCTGACAATTTAAAAGGAAGACACTAATTTACTTCCTGCAAATTTTAACAATAACAAACAGTGAAGAGAGACTGGAAATGCATAGATAGCCTGTTTTAAAGAATCAACTACCAGACGGCTTCCAATCTCCTGTAATAGAGAACATTGACCTTTTCAGAGCTCTCTGTTATTTTGCTGTCTCCTCAGTCCATTTGAACAAATTAAGCTGTAATGAGTTGGGAATGGAATGACCAGACAACTAAAATGTGAAATACTGAAAAGGGTAAAATGTAACATATTGGCGTAGGTTGTAGGTACACCTTATGAGGGATTACAACTGGTACCTCATCCATCTGATTCCATCTGCTCTGGCAGAATAACAATAGAGAACATGTAAATATATCTAAATTGGAGCATCTAGATTTTTTTTTTTTAATTCTTTGAATATTCTAGACTTACTTGTGTTTAACTTGCTATTAATTTCTTTTGTTTGTGTTAGATGGCTTTCCCGCTTCGACACAATAATTCTGGAAGAAAAGGAAAATCATGTTTACCCAGAGAAGGGAACCAACTAACATATTCAAAATGCAATTACAGAAGGTAAGTGGTGCCCCCCTGTACCTGTTGGAGGAAGGGAAATTGGAGTTTGATTTCAGACTTGAAAACCTGAGATAATCAGTTACATGATACTAGTTTTTTTTCCATGGTATTCATTGAAACTGTTGGTCCCCTTTCACAGATTAAACTTTCCCCTTCACTTTCCTATTTTCTTCTCCTTACCTATTAATGCAGCAGCAGAAGGAGGAATCGTGGATGATAGGAGGGGATTGCAATCATCACCCGCGTTACGGAATGGCTCATGAGCAGGGCAGCTGATGCTAGAGGTAAAGCGAGGATTGTCTGTTAGACTCTAAACTCAGCACGTGGTAAAGGCATGAGCATTTAAATACTTCTTCAGAGTGACTTTATTGGCCCAACTTAATGGTTTTCTTTCTGGGATTCAGGTCCATAAGTTGAAAATACTTTTTTTTCCATGTCATTGTCACCGCTACTTCATTTGGCAAATAATGACTGTAGTTCAGTGTGGTTCCCACTGACAAACTCCATTTCAGTAACTGCTTTCCAGAGGGTTATTGAGTGACAGCATTATATATTGTTCAAACCAGATGCCAACAGGTGCTTTAAAAAAAAGGCAGTGTTTTGTCATTACTTTTCACCTTTCAGTAGCAGGAGATAATAGAGTTGTATTAGACTTGTATGGCTCCTATTTCATTTGCTGTAACTAATAAAAAGCTACAGGCAACATATTTCAGTTGCAAAAAGAAGGTCGTCTGTGTGCTTTTTTTTTGAGTGGTCATTTTTTCAAACACTTGTTTCATAGTTATGGCCCTAGTGAGTCAATCTTTCATTGCTGTGAGGCCTGCTTTTTGAATCCAACCATACACTCATGAATAATATTATTTTGATGTCCATTTGAAAATATTTTTTCCAGCATTGTTTGTGAATGAAATTTTACAGTAGCCTGTAACAAGCAGTCACAGATCTTGACTCAATGTGCACAGTGTACTTCTTCACGGATCACTGCTCCTTGGTAGCATAATACATAATACTCATAATCCCCTCTTGCTGAAACTGCTAGCCTTTTCACAGTGACGCTCTCTCAGCACTGATGATTGCAGGATCTAGAGGCTCACTGACATAAAGGCAAAGGTTACCATGTTTCTACATACCTGTCTCTTCTGAGTATGTCTTTCAGTTGTTGTCTTCAAGGTTGTTCCAGTACACTGGGCTATTAAGACTTTCGGATTCTCTTTTTCATTCTGGTATGGCATCTCAAATTGCAGTGTGTACAGAAAGTGTGAGATATCTCTCCAGCACGTCGACTGGCTCTCTCGGATAATCTGTATAACATGGTCGCTGCATCATCTGGGAGTTAGAGCAAGTTTTCAAACATATTTTCGCTGCAAAGTGCAGTACAACACATGCAGGTTTGGAGGCATAATACTTAAATAGAAATAAAATATTAGCTCATGTCAGCACATTCCCAAATACTCAGGGTATTCTACTACTGAGACAGATTTTTTTTTAATATGCCAGATAACAGCGATTGTCAAGTACCCATGTTCTCTTTTTCTAAGTTTCTACATCTGCCACTTATTTAGACACTTCTCATTTTACCCTTTTTGGTTTCTGTCTCTAGGAATGCTTTATATAAGCAGGAAATTAATCTGGTGTTTTGTATTACTTGCAGGACTAGTATCTAGTCTTTACATCCAAGCTATGTCACAAAGTTTTGTTGATGGTTTCCATATAATGCATCTTCTCTAGGCTCTGTATCTCTTGTCTAGATTTACTGTGAAATTCTTTTCTCTTGCTGCAGCCCTAGCATTATCTTGTGTTATGGAAAACTGGCAAGATTGCTGCTGCAGGTGTCATTTTCCAAGACCACAGTTTTGATCATATCACTGTGCTCCTGTACTCCTTATTCACCATGTCAAAAAGTTGGTCCTATCTTCCAGTCTCAGTTCCCAGAACTCCACCTCTGAACACTTGTTTTGATTTTTGTGGTTTTTGATGTTTTTTTCTTATGTTTGAAAGTATTTTTTTTTTCCTTCCCCCCCCCCCCTTTTTTTTACAAAGAAGCTTTTTTTCAGATGAAGAGCAAAGTACAAAGTTATGGACAGATGAATGGCAGCAAAATGACCCTGGGACCAGACTGTTCTGCCTTAGCTCTGCCTCTGTGCTACCCTCCCATTTTTGCTTTCTTTCCTACTGCTAAGCCGTGATACAGAAGCACGGAAATGGCAGCAGTAAATGAAACAAAGCAACCACCTCCTATGCCAAGTGGAGCTATGGCACGGTGCTATGACAATAAAAGCTCCAGTCTTATGCTGTGGAAATGAAGGGGAAGAGGAGGAGGAGAAGATGCAAACCTGGGTCTGCCCAGGAGCACCACTGGCTTCTTTGTCTTTCTCCCCACCTCAGCATGCTCTGTTTCTGCTGAGAAAGCTGCTCTGCCACTATCACAGTGTTTAATTTTGTACATAGAAGAGAGGGTGGTTCAGGACTTGTAACCTCTGGCTGTAAAATACAAGACTTGTTAAAGCACATTGGCGTACTCCCTCAGTCAATTTCCACACTGTCCATTGCACTGTAGCTTTGCAAGTTTTTATAAAAGTCACAATCTGGGCTAAAAGAAACTCTTTTCATCCTTTTTTTCCCGAACAGATTTTATGCAATCTTCTTGATCAATTTCCTCCTCCTGTGGTTCCTAGATGAACTTTTTCCTTGTGTACTACTTGGTGGTTTGGTAACCAGCCACCTTTCTGTTGAAGAAGAAAATTGCCCTGGGAAGAAGAGGACATGTATTAAAGCAATGGACCTAATGTTTGGAGAGCAACTGGGGATCTTTGGGGGTGGAAAGTATGGTTTATTAAATAATAAGTTATTTGTCCACTTTAACAGTATTCCATTTGCCTGAGAAAATACTTGTGAAGAAGCTATTTCAAATTAATTTCTGGGTAATAAAAGCATCCTGGGCTATGAATACAGCAGCTTTGTACTCCTTTTTGCACAGGATTTCCACTCCTTGTCCTGCCAGAGGAAGTATCTTTGAAACCAGAGAATTATGCATGTCGAGAGTCATATGAACATAAGTTCATATTTTAAGAATAATTTGATCTTTCCTCATAATCAGAAGCATCCTTACAACTTCTGAATTATTTTTGGCCTTTGCAGACTGAAAACAAAATCAAAAAGTCTTTTTTTGGCCTCTCAGGATGACAAGGCAGGGTTTTTCTAATTAAAGAGGTCAGTGGCTTTTGACGCTTCTCTTGCTACGTTGCTCTGCTCCCTAGTTTGGGGCTGAAGACAAACAGGGCTGAGTTGTGAGCTGTGCTGTTAGCACATGCTTTTTGGCTGGAGAGAGGAAACTTGGCAGAACCGCCTTGGCTGGAAGGGTTTCAACCTAAAGCCAAAGACACGTGCTGAAGAAAGGTTTCTCTGAGCATCCACATCTCCACTGTGCCAAGAACACACCATCATTACTCTGCAGTTCCTCCTGCATCAGTTGAGATAAGCCAGTTCTCTTGAATATAAATAGTATTAATTAGTCATTTTCCCTTGACTGATAGAATTCCCCCAAATGCCTTTTCTGTTCTGTTCTTAATTCTTTGATTAATCTGGCATATCTTTACAGCACTTTGGCTATATCCAATGTCTTTTTCAGGAATAAAGAAGCGTGCACTGTCCATCCTCTCAGTTAGGAGCTATGTAGTCGCACAAGCACAGGGCTAAGTCACCCTGGTGAGCTGGATCAGTAAATGATGGGCTCTCGCGCCTGTGTTCACTTCCCTCACACCCACACTCCTCTCCGCATGTTCTCTCTCACGTTGCTCTGGTGCTTGTTGGCAGAGTTATGAGAGAAATCTGGAAGCTGAACTGGCTGTAAAATAATGGGTTTTGTTTGTTTTAAGGTCTTTGTGGGGTTTTTTAGATTAACGTTTTACTGGGTCGGTTCCCTGGCCTGGTTCACTATAAGCTTTACTAAGGCAGAGAGAGGTGAATGTAGATGTGAGGGTTTGGGACTAGGGTATTCTGGCTTCAGGTGCAAGACGTGAAACCATGCTCTTGATTTAAAACCTCTGGGGAAAGGGGAATATGTGAGGGGTTTGGTTTTTTTATTTTGAATTACAAAATTTGACTTGCAACATCTGTATTTGAAGTTACCAACACAATCATTTGCATTGGAGGTAGCATACATCAGATGTTCATGGTGTGTACCATCAGTGGCTGGAAATCATTAAAAGGGAAAAAACCCAAACCACAAACAAACAAAAGGAATGAAGTTGCAAATATCTGAGCCTTTTCTACCTTACCATGTTCTTATTTCAGTAATTTATTGCATCTGAAATTTTAACTGGTATCTACAGTAATTGAAGTATTGTATCTTGACTTCTGGTTGCTTGCATACAATCCCTCTCTAGCACATAGAACAACTGATTAATTTGGAGTACTTGTTCACTTGGTTTTTAATTCCTGACAACCCAAAAATTTTATTTCCGCGATCTGAGAGGACTGTTTCGCAAATTATCAACATGGTTTTTTGGGGATTTTGTATGTTACACAACTACATAGGAGCAGCTGCATGCAAAATACTGTACAAACCAGCTCATTCTTCCTACATTTGGGAAAAGAAGGCAGGCATAGCCATTTTTCCAAACTGGAACAAAATGGAGTATTTTCTTTCTCCCTTCCCTCTAGAAAAGTAGTTCTTAAATACTTATCAAGCCAAAGAGACTTTTCTTTCTGACTGTTTCTTCCAATTCTATTCTGTGGTTTACCTCAGCATCTGATTTCTTTTTCTACTCCCCAAAGTTAAGCCTGTTTTTTATTAAAAAAAAGCAAGCTGAAAGGCAGATTAATGCATTGCAAGAAAGCAGCCTTGTTAATATGAAGAGCGCAGGAAGGTAATTCGTCAGTGATCGCCTGGTCCTGGATGTGATATTTTCTGGTAGCAGCTTTTTCTCCCAGTAAGACTAAAGCAATGTGTAGGGGGTTTTATTATTATTTTATGCCACAACCATCTCATAAAAAAACAAGACACATTCATTGAACAGAACTGAAATAATCTGTTTGTCCTTTCTGACTGCTTTGCAGGCAAATTCCTCAGCCACAAAATTATTTGCGAAGTGCATTTTTCTCTTTCCCGTTCCACCACATTTTAATTTTTTATGAACTTTTAAAATGTTTGTGTTTCTGTGAAATTCCAGTGCTTTGTGATAATATCTTATGTGACTTCAGCTTTCAAACCCGAGGCAGTGTGAAATCAGTCTTACAAATTATTATCCCTAGCAGATCCCATAGGCAATCTAGTTCTTAGTATTCCTCAGCTTTTATTCAAAGAAATGCTGAATGAGTTAAATAATAACAGAAAAGGTAGACAGAATGAAAAAAAAAAACAAACCCACAATATGTAGAGTGCAAGTCAGTGAATAATGAAATGCTGAGACTAGAGGAGAGAAATAAAGGAGAAGATCAGACCCTGCAGGAGAGGAGAGGTATGCACACAGGTTCTGTATGCAGAGTAAGGTGGACATTTTTTCTGTAATATGAAGGAGCCACAGAACTCATCTTCTACCACCTGAAGGCAACGTGAAGGCTGGGCTGCTTCATTTCTGAGCTGTAGCTGGGCAACCTCCGAGGCGGTGGCTGCCCAACAGGGAGCAGAGCACAGCGGAGCATCCCGTTCCCGAAGCACCGGACTGCCTTGGCAGGCCAGGGAACAGCACCGGTCTGTGCTTCAGCCTGACTCTGCGGCTACAGTACAAAGTCAAAGCAGAAAAACAGCTACTCTGCTTCTCACGTGAACCGCAGAGTGTTTACCTCCTTATATACACGTAATAGATAAGTTTACCACTTTTAAATTTTCTATTCTCTTGCTGGATATTTCCTTAGCAGAGCCTTCAAATACACATCAATATCTGGATATATTTCTTCTTATTATTTCATTTATTATTATTGTTTTATTATTGTTATTTTGTCCCTTATTCCATTCAGTAAGCTGTCATGAGCACTTTCCCTTTTCAACTTCAGTTTTCCCTAATCCTAAAACTCCTGCCCCGTCCCCCATGGGTTTAAACAAGTCACCATTAGCAGCCTTAATAACGTGTTATTTCATTAAAATCCTCGAAGGAGAGTTTCCAGCTCCTGCAGGAGAGGGCAGCAGAGATCAGCAAATGCAGAGGCTGGGGGACAGTCACTTGCACTGTGAAATAACGTGAACCAAAAGGTTGGGTTTTTTTTTTTTCCTTATATTCGGTTTTAAACAGTGGCAGCTCCAAGGCACTAGCCAAGCAGGAGCAATCTCAGTTATGGATTTTAGTGTTATTTATAAATAGCTGCAGGCTGTTTGGAAAGGAAGGAAGGACATCGAGAGTACCCAGTGTTCTTATAAGGCAATAAGAAGTAGGAGCTAGGGTTGTTATTAAACATGAGGCCACACCTCACTTGAATCTGTTTTGATTTGGCAAGTAAGAAATGCTTGAAAATGCATTAATAAGTACGATTTAAAACATTATTTTGCATCAAATGCAGAAAGGGAAGCATTTGCTTAAAAACTTGGTGCCTGGTTGTGGTCAAGTCCAGTTCAGTTTATTTCTGTATTAAAGGATTGCCTGTTAATTATTTTCAATAAAGGGGAAATTTGTTTTCTAGAAAATACTGAGAGCAGGCCAGATGCACACAGAAATTACAGAAAGTGCATCCTATGTTCAAGTGACAGAAGTAAACAGTTTCTGCATTTACCTGGAGGATCAGAGGATGCTTGTGCCAATAATCCACAGTAAATTGCTGGCAGCATTCCTGCATACCAGCAGAGATCAGAGTAGCTTATTTTTTGTGTGTATGTGTAGGAAGAAGAAAGGAGCAGATAAAATTTATGACAGGAAAAGTTCTCTCTGATGGTTTTCAAAGACATATACCTCAGCGTTTACTGGTATGGGTGTTTCTGGTGAGCGGTGAAATGTTGTCTGTGAATTTTAGTATGATTTTAGCATATTTAAGTAAACTAAAAAGTACTGGGAGCACAACCGTTCCGAGGCACCGGTGTGTTTTGGACAACATATATGCTGAAATAATCTTTCGTTGTTGTTATTAAAGCTTATTAACTCTTGCATCAGGCACTGAACACTCCTATCGGCTTCATGGCATCCCCTCTGAAGCGAAACCAAACCGAACTGTTTCTCTTTCAACGTGCAGACTTGTCATGTGCTTAAAGCCATGCACGAGATAATTCTGAGCCCAAAGCAGTTTTAGTTCAGCAGGAAGCAATCCCTGCATTTTCAGCTGGAAAACCAACACAGAAACGGGTTTAGTATTTGGTAGAAGCATCTAATATTCATAGCTAGTGATGAGAGTCCATAGTGGTGCTGATTTTTGAGGCCCAGCTCCACAAAGGACATGGTCTCATTCGAACCATGTGCGTATCCCCGTGGAGCTTAGATGGATGACAGGTATGGGGAGGTTTGCTCCTGTGCTTAAAGCAAAGCATCTCACCTGCTAGGCATAGTTCTTCAGAGAACATGGTCAAAAGTGGTAGGAAAACAAGGGCAGCGATGAATCTGATATTGAAAGGACTCTCACCTTTACCCTGACAGCATCTCCGAGGAGCTTGTGCCATCCTCCGACCTCACCAGAACCCCTTCATTTCCTTGCCCTTTTTGTATTGCAGGCTCATGAATTATATGGGTTGGGGACCAAGGAAGGTATATTTGTACCTTGCATGTCATTCACACCATTTCTCAGGAAAGAGCATAACTTGCCAGGAAGAAAATGCACCAAAAAGCCTGAAGACACATACTGTGCAATGTCTTTACACAAGAAGGGTTTATGATGAACATGAAGGTAAGTATTGGCTAATGCTTTCTTTGAATACAGATGATTTATTTTATGAAGCAAGTAATTCTATTTTAAAGCATGGACCAGCTCATGCTCACACCCTGAATCTAGGGATTTAAGAAATGATTATATTATATGGAGTTTGTAGTCCTTATTGAACTGGCCTCCTCCCAGCTTTTAATTCACTCTGGGGTCCTGTTTGGTGTCTGCCTGAGGGACCAGGGGATGGCAGTATGTAAGAGCATCACTTGTCTGTGGGAGGCTGGTTTCTGTGGCTGTTGGCTGGAGCCCCACGGTGCGGGGGGGGGGGAGGAAAGGTGCCCCCTTGCCCCACGGGTTTGGGGCTGCCTCCTCAGCTCTTGGGAGCTGTGCTTGCTTTGAACTTTTTGCCCAGGAGTTTGAGGAGGTAGTAAGATGCTCTGAGTAATGAGTGTTACTGAATCTTTCACTTGCAGGTCTAGTTGGAAGCCAGCTCAGACTGACAGCAGTTGCACCCCAGGAGAGTGATAAATTGCTCACATAAATAAAGATGATGTAAACACTGGCAATGTCAGGAGAACTGCCTCCCAAAAGCAATTCTGGGTTCACTGATGCAGTCTGTGCTTAGCTCTCCTGTTATAAGAGATCTGAGAAATGAATTTCCCTCTCTCAGCCCAGCAGCGAAGTTGGGGCACTGCTGGCAGGGTGACATTGGTTCCCCTGATCTGTGCTTATAGGTCTGGCTGTTTCTGGGTTTTTGTCATTTATCCTCATATGAATCAGGAATATCTGCTCTGAAAGAGTCCATTTCATTTTCCTTTTAAAATGCACATTTCTGATGGCTTCTTGCTCTGTTGGTGAGAACTTCCAAAGAGGCCTTTCAGCTGATTTATACACAGGTAAGTATAAAAGTCACGATTCATCCTTGACTGCTGGAAGGGCCAGGATGCACATGAAGACAAGCAGCCTGATTAAAAAACAGTTTACTGAGACTTCCACAAAACTAATTAAACCAAGCTTGAACACAGTATCTAATGCTTGATGCATGGACACTTGAACACTGCTTGAACACTGTGTCTAATACATGCACACCTTGGATGGGACTGCAAATTGTGTCTCTGCAGAACAGCCCGGACAGTGAAACGCTTGGGGAGCTGTGGTTAGCAGAAGCAGGACTGTCTGCAGATAGGGCATCAGGGCAGTTCCCCAGGATCAGCAGTAGTAAGAAATGAAAGCTAGGAAATGGTTTTGCCTCCTGATTTTGCCTGCTCAGTCTCTGCGTCTCTAAGCCTATGGCAGAGGAAGCTGAAGCAATTTTCTCTAGGGCTTAAAGTAACTTTTGTCTTTGTTCTCCAACCCTCATCATGATGGATATTCAGAACAATGCTGGTAGTTGAACATCTTGTCTCTTTAGGTTGGCTTCTGAAAGGGTCTATGCATGTAAGATGTATGCAATTTTTTGTTATAATGTACAATACAACTATGTGGTGCTTTGCATTAAATTCATGGGAATGACTACCAAATTCTGGACCCACCCATATACTTGGCATAATATTCAGAATACTGAGAGTCAGCAAAATGAAAAAAAGAAAAAAAAATCTGCTAACATTTTCTATATTGTATGTATTTTTGGCCTTACTAGAGTGAGAATATTTTTCACAGTAACTAAATGTAACTTTTAGAGGGCTACCTCTCTGTATATCAAGTATATATCTGTCTTTCAAAGCATAAAATTAGACTTGGGAAAAAAATCCCAAATTGTTTTGTTTCAAAACTTCAATAATTACATTTGTTTGTAGAGACGTTTGACTAGCTATGCAACTGTTAAAAACATTTAAAAATATATCAACAGAATTATCCATGATGAGTATATCCCTTTGCCATATAGAATTTTCAGTAAAAACTTATGTCAAAGCCATCTTTATCTGAACATATGTAGGAGCATGTAATCAGTAGGAAAGAACCATAGTGCATGAACTGGAGCGTTTTCCTGGGACAGCTGTTGGCACAACATACAGTACCGACGGACACCGCTCTTTGGGGGCTTGCAGCAATATTGCTATTGAGGAAAAGAACATTTTGGAGATCTTTGCAAGTGTATTTATTTGTCAGTCTAAAGCTTCTTAGCCAGTACATGGAGAGCGAGAAAGTGATTTAAGATGTTGGCCAACCTTGTTTATATTAAAAAGCACATGTCATTTCCCCACTAATACAAACCAAACCCAACATTTATGAAGCAAGGCTATGGCAGGGACTGAACATTGCTTTGCCCATGAGTTGCTATCATCCTTGGGTAAGTGCCAAAATAAGCATGACTGGAGCAAAGGACAGTGACAGTTTTAATGTTGTGCCTCTCAGAAACTATTGTAGCTGGAAAGAATGGAGGAATCCCAATAGCAGATGACCTTCCTATTTTTTTAGATTATGGCACTTCATGCTCCGTGAGTAAGACATTGTATAATTTCAGTTTTAATCACCTGTATTGCTGACAGTTGACTCAACTGTTTTTCAAGATCCAGTTTGTTGCTATTCATTCTTTTTTACCCACTGGTTTCTTATTTGTAAGAGGGAACTGGCTTTCTGCTAGCAAATCTTCCCCATCCTTTTCCTGTTTCAGAGTCTTCTAAATGATAACATGTTTTTACAGAGGAATGACTTATGCTGAAAGGCTCAGTTCCCTCCAAAGTCTTTCCTTCTTTTCACGTCTCTGTAGGGTTTCATCCTTGCCAACTCTTTTCTCAAGTTCCATGCTGCTTACGTATGTAACTTTTGAAGATGGTTTTCTTGTCAGTGTTTCTGTGGCAGAGGATTTTATGGCAGTAATTATCTCAGAATGAATACTTTGTTGGGATTAAAGGTTTCAATTAAAGTCCTTTTGTTTTTGTGTTTTTTGAAAATATTCTATGTACAAATTATGGGCTGCTGTTTGATTTTGTCTTCCAAACTTCTAATTATTTAAAATTTTGCTCTGTTTTCTTTGACTAACAGTGTTACAGGTTCTCTGTGGGAGTCCAGTTCAGGAGTCAGTAATAAAACTGAATGAAGAGTTAATTGCTTGGGCTCAATCCCACACTATTGTCTGTCCTCTGAGTCAATAGCTAAAATCCTTAAAATGAGATAGCTGATGGGAACAGTTGCATTCACATGAGGTGAATAATCTCCAAGAGAGCTTTTCAAATTCACTGTGATACATCTTCAGGATGTAACTGAGCATAGCTTTTCTGAAGCCAGTTGTATACCAGCTAAGGATCTGCCCAAAGATTTCTTATGTACCACTAAATTCATTCATGCTAAGTTATTCAAAGAGAATCAAATGACAAAAAAAAAAAAAAAAAAAAAAAAGACCAGCAAAGCAAATTCATATTTGCTTTGAAACTTTGTAGAAAAGGGTTGGATTCTTTTCTGCAACTTTGGCAGGTTCTGATTCAGCTATGGCATTAATTATTCAGAGCAAAGATGGATTCTGTAAGAGAGAGAGAGAGAGAAAATACACATAATTCCCAGGGAGTCTTGACAGTCTATGCAATTAAACTGATTTCTGACATCTCTGGACAGTGGGAAAGGATAAAAATGAAGTTCATATTTGATATACATGTATTCTTAAGGTAGAAAAGCCAGCTTGTCTTCCAAGATGCCACGTGATTCTGCATCTGCCCCACGGTTGCTGGTTAGGCAGGAGGTCATCTCTTAGATGCCCTCTCCAGATTTAGAGTCTCATTTAAAATTACAGCTTCTGCTAAAAAACCGTGTGCTGTATTTCCAGATTGAATTAGTCTAGCTTCAGCTTCTAGCCATTCATCATGAAGTCAAGCTGAGGGCGTTTCTGTATGTCAAAGCTGGAGAGCTGCTGGATGCCAGCCAGGTCCGACCCCCTTAGCAAGGCTGATTGCTTCAGACGTAGTGTTGCACTAGCAGGGTCACCCAGCTCCCGACTCAGAGCGGACTTGCCTTCTGCCGGCATATCGTGTGGGCACAGCGGGATGTATACATGCCCCAAGGTTTTCACTGCTATCTCCCCCTGGTTACACAGTTTAATCATTGTCCACTACAGCTCTTTTCAAAGTACAAAGGGCTGTTTTCTAAGACAATACATGCAGTGAAACTCAGCTTTTCTGGTGCCTTTGTGTAACAGAGTTATTCCATTTCTTTTGAAGACCCCTGCTGAAACACTGCATGTGAGTTTTGGCAAATGGCTTGCTGGTCTCCTTCCCACTTAGAAGCGCTTTCATGAAGGCATCATTTTACCGCTGTCTGTCTGAGAGCTGAACGCAGATTTTATTGCGATCAAATTTCAGTTTCTGAAAATCATTTCTGAACTTCCCAGTGGCAGTGATTCCTTCAGTAAAGACTTTTCATCAAACAGTCTTTTGTAATATCAGGCAAGTTACCTACCCAAAGCAGAATAATCCAGACATGGATACACTAAAAATATTTCCCATGCTGCTAACTGATAGAAAGTGATCGCTCTAATGTGTCCTTAGTCGCACATTCTGGTGACATTTCTAGACATAAATAATAGCTTGATCTGTTATGTTTTTAATGGGTATCAGTGGTTATAAAGAAAGCTAAATTCATATCTACAATGTTGCTCTCCATTTCTGCGTGGTCTCCTAGCATGATGTTCAGAAGCAGGCAACCTTCACTGCTCCCTTCTATGAGGCAGCAAATTACTTGCATGTTCAACACTGCTGGTCACAGAACAAAACAAACTTTCCAGTGGCAGTTGTGACTGATACCCATAAGGAATATGGTTCACTTTAAATATTGTTTACAGACTGCTTAATGGAGAGTCTAAAGCACATTTGGCATGATGCTGCAAGGACTCACTTTGTCCCATGCTATTAAGTGAAATCCAGAGCATGAATTCAAATTAAGTGGAAACATTGTAGAATCATTAGTGTTTGTTGATGGATTTGTTTGGTTGGTTGGTTTGCTTTTTTTAAAGCAGAAGCTGTCATCTTTCTTGCTGGTAAATCAGCATCTTTTAGTAGCTATCATATTTTCACATTTTGTACCCAGCAGAATTTTCAAAATTGAACTTTAAGATTCCAGGAAAATTGTGACAAATGTTTTAAGTCAGTCAGATGTGAAGATAACGAAAGAGGCTGGAGGAGTGCTCCTGGTGCCGTGCTTAGTTTCTGCCTAAAGCACAGCACAACTTCATCTGAAAGGCTGGACTAACTTATCTAGGTTACATATAACAGGATAGGAGTCTAAGTAAGGTAAAGTTGAGCAATTATCAATAAACTGTTTACCATAGGAAGGTTACTCCTTAGGACTGTTGACTGCATAATCTCAAAAGCAATGCCCCAGCCTTTCCTGGTAGGAGCAGGTGGAGGCTGGAGGTTTGGATTCTATACCTTGCTCGGCCCCTGAGCTGCTGTGTGGGCAAGTCACTTGCTTTTTTCTCCTGTGCTTACCTGTCTGCAAAGTGAGGGTGATTTCTCTCTTCCTATAGCAAATTCTCTGAAATCTGTAGGTTAAAAAATGCTACATAACAGACTAGGAATTTACAGGATCCTAGTGGCAGATTCAGCACTGAAAAGACAAAGTAGATGGAAAACCATATAATGTACTTTATTGTATAATCGGTTGTTACTATTGCAAAATCGTGGGATGAGAAAATACTGCAGTGGTTATATTTACTGAACCTTTACCATATCCTGCAATGGGCATCTCTTGTGAACATGACGTGTTTGCCACCATTGATTCACACACAGGTTGCAATGCAGAAACCTAAATGTTACCTAAAACATCCCGAGGTGAAGAAAATAAGGTTTCATAACAAACTAGTAACATAAGAAAACAATGTCAACAGCCTCCGAATATACGAGCTGTTTCTGATCTGTTAGTGGCAGAGAAATGTTCTCGTGACTGAAACGCCCAAAGCTGCTCGGATGAGCTTTCCAAAGCAGGGCAGATCTTCCAAGAAGACTGGTCAGGCTCTTCCAAACAGACATAAAGTAGGTTGGCTTCCTGAAAAACAGGACAATTCCACTAAAAATAAGCAACAGGGATCATCTTAGGGCAAGGCAAATTAAGTAGTTGGAAGAACTTGTACCCATAAAACTGTCCTTGTCCTGACTCTTTCAGTGTCGCTGGCTCAACTTTAATGAAAAAATACACAAAATTCACCAAAATTGACTGTGCAGTAAAAGCAGCAAGACAATTTTCCAGTAAAAACTTTCAGGTAGATGGATCAGTGGGACCTGGTGAGTTTTTTGGTGCATATGATTTTGAATCATGGTGAATACTGTCAGAATTTGCTGTTCAGAGATTAAATACCCCTCTCAAGCCTTTGAAGCTTTTGTTTAAATGCAGGCAGGTAAACTGTGTCCATCATCACTAATTCAGCTGTACACAAATGCACAACAGGTTAGTGATACTTATTTTAATATTGATGACATGCAAAGATTGTGTTTAGTAAAACACCTTATCCAGTAAAAAACCTTATCCTAAACCAGGTCTGGTTTCCTCTGTTAACTTCAATTTTTTTTTGCTGTATGTGAAATTGTATTCATACAAAAACATTTTGAGTAGAATATATTACAATTGTCATGGATGATCTTTATAGATTTGAGTTTATTGGGGGTTGCTGCTTATACTTTTTCTCTGGTAGCATTTTGAGCCCAAATTTAAAATCCTCTAAACAAAACCAAACCATGAACTACTTAAGGTGATGACTGCTTTAGGTTCCCTTTGATCCCTCTGCAGACCCAGGACTAATTTGTTCATACATTTTGATTTTTTTTCTAAAAAGGTAACAAATCAGAATCCCAATTAAAAAAAAAGGAAAAAAAAGGAAAAAAAAAGAAGCCATGCTGCTATTTTTTCCTTTATAAATCCATTCAGATATACAGCAGTATCACAAAATTAACATGCACAAAAAGATTAATTAGTCCTTATTGAGGTATTTGGTAATCTCATTTCTGGTCATCTGAAGTCAATGAAACTTTGTTGTATGCCAGCAGAGAAAGATATCGTGAGAACTGCTCTTTATTAAGCTTTCACTCCAGAATTTTACGCTGTCACATGCGGAAACAGAGATAATCTCTCCTGTCAGGGATGTCCATAATGTACTGTGAGGTTTCCCATTTATTATGATAGCTGCAATATTGAGGAACGATGTTTGCCATCCACAGGTGTTCAATTTACAGTGTTGTTTTATACTTCATCTTCTAAGTTTAGGTAGGACAGAAGTTGCATGACCTTCAGACAGCTTCTGGCCCACAGCACACTAAGAGTTTTGTAGAGGTCTATTTGATCAAAAAGTGACTCTTCAATTTCAGTTTGCTGAAGTCCCACATAGTTCTTTACCATCTGCTAAAACCAAGTTATTACCTCTTACATTATGCCCTGGAAAGTAGTCATAACTTCTGATCAGTCCATGAGCCTGCATTTCTGTTGACAGATGTTTGTTTGATCCTGAGGCCCAGATAAAGAAGTCATCTTTCCTGTAACCAAACTTCACCTGGAACTGGTCAGAAGGTGAAAGGTGAATAAAAGGTTTCATTTTCACTAGAAAATGAAATTTGTTTGGACTGAAATTTTCATGGCAATGCATCTGATTCCAAAAACAGATTTTATGGCTAAGATTGTCATGGCTAGGATGGAACTTGGTCAAATGAGGACATCAGAGTCAAGTCAGCAGCCCGGGGGTCACACGTACCTGTGAGCACGTGACCACCACGTGAGTAGCTGGCCACAAAGCTATTAAATCTCCAGAAGTATTTGCTTTCCCATTGCATTTTTGGGGGGCAAAAATCCACAGATAACCTTTGTTTTTCCAAACTATTGCAGAATTAATTCCTGTTGTCTTGTCACTCCTAATTCAAAATCCCCTCCCTGACTTCTCTCTCCCTCCTCCCATTTCCTCCAACAGCCTCTCTGTAGCTGGGATGGAGACTCAGGCTTAAACCCTGTTACATCTTTGCTGACTCAGTATCTCACAGAAGACCTTTGCAATGTCTGCTTATGATCATCAATAAGGTAACCAGATCAACAGACTTTGAGCCAGCACTGGGACATGAAGTTAAGGTAGGGAGTAGAAGGCATTAGCCAATACTATTCTCATCATCTCCAGAAAAGTTTTCTCTGAAGTGGTTTATCCATACTCCAAACTGGATGAAGCCAAAAAGCAAGCGCTAGCTTTAAGGCATACACAGTGTATACTTAATAAAAGGAAGCTTTCAAGAGGGAAATGTATGAGCTAATGCAATCCTAGAGCAAGAGTAACTCATGCTTCAACAAGTTACATGCATTTTTGTGTCTGTGGCTGATAACTTGCCCCTACTTGCCAATGTTAATTATCTTCCGTTAAATGAATGTTCAGTTCTTAGTGGTCAAGAGATTCAATGGTTAAATGAACAACTCTTAAGTTGTCAGAGAATAGGTTTCCTCACATGTGTGGGTTAGTGAGGTAGCATGTAAACATGTCTATTCAGCACAAGGTCAGTTGGTGTACAAGCTCCAGTTGGATGGTATATGCATGACAAAGAAAAAAAAATAAGACTGAAAACAAGACACATTTCAAATAACAATGAGAGCCAAAAACATTAGAACATGTGATAATATCCTTGTCATTTAGCATCTTGAAGTAAAAATTGCTAGGGGAAATTTTGGAATCTATACCAGAGAAGGTTTGTTTTTAAGGAAATCAAGGTACACATATGCTAGGAACAGCACAGGTTGATTGTCCAGGGGCAGAAGATTAAGTGACTGGCTTCTCACGGTCTCTTACACTCTAGTTTTCTGTTTGCATAAAATATTTCCGCTGTCTGTATAAAATACATTCTCTAGTTTAGCTTAAAAGACATTGCCTTTTGAGTTTCAGTTGGCATCCAGGTATTCCACTGTGTTCAGCCATAAACTCCTTCACACAGATTACACATCTGAACTATTAAAAGCTTTTGTTAAGAGGGAAAAAGTATGTTTGTGAGCTATTGGAAAGTTCAGGAGGTGAAAAACATTTCCTGCTTCTATAAATGACACGTTTGAAAAGAAAGCATTTCATTACAATGGTCATTTGGAAGCTGCAGCTGGCAGTCACCACTTTGGGGGGAAAAATGGTTGTGGCTCTGACAGTAGCAAAATTACAGTGTACATATGAGATAGCTAACAGTATTCATAAAGGTGTAATTCTGTCTTAAATTGAGCTTTCCTTTGGTGTCAGCAGGCTTTCTGAAGAAAATACTAAGGCACAAGTGTAAATATTCCTAGAGAAAGCTTAATTTTGGGGGCCCAGGGAGGACAAGGGAAAGAAGAGGGAGAATGAATTCTTAGCGCTCCAGGGTAATTCAAGCTGGAAGGGACCTTGGGAGAGCTCTAGTCCAACCTCCTACTCTGAGAAGGGGAAGTCAGCTCTGGGATCACACCAGGTTGTGCAGGGCATCCTGCAGTCTGGTCTTGGAAACCTGCTCCACCGGCCTCATGAGGGAAAGCTTTTCTATCAGTACATGAAGCTGCTTGACTCTAGATATTTGAAATCATGAGACAAATGTGACCACTAGTGGCCTTTGAGCCACTTCTCTTTCTGTGAGAAGACAGGAATGTACACCATTGGTCTTTGGAGGCAGAGCTTTGTCACTAGATTGCTCTGTTTGGGAGAGTATTTGTCCAATCTGTCCTGATGGAGCTATTCCAACTAATATATTTCTGGGAGGTAAAGCGAGTAGGACTCTGTTGGTTGGACCCTTGTTGAAGAGAGCAGACAGCAATTCTTGTTGGTGTTTTGCTTTGCAATATTTCACGCGCAGTCTTACCTGGTAGGGGTGCTCTGCTACTGCCTGTTAGATGGAGTCCATCAGGTCGGGTAGGAAAAAAAGAGTAGCTGATTCACAGTGCCAGATGGAGCTTTTGCAGTCTAGTCCCTGTCTAGACTCAAGGAGCTTTCCTAGGGGCTTCAGGTGCCTTCACAATCGCAGAACAGCTGATCAGGCTTTCAGAGGCTTTAAGCCTGTGCTTTCCATGAGCTACCAGCTGTGGGTTTTCAGGCTAGGTCATGGACCTCACTGTCTGGTCTGCACGGGGCACAGCAGAGGAGAGTTTTGCTATTTGTTTCACCTCCCATGCTGCAAAGATGCAGCAGTGGACAGAAACTGCACTCAAGTTTCAACTTTAAACGCTGAAAATAGCTGAAGAGCAGCAAAAGCATGCTCCGGAGCAGCAGTCCATAGAGCTTAAGTGTTTGGCATGCAGTTACGTGATGTTTCAGTACAACTCCTCACACACTCCAGTTTAAGCGTCTGTTTAACTATTTGGCTGACTAAAGCCAAGAACTCTGAATATTGTATAATCACATTTCATGTTGATACCTGTTAAAGTATGTATATATCATCGATACTGGATGTCTGGAAGTAATTTGAGCTCTGTTGATAAGTCCCCAGGGTTTTTTTTCTTTCTTTCTTTCTTTCTTTCTTTCTTTCTTTCTTTCTTTCTTTCTTTCTTTCTTTCTTTCTTTCTTTCTTTCTTTCTTTCTTTCTTTCTTTCTTTCTTTCTTTCTTTCTTTCTTTCTTTCTTTCTTTCTTTCTTTCTTTCTTTCTTTCTTTCTTTCTTTCTTTCTTTCTTTCTTTCTTTCTTTCTTTCTTTCTTTCTTTCTTTCTTTCTTTCTTTCTTTCTTTCTTTCTCTCTCTCTCTCTCTCTCTTTCTTTCTTTCTTTCTTTCTTTCTTTCTTTCTTTCTTTCTTTCTTTCTTTCTTTCTTTCTTTCTTTCTTTCTTTCTTTCTTTCTCTTTCTTTCTCTTTCTCTCTTTCTTTCTTTCTTTCTTTCTTTCTTTCTTTCTTCTTTTAGCTTAATAGATTGTGTACAAATATCAGTGTCTATTTGTCGGTGGAAATGTAGGAGATGATAGGAATTTTGAGTTTATTTGCTTGTTGATACTGACCTATTTTGTGGCTTTAGAAATGGCATGTATGTATCCAAAATATGATTTCTTTTTTAACACCTACCAGTCATTAGGCTTTATGGCTATTGATTATGAAATTCTTTGAGAAGGAGGTATTTTTAATATAAAGTGTCACAATGTGATGATATATGTTTATGCTCTTTTCTGTGCATAGTAGGTACACATTTTTATTATTGTTTACATGTAAAAATTAAATTAATTGCTTTGTTTTCTGACACTTGAAGAAAGACATTGAAAAATCTAAATGTTTACCAAGGTTAATAACTATGTTTATGACTGATTTTAGCTGTAAAGTTTGATCATCTTGGAATGGAGACTGATGTTTTAAAAAACATGTCAAATATCAACATATCAAATGCTATTGTAAATGGAAAATTTTAATTTTAAAGTATTTAAGGGAATATCAGCAGGCTTTAAAAATGTGTACCCAAATGAGTGGTCTTCACCTTTGCAATCCTGTTACTATGGATGAGACTACTCACATGACTGAAGCTTGCAAGACTGGATCCAGAGTAAATACCTGATTTAGTGGGTTAATATTCTAAGTACTTTGAAATGTTATTCAGGATACTCTAAAGCATATTTATAATTTACTGGAAATGTTTACTGTTCCCAACTTATTATTCTTTCTCTATTGGTAGTATCTGATGTATACTTACTCTAGCTTGTAAGAGCCCAGTGTATAATAGATATTTTCCATTTGTTTTGAACACTTTCAGGTTAAGTAACCATAGGTTAAAACATACAATTTTTAAAAAAAAAAATCAAACCAAACCCAAACCTTTTCAATTTCTTTCTTCATAAAGAAAGGGCTAAGATCTCAAGATAAAAAGTAAAATAAATATACTGTAGTTTAGTCTGAGCCATGAAATGTTTACATCTGTGTTTCCAGAAAGTCATTTTAAAGACCCTCATGGCAAAATCTAGGGGAAAATTTACATACTTAAAATAGCATTTTGCTGGAATTTAAACACCTATACCAAGAAAGTGATCTGGATGGTTTGTTTTTGTATCTGGTGTCTTGCCCAGGTTTTGAAACTTAAGTGCCCAGCACCTGGCTGGACTGCCTCCATGGAGCTCTTGCCTCCTCCCAGAATGGCACCGTGTCTGCTACAGCTGTGGACTGTGTCACTAATGTTTACCCTTTCCATGGCTGACTGATGACTACTGAATCAGCCGAGAGGTAGGTGAACTGGTCTTTCTCGCCTCCATAGCTCCTAGTTCTCCCAAAATTGTGCAGATCACTCCAGGCTCTTGACTATTCTGTACTGAGGTATCATCCATGTCTCTTGTTGAAGCTCAGTTATTGTGCAGCCAGGAACACGAGCCTCATAGAGCTAAAAGGAAAGGGGGAGGCAGTTAGGCTTGTGCCAAGGAGACTTTGGGGATATTTGTTTGGTCCCCGTCACTGTTGTTTATGTCAGGTGGAGTCAACACTCTTAGGACTCTTCCAAAAGATGCAACCATTGTGAGTTAGGTGATTTTGGCAACAACAGTTTATATATGATATGGAGATCTCTGTGCTATGCAATCCATCATTAACTAAGGACCCAATTTCTGCAAATATATCTCCTAAATGTTGTGCTTGCTGTCAGGAGTAGTCCCACTGAAAAATCTTACTAGTGAGTATAGCATATAAATTTGTATTTTCTAATAGCGTATTAGCACAACCTACTTGCTTCTTGGTTTCCTAAAAAAATGTTTAAGAAACTCATTCTCTACAAATCCATTTTGGTACACTTCACTTAACTATTTACTTCTTCAATAATGTTTAAATTTCTATCAAAGGACATCAGTTCTTGAGAGAGCTGCTTAACAGCTGGCACTGCATTGCTGTGTCTATGCATGGATGCAAACACATGTGCTCAGCCAGCATTTTTGCATGTATGCATGTGATTAATATACATGGCATATTTCTGCTATTAACTGGACTGATCCTGAGCTGACATATATTTCAAGCATACTTCTCAAAGAAAAGAGGAGCCTGTGTGGGGGAGAAAGCACAGAATCGGGCCCTTTACCTGCCTTCATCTAACTTACAGAAGCCTCCAGAGATTTATTTTATTTTGACTATGACGGTGAAAACAAATTCACTGCTCATGCAGGTTGAGATCTTATCAGACAAACTTCAGTACAAAGCACATTTTACATTCAAGCTACGAACCCTTGAAAACAGAGGCTTATAAGGACATTACTGGCAATGTTTAGCATTGCAGCAGAGTTGATGCCAGCATGGTTGGTTAAAATGATCTTATTTTTAAGGTAAAGAGTTGGATCTGTTTTTACACAGTAATGTCTTCAAAAAAGAGGGAAAACATTATTTAGGATGACTCATAAAAGCGCTTTAAAAATGCTATTAAGATTTAAGGCATAATGTAGATCCTATAAATCTACTCTGCATTCTTTCACTGGGAATGACTGACTTTTATGAAAACTAGGGATTGTAAATCAAGAACATAAATAAGGGGTTTTTTTGACATGTAAATATAGATTATACATTAGCTGAGCCCTGACTTGACTGCCTCCTGGTTCCACGGGGGGCACATAAAGTAGGCATTTATTCTCTTGAGCAACAGTTTTGCCTTTTAAAAGCTGGTAAGCAAAAATATAGTTTATCATTCCTCTAGGGAGAAACTTTTTTTCCTAGTGATTTAGGAAGGGGATTTGCTTGCTCTCTCGCTCAGTTCTGGTTTTTTGCCTCTCTGTTCATTCACCTCTTGTTTAGGATTGTGCGTGTGTGTGTGTTTTTGAGGAGGTGGCATTACTTCTGAAAGCACTCCTGAAGCTCTCTAAACGCAAATGCTAACTTGAAGGATAAACCCTCCCAGACATGTAAACAAGCACACTCAGGCACACACATAGACACACGCACACACCCTTTTCAGTGCTCATGGGGAGAGTTTGCTCTGTTTCTGAAGTTGTTTTAAGAAGCAGCTTCCATGACGAACTATCTTTCAAAATCCATTAAATGTCCTTAGGAAATGCCAACAGCCTTCCAACGTGTTATCACAAATATATTTGACCATTTGCATCTTTGGCCTCAGCTTAATTTGTTTTCGCCTCGTACCCTTGTCTCCACGCTGTAACTCATACGGTGCAATCTTGCACAGCGAATACTCCTCTGCCCCTCCAGCTGCTTATCTGAACAGAGAGCAGACCTGGCGCTCCCACAGCAGCCAGCTTACTTAACCTTATCTGCTTTACGCTTCTATATTTAAACAAGGAGGGCTCTTTGTCGCTGAACTAATATAAAACATAACTTGACTAGATGCCTGACTTTTAAAGAAAGGGCATCTATCACTTTTATGTGGCATTTCAAAGAAGGCATTTAATAACGCTGAAAGACAAAGAAGGGAGTCTGTCTTAATGTACAACTAGCTGTCTAATGATTAACTTCTCTTAATACTTAATCGGTTTATGGTAGAAAAAAACCCAGTGCCATGGCATGGTTCAGCGTTGTGTTAAGGAGTTTGCTGCACTGTCTAAAGTGATACAAAAACTGTATACAGCTGGTGTACAAGAGTATATGATACACTTCAAAAAAATACATGCAAGCAATACCCAAAAGCATTTAAAACAGGAGGATGAGGAGGGCAGCAGCGAGCCTCCACCCTGCAGGAGAGAGCAGTGGATGCAGACCATGACGCCCTTGTGCACCTGAGATGTTTGCATCAGGCTGTGCCACCTCCCCGGCCCCCAGTCCCTCTGCCTCAAGGCCAGTGTCCCGCTTGTCTCAGCCCTGCTGCAGACCTGCAGGAGAGCTCCTGCTCGGCAGAATAGGGACAGTCAGGCAGCTGCCAGAAGCTTGTGAAAGGAAAAGGACTGCTTTTACCCCCACCCCGGTGGCATGAGGCACTACTTGTGTCGGGAACTTCTAATTTGAGAATACAATGGGAATTTCATATTTTTTCAACTTGACTCTCTAAGCCAGCCTTATTGCAGATGCTTCCTTGCATATATGTTGATTTGTATAGGGTAATAGTCTCTTTCCTTTCCATGCCTACTTCCTGGAGAACCAAGAAGTTTATCTTCTCTCTAACTGCTGCCGCAGTTGCAGATAAACTCACCTTTGGCCATCTAACGTTGGTTTGGGTAATTCCTATCTCATAAGAGGAAAAAAATCCTGTCCAAGGTTTTTACATGATAAAAAACATTTTGCAATTGTAGTCTTAAAGACTACATCAGACAAAACTAGGGAAAAAACCTAGGAAATTGTTACAGTGGGTGTGACTTTTTCATTTATGGTGATTTTTATCCTTTTCTTCTCCTAAGAGTAAAAGTTTACACAAGGTGGCTCTCCCATTGCCTCTATTTACATAAAATAGAAATAGAAATCACCTTTTCCTTTCTTTTGGCAAAAATTCTTTCTTTCTTTTTTTTTTTTTTTTGTGAATTTCACATCTTGATTGCTATGCCATAACAGTCCGTACAGTGTAATAGCATGGAATACAGTGTCCATTTCATTACTATCCCACTGGACTAGATTACTACATTTTTCTGTATTTGTGAGAAGAACCTGCTGAATCTGTTCCACCCCCAGCTTAAAAGAGAGCAAGAGAGGCAAAGTCTTCATCCTCACTCCTCCTCCAGAGGAAAAATGCCTTCATATGTCCAGTTTCTTTTTATGAGAGCATACTTCAAATGAGGAAGAACAGGGTGTTTTGACTTGCCAGTGCATTTCCAGTTAGGTGAAAGACCCGATGCTGATTTCTCATGAGGATGGTCATTATATGTATTTTCAACTGAAATTATTTAAAAGTGAGGTAGTTGTGACAAAAAGTATTTTTTGTCAACTGTAAGCAACTGCACACAGTAACTTTGTGCCTGCAGTTTATAATAGCAGCAATACTCAGTATACACCTTATATACATGATCCTGGAAATTCAGCATGCACTCTCCTTTCAAAAAAAATGAAAACCTCGAGCTGAGTGCCCCTGGACAGAGATAACTTAGTGGTGATTTGAATGGGTGTTTCTTTAGGTAGAGGGTGTTGTGTGCCTTCTGAGATCTGTTCACATCTCAAATGCATTGCATGGATTACCCCAAAGGGTAGTTTGGACACATTTGCCATGATTTTCCTGGGATTTTCCCAGCAATGTGCAGTCCCTGCTGCCATCTGAAATTGCAGCTTGACTCTGGCCCGCTTACATTTTGGCCTAAACCTCTTAAGAGGTGTGTGAACTTTCGTGAACCCAGCCTGTGCTCAGGACATGGGGCTCTGATTATTAAACACTTTTTCAATGTCTGTAACAGCTTTCACCCAAAGACCTTAGGACACTTGAATGCACTCATGATTAACTGCACACTCTGCACTCTGTCCCAGTAGAAAACACCTGGGAAAGCCATGTCAACCCTGAATATACTTTCCCAACATGAGGACATGGTGGAGAGGGACCTGGACCAAAATCTCATTTAAAATACCTCAGATGGCTCAGCAGTTCTGCTTTCCAGCTCTATGTTTTGAGTGGCCCTTTTCTATAGCATGATTTAAACCATGCTATAGAACAATCACTTCCATATTTCGGAAAAATACAGATGCCATATACAAATATACAATATACAACCAAATCTGTCTGACGATTATACAGTGAGATGAAGGACATCCCAGGTTTAGAGTACTGGTGTATGATCTGAAGACCTGGTTTCCAGCATTTTCTTTTCCCATTACAGGATTTTTGAGAAGGACAACAAAACAGTTCTGCCTCTCTGTTTCATACATATTTTTATTGGTTTATTAAACTGTTATTTGTGCATGAAATAAAGAAACTTTCCTACTGCAGCATATTGTGCAGAAAAATGCACTAAAGAGTGAGATCCGCCCCAGTGTTAGGGTAGCGGTGGCCAGGTAGGTGACATGGATAACCCCTGTTTAATCACTTCCATTGACTTGCGTGGCCATCTCTCAGCAGAGAGCCAGCAGTGGGTATTGTGTCTGCGTTAGCTCCCTTGCCTTGCTTTAGTGACTTCCTGCAGCACAGAGAAGTTCTTGCCAACCTTTTGAACACCAAAGCCATATCAGTCTCTCCTCCATACAGGTGGTGTTTAGAGGGAGTTTGCCTTATTTTTTTTTTCTTTTATTATTTTTTCAAAGTTGTGTCTGTCCTACGGCCCAAACTGCAGGTGAGTTTGCTGTCTATGTAACTGTGTGTCTTTGAATATATCTGAAGGCAACTGTCAACACTGATCCTTAGAAGCCTTCTACCTCCTTTTAGTCTTTCGGACACAGCTAAGCATAAAACCACAGAGTTGCACAGCCAAAGACTTCTGCCAGCTTTCTTACATGGCTGGGATTTTATAGTGATATCACACTTAGGTGTGACTGACAATTCATAAAACCCCAGAAGTTAGAGGTGGAAAAGACTTAGGTCACCAGCTCCATTTCCCTGCCAGGGTGGGATATGCCACAGGTGTTTCTGCTCTAAGACTTACAGAAGTGCTGTGCCAGTGGTGGTTGTCATTAATTACTGTATTTGTGAGCCTAAGACTAAATCCTGGTGGTTCTGAGCACCACCTTCTTACAGCAGTGGGAGTCCCAATAGCTCAGTTCTTCCCAAACTTGGGACATCATGGTTTGAAACACGATCTCCTGTGATCTTTTGTCCAGAAGAGTAGAGGGCAATAAAGCACATGGATGATCTGCATTATTTACACAGGGCATAGTTTCTATAGCTGGTGTGATTTAGACAGCTAGCTGTACACACCCAGTATGATAACTTAGTCTGGCCTTGACTATTTTTAAGTCAGGGGGGAATTTCCTTTTGCTACAGGGTAGTTCATTCACAGTTAAGTGTGCTTTTTCCCTCCTTAATAGTTTAGTACCATGCAAATCGCTGGGGTCTTTTATTATGATATTTTCTGCAAAGGATGTTTCAAGCTATTCATTACTAGCTAGTTATTACAACATTTTGCTTGAACTTGTAGAAGTAGGTACTTTTTTTTTTATTTTTTCAAGTAAGAATGAAATTCTTTTACTATTTTACGAGACTCTTAACATATCTGACACAAAGAAAATAGAATTAAAGCAAATAGTAACTCAATTTTTACCACAATATGAAATCCTGTTTGCTCTCTGATTGCACATCAAATGTTGACGTTAACTAGCAGATATGCCACTTCCATGCCAGGGTTTCATTCTTGGAACATGAGATCAGGCTGATTCTGTGAAAATAAATACTAAAGTAAACATGCTCAGTAAAGTGCTCAGCTCATAAAGGCCCAGTGCTAAGAAATCTGGGCAGCCGCTGGCACCCCCACTGAGGCTTGCTCAGCTCGCAGCTCTCACTTTCTGAGATTTGCATTACAGTTGTATTCTTTGCAGGTAGCCAACATGATCGCGTTTCTATTTAGAGTTATATGACTTCAGTTTCCAGTTGTCCCCCCAACACTGTATTTTGAACGAGCTCTTTTCTCGATACTGCAAGTATCAGTTCTTTTACTATTTTTCAGCTGCTTCCATTTCACGATAACCTGGCACTTCCTCGGCTTGTTTTGTAGCAAGGCAAGAGACTTGTTTTTTTAGTGTTGCTTCCTTCTCTTTTTGAGCTTCCTCAGGTTCCAGAAATGACCCTACAATTACACGCAGCATGCTGCGTGCTTACTCTTCCTTCACAGCTGTACAGGAGTTAAACGTGGCACACACTCTCCTTGCCTGACCTTCATAAGATGTTAGGATCTAAGAAACTAATGTACTAATAGGACACTGTCAGTGTTTCCCCTGAGCTGACACTCTTGGCTGTAGAGCAAAGACTGGTTCTAGGTGAGGTAAGTAGTAACCAAATGCAGCTTTTGGCTCTAGGTGGGGACAGTAACAGTCAAGTTCATTCAGCCTTTGGTTATCACCTTTGAATACGTCTAGTCTGATGGAGTGGACCCACTTTCTATTGCCCCCTTCTCTTCTCTCCAACCCCTCCCCAAAGAGGCAGAAAAAGCCACAAAGTTATAGAGAACTGAGAAGGTTAGGGGAGCCTGAGCAGTTACTGAGGACTTCCGCCCCACAGCCATGTAGTAAACACATTATAACAAGTTTTAAATTTTATATTCCTATAGCAGCAGAGGCTCCATAATGCCAATGTGCTATATGTGTGTCTATCAACTCCATCCTTTCTTTGAAGATTTCCCGAATGTAGACCTACCCTTCAAGGAGCTTCCCCGCAGGTAGACCCTCCTTGCTTTCAGTGATGCTCCATGACTGTCCTGTGAACCAGGTCCTTTCAGGATCAGGGACTGAGGAAAGACTAGATGAAAACAGGTAAGTGAGTAAATATCTAATATGAAGAAAAAGGAGAGGGAAATCCTCTTCCCTAGGGTTACATTTAAAGCTGAACAGGGAGTTCTGGGTTGAAAGGTTAGGGAGAGAAATTATTTTTGTTTCAGGTGGAGCTCTTGTTGGAGGGAAGTGTTGAAATGAGAGAGCTTTGGGGTTAAGAAAGTTTCTATGCTCAAGTAAGTGGTAGCTGAGAATTTGCTTTAAATAATTTCAGTAAAACTAGTGAGCAGGGAAATTAATTTCCTTTCAAAATGATGTGGTGGAAAGGCAAAGCCTTGGGTTACAGCTCAGATAAAAGAAAAAGGTAAATGCTTTGCATTAAATTCCTTGTGCATTTCATACTTTTACAGACATCTTTGAAATTTATAGCGTAGATGCACTGGTTTGAAGTACAAGCTCACCTTGCCTGACCTCCCCCATAACACAGGCCTTTGAATCTGACCCTGTAATTTCTGCATCAGGCACCTCTCTCTCTGTTTGAGCTATAACATGTCTCTTAGATATCCATCTAGTCTTGACTGGAATACTGCAAATAAAGGAAATCCATCACATCCTTAGGTAGCTGTGTTTAAATCACTAAGATAAGCCTGTACATCTAAGGCTTTCTCTGAAGACAAGACAGCAACAAGAATTTGCTGAAGAGGCCAGCACTCGTGGGAGGGTAAGAGTCTGCAGATCCAGCCATTATTATCATAAAGCTCAGAAATGGGGAAAAAGCAAAGTGTTGCTCTAGTTCCAATACAACATAAGTGTCACGTCATTCTGCAGAGGACTTAATGTGAAATGTATTCTTCACACAGTTAAAGGGCTTTGAAAGACCAATGGACTTTGGTTTATTAATTATTTGGTTTTCAAGGCAATAATGCTATAGTGAGAACAAATTAAAAACTCTGCGAAAAGGGGGATGATGCTACCTGTGAAAACAATTCTATTTGTTTTTGTACTATCTGATTATAGATCATCTTCTTCTGTCCCAGCTGTTTCAAAAATTGTTTTGAAAACATTTGGCTTATGTTTTTGGCATTTGGGGAGCCAAATTTGGTGTCTATACCAAAGACTTAGGTGAAATTATAAATGAACTAAGTTGTCTGAGGTAACACTACATGGACTATTTTTCTTTTATGCTGATGACCTCCAAGTGATGTTACTCTCTAGTAATGATAAACATCAACCCAGATTTAAGGTTTTTTTTTTTTCTTTCTATGAGTATTTGCCAAAAACTATATTCACAGTTTCTTAACCCCGAGCATGAAGTTTCAGCTGGACTGATTTCAATAGCATTAGACAATATTCTTTCTATATTATTTAAGTGATATAGTTCTTACCAAAGTTTGAACAAAGGTGCTGACTTGAACCATCCAATGGCTCTATATCTTTTTTTATATAGATCTTTTGATACATTTTAACATATTGAGGAGTTTTCTTGTCTTTTTGTGGTTCCCTCATGTACTAAATCTTTACTGTAAGCCTCTAATGTTCATACATTTTTGCTTCATTCCTTTTCTGTCTCCCACTTTCCTTAATACAGACCTCCTGTTCCTAGCGCCCATCAATCAAAAATCCCAGACGAAAATAATCAGTGTGGGTGACTCCTGGGTGCAGGTGGAGCTGGGTGGCAGCAGCCTGGAGCTGAAGTTGCCTTGTGCGGGGTGGACTTTAGCTGGTGTCCATCAGCACTCCTTTGGTGGAGCATTTTGTTCTATTTTCATTGCATTTCACTGGGAAGGTTTTCTGTAAGGTATGTGCTCATCCTGTGAAACAAGTCCTGGGTGACTCACTCAGAAATAACAATAGGATGTCCTCTGAGGTGAAACGTGTGAAAATACCATTTTCAATGACACCACCGCCTTTGGACGCCTGATTTCACTTTGTATTCAAACAGCATTAACTCGTATATTTCCCATTCAATTTTTTCATGTCTTTTATTTGTTGTTCCACCAGTGAGATCTGTGGAGTTTAAAGCAGAAGACTTAAATCATCTGGCTTTACAGTGAAGTCAGTTCCATCTTCTCCTATTAGATTTGTTTTTACCTGGGTTAGCCTCCCCACTGATAGTTCTTTAGTTTCTTTGCCTTCTGTTCTTTTTCCAATTACAGACATCCAAAAGAGATTTTGCAGTATTTAAGACAGCTGATGTAACCCCTGGGTTATATTGTTCCACATGTTTCTCTGTTCATCTAGACCGCTTCAGCATTACATTTGCTTTCATACTATAGAAAGAGCCATTCCACATTTTTAGTACATCTTAGGACAGAACGACCAGTATTGTTCATAAATGACTCCACAGGCATCTGAAAGCTATTCTGGTTAATTTAACTAGAGCAGTATAATGATCTGAAAAATATGAAGGAGCATTTCTTAGATTCAGGAAAATCTCTTTCAAGGTTAATGAGATTCCCTTTGTCTCTCCTCAGAGAACTACCCAAACAAGCACTCTAGTGTTTTTTTTTTCCTCACAGAAGTCTCTTAAGAAAGGGAGCAAGTGGGTCATCATCAGGTCAAGAGCCTTTGGTTATGAACGCTACCTTTCATTTGCTTGAATAGGTAATCATATGGCCCTGCATAACGTTTGGTACAGCCTTGTGTCACTGGTTGTTAGAAATGAGGTAACATGTTTATGGATGGAGGTGTCAACTGTGTGGTTCTGTAGCTCAAAATTTTATGCAGAGCATTATTTTTCCCTGCCCAACCAAAATTTCATTAACAACGATACAGAACAACTTTGTTAAGCAAGTAGAACATGCTGGATTTGTTTAAGGGCAATTATTTCAAATGCAGTTGACCTGTACTTTGTGGGTAAAAGTATATTTAAATAAGCTTCTAAATAAGGGACTAGGATAGTGTATCATACAGTAAAAACACTTACTATGCCTGAGGTAAGAAAATAGAAGAAAGGTGAAAACTGTTTGGGTACCTGTGGCATGAAGACCAAGGTTTCTAGGGGGAAAAGATGAATAAGAGAGATTGGAAAGTAGAGTGACATTCATTAATCTATCACCATACATCAAGTGTTTTGAGCTTTCTTAAAAGAAATTATATAGGATGTTATGCGAGGATATAAAAATACTAAAATACATAAGAAATTTTACATTTCAGGCACATAATGTAATTAAGTAAATACATTTAATTAGTAGCCTAGTTTCGGGAATATGGACTAGACCCACTAGTCTGTGGTAGCTGCCTACACCAATTTAGCACAACTGGAAGAATTTTGTCTGTTTAGAATTGCTCATATGCAACTCTTCTGAAACTTCTATTATTACCACTATAATACTGGAAATCGTAAAAGACTTAGGGAATTTAGGGCTTCTATGCACACCATACCAGTACATTAAAAGTCATCATTCTTAGGTCTTACTGCTACTTAGAATTAACCAAACTGGGAACAAATGAAATATAATTTTTGCACAGAATAGCAGGAATGTGCTCTACAAATCATTTATCTACAAAGATGTACACTTCAAGGAATCTATTGTACCAAAAATATAAAGAGTTTCATTTTTTTAGCAGGCAACAAGGAAAAAAATTTGTAGATTACTGTGCTATGGAAACTTCAGAGAATTGCTCTTCAAGGTCAGGAGTGCGCTGGTAGACTTCTATGGTTACCAGTGCTGTTTTCTGTGCAAAACTTCTCTGTGAAAAACCTTTTTAAACTTCACAGTAGAAATGGGATTTATTGCACTAGCCATTAACTGTTTAAAAGTTAGGATCTGTCTAGTTTAGGCAAAGGAAAGAGGTAGACACCAGGTAACAACTCTTCCCACCTATTTGTAGATGGCTGTCTGATGAGGGGTGGGTACTAACGTCCTCACTAATCTCTCTTCATGCATGAGAAGCAGAGGACCTACCATGTTATTAGGCAGAGCACTGGAAATACAAGGTAAAATGTTTATTTTCCAAAAGTAATTAGGTGCTAGTGAGGTCTTGCCTGTTTTGGGCACTGCTTCTAAAGGAACTGGCTAGAATTTGGCAAGTGCTGGCCTATCCAGTGAATAACAATATTAAAAAATAAAAGCACTGAATTTGGAAGGCAGCATCCAAATAACTCCCAGTGGTTTCTAAACCGTATCTTGAAAAAAAACCCCTTATGCTGCTCCTATAATAAAATTAACAGAGCAAAGTAGATTAGTACTGTCCAATATAACCCTCTGACTTCCAGGTCCCTTCCAGACCACTTTACAAGTCCAACTTAGTTATTAGCTCATGTTAAGAATTCAGTAGCAAATTGTGTACAGCCTCCATCTACATTAGGCTAGATGTATTTTGGGTCTGTTTTCCTATGCCCTACTTTGATCGCTTGTTTTATGTTGATTGCTTCACAGGATACCAATAATTATTACGGAAGCAAAATGAAATTAAATTAAAGTTTTTCCAAAAGGTTATGGGAAGTATGGACTCATAGCCCAGGAAACCTTACCAGATTCAAGTTAATTATACAGTTTGTGACCACAGAAGTGTTTTAGGAAATTTTCTTTCATTTTGTCTTAATTTTATGTGTCATAAGGTGCTTAATAAGATGCCATGTGTAATGCTGAAGTGACCTGCTTCTACTTTACAAGTGCAATTACCTAAAGACAAGCTGGGTTTTGTGCAGTTTTCTGATGGGACGTTGAGGAGTCAGTAGGTGGTAAAGCAGTCAATGCCAGCTATTACAGCGCTGCCCTTCTGGAAAGTGAAGTCGAGGTGAAAAATGTTACCACATCTCTGGGTCACCTTTCCCCTCTGAGCCTCCCACTCTGGAGGGAAGCCTCGCTGTTCAAAGGCTCGTATTGTACCCGTGGCCTCTATAAATTACATAAAACGCACTCTGGTTCAGTGTGGGTGGGCAGTTAAAGCTAAGGTAAACAACCTGCATTGCCAAGCAATATTTTTTTAAGCAGTAGGCAAGATGCATTTCAACAGATGCGTTTCAAAAGGAATAAACACAAAGATATGGGAAACACCTGCAAGCCTTTGTTGTACGGGACTTTTTACAGCAGGACCCAGTAGGAGCACAAAGCCCACCTGTAACTTCTCTCCAAAGCTGTTGCAACAACATCTGCAAGGCAGGGAAAAAAATGCACCTATTGATTGAGCATGTTTTGTTCATGAAAATGAGCATGGGTGCATACAATAGTCACTGTAAATGTGAATGCAAATTGTCTCCCCGTTATTAGTGGGGGAGGGTGACGTAGAGAAAGGGCCAAACGGGGTGGTTGTCCCCTCCAGAACAGCCCAGGATAGCACACCTGCACCCAGTTGTGTGACACGGCTGTTTACCTAGTGTGTTTTAAGATCGCAGCCTCAAGATTTACTTACTAACATCCACACAGGTACAGCTGTGATTCACAGATGTCAAACTAACAGCACATTTTTGTCAAACACACCTTGTCTTGGCTAATTTCATTTGATGTCTTGAAAATATCATCACTTGAATAAGGAGGAGACAAGCATCTCTATAGGAACAAGTAACTTTATATAACAAGTTTATAATCATTCGTAGATTAAGGCCAGAAGGGAATATTTGATGTCCTACATAGTACAGGGCAGACTGCATTATTCCACAACAGGATATATCTTAGAAAGACATCCAGTTTTGTTTAAAAAATTTAAGTGATGGGGAAACTATGCGTGAGAAGTTCTTGCAGTGATTGACTGCTATCGAGTAAAAGTCGTCACCTTTTTCCCAGTTTGAATTTATGTAGCTTCAGCTTCCAGTCTCTCAAACTTAGTATGGCTTTGTCTGACATGTTTTAAAAAAACCCTCTAATATCAGATTTTTTTTTATTAATTTCACTGTAGATTGGGGTCTAGATAGTGGCAGGTCATCTTTGGAAGTTTAAATAGATCTAGCTTCTAAAATTATTCCCAGTTTTCCAGGGGTCGTATTATTCTTTCATCTGTCTTTTGGCCTGACTCCAGTGTTTCAATAACAGAAACAGTACATGCAATTCTTCCACATTAGGTCTTTAAATTTCTTATTCCCTCTACATTTCTTTATAAACTTGCCCCTTGGTTATAACACGGTTGACATCTTCCCAGCCGATGAGCTGCCATGAGGAGCAACACGCGTGGCGAGGCAGGGCAGCTTCTGCTGCAGCCCCAGGCTCAAGGAGAAAAAGGAGAACAGGGCATCCCCTTCTCCCTGGGCCCCCGGGTGTCCCGATCCTCATGAACACAGCCAAAAGTACAGTAAATTAGAATAAATGTGATCACACTGAAGGAGCCCTGAGCCCACAAAGTGGGCCCGGTGCTATGAGATGGTTTGACTTAACTTATCTACATCTGTGACAACTTAGGAAAATACCACAGTTACATACAATCCTAGTTAATGTCATTGCATCCCTATAAAACCTATCACAGCAGTGGTCTGAAGTCGTGGCAGTAATACAGCTTGGAACTGTAGAGGTCTTGGACCACAAAGTGTGTTTGTTTTGTCAAAAGCCTTTTCCTGGACTCTAGCTGCAGGCTGTAGCATGTATTTGCATCATATTTTACTAGCATACATGGCTTCTCTCTCCCCCTGATCCAAGCAAACTGGAGGTCATGTAGCCATGATTGGTATGGGAGTAATTCTAAGGGAAAAAACTGGCAGAGAGACTGGGATAGGGGTCGAACTGGGTTATATTTGCCTACAAAAACAGTACGTAGTCATGCCCCCCCAACAATAAAAGATTCTAGGATATACAAAAATACATCACTGCTTTGTGTTGTCTGAAGCTAATCTGTATCTTTATAGGCTTAAATGAACACTCGGTGGAAAGACTCTTGTTGGATGAGACCCAGCTTGGGCCTCTTGTCAAAAACTTACTGTACAGATTTCGCCATCATGAGACACTGATCTGTTTCCTGCATCTACTTAGACTCAGATCTATTTACTTTGGTCTTTAAATAACCTATTGCTACTCTTTGGGGGGTTTTCTCAGTCCTGTAGAAGTGGAAGGTAACTGGGGTTCTGGCTCACATTGAGTGAGATTTTTCAACATTCTCATTGTAAGATCTTTTCAGAGAGTATGACCCAGAAAATATCAGGCTTTACCTTTGTTGAGCTCTTGGTGACAGGCAGTAGCAAACCTGTCCTTTCAGTGCTAAACTGGATAGGTTTGAGAAATAATTGCAAGGTAATAAATAGAGAATCCCAAGATGCAATTTTTACAAGTTTGCTTTTCACAGAAGCATGCTGTAACACACATCATTGAGCTTCTACTGTTTTACATTTGTTTTCTCAGCAAAAGAAAGATCTCCTCCCTTTATTGGAGTAATATGAAAAATACAGAATTGAAAAGCCTGAAGAGACCATCTGAGGCTGAGGAGACACTTACAAACCCTGGGATTTTGATAGGTTTAAAAAAATGAAGATCAAAGGTCTAACCATTTGAAGTTTTCTTCCATGGGTTATTTTTGTAGTGAAAAGCCACATATGGTTCTACATTGATATTTCATTGTAAGAAAGAAGAGAGAAGACAGCGTATATGTCTGTCTCCCATTCTAGGACATGGGTCCAAGTCATATATTGTGATTTGTTCAAACATTTTCACTGTCCTACAGCAGCCAGAGAATTTTTCTTCTCAAAGTTTGCTCTCTCAGGTAACCTTCCCACTTCTGTTATATTGCAGAAAGAAAAGGTGTGTAGTGCTATGCAGCTGTGTCCCATAAAACACTACTGAATCTGCAGTCCAGAGACTAATCTCTCAGATGGCAGAGGTGAATTAAATGTCCCAGCAGTAATGGGACATTACTCTCTTCTTGCTCTCGCTCCTGGGATGATGTGACTATAGGCAATGTTACAGTTGGTGTTATATGCCACAACAAAGGCAAATCAGAAAAGAATAATAATTCTAAAAGCATGATGAAAAGGAAATAAGAGGATTAAACAATTTCTTTGTCTCCTTACATTCACCAGATTGTTCTCAAATTGTAGTCAGTGACATGATAAAGATCCACTCTGTCAGGGAGAAGAAAGAGTTACAGGGGACAGTGCTCTGGGGAAATGTTGCTTTGCTTAAGGAGCACTAGTGTTGTTTTAACACAATCCTGAAAGTTTAATGGCTGTTCTCCTGCTTTGAGTGCAGTGGACTTACTTTGGTTTAGAAGACTGCAGAAAATGTCAGATTTGTGCTCATTATGCTATTGATAAGCAAAGAAGCTACTTAAAATGTTTTCTAAATTCTTTCTGTCTGACAGGTAACTGATTACTCTTTTTGGATTAACGGATCATTAATACAGGCTGTCCCTGCAGGCTCAGGCTCTGTTCCTTTCCTACTGGCAAGTTATAGCATGATATAAGTATGCAAGTGCCAAAAGCGTCTTTTCCATCTTGCTTTGTGTCACACAGTAAAGTACTGGAATGCCAAACAAATAAAACACGTCCCGTTGCTGTCAAAAGCCTGTCATGCTGGTACTAAAAACTGGAACTATAAAAGGAAAGGTCATTTCTATCCCTTTGCACAGAAACTGATGTTTTTGTTATGTTTATCAAATACACAAAAGGATCCTGATCCGTAACTGGAGCTGACATACAAAAAAAAACCCTGAAGATGACAGTGGCGCCGATGTAAAATAGCCAACTAACTTTACACTGGATTTTGAATCCTGTTTGGTGGAGGTCTAGTTTTCTAATAACCTGCGTCTGGGTCTCATTGGAAGTCATGCATGGAGACCAGTTGCCTTTTTCCCTACCAGCAATACTTCTCTTCTTTCAAGGATGACAGGCCAATAGCATCCCAGAGCGTGCTGAGCTAATGCCAGCAGTATTTCTCCTCTGTGGATCAAATAGCAGGAATTGGAATGAACCTTCCTCAAATTCTCTTTCAGGATCTCCTCCAGGCAAAACTTTGAGGTTTGCATAACTCTGAAAAGTAATCTGACTTTACTTTGGCAACGAAAAAGAAGCCTCTTATTTGTGCCAAGCAAAAATGTATTTCTTTTTAGTAGCATTTTTCATCGCTAATATGTCATTTCTATCTTCCCTTTTTTTTTTTTTCCCCTCTTGCTGTGATTTTCCCCTCTTTTATGGACATTTTTACATATACTGTTTCAGGCATGCTGAGACAAGAGTAAGATATTTTCAGTAGTTTATTAGAATGCTTGAATTTGATGTGGTCAAACAAAACATTTCAATTAGTGGTCTGAATGTGTTGTTGAAAACTGAAGGATGATATGAACAAATGGAAAAATCAATTTTCCTTTGTTTCTTGAAATACTCCCAAAAGCCTCAATAAGGACAATCCAAAAAAGAAAAAAAAAGAAAATAAGAATGTCACCTTGCAATGAATAGATAGAAATGTGTTTTTAATACAATGTAATACATTTACAAAAGTAAAGCAGCCATCATCATTTTTTATCAAGGCAAAAATTTTTGTGACGCTTTTCATTTTCTCATATGAAATATTATTTTTAGTTTGGAGCCAACTATAGCCACAGAGATGTCAAGACGTGGTACCTTCTGCCATTAGAAGTTTGTGCTAGCAGTTACAAGAAAGCTTAGTTCAGGATCTACAAGATCCTTTGGGCAGTTTCAGGAGATGGATTGTGTCTCAAAGGTGGATATTTATTTACACAAAAAAAAAAAAGAAAAGAAAAAAGAAACAAAAAGGATGCATGTATGTCTTCTTAGTGATACAGCTGTGGCTGCTTCTTGCAACAGCTCTTGTGGTGGGTTCTTTTGAAATTCCTGAATGTAGCAAGTTCTATAATGATAATCTCAAATTCCTGGTGATTTTCTAATGTTCTGGTGTGTTTCGAAATATCACAGATATGCCCTGCCTTTAAATGATCGTGCTCCCCTCATTCACGCTTTAATCTTTTTGGAAGAAGAAAGAGAAGACAATCTAGCTGTACATTATGTATTTAAAACAAGAAACGTCAGAGGGGCCATACAAAGAGGGGAGCTGCTAAGACAGGTTGGAAAGAGGTCAGGCTGGATCACATCGATCACTAGTTACAGCTTTAACTATATAGAGGAAAATCACTAAGGCACAACATTGGCAATGCACAGCTTTCATCGCACCTTTGTCAACTCTGTGGGTGATGGAGTGCAGGTTGTAAGTCCTTGATGTTAAATATGGTAATGCCCCGTGGAGTTGAAGTTAATAATAAAGAGAGGAACAAGGGAACACAATGTTGCACAAAAGGGGCAGGCTGAAGTGATTTATTGGGAGGGCTGAATTTCTCATTACTGTGTAATGGAGAAAAAGTTTTTAAAACACCAGAAGTTTTTAGGTTTTCTATGGCTAGAGATGAGTGCTTCGCAGTCAGATGAGTAGGCAGAGGATGTCCTTGCCTTACATTGCATAATTATTCTGTAGTGAAAAGCACTTATTCTATTCTGCGTGCTCTCTTCAAGCATTTACTCTAATCCTTCTCATAAATTAAGAGACAACAGTCACCTACTGCTTTTCAAGGTTTCCTGTTCCTGTTTGATGTCATTGTGCTTAATTCATCCTTTACATCAGGGTTAAGCCTGGCTTGCTTTTTTTTGTGCTGCCCCTATTTAATCTTCTTAATTTATGTGATGTGCTGATATTTGTTTAGAACTCTAAAATAGATACAAATAGTGAAATGGAGACATCACTGAAACAAAGAGAACCTCTGTTAATAAGAACTGGAAAATAATCTTCTTTCTGTCTTCTCTAAAGGGATCACATTCATCAAGAGAAACTGTGTAAAGAGGAAAGGGTTCATTTTGTGATAGATTGTTTTTTAAAGAGAAAATAGAACCCAGGAACAGATTGTTGGTATCTTTTTTTGGCACTACATCACAAATACAAAGCATAAGACTCCATACAAACAGATAACATGATCAAGAACACCTCTGTACTGTTAGATTTCATTAATTATTTTTTAATGAGAAAGACTGTGTTTTCGGAAGCAAAAGATGCGTAATTTATTGACCATGCAAGACAAAATCATCTGTCAATTTTAACTCTCCAGCCCATAAGAACATTAACTGAATTAAAGATATCACTTAAAAATAACTTTTCTTTATTGTCCTGCAACCTGACAAACCTTAGGATGGATACAGCTGTATCCATTTTTGAGAACATGGTGGCAGAAGATACGTTGACAACCCATTCAAAGGTCAATCCTGTCAACTCTCATTGCTGACCGGACTAAAATGCTCATCTGCATAGCAGGTAGTGTAATGCAAGTTTATGATAGGCCCAACAGGACTTCTCTAGAAGCTAATTTAGGTGTAACATTACAGAATGGTGACAATGGAAGAAAATGGTGTAACAAGGTTGACCTTGACCATGAAATGATTTCTGCTGGTGTGTAGGAACTTCCAGCTTAGTCTTCCGATTTAAATGATGCTCTTTACCATACAGAAGTTGTTGTTGGTTGCACCAGTGGCTGTTTGTCTTGCTATCCCTGTGCGGTCATTATATAGCGACATGCCTGTGTTCCTGAAATTAATTCTTTTTTGCTTACTCAGTGCCTGTTTATATACCTTTGGTCATTTAATAAGACCAAAGGAGCCATTTTGTCACCTACCTAGCATTACTGCAGCTGAGTTTACAGTCAATCTGGTGGAGAAGCTGTGGGTAAGATTTATGATTTGAAATTTCTCAGCTGGGCTTCCTCATTCGAATGGCTAAAAACCTCAGGCTAAACAAGGTCACTTTATGGGAGTTATAAAACTCTATCCCAGTAAAGCAGGCTAATTGTTCCATCTCTTCTAGAGCATGATTGCCAACTAAATTTATTGTAACTGTTCAGATTAAGGAGATATTATTTAGATTAACAGTATATGAGGTTTTTTGGTTGGAAGGATTGTTCACTGTTGTGCCTTCACATAACAATAAAAGAGAAAGGATATATCAATTAAGTTTATCAGCAGCATTGCTGGGAGAGATGGAACCTAAAATGGCAAAATAATACCCCTTTATACAGGATCCTCAAAGGAAATAAATTAAACTGCCAAAAGTGTGGGTTCTGCTGTAATCATTACACCGATTTTAGGTTGTTAGTCAGCTGAACTTTGCTGGTTAGGCAGGGATTTCTTTTCTGTCTTCCTAACCAATAAAATTATGCCAGCAAAACTTTTAGGTTTTAGATAGAATGTAAGTGACATTTCAGTTGAATGATCTCAAAATTTTTTGTGTGTCTCAATCTCACAAATGTCCTTTTCAACACCAATTTACTAAAGCTGGTTTTGTAAGTGCATTAGATGTTCAGTTGCTTTTATATATAATTTTGTAGAACAATAGCAGCATAACATACAAGGGGAACCTTATTCCTCTAAGTAACTCTCTGTGCCTTTCAAATACTCAGAATTTCTCCAATAGTCGTCTAATGCTCTGTATTTCTCAAATAACCATTCTTATTTGTAATAATTAGTTCTGGAAAACACCAAGCATTACAGAATTCTAGGTTCAAGTCCTATGCAGCAGAAATGGAATTCTTAGAGATCAGCAAAAAGGCAGAATCATGGGGTTTTCAGAAATAATTAGATGGTTGGTTGATGATGATTTACTGAGATTATTTAATTTTGTCAAATAGAGGAGAAATAAGTTTGAAGGAGTAGTTAGAAAAAGAGATGCCCATCATTTATCTTCAGTGGATCCAGTTTAGTCAGCTGGCAATTTTCAGCTTTCTGTATTCCTCTGGTCCAAACTTTGCATGTGTTTTCACATGACTGATTACACACGAAAGCAGATGCTGAAGTTTCTTTGGATGCTTAGTTACCTTGAATTTTCCTAGTAAAAAAATTAAGATTTTCCTATGTTCTAAGCCACATTTAAATAATCCAGGACTGTGATTCAGCTGTTTCAGGCCTATCGCACACTCCAAGTGGAAAAGCCTCTCACAGCCTTCTGTCAAAAACATATGGAGATAATATGGTGGGAAGTGGAACGATTAGCAGTAATCAGCCCGTTTCAGCTCCTCTGAGAGTGGTACCAGATTCCTCCCCCACTGGAGCTACTCAGATCATGATAGACAGAACGCCTGACTCTCAAAGTGCTGAGCATCTGCGGTCCCATTGACTCACCTGGAAATGTGAGTCGGCTGTCCTGAAATCTGCTAAGTTTTGCAGTTATTTGGATGGTAAATTCCTCATGCATAGGTTATGTGCCTGGCTTTGTTCTTCAAAGAGGCCACTCTTTTGGAAGTCAAAGGCTCAGGTCTGTATTCGTGTAGCATAAGCCATCCTGTCCATTAACTCAGCTTCATTTGTTTGGAAGAGTCTTCTCTTTCCTATAATCCCAGTAGATTTTCTCTTGCCTTCTCATTATCAGCTTTCTCACATTCAATAACCAGAGCACAGTAGGACCTTCTTTCTTCTCCTAACACTAAAAATGAGCTGTCACTCCCAAATCTTTCCCACCTCATTCGTGTTTTCTCAAAGCCATGTCTCTGTCTGTAAACTTCCCTTTGCACTTGAATTTGCTTGAAGCTTGGGACCTCTTACCTGGGCACTGCATTGCTGCCCCTTACATGAGGAACCAGTCCCTGTGCTTCTGAGCAAAAATTTATGCTAGGGATGGAAAAACATATCAGGGCCTGAAGATCAAGCCTCTTCTGCTGGTTGGGTCAAGAAACCCCCGCTGAGCTGGTGTCCCCAGGCCTGGTCACCTTGGTATAATGATATTTCTAGGGAGACCATGACCTTGCGTCCACTCCTCCCCTGTTTTACATACAGGAACCATTGCCAGGGCCAAAAGGGCTGGTCGGCTCTTGGCTCATCCCTGGTGTGATCCCCTCAGGGCTGCTGAAACAGGCCAAGACTGTGCTGGCTTCACTGTGATCTTCTCTGTGAGCATCTCAACCACAACTAACAGCTATGATGATTGCTTCCTCTGGGCATTTTGTGCCTAACACTTTGTTATAGCAAGTCCTCAACAAAGGCTTAAATTAGTATGTCTAGTGTTAGAATGAGTGTATTTATCTTAGGCTAACATGACCACAGTTAATAGTCATCCTGTAATTGAAATTTGCCTTTGACATCACCTCCTGACTGACTAATTGGATTGTGTCTAGTTATTATCTTTTTTTTTTTTCCTGGCCATTCTGATCAGCCTGAGAGGTAACTCCCCAGCAGTGTTAAACTAAAACTAAATTGACCTGTCACAGAAACCAAGGCATGAGTTCATTTTTTACACTAGAGACCTTCCTGAACAAGTTAAACGAATGAGGTGAAAGTTTGTGTTTTGGTGCATGGTGGAGCTCAGTGACTTCTTGTGTCACCCAGGATTTTGGAAGTCAATTTTGCTGTTGCTTTGCTTTAATCATAATTATTCCCATCAGGACAATAGGGGTTTTACATGCTTCCATATCTGAATGTTAACATTATATTCTCTCACCATGTGTAAATGAACGTATGAATTGTGGAATATTAAAATTATGTTCTTGGGGTAGTTTAGAGCATATAAGACACCCTTCATAATGCTATTTATAAACATGGAGAGAGAAGTGAATGTCTCAGTTAAAACAGCCAGCTGACTATGTGGCTTACAACATATAAAGCACTTCCCTCATAATGTTTGCATTTGTGGGAATATTTCTTTTTCCTACACTTTGTCATGCACTGATTTTAAATGACTGATCTCTTGCACGATAGCGTGTGTGGCTGTGATACAGCTGGCAGGCAACCTAAGGCATTCTTTAATTTTTAAATAAATAAGTTAAAATAACAGGGATTGAAACTGTGGCTATATTAAACTTGATACAAATAACCCGACTTACATAAAGGCAGCTATAACTTTATAACTTGAATTCACCTACAGATTCTGTATCACTTCATCCGTTATTCTAAAAACATTTCTAGGGAAAACAGACTAGCTGACTACCCATGATTTTTCATGGAGGCACAGAAAGGACTTTTTGTCCTTGAAGTCACCTGTTAATGTCTTAAAACTGTAAAGAGCAACAGGACATCATGTTACTCTATATACACACAGACTACCTGAATAATACAGAGATCAATTTCAATGCTGAGTTTATTTTTTGCACTACAAAAAGCATGTGATATTTCCACTAAATGCCTGCATGAATTCACAGCTGGTGTAAATCAGCAAGTTTCCATTGACTCCTTTCTTGATGCAGTGTAACTTTAGGAAGCGCCTGGCATCGTTATCAAAAGGGTAAACAGCAAGACATCAGCCAGGATCCTCAGATACAACTAACTCCCTGTAACTTCAGTGGGGAAGCATCATACACACTATGCAGAAATTTTGTGTGAATTTATCTTAAACAACTCAAAGTGTGGGTTTTTTTCTTACTCCAGAAATGGTATAGCCATGTCACATGTGCTAGAGAAAAAAAAATATTTATAATTTAAGTAATATATATTACTTAACACAAGTGCTATTCCAAACATGCTGCATAAATCCATGTTCCTCATCCTAGCAGCTGAAGCAATCCCAGTCCTCTTGGGAGAAATGGAAGTCTTGGCTAACCCTACCATGTCCTGCGCCTCCCACTCCCACCCTTGGAGTGGGGTGAAAGGATTTAGGAGAGATTTACTGTGGCAACAAGCCTAAAACCATCTATTTAATTGCAATAGGAAAGCACACAGCCTTTCTTTGTGCACCTCTTCGTGGTGTAAAACTCCTCTTGATTAAAGCACTGTATAAATGCAAGACTTTTGTACCCATGTCACTGACTGGTTATGCTGTTGGTCCAACTGCTTCATCTGCTACTGTTCATGCTGTGAGCTTAAAAGGCTTTCCATCATGGGGTATATCTGGGTGCTGCTAGATTTACATCTGAGTTCATTTCAGGTTGAGATTTTTCACATTGTTTAATGGAGTAGGATGCCAAATTCCCACCACACTGATGAGAAAGTAACCTTTCCCATTCAGAAAGGGTTCTTGTGTCTCAGCTGAAGGATTTCACTCACACTCACTAAAAACTTTCCAGTACAGATACTGTTAACATATTTACAGGAGATGGTTACTGATGAGATGCCGCTCTCACAGGTGAACAGAATGAAAATAGGTGATAAAATTCCTTTCATTAAAATCAATATGCAAGGAATGGCTTGACTTTGCAACTTTTGAGAAGGAATGATTGATAGATTCCATTGAGTTCTGTAGTGCCCTTCCCAGCACCAGCTGCCCTTCTCTATGTAAGAAGCTATACAATAAAGGTCCACGGGCTCTATCTTGTAAATCATGTTGATTTCTGTCTCCTAAAACAAGCTTAATACTTGGCTGAAAAATCACCTCTGTTAGTTAATAATATTCTTTGTAAAAAACCAACATGGGCTTACATGTATGCTCTCTTGTTTGAGTGGAAAACTATAAAGATGGTCTGACTGATTTTCTTTCCATAAAAGCTATTTATTTCCTCTCTCCTCCATGTTTTCATGCAGTTTTCGGAATCCCTAAAGACTCTGTATCTAACTGCAGCAGTCAAATACAATTTCTTCCCTTAATCCCTGAAGCTCAGCAACAATGCTGTTTCAAGCACCTGGAAGGCAAGAACAGGTGTTGTCATTTTTCTTCAGCACAATTTAATTTTTTCAGAGCTATTAATAACTAGAATGGTAGATTTCCATCCTTGTGTTCTGGTTTGTTTCAGAGCTTCCAAAAGGTCCCAAATTATGTAAAGTTTCAGGAGGGACTCTTGTTTCTTCCATGAAGGCAGTGCTGGAGATATATAAAAGCAACTCCAGAACTGTAAGATTGGACTTGTAGCCAGATGGGATGCCAGATGGCTATTTTTTTTTAAAGTTGTCTTGGGTAAAAGAGAAGAAAGGAAGAGAACTAAAGCTCAGCTTCAGATGCATCTTCAACCTGCTGCATATGGGGCTTTGAAAAGTATGATTTACTGATCTCATTGTAAGAACCTGCACTAACTTTTGCTCCTGTATAGGAGAACTAATATGTGTATAAACAATGCAGCTACTTTCATCATCTAACAAGAATAATTTATAGATTAGGACCTGTAGGTGACTTTATTATACAGTCACCAGCTCCATGGAGTAGAACCTGCTTTGACTAACCATGATCATTCCATGGAGACATCTCACAGAGTGATCATTAAAACTCCTGGTCACTTGCCAGTTGCCATAAAAGTTCTTTGTCACACAGTAGGACTATGGTGCTGTGTAACTAAGCAAACGAGGGTTTGCTTTCTGTATTATTTTCCCTGTTTTGTTGCCTTTGGCAAGCACATTGCTGTTGACTGCACACCTACAATCTTTAGTAGAACTTGATATGCTAAATCCATTTCATGTTCATCTAATCTATGCCATGATTAGTATTTGCAAGAACAGTACATACCAGGAGTGAGTTAATGTTTGTATAAAAGATATAAGTTAATCAGAACTAGGCAAGCTCAAGGCTACCAAACTGACTTGGTTTATTGACAGCCTGTTAATGTAAAATGCAGACCATGTTAATTGTTAAATATGCTGATCATTCTTTCCAATTCCCGTCAAAGTAAATCCAACTTTAGAGTAAAGGAATTTCTTAATCATCTTAAATGGCAATACTCCTATTTTAATATGTGGGTATTCCTAATCTTCCTCTCTCTCTCTTCTTATCATTTGTATATACTCTTCAGTTCTTCTTGAGACAGTAAATGCTGTATGAAGCATCATAACAGAACATACTGGCTACTGCTCCTGCTTTGCTCTAGACTGGTTGTGTGATCTTAGCATGTTTCCCTACAATTGCACAGAGATATCCCTTTTCTGCAATACTTCTGAGAAGTCATTCTCTAATTCTTCTTGTTGTTTGGGAATTAATACTTAAAGAATCACAAAGTTCATTGCACTGAACATGGCAGCCTAAATAGTTATAAATTCTGTGAACTTCATAAAAGCATCGGACCCAGCTGAATGTTTGGATGCCTTACAACTTGCTACATCCAAGTTTAGGCCATGTTCTTTGGTGCAAATCCATTAATATAATGGTAGGAACTTATTTAGTTATAGGTACCTAGAGCTATTTCCTTTTTGGACTACAGATGTTAATAGTGATTGCAAAAAACTAAGTCATGTCTTTAATTTGTTGTAAAAATAAAATGCTCCTCCTTACCTTTTAATAACATGATACCCTGTGCTCTTTCCAAAGTTCTATAAATGGTCTTAAAAAGAAAACCCTGAATCCGTGAAATGTGGCAGGTTCCTTTAACATCTGGAAGTACTCTCATGGCTGTTTTCACTTGCTTTCAAGACAGTGAAAAGCTGGGCAGTATGATTTCTTGATATTCATACAAGGAGTACCTAGCAGCATCATTGCTAGTAAATAAAAGATTAAATTTTCTACGCTGGAGATTGATGTTTTGAAGTTTGGGTTTGGGCATTTCCTGAGGGCCTGTTACTAATGCATAATGGTAGGAGCTATTTGTTTTTACTTTGTAACTAGAGGAGGCAATCTAATGCTCATTAGGTAATCTTTATTGGACCATTCAGTATTTATACTGAATAGTACCCTTATTACATGCTTAGTTCCATTTATTTCATCTGTTAAAATTAGATAGTTCCACTGTATTCAAAAAGCATCCATGTTCTTGGCTAGCAGGCCCAGAATTTGAAGCTAACCATTAGAAATGGTTTTTAAAGCAACTTTTTATACAGTTTACTATTCCCACCTCTTCTGTTCAGGAGCAAGTGTTCACAATGCTGTGGTACCAGTCTCCCACATGGAAACTCAAAGGAAAGAACACAATGACAACTGTGATTTTAAATAAAGTAAAAAAAAAAAAAAAAAACCCACAAAACCAAACAGGTAAGAAAGTAAACACTCAAACATTTCATTTTATATAATAAAATATGAACATTTAAAAAGCTCCATGTTTAATGGGCCCTTTGCATGTTCCCTTTAATAGTGCTGGGGTTTTTTTGCTGGCTCTGGCCACTTTTTGGATCTTCTCTAGTTGACTTTAAAAAAAAAAAAAGAGAGAGCAAGAAAAAGAAAGGAAGCAGTTATGTGCACTTTTAACAGTTTAATCCCCTCTTTTGACATTTGCTTGTGTACTCCCTGGATTTACAGTCTACTGTTTCAGAGTGTTGTAGTGAAATACCAGCTATACAGAAGAAATAGGACATTAGTGTGGTCACAGCTATGTGACTTGAAGAAATGGCTGGAAAAAGCAAAGCACTTTCAATTAAATATGTGAAGAAAACAAATAATTATTCAGGCACCTTCATACAGAAAATGTCCAGAGGTTTACACAGAAGGCACTGAAAGACACTGCTTGTGTCCTTTTTGTTAAATTAAGGTTTTTAATGTCTTCTTCGCATTTTTCAGCTAAACCAATAAATACAAAGTAAAAGTGAAGACATTCTTTCTCTGCAGGTATTTCAGGGGAAAAATCTCCTCCGCGTTTTAATAGATGTGCTGCATTCACACAGCATGCAGCCTACAGCGTCAGCGCTGGCACTGCGGCAGTGGCTGGCATCTTATAGGAGCTCCTTTTCACATACATCATTCATATAGGTATCAACTCTACTTGTCACAGATAAAAGGTTGATAGAAAACTCTAGCTTTTTGCTAGATCCTGCTAGGACAAATTCAAGAGTACAGTGTTTAATAATCATGTACTCTTGAAAAAAGTACCAAGATTAAATCAGTGAACTAGAGGATATTGAAGCATAGGAAAAAATACCACGGGCACAAAGCAAGCTTCCAGATGGACTTGTGTGCTGTTCAGCTGTGTGCTGAACGTCCTGCTGAGGCAGGCTGCTGGACACGTTAGAAACGGAGCGATGACCCTCAGTTGATTTCACAACGGCCATCAGATCCAGCTGATGTTCTTGTGTTATAGTTTAACTAGTGACCTGAAGATGGCAGTCTCCATGTTGCATGACCAATATCTAAAATATCAGAGACTTCATCTTTATCTGTGCAGAGTTACAGCTTTCTATATTGAGCTTGTTTTCTCCTGAAGAAAGTACAATAAACAGATACAGCGGTGGTGTGTGTTAATCCTGTAGTCAGCTGGAGACCTTGCCATACTGTCAAATACAACAGACTTCACCAAAGTTATGAGGAATTTCTTCCAGTAATTCCTCTCGAAATGGAAGTAATGGTTCAGGATCTCATGACCTACATTGTGAACTTAACTCATATCATTACTGAAATAAGTTTGTTTGTAGAGATTTTCTTTGTATTTACTATTCCAAACAAAGGAAATTCTTTGTCATTTTCTTTCGTTGCAACATTTTCTTGGAAGATTCATTTGTATATTTTTACTTTCTTTTTGTTTGTGTGTTCTCTATGAGGCACGGAAGACATTTCAAAACAATGTATGAACCAGGCTTTTCCTTCTCAATGTGACATGCTAGTCTTCAAAGGACTGTCATGTATGTGCACTTGGGACTGTACCGCTAAGCTGGAATTCTTTGGAAGGGACCACAGCTTCAGGGTTCCTGAGTTTTGGGGTGTCTCGTGATACAAATGGGTTGGGTTATCAGATGATACAGCGACTATTCATGTTCTCAGCATTTTCTTTGCTAAAATCTTCTGAAGATAACTAAAATTGAAAAATCTTAATAAAAACATCACTTGGAAATACGAACTTACTAATATAGTTTTGTCCTTCCCAGCTGCAATATGCTATGTTGTCTCAAAAGTAAATAGCTGATTTATTAGTTATTTTGACATATTCTCATGGCAGTTCAGTATTTTTATATTCCAGTGAGGGCTTACAGTGTAAAACTAACAGAAGCTTTCCTAAACATTTAGAAAAAAGCCTGGAAATGGTGTTCCTAGTGATTGCTCTATTCATTCTTGAATATGATGATACAAACACAGCATTTCATAGCAGTGCATGGGATATTCATGTGACAAGAAAGTTTTTCCCAAGTCTCCCAGCTCATCTATGTGTCATACAGTGGTATGGAAGGGATCTGGATCCTTTTTCACAGGCAGACACTGCAGAGTTTTGTAAAGCAGTTCAACTTTGACTATGGATGTAAATGTTCTCCCCAAATCCTTTTTTAAATGAAGATTTTGGACAGAAATTAGATGAGCTAATCCTTATAAGTTATAACATATGCCATACCAACTAGAATGTAGCATATTAAAACTTTGGAAGCCCATTAAGATCCATGACATTCAACCCAGTTTAATTTTCTGAGACAGGATTCCTTTTTTATGAAATAACAGTTAATTCAGCTTTTCCAGCATTATGTCTGTGTGTAATGGAATCATCCATCAGCATGACTGATGATCATCCAAGGCTTAATGAAGGAGGTTCTAGCAATTATAAATCCTGATTTGTGAGCAAACAGGCATACTTCAGGAGAGTCCTGCTCTAGCTTTGTATCGCGTCAGGTATCCCTCCACACAGAGATATAATTTAACAACCCAGAGCCAGAGACTTTAGTTCACAGATACCTGAGCTGACACTAGTCAGATAGCTCCTTTCATCTGGTGTCTAAGGCTCCATGTCTCATGTGAGCATTACCTTAGGACTCGCTGCACACTTCTCAACTGTACAGTGTGGATGGGCCTCGTTAACTCCTGGAAATAATATCAGCCAGAGAGCAGAGCTTAAAGAAACCCTTTTTCCAGGTTTCAGACACTGAATTCAGTCCGGATTTGTGGCAGAAGTAGCAACATTTTTATTCAGTCTAGAAAAATGGTTGTTCTTAATCAATGGCCTAGTGCTGTATTTAGGACCTATGTCATTATGACAGTGTAACAGGGATTTCTGTTCCATTTTATTCCACACTGACCTGCTAATTAAAGGTGTTGAGCTGACAAAGGAAACTAGAAATTATTTGTGAAAAAAGGGGGTGGCTATCTTTTAATGTTTTTTTTTAAAAAAACACTCTTAGGTGGTAAAATGGAAGGGTACTGTACACTGGAAAGGTGATGAAGAAAAAGGATCCTGGAAGGGCACAGCCACAAAGTGAAAAGAGGAATTCGAGTAGAAGGAACTTGACTGTGCTACTGTTTTGTTATATCTATATATCCCTTATGTTGATGTAAGTAGAATGCAATTGGCCGTGGAGCCCTCCCACAGCGGGTGTCTCTGAAGGGCTTAACTAGAGCTGTTAAACAGGATATCCCAATAGGTAGAAATATGGGAGAAGGTTCTTTGGTGTAATAGTGGCATCTTGGCTTTGGTTATTAATTTTTTTTTCCTCCCCCCAGTCCTGAAGTCCTACAACATCGGGGTGAGATCTCTAAGGAAAGGATACTGAACAGAGGAGGATAATTGCAAAGGAGTATGACTGCAAGCGTGTGCCGGAGAAATGGGAGAGAGAGTGCTGGAGTCTGCAAGTGTTCAGGAAGATGAAAGTACAAGAGCGTACCATGGTGGACCACAGACAGAGCATCCTGGTTTGTGACATTCGGTTCCAGTTATAATGTGACCTCCTGTTTTCCCTGATACTGCTATCTACCAAGTGAATAGGGTTGAGCGCCTTTTTAAGGTGTTTTTAACAGCATAGTAGAGTCAGACACAAGTGAAACCAGTCTCGGCTCACCATCTGGTCTAGCCTGAAAAACAGAGACTCGGTTTCTGTCATCTGATCTAGCCTGATGAACAGAGACTCAGTTTCTGTATATTCACTGGGCTGTGAACAGGTTTAACCTCACTCATGTATAACTTTGAATTTATCAAGTAGAATCCTCCAAATTAACAGATGTGTTCATTATAAGTGTATCCTATTTAACTGAACTATTAGCAATTCATTATTTATATGGCATCATTCAGGAATTCAATGTGCCCTATTCTACTGAATTTTCGTTGCATTGGAAATAGGACCAGCTTACCCAGCAGTGCACTAGATAATACTGACTGGTTTGGAAAATGACCTTCCAGAGGGCCTAACCATGACCCACTTTGGCTGCTGAGGCACCATCACAAAATCCCTTGCCATTTCCCACCTGCTGTAAATGACACTAAAGATAGAGCTGAAACAACAGTTTACTAGAAAGCATAATTACAGGTCCATTTTTCTTCATTAATTTAATGTTAAACATAATCTATTACAGAGGTTCCATTCAAGGAACAGATGGTAAATACAAGGTAATACAGATACAGATTAAACAATATTGGCAACAGCTGATACATTTACACAAAGCCCAAAGCTAGTAGGTGCTAAGTGTTCCTTAAAACTCTGCTTAAATCACGGAAAACAAAATCCTTTCATAGATTTGTTTTTAAATTTGTTCAGATGCAAAGTACTTCAATGAAGCTACAGGGTAAACGGCTCCCAAGATCTCCATCTATGAAACTTCAAAATCCACTCTATTAAATGTTTTGAAGATTTTATTGTAATTTCTGTTTTTACTGAGTTACAATATCAAACAAATAAATTGCTTGAGTAGGGAAGTCAAGTGGTTAGATCACAAGACTTAAAGCTAGGGTGTCTGGGCTTTTCCAGTGGGAGGAACTGCCGTCTTAAGAATAGTACAGCAAAATTTTGTTTGCCTAAGAAAAAAACCCAAAGAATTCCGCTTCCATGTGATAAAGTGCAAACTGCTGTGTGGAGCAACATATTCCTCACACTGCAGCTAAACATGTAAACACAGCCTGCATCAAAATCCTTTCTTCTTCACATTGCTGATATCTGCTGAATAGCCATTTGGTTTCTTATGGTACCCATAGCCTCCATCAATGTAAGATCAACCAAAACTCTTTTGCCTGCATGGCTGTGACTTTCCCATGGGGCTGGATGGGGCTGGTAAGGATCCAGTCCCTGGGATTTGGGCAAACAGTTTAGGACCACCCTGTGAGATAATTTCTAGAAAAAGGGCAACAGAAAAGTATCCCCCCCTTCCTTGTTTGGCTTGACAAGTAAGTGACAGAAATACTCTTGTTAAAAACTTGATTTTTCCTTTATGTTGAAACAATATCCAAGGGAATTTCCACACTTATTTACTGTAAAAAAACCCCCAGACTCAGCCGCCCTATGCTCTGCAAGACCCTACCTTTATGCTTGCCACCGGCTGTGGCCAGGAAAGGAGACAGAGGGAGGCATGCTGTGTGGGCCTCGACCATGATGTCCACAAAATCATCTGCTAGATAGTTGGATCTTCCCAACTATTCGAGAACCATGATCACAAGCTCCCTTGAAAACATCACAAATGCGAGTCAAAGAGCAGCAGTGACTTAACCAGGGAAACCTTGTGTTTTCTGTTTTTTTCTCCTTTAGTCGCCTCCCCTCATTTTCTCTCTGCTCCATCTCTCTCTCTCTCATCTTCCTGTCTTTCTCTGTGTGTGTTTTGAGGTATGCGAATTTATACAAGTATATTTATACTTAAGCAAACAAAACCTCCTGCTTTGAAAATATTAAGTATTCAAATATCTGGGGAAGAAAAGCCAGTGAGTGGATGTTATGCATTGAAACAAAATAAAGCAAGACAAAGAAACTCTAGATTTATTATAAAACTGAACCCCCAGTGCCTGCAAAACAATTTGCTTTAAGTACAGTAATAATTCCTTGAGGCAGATTATATGAGCCCCTTACACATGAGTTACACTTCAATGGTGAAATGCAACTCAGTCTAGCAAGGAGATACAGCTCCAATGTTTAGAGTGAGTAGGCTCTGGCTAGAAAATGTCACTGAGTCACTGCAGAATCTAGCAGTATTACTCTGCAACTTTTCAAACACACAAGATCATGGAGTTTTCAGTAATATACTTTTTGGAGTTAACGATGAGATGCCGCATTCTGAGAGGAATATATAGATATTATTTTCCAAAATACCTACAAACTTGCTGTCCATTGATTCAGGGAATTCACCTGGGTGAAATCTAATCCAGAAGAAAAAATATTTGGAGTTTAGCTAGGTTCATTCTCTGATCCTTGTTGCACAGCATGACCACAGGCGTGCAAGGACAGAGGTACCTGTAGTGCTAGAAAAAGAGGGAGGGTGAGACTGCAGTGTAGCCTCCATGGGAGCACACCTCACTGTAGTGCCTGATTGCCGGGTCACACTGAATCACTGTTGAGTTTCTGTGAAGTAAGAGTCCACTGCTAAGTATTTTCCTACCCCCGCCCTGTTTTTCTTCTCCAGTTTGTGAAAGCCCAGCTTGAAATTTCTTATAATCCATTTTTCTTAGGTGGGTTTTTTATACATATAACATTGCACTGTTACAAATAATAAATTCTTTCCCTTCCTTAACAGCTTCTAGCACATATAATTTTGGCTAGCAGCTTGAATAAACACCTCCCTTCCCATCAAGGCTGCATAAACATATTGGGTGCTGCCTGATCCAAGACACCTTTACTCTTTCTTAGGCATTTGTACAGTCTACTGCAAAATGCCTTGGAAACTTCGGAGTTTCCAGCATAACTGAAAGTGCTAACTCCAGATATTTAATGTATAAATCTCTTTCTTTTGCAATCTCTCTCTCTCTCATGTTCCACTTGGAAAGCAATCTCATCACCATTTATTTTATGTAAGCCCCACTTCAGAATGAAATAGGACTATCATTCTCCTCGTTTATTTTTTCCTGTCTCATCTTTGTTTTCTGTGCTCTTGGAAGGCTGTTTGTCCTGTTTTCCACTTGGCATGGATTCAGTTTTGGTTTTTTTAGTTGTCTCCAAGGCTGCAATGCTAAAAGGCCCCAGAGGAGTTGGGTACTTGACTGGAAAGACACCAGCAATGTGGAGGCCCTACTCCTCTTTCTTAGAGAGTTAGCAGAAACATGTTTTGCTGGGATTTTCAAGGGAAACTACAGGGCCGTAGGCACCAGCTTCCTGTGAGCTATCTCTAACCCCTTCACCTCCTTTGAAAACCCTAACATATGCATTCATCTCATGTATATTTTGCCGTAAGTACTTCATGACTAATTGTAAAGGTCTAAAAAACAGCTTGTGCTAGAGCTTTGCTCATAAGACATGGTGCTGCTTACTAGTCCTGCTGTGCTCATGAGCTGTGGGAATAGGGACACTTCGCGTTGCCAATCTCTTCTAACAACCATCATCAGGAATGTTGCTCTGGGAAATATAGTCTCAAATGGAAGAACTGTTATTATTTAAATTAGACTAGAATTAACCAAATAAATGGGCCAGATGTTTTATCCAGTCTAGACTCTTTGTGCCATAGGTGCAGTTTACAAATGTTATAGTAATTTAGCTGATGATTATTTCTGGATTTCAAAGCTGGTTTGAAATTATCTCATTCCTAGGTTTAAATCAAAATTTTGGGAATGAAAAATAAGTTTTTGAAAACCTTTGCTGAGGAAAAAGTGTTCAGTTCAGGGTGGAGATTTTGCTAGTAGTAAAAGAGGCCAGACTAACCAATACCACTCCTGGCTAGGTCATGAGGGTGAGGGACCCAGATTTTGTTGCATAAGTAATTATTTATACAAAGTAGAACAGATCCAAAAGAAGAAAGTACCGATCCAATAATCTAATGATTGAGTACCAAAATAATAGTCAAAGGACTTGAACCCATCTTATTTACAAGAATAATCTAACAATGGGGGAATCGTCATCCCGGTTTGATAATTTCAACCGTTAAACTATCTCAGTTTAATCCCAGAAGCTCCTCTGTTCCTGCAGATGTGCGTTACCCCAATGACTGCATCTTTATGGCAATCCTACACTGAGCACAGTGGAGATGGGACCCAGACACTTCTAATACTTCACATGCTAACAGGTCAGATGAAATAAGCGAAATGAGGAGACCGTTTAAAATGGCTTATCAATGTATTGCCTTTGAAGTGTAAAGAGACCAAAACTAGAATTTAGGGCAGAATTGCTTAAGAACTTAGCCAACAATTTATTTATATTATTATTAATCGTACCTTTAAAAGGACAGTCACACCCAAAATGAGCTTTGCACTGCACACACATGTAGAAAGACAAAGTGCCTCTGCCCAAATAGCAAACAATTGAAAAGTATTTATTTCCTTGTGTCTTTATTTTTGACAATGACCGTTTCAAATGGAGACACTGAAGATTTAATTCCAGTCCCCAGTGCTACCTACAATATTGAGATGTTCTTTTCTGTATAATTCCACATTCTTGGAACACAAGGAAGCATTTTAGATTTATAGTCACCTGAAAAACTACTGATGGCACATTGACACAAAGAATTCATTTTACTATCTGTCCTAATAATTTTCTCAATTTTTTCTGTCAATAGTTTTATTTCTGGTTGCACCGTTATTTGAACTTATATGTTGCAGTGATTAATTAATATGTGTTTCATTCAGTTTGAGCCATGAATATTTCTGACTACATGGAAAGTCTTCCCATTGTCCTGATTTTAATTAAACTACTCGTTTGTACATTTCAGTAGATTTTATTAAAATAAAATCTCATATTGGAGATAATATTTTTCTTATCAGAAAAGGAGAATCTGATTTTTTTAGGTATTCCAAGAATAGAGGAAGTCTTTAAATTCTAGACATCTTAGATCATCATGTCACCTTGGTCAGATCCACTCAAGGATTTAGACACCCAAATGGGATTTTGGCAGAATTTAGGTGCCTAATTCCAAGAATAGGTTGCTCCACCTGTTGCATGGACCTCCAGGTGTCCAGAATTACTTACACTTTGGCAACTGGCCCATCATTTTGGCCCTGTTGTTGTCTTGTGAAAATGAAGAGTAGAGCTTTGCCCTGCTGCAAGAACATCCCAAAAGATCCTATTTTAGAGGACAGCAGTGTCAAATGCTGTGCTGGATAGGACTGGTGTATATGGTGGACTTTTCCAGTTGAACTCCAGTTATGACTCCATCCAAGTTCTTTGGACCAAAATGTTCTAGTGTTCACTAATTTCTGGGTATGTCAGATTTCTGACCAACTGCTCTAAGGATATATTAGTTTGAGTTACAGAAGTAAAAAAAAATATTCTACAGCTTCACCTGAAAGTGGCAAGAACTGCAGCTCCCTACTTCATAGCCACAGAGCTGTCACCAGCTGTTGAAAGTACCTTAGCTGCCTCCTGCCTCTGAGGCACAGTTTGTTCCAAGGCTTTGGCTGGGTAATGTTTATGTTATTATTTGTAAGAGCAAAACATTGATTATATCATGTAATTAAAAAAAAATATAATGAGGCTACAAATCCCTTCTAACTAAGCACAGCTATTTAGAATCAGTGAGCATATTTCTCCAAGAAACTTCTTTTTGCTTTGAACTACACTGGGCTCTTTTAAATATGACTTCTACAGAAGGTATTTGTTCCATGGTATTTTTTTTAATCCACAACTTCTCTCTGAGTGTTGTGCTCATTTTATGCGTTCAGACTTTCCTGCGTATGGAGTGCCAGCTGAAAACAGGAGCAGCATCACAAGCAGCCGTATTTGAAGCAGTCGTGTGCTGTTGCACATGTGAGGAGTGAGCGGTGCTGGGCAAAGGCTGCGCCCTCTGACGTGCCCTCCATCCCAGTGAGCTTTGTTGACTCAGAAGCACGTGCACGGTGGTTCAGTGGCAGGTCCACAAGTTGATGCAGAGACAAATTACCTTACCCAGTCAGCTCCCCAAATTAAAAACTGAGACTGGCAGTACATCAAGTACCAGTATTTGTTCCAGATTTAAGCAAATGCATAATGGCAGGTGTACAATGGAATTTAGGTCAGGCAGGCAAGAGAGATCAACAGCACGGAGCCACAGGCTCTAATTCTAACTAATCAAGAGACCGGCCAGGGGTTTAGTCCTGGCAATTGAAGTGGAAAACTGAGAATAATTACATGTTTGGAAAAACATCCCCTTGGGCGTTCATAGTCAGCCCAGATCACTAGAAATGATTGTGATAAAAAGCGTAATGAAATAACCAGGTCGGCTGGTAGCAGCCAGAACATCTATTGCAATAATCATAATCCAGGCTCTGCAGAGAGATTTCGGGGGAAGACTAGAGGATTAGTGAAGAACTAGCGTGTGGGGAAGTGCAGCTACTTAGCTCTTTGGAAAACCAGAAGTTTTGAAAGAAAAAAGAAAAATCTGACACATTAGACTTTGCAGAGCACTCAGAGATAAATTTCTTAATTTCTATGACTGATGTCAAATGTTTAAAAATAGTTGTTTGGAAAATTGCTGTTTATTTCAGACAGGTGTTCGGTGAAGCCTTCGCAGGAGCATGAAGATGTCTCCAGAAATCTAAAGCACATAAATTCAAGGAAATACCCTTGGGGTTAAGAAGTAGGATGTAATGTAAATTATTCATAGCTGGAAATTAGTAATTAGTCATTCAGTGACAGAGGAGACAGGAAGCCTAGACAAAGTGTTCATTAAGAGGTTCTAGGCCCTTTTTCAGGCAGGCTGCAAAGTGATAACTAGAGTCATCGGCCAAAGAAAAGCCCACAACACACCCAATTAAGAAGAGGTTATCTTGCAGGAGCAGATTGTAAGTCAGAGTCTTATAGCTGTGTGAATAAAGTTGTGTTCTCCAGGGACCCAGATGGAAGTTAACTGAAGAGCTGAAGACATTGTCCATAGGTGAGCTGCCAAACTACTGTTCAATGAACAGGGAGTCATCTGCTCCTTGAAAGATGTCCCTCAGCTAATGGGAGTCATCTAAGTCCATGGGGTCACATTTAGGTTCATGTGAAGCACACAAATACAGAGCACTGGAGTGCCACTGTTTAATATTGCACTATTATTCACTTTGAGCACCTTGGGGCAGGGGCCATAGTGACCTAAGGACTTACACAGTGAGTACTTATTACTTATGGGGCCCACATGCCCTCTGGGGACTGTAGATATCTGCTCCTGGAAAGGAAACAGAATGAAAGTGTTCAACTAAATAAGGGAACTGGAAATATATGAAGATACAATAAATGTAATTTACAGTAATAAAAGTAATAAACAGAGCTGCAGAAAAAAGCCAATTATTTTAAAAATTAATCTTGATGTTTTAACATGCTTAGAGGAGTTTTGTTATTTAACTAACTCGCTACTATTTTTGGGAACTGCTTTGGTAAAGATTTTGTGTTTTGAAATATAAAAACCAGAAAAATGCAATGAAACTAAAATTCTTTACTAAAATAAATAAATATATTTGAATAAAGAAATTTATCACCCAAAGAATTTGTAACTTTTGGGGCTAAACTTTGGGAAAAAAGTAACTTTGAAAAAATGGACTTAAAAAATCTGCAGATTTTTCATTTTAACCTGAAAATGCACATTTATTTAAAAATATTATTAATAATGTATAACATATGCAAGTTCATTTAAGTTTATTAAATTAATTGCAGCAACCTAGCTTCATGGGTTCAATCTATTCAATAGATTTAGGGCAATATGATAGGCAACTATTTCCTAGGGGATGGAGACCTCCATTTGAATTCTCCAACAAAGGATCCTAAAGGATCAGAGAACTGTATTTTAGAGGTTTTTTCAGTAGAAAAGAAGCTGTACCCACTCCGATTTTACTCTGTGTGCATAATATTTACAAGGGTTTGACCCATGGCTGTTATTGCTCATGCTGGGAGAAGCAGGAAAACTGAATGAGGGTTCTTAGCGCTCGAGTAAATTTAACAACTCTGTGTATTTGTTACCTGCAAATTCTCAGAGGGCTTACTCCATTTGTGTTTGTTTTTTTTTTTTAGGGAGATATACATGTGGCAACACTACTCAAAGCCCAAAAGCATTTCAGTGATGTTGGTCTGCATTTACGTGTCAGAGAGATGGTGTTAACCATTGATGCGCTCTGCTTCCTTAAGCTTTAGCCTTTACCCGCCCCTCAGAAAAGCACAAGGCAAAGCATTCCAGATAAGGGCTGAGGGCATTTTTATGCTGTGGGATTTAATTAGGGGCTTGTGTTGTAATTTGTGTTTATTTTGTAGAAAGGCAAGCCGTAAGGATCCTCCTTAGCGTGCTGTGTATAGACTGTCTACAAGTTATACAGAAGAAAAGAAAATGTATACAAGGTCGAGGGCAACTACAGGAAACTGTGTTAAATTAGGGCACATATCTAGGTCAAGAAGGGGTTTCAATGGAGTGGAAAAAATGAGGGAAAGAAGATTTAGGAAACACAAATAATTATCAAGTAGATTTTTGGCATGTAGACACTCTCAGGATAGAGTCAGTCAAATAGCTTATTTGAACTAAAGCTGGCCAGTTTTTGCTGTATGAGGAGCGTAGCAGTGAGGATCATTTTTACAGGCCAGAGGGAGGAAATGAGAAGATTACATAAAAATCAACAGAATTGGAAAAATGTAATAATATAGAATTCTGACAAATACTATTTTAAAATACATTCACTTATTTAAAAGCCCTTACCAAAGCTGCATATAAACTCATAAGCTAAGCTACCAAGAGCTTGAATAAGAGACTCGGGGGTTTTACTCATAAAAATGTGCTGACATGGTTGGGTCAAATTTTTTTCCATTAAGTTTAATGGTAGAATCAGAATGTACATCCATGCATGGCTTGAAAAGAAAAACGTCCAATTTGTGAAGTCTGGTACCAGCCAGTGAATGAGATTAAGAAAATGAGAACTTAACATAGGGAAAAGCTCCTGGTTTTCTCCCATAAAAATGAGTGATCATACTCTCAGCTGCAAATGTGATGCCATTCTAGTGGCTGCTAGAACTATCGCATTGCACTTACTATGGCAATGCAAAGCTCTTGACAACGATACACACATTTCCTTCCTCCTGACTTTATTTTCTTTATTGTGTTTATTTTTTAAACAAAAATGTCGCTTGCAGATAGCAAAAAAGAAATGGACTAAGAGTAAAAGAATCAACCATGGTCAGGTACCTCAACTTAGCCATTTTCTACATTTTTTAGTGTAAATGGACCTGATCACAAAATGCTAATTTGATTTTAGTTACCCTAAAGGCTGGTGGATACAAAGAACTAGAGTGCTGGTTCTGACCCAGTCATACCCTTTACTTTGCGATCTTTTGAAAACATGTAGGCATGTCTAAACAACAAGTGCAGACAATCATGTTTGCTCCACCCTGAGACGAACCTGACTAGACATAAGGCTGCTTTAGACCAAAACCTGGGTAGCCACATTAGAGCCATCACATTTCCCTGGGTTTATATTAGTGCATCTACATTGTTTCCAAAGAAGATGTGGTTTATGGCTGGCTAGGCCAGAAGATAGGCCAAACCATAACTGTCTGCATCAGTTTCTGTAGATTCACTTCTAAGAGAACATATTGATGGGAGCTATTATTCGTGGTGCCACCAGTTTTACAGCCTTTGGTTTCTTCATAGCCTTGTGCTAATTTAAAATTGTTTTTATTCTTTTCAAAGGAGAAGGAACACAATAGCAAGTTTTATAGCAAATATGTAAGACACTACACACTGCTCTAAGGACAGGCATTTATTTAGCTACTGTAGTGCTAGCAGTTAAAATAAACTTTCAGCCCAGCTTTAAACCTGGGGGTATAATTATGATATTCAAAGTCCTCGGATTGAAATATCATTTAAGTGTATAAATAATGGTCATGTGAAGTGTAAAAGAGCACTTGGGTAGTTAGATTCCCCATATGTCTATGGAATGGCATGTAGTCAAGGGGACAGAACCATTATCTGCTCTGGCAACTCATACTTTGTTTAATCCATTTGTTCCTGAATGCAGTTATGTTAGTAGTACTCCTTACAATCTCTCATCAGAACTATAGTAAAAAGTAGGTATTATTCTCTGAGAATGACCCCTCTATTGGGTCCAATAACCAGAAAGCCCTTAAAACACTTGCACTGTAAAAAATAATTTTCCAGAATTTATTTATAGTTTTCTCAATACTATAAACACTGTACATACCAAAATGTACCACTCCTCTGATGGCTGAGACATTCATGAGTGGCAATTTAAAGTCCAATACCCATAGTCTAGTCATTATATCATGAAGGAGCTAGAAAACTTGGTAGAAAGTTGCTTCAGGATTTTTATGAGTTGATCATACCCATGTAAGATAATCATACATCTCCCATCTCCCAGCATAGAATAATTCACATGGGAAAATTACTAGATGATCTACTATTCTGTCACCTGTGACATTTCTTCTTTATGCAACTGGAAACGATCTGAACAATGACAAAGTGGCACTCATTCTCTGCTCCCACATGGGAAACCATCAAATCAGCTCGGACTCTTCCAGAAAAGAGGCAGCCGACAAGGGTAATGACAAGGTCTATAAAATCATGAATGATGGTATTGTAGATGCTAAAGGTTTACACTGGTTTAAAAGGAAATTGGACAAGTTCATGCAATAGAAATCCACTGAGGGTTATTAAATCATGGAAACCACATCTGAAGCTAAGAGTGGTCAGAAGCTGGGAGAGCTTGAGTGGGGAAATCATCTGTGCTTGTTCTGTTCTTGCTTTTTGCCTATGGATGCTGTCAGAGAGAGTGGACTGAGGCAGTCAGACCTTCGGTGTGATCACAGTCTTTGTGTTTTTATGTAACAAAACCTGTGGAAACTGCCATCAATTCAAGTCTACATGACTGGTATGACTCCTCTGTACAGAAAGAGATATAAAGACCGCTCTTGTATATTTGATAGATCATACATGAATGGGTACTTGAACAAATAAGTAAATAGGCAAAGCTTTTATTTTTAATGTCCAAAGTTGCAATTTTATTGGAACTGTTTTTCAAGAGTCAAAAGAGATAGAAAATATTTCAGTGAGTTAGTCTGCTTAAATGAAAACAGGGCTGAGCTTTGCATATTTTGCTGTCTGAAGAGTTTCATATCTTTCCTTCATCGGTCCCTGAAGAGGTTCAACCATTTGCCTATTCAGAACTAGGACAATGGAAAAAGCTGTTTTTGTGGTAATCCAGTTATGTCCTGACCAGTTCTAAATATCCTCGGACAAGTCATTGGAGATGCTTGAATGTTCAGACAATAAACCAGTGGAAACCCTCACTCTAGAAACAATGCATAGTGATACCTAAACTGAAGCAGACACAGTTGCATGGTATGAAATGCAGGTTTGGTCCAGCTCTCACTGTGATCAGTCATATCACCACCTTCAGAGGTGCACATCACTGTCTCTGTGCAAATGCCTTGACAAGGGTGAGGTGACTGCATTCCCCTAGGGCGCCACAGGCATGAGGACGAGAGCTGATTTTAACCTCTGACTTGACCATCTACCCACACAAACCCAGCTAATAAGGAATTACATTGGAGAAGTCACTTTCACCACAAACACAATAACAGATAAGACAAGATGAAAGTTAATCCTTCACTAGGCAGGGAAGTTAATGAATTAAACCACTAGAAAACACCAAGAAAATGTTGGCTTCAGGAAAATCCAATGGGTGGGCCAACTGCTTACCAATGCCAAAACTAAGTACAAATATTTAAAAACAGTATCATCTGGAAATTACGGGGATAGAGATAAAACAACTACTCAAAGGAGACAATTTGGACCAAGATAATGACAGAGGTGGAAGAGCCTTCATTTTATTGACTGTTCTTGTCAGAACTATAAGATGTAAATGTTATGCACACATGTGTCTGCCATCTGCAGGGCCTGGCAGCCCGCAGGCTGGCTGTATGGGCAATCAAATTTTCACATTATGAATGATAAGAAAGCAATACAGTGGCAGCGGTGGCTCATGATGTGCTCTTCCACGCAGGTGGTGTTTACAGATAAGCACCTTTTTGGAATGAACGCTTGAGGTCAAAATAATTCAGGGAGTTGTTTGAGCAGAGAAGCAAACAATATTAAAATAAATATGAGCTCATTGTAACCCTTACTGCTTAGGCCGTTGTATTTATGGCAGACTTCCCAAACAGAGCAGTTTCCCTTTGTAGTCATGCAATGCACCTGCCGCTTTTACAGCACAAACTCACACCTCTGTTTTCACATTGGTAATCTATCTGCGTTGTGGTTACAGGTTGTGTAGTCAAAGAAACAAGCATCCACATTTGCCCCTTAATTTTAATGAATTGCATCATGGAGAAGTAGATTGAAAAAGGCACCTTGTACAAGCAAAAAACAGGTCTATTTAAAAGAAGTTAAAAAAAATAAATCACCATGTCTTTGACAAAAAGTAGCATACATTGAACGGTTCATAGCTGTTATTACCAGAATGATAAAAAATAAGTTTCATATTCGACCTTGGCTTTCAGACACAGTTATGTTCAAAGATGTGCTATTGCTAAAATTTAAAGTAGACATTCACCACAAAGGTGAATTAGGACACACCAAGTTTGGTGAGATCAACTCTGCAGTGTTATAACTCAATTTAAATATGTGAACAATCTATAGAGTTGAAACAAATCATACCAGCTAAAGAGCTGCCTAAGTGAAAGGCCTTTGACTCTGAACGTGTGATTTAATGCTGGTTTAGAAGAGGCTGGTCCCAGATCCATTAATAACAATCAGAATCTAGTCCTTCTAATACCAGATTATTTTGTGAGAGTATTTTCTTCTATTTGGTTCTCTGCATGGCTGCAATAAGCAATAACTTGTTGTGTTACCAGTTTCAGTGCAGGCAGAAGGCATTCCTGGCTCTTACATCTTCTGAAATGCATCCATCTTCCCAGTTAATTATTTAATTTTATTGTGGGTTTTGATGTCTTAACCAAACTCAGCCCTATAGTGTTGCTTCTCTGTACAGCCTGTGTTTACAAAGCTCTCTGAGCAAAGAAACCTTGTAGAAAAGATTTATTTGGGAAAACTACTTCTTGTTTTCTGAATCTGACAGAAAAATGAAAAGTGGAAACCTAAAAATTTCAAGCCTTCATCATTATTTTTAAAGAGCCAAATGCTTAGTACTAGGAGGGATTGTTACTCTGTTCGCTGTAATTGAGTGCAAAGACGTGGCTCAGCAATATATAGAGGTCAGTAAGGAAATAGCTTATCTGCTCAAAATACTGTTAAAAATACAGTGGCAAGACCATGCTAGGTATTTTAAAATACGTATTATAAAAAATAAGTGCATGGGAAAGGTGTACAGTAAATGATAAGGAAGACATTTAGATCATCTTTTTATAGAATCAAAAGCAGTATTGTGTGTAGCTGATGGTCGCTTTTGGTAAACACGTTCGATTGCTCAGTATCAGGGAACCTTTACTAATTTTCTGTTTGGAGGCAGCAGAGATAAGAAAAATACACTACCAGTTTTTTTAGTGATGCTTGATCCTTAAAGCTGCTTTTTAACACAGATGGTACAGCAGTGGAATGAAGTCTCATATTTCTTTCTAATAATAGCTATCATTCGTAGGGAATTATATTTCCCAGAGTACTTATCTACTTCTCATATACACACATTTACATATATATACACACATATTAAAAAAAGCATTTATGTATATAAAAAAGACCATTTAAGACAGAATGTTCAGTATATCCTTTAGCAGGCTTCCTGGGGGTTGCATGCCGTGCTTCAGGACAGAGCGTGTGGTGCACTGCCTCAGGGATTTATTTCAACTTGCGTGGCAATCTACTGTGAAATTATGATTTTTCAGTGCTGAGTGGCTGTTCCTGGCAGGAAATGAGTTTATGAATGCTAATGATATATGATTGGAACCCACCACACAGCTCTTTTCCCTCCACTGCAGAAAAAAGTTCATCAGCTCTGTGCCAGCATCGTACGTCTCCTTCCCTGCTCCGCACCACACGTTTTGGAGAAAGTCCCAGTGCCTGTGTAGGATTAGCCTTGGAAGCAGCAATCTAATGGAGCCTTCTGGGACAGAAGTGTCCCCCTCCACCCCAAATATATCAGCACAGCAGAGTGTCTGCCGCTCCCAGCGGGTTTCTCTTTGCAACAGCAAGGTGAATGAAGGCATCAGCAGGGAAGGGGGGAGCAGCCAACCTGAGTTTGTGGTTCCCCTTTGTAGGAAAGCATGATGGCAGTGAGCAATGCTGCTGGAAGTCTCATCACCTCCCCCAGGACAGCCACTGCAGACAGACAAACATGCATGCAGAAGGGATCCTGTATTAGCACTGCATGTATGCAAGGTGCTCTGCCTCTTGCCTGTGGCCGAGAGAAGCCCGGGCTGCTAAGTCAAACCTTAGGAGAGGGGCTCAGCACCAAATAAAGTTGAGTAAAGGGATTCTAATCACCTCTGCTTCCACCCCAGGCAGAAAACCTGCCACAATATGCAGAGATCCCGGACCATTAAGATCCTACCTGAAAAGGGATGTGTACTGGTTTCAAGTGAAAGCACCAAGACACAAAATTGGTCTAGTTTTCCACCCCAGAGTCTCTTATCTGCAGCCAAAGTGATGCCGGCAGACCACAAATATACACCAGGTGAAGAGGTGAAAAACGGGATTACGATTAGGAAGACCTTGGCCTTAGATGCCAATGATGTTACATTTGGCTGGGATCAGCTATCATCTGCCATGCCCAGACACTTGTGAGTGCACCCTCAGGGGAAAAAAAAAAAGCAGCACTTGTGAATTGAGCCAAGAGGGAGGGAAATGGAGGGAAAAAAATCAAACCCTGGCAGCATCCTTTTGGTAAAGCTATGTTCAATCCAATGCTATTGATTTTTCATAAATACGTCATATACTTATTAACCTTATCTTACAAAGTTTACCTGGGTTTTGACTATGTATTTTTTAAGTCTTGGATATAAAGAGAAAAGAGATATCTATTTTTCTTTCCCTTCCTTATTTTTTTTTACTAAATTATTAAAATAGGGTTCACCCTCAGGAAGTGCTCGTTGGGAAAAGCGATTTATGTTGAACGAAATCACCTCTGCAGATCTTCTCAGGGGACATTAAGATTCAATTTGGTGATCCTTTTTTTTTCTTGTGAGTGGTTTTGCAAACTAGTAGGTCAGATTAATCAGTGGCACAAACACCATGTCTGACGCACTGGTGTGGGAAGATCAGAAATTAGGGTGCCATAGTACTAGAAGGTCAAGCACATCATGTAGCCTTCAGCACAGATGAAGGTGGGTCTGTGCTACATCCTGTACTTCCTGGTCCTCAGGGCTGATACCCTGTCCCAAAGGCAGTGTATAGCAATCTCTCAACTTCCCTGTTGATTCATAACAATACCTGAAAGCATTAAGTGAATTGCCGAAGCGTGGCACATCGAGGTACCTCTGCCCAGAACATCCCTCCTCCTCGCTCTGAGATGTGAGTTATCACAGTCGTGGCATCCAGCCAGTGTCCCACGGGGACAACACAGCACAGCACAGCTTGGCATGCCCAGCTGAGCACGCAGATCTCCCCTAGTACTGTAAGGTGCCTGGTACACTGTCTGGCAAGTCACAATTAATAATAAATAGTCATGTAGATAAATATTATGCCTGCCCTTTTATCATGTGGAATAAAGGATGCACAGAGAGCCTAAATAACTCATCCAAGCAGTCAGGAGTCTGTGACAAAACTGATAATGGCACCCTGCATGCCCTGACTCCCAGGTCAGTGCATGGAGTGAAAGGACTTCTTCCCTCCCCAGTGCTAGAGTACAAGCAGCCAGCAAAAGACCATCATCCCATTTTAAAAGTCCGCATGGAAACAATGTGAAGGAATTCCTCAGCAGTAAAATAAGACAGAAAATTCCGGACTGTTGTTGCACTAAGCCCCTCTTGGTTTACTTGATGATGAACAGTGGTGTCTCCTTCAGAGGGGAGCAGAGACACCCCTTAAAGATTCCTAGTCTTTTCCACAATATTTTTATAAGAAACACTGAATCGGTTGGTTGCATTTTAGGAGCATCTTTACCTCTTTTGTGGGCAACTTTTCCTGAAAAGTGTCTCACGCAGGCTGAAAATATCCACACATTAGGTAGTGACATCAAGTGGTCCCATCAGATCATGGGAGCCCAATTCTCTTCTCATTTAAGCTAGCAGAGATATAAGCACCTTCACAAAGCTAATCCTTATCCTAGCCTGTATGAGACTGGCTCTGTTGCACGCACCGACAACTGGTGACAGACCCATTGCTGAGACGTGGAGAAGAGGAAAGGGTCATTCCTGCCAAACGAGATGAAGAGAAGAGGTTTTTGTGTTTTGGAGAGAAAGTTTGAGGGAGAAGGCTGGCATCAGCTCAGAGATGTTACATTTCACTCCAATATTCACTCCTTTGTTCCTAGCTAGTTTGCCTTTTAGTTACTTCTGTATAGCATCTTTTGATTTATGACTTTACACTTGCTTCTCAACTTTCAGACCAGTGATCTAGACCAGTGATGGTGTGATTCTCTGACCCTTTGGCCTAGCTGTGACAAGTACATGTCCCTTTAATCATCAAAACAGGATCAATTCTGCAGTTTGTCTTTGCCTTCCTATTACCAATACACATGTAAAGTGAGAGAATAAATACTGCTTCACATTATACATATATATATGTTTGTGTACAGAAGACATTTCTAAGCTCTCCCACTGGTCGCCCGGGGCTCTTGCATTATGAATCCTGTCCCAAATGCAGGACGTGCTGCTGTGAGAGCAAGCAGCAGGACTGATACATGGTGTGGCATTCCCTGTTAGCATATGCAGAAAAATAAGAGGTTCTACTTTCAGATGGTCTCATAATCACCTCATCTGCTTTTATATGCACCGACCTCACGGGTATGTCAACTTGAATTCTGATTTGTGCCTCTGAGAGCAACAGTGACAAATACATAAAATGCTCATATGGCAACTAATTTTTCCCTTATTATGCACAAATCCTCTTAGACCAATAGACTCTAGTAGCTGGAATTTATCTTCTTGAAAACAATAAGGTTTAATGACTTTCTTTCTAGACTTTTGTATGTCATTAAAGTTTTGACAAATTTAACATTACATGACAGCAGAGTATGAAGGGTACATTTCTCTGTCAAAGTCAGGGTTAGAAGACAGCTATCACTGGGTTAAATGAGACAGAATTTGGGAGTACATCGTTCACATTTTTTAAAAATATCTCTGGTTCTGACTCAAATGTTTCTGGACCACTGTATAAAAACTGTATGTTTTCTTTGTCTGATACTGATTTTAATTGCAGCTAATTAGTATTAGACATTTTACATACCCCGTCTGTCTAAGGTTGAGAGATTGATGCTATCTGGTAGATGATACATATTCCAGCTGTTGGAATGGTGCAGTGTTTGAAAGTTAATTTAAAAAGAAATAGAACTGAAGTAACAAAATACTTAGTTTAAAATGCTGTTAAAATGTCACTGTCATTAAATTCAAACTGAACCGATCTAAAACATAATTTTATCATGTTCCTTTTCACCATCTGTATGAAAACCTTAGAATGCAAATCTTATCCTTTTATCGTTAAATGACACTTTTTGAACCAGCCCTGACTACATAGTGGTTTAACTTTGAATTGCTTTTTGCCATGCTTATTTGTTAAGAGTACTAAATAAAGTTTAAGCCCCATATAATTGAAAACATCAAATCATATAGCCGTGAAAATGGGACTTACAATGGAAATGGCAACTGACGCTCAACTGAAATAGATATGTTGAAGTAACAATTATGCACCTGATTTTTAATTCTTCAGATGATTCCTTTAGGCAGGAGTTGCCAGCACTGTAATGTTGAAAAAGGTAAAGGTCAAATATCTTATTTACAAAAACACGTTCCTTGGTTATTGCATATATTTCTTAATTCAGCTTTAAGTATAAGTAATAAACCTGAAAATATTTTAGGGCTGATTAAATTAAAGTGAATTTCATATTAAAACATGCTAAAACACACCTACAGAATAAATAACAAGCCCCTGAAGGAAATTTAAACAGAGAATAAAGTGATTAATACCCTAAGCTGATGAATAATATGGTTTTATAAAAAGCATGCTCATGAATCAGGCACCTATGCTTGCAATCAATCCATGTGGGTGGGCCTTGCAGCTGGAAAACACTTAGCTGATGTCTCTAGGTCTCTGTGTGGGTGTAAAGGTCCATACACACTCACATATGGATGCAACTGCAGAACAGGGACTAACCTTTTAGCCCTGTTTAGTCATTCACATCCTAGTTGGAAAATGCCAAAGAAGGTCAAATATCATTGACCTCAGTGTTTGTGAAGAGTTTCTGCCAAGTACAAGACAAATCTATAAATAATAAACATGACTCTACTCATATTCTTAGTCATTTCGTTAGCAGAACCAAGTAGTAACGATGACTTGGAACTATTTTCTTATTTTGAACATATTTTATTTACCAAGTATTTGGTTTGTCACTTCTTTTAATTACACAATTTAGTAAGGAATATTGGGGAAGTCAGAAAGGTCAAAACAAGGATCTTGGAGGATAAACTGTTGTCCTTAAAAGCAATTTCAACTGGGAGAAAATATGATGATTGAGAGATCCGTGGTGCTAGGGTAAGCACAAGATAAGTCACAAACTGTTTGAAGTAATGTTTCCTTTGATCTGCCAGGCCTTTCCATACATAAGGAAATCCAGTGGGGTGCTAAAGGCTTTGCTAATCTTCCCAATGATATGCTGAGGATGCTTAAGGTTGAGGTTAAAGAGGCCTTTCAATGCAGCTTGACTTGTGAACTTTTGAAATACAGAACTGACCTTCCTCTCAAAGATATTTGCAAAGCATCTGTTTAGATTAGCAGAAGTGTGGGCAACTGTATGTATGAGCTTGGGCCAGAAAAGTCATGTTAAAAAGAGAACCTTTAGATTAGCTCTGCTGTTAGCAGACCTGCCCAGGGCAGTGATATTGTAGGGTTCCCACAGCGCTTTATGAACAAAGTGTATTAAGAACAAGGATGGTTTAACAGCCTTGAGGAAAATAGGAAATCAAAGAGCTGAGCTGGTCAAAGTCTGACAAGTATTATCAGACAGGTTGGTGGGCATAGCACAAATGTTCTTGGGAAGACTCAAGCTCCTCATTCTAACATCTAATTTTTATGTCAACCTTTAACATTACCATGGCATTCACTTGAAATCACAGCCAAAGTCAGGCATGACAGCAGAATCAACATTTGACTAAAGAGCTTGAAAGTAAACTTGGGAGGCATTAGTCGTGAATCATGTTCATCATTAGTTCAAGAATCATCCAGGAAAAAAAAAAGAGAGAGAGACATGTAATCCATATTGGCACCACTGGGGTCTGAGGCAATTGATTTTGCCTGGTGTTCAGTGCTCTGCTCCTGAACATGTCCTAAGGCCTGAACAGAGCAAACAGAGCATGTCTATATCCTTCAATCCGTTTCATGTTCAGAAACTAAGACATCTACCAATCTTGTACTGTAAGGTGACTAGTTAGTTAGATGTGTTCAGACTGTGCCCAATACATGCAAACACCGCACTTTGTTTGGCAGTCATGGCAACTTTCTTTCCAAAAAGAAGAGGTCATCATTTGCATTGCCACACAGGCATGGCTTTTCAGCTAGCAGCCCACAGAGAATATGTAGCTTCCAAAGGATAACTAAGGGGCCTATAACGTGTCACAGACTTTCCCACAAACAAGTAAATACTGTTATCACACAAGTACAGATGAGACCTGGGTCAACAGTTGCCTGGGATGTGCAACTGTGGGATGCTTTCATGCCAGGATGCTATCAGAGATGGCCAGAATACCGACAGAGAGAGCACACAACGAGGTAGGATCAGGGCATGGGTTGCAATGGGAATGAGACACTGCTGGTGGCCACTAAAACCAAAGAGGCAAAATGATCCAGGCGGTTTGTAGGAACCACCCAGACATTGGGACTGCGGGCTGGAGAGCAGCATCATACAGCAAGAGGGCTGGGGTCAGTTCCCCTGCAGCTGGCTGAAGCCAGAACAAAGTCTCTTCTTCACACAAGCTGGCTGGGGCAGCTCGCTCACTCCCAACTTTTCTCCAAGCAGGCTTTCTTATTCAACCGATTAAAAAGCCCAATATGGGGCTTGTGGCTCAAATACTTGGTCAAGAAATAGAAAAGCACCTTCCTCTGTTGGCAACACCTGCAACCTACCTGCTAGCCTATGCTGTATGGGACAGCCAGCCTCCCTCTGAGGAAGATTAATATCCTTAAACACAGGCTAAAGCATAATTTTCAAATAGCCCAAGGACTATTTAGTTGTTCCATGCAAAGTGAAATACCTTTAACATGAGAAACTCCCCACTTCAGAAAACCATACGTTTTAGCGGTTAGGGTTAGAGCACATCTGTGGGAGGTAAGGGTTGAGTCACCTCAACCAAAGGAAAAAAATAGTCCTGGGGTTTTACATTACAGGTAAGTACTTTAATCAGTGGTCAATGAGCAATGACTTAAATACAAGTTTTGAAGCACTGCTTTGGAATTTAGGTGTCCTGGGTTTGTTATTGTTATTATTTTTTTGGTTTTGTCTTATTTAGGGACTTGAGTCATTACATTCCTGAGGAAACTGCCAGCGTTTTCACCTGAAAGGACAGTGTGACTTTCAACTGCTTTCAACTGGCCTATTTTTATATCTGATTGCACATGAAAGGAAGCATTTTTTCTTCTGTAAAAATGGATAAGTTTTGAGCAAATCTGCCTGGGACTGACAGGCAGGGAATCCTATAAAGCCCAATATGGCTTAAGGCTGAGATAGGTACCAGCCTTCTCAATGATGTTAAGGCTCAGTTTCTGTGCAGAAGCAGGGATGTAGGTGCTTTGAAAACTTCACTGACAGAAACCAAATACCTAGAAAAATTAGACAACTGAAAATCTTACTTGGCTTTTGAGGGTCCAGACTTTGGATATGTAAATTCACCAAAGTGAATTTGGTAAATGCGCCTATGTGAAATTTGACAAATCCAGATTCAGAGTTTATTCCACCAACATTTTGGGTATGCGCTATTTAAAATATGTACTTGGGAGTTTTAGCAAAAATAAAAAAAAAATATTCATCCTTCTTGTTCACTGCCGAGGGAAGCCCTTCCTAATGAGCAAGCCTTTTTCTATAGTCAGTAAAGTGACACGTCTTAAAACCGTGGTGTGAGCTGGTGAAGGGTAAATATCCTTCCCTTTTTAGGTGTCAGAGCTGGTGGCTTTACCTTTTGCAGGTATAGTCTACTGGATAAAACAGAGGAGAGGAAGTTCAGTGAGAGCCCCAAAATCATCAAAAAAAGATGTGAAAGACCAGTTTTTATTCAGGGCACACACTTCTTGCCTCACGTTGAGCAGGTTTCTAAGGGCTAGCTCCATGTAAACAGTCACAGAGGCTAAATAGGGCAGCTAAGTCAAAAGGTGAGATCATGGAAACCACTAATCATTTATTGCCTCACCTCAGAGGCCTCTCAACTACACGCGGCTGTCACTTTCTGGCTTTAAAGTTTCCCCTGGTTTTGAGCCCTTCTGCAAACCCAGAATTGCCTCATCCCTGACCCTGCCAAGCAGCCTGGCACGTCATCCACTCCACTGAGTCCCCAAAGGCACACGCTCCCCATCTCATCCCATGAGGCCTCCAGTAGGGAAACGTTCCCAGATTATGTCTAGCACACACTGATACATTAGTCTGCTTATAAAAAAGCGTGGTGGCTGCCACTCTTTTTCAAAAATTAATCAGAAAAAAAAAGTCAGATTGTTATTTTTTAAAAAAATAGAACATTAGAGCTCTTCTGCTTATGGTAGATGAGACTTAGACCATACCTCCTGGTTCTAAGTCATGACCAACAGCCACACTGGAGATTGGTCTGGGTTTCACTTCCTCCCAGCCACCCTGCTGAAGCTGTACGAGTGTCAGACAGTGCTCATCTTTCTGTGCGTTTGAAGGGAGAGGAAAGCAGAGACCTGGATATACGAAATCATGACGTTATGAGTAGATAGAAGTAGTGATTTGAGTTCTTTAATGCCTAACACTAAATGTCTAACATCAAGGAGACTTAGGTGCATAAATACCTTGGAGGATCATAAGCCATCAGAGTGAACCCGTACCCACAGACACAAGTTGGTTGGTAGGTCAGAAAATCCCTATTAACTTCTGAGCCCCAGACAGCCAGTGCTTCCCTTTGTGCAACTGAGAAGGCCCCAAGAAGCTCTTTTCCAAGCTCTAGCATTTCACATCACTGCTAAATGTTATTGCAAGAACTTTAACGATGCTCAGTATCTAGCAGCTCACTTTGTCTTGGGAGTGAAGTATCTATAAAAAACAGATCCCCAGCATTTCAGTTCATATACTTTTCACTGAATTGTCAACATGTTGAAAAATGAAACAAGACCTGCTACAGGTAAATTTTACATTTGTAAAATGTTAAAATGAAAGCTTATTAACAATTGAACTTCCTGATCATTATTCTCTGAGGCACCTTTTGTGGACCACATAATTTCAAAATAAGAAATGCCACCTGTTTCTTATTTACTTAAAACAAAAGTAATTCTGAGAAGTATATCTTTCTGCTGTGTATGTCAAAAACTAAGCCAGGAGTATGGTCATAATTGAGGGTCCACAGGCAGACTATAACATTACCCTGCAAATTCTCTCAAGTCTAGATTGCTGTTTTCCTCACGACAGTTTCTGGTACTAAGTGTCCGATAGTCAATGTCATTGCTTTTGCTGGCTCCCACTTCCTCTGATGAGCATGTGGAGGTCCATACAGTCCATACGCTTGTTTCTCAGAGACAGCAGTTCACCACCACCCAGAAATATTTGGAAATGTTTATTTGTGTGGATGTGTATGAACACGGAGATAAGTGTGTGGGTGCATGTTTTTATATTTGCGGGAGTAAACTTTCTGGATGGAAACTGATAAGGGTCAGATGAAAGTAAGCACTGAAATGATTGCTAAAATAATAAAAAGTCCTTTTTGTGTCTTCACAAAACAGTGCCTCACTGACACTGCTAAATGTCAATGTTAGAACATGTAACGAAGGCATGGATACATAGAGAATTATACTAGATACCCTAACTACTGGATAAAACAAAGAACGTAAATTGGGCCAAATCTTGATGCTATTTGCATGAAGAAAACATTTAGTTGAACTTAAAGAGGTGCAGGTTTCATCCAGAGAGAAAACAACAAAGAAAGAAGCAGAGCTGGAACAACACACAGGTTATGTGCATTATCATAATGTAACGTGTACGGCATAACAACCATGGCCTATGCATGCAGAAAATTGAACAAAGCAGAAAAATTCAGAGTTTTATACTTATGAGGATATGTGGTTATGTGGTCAGATGGGAGGACGGAGTGCCAGCAGGCTGCCGGCATCTACCAACAGATGAGGATCTGAATCACCCTGGGCCAGTCACGAGCTCTTTGTGTTTCATGGAAACCAAAATGAGCCAGGCAGAACCTCGCTGGAAACCAACACTGCGACTGAGAAATGTTTTCCAAGTCAGGTCATGAACATAAAGATTCCTCTGGAAAGTACCTAACAGCGCATTTGCTATGAAGACACACTTTCAAAAACCTCCAAAGAAAGGGAGTTTCTGCAAAAGTAGCCCAATGATGCTGTGAGCAGTTTGAGGACAGCCCCCCGAAAACTCTCTATCCCCAGTAATCTTAAGCTTCCAAATTCCCCTGAGACTGACCCCTTATTGATGTTCAAAATAAAGTGGCTATTTTCTGAGCTTCTCTGTATTTTATTAAGCCCTGAACTGCAGTGGAGGCCAGAAGAGGAAAGAAAATCCTGTGGGTGAACATTTAGTTCTATGGAAGTCAATGGCCAAGAAAATCCTGTGGGTGAACATTTAGTTCTATGGAAGTCAATGGCCAATCTTGGATCAAGTTCTGTGGGGCAAGATTTCTTCCTGTACTTTTATATATATAAAAATACATTGCATGGGTGAAATTAGAAATTACTTCACTGAGTTCTGGTAATAATAATAGCAATCTGATGTAAGTCTGAGAAGAATCACATTTGAACGATTCGTAGCTTTAAGCAATATCGAGCTGCATTAACAGTTGACCTCTGATCATGTGCTGTTGCTTGACTTTTTGTGTATTTTTGGTAGTTGCATCAGCTGTTTTTAAGTGCTGTGTGTTTTTATGCTCATAAGTAGTATAGACTTACAGTTTATTTACACTGGGAAGTTTTGGGGACTATGTAAATCTAAGCTGTGTAATGTGGAACAACTGTTGTGCAACCATTGTGTTGAGTACACACTTAATTTGTGCTTAAGCTTCTTCCATCTGAAATCCTCTGCCTATCATTTAGGGATTTTTCTTGCTGTACAGTATACATCATCTGCCAAATCTGCTTGAATTCTGGGTCTTTGGGGTCACATTAAAAAAAAGCTCCCATCTCTCTACTCCATCCATCTGTTTTTTTGCAAGTCAGTGCTGTTTTGTAGCACTGGGTCAGTAGGGTGGAGAAAACGTTTGAGCGCTGGGAGCTAAACAGCTGTTGCACAAAAGACAGTGCTGCAGAGCCAGGATGGTAAGCAGCAGTAGATGCCAAAGGTAATACTTCTTGTAGGAAGGCCACCACTGGAACACAGATGGAGAGACCTCTTCCTGAGGCCAAAGGATGCACTTCCCAAGGACAAAAAGGAGCCGGCATTATGCGTAGGGTTGATGCAGTAAGGGACTGTAGCTAAAAAGGAAAATTGCACTTCCCAAAGGAGCAGATAGAAAAAGAAGTAAATGTGAAAAAGCCCTTGAAATGATGAAAGACAGTAATGGAAAGTGATGGAAAAGGGGAGGTCATATGCACATGGCAGTTGATGGGTGAAAGCTGATTTCCTTTTGGGTTTCTGTTTAGTAACAGATGTGGCAGGAAGTTCCAGTAGAATAAAAAAATCACAGAAACCACACCAGGGGAGTTGAGAGGTGTGGGCAGGACGGTGTCTGTCACAGAAACAAAGGCAATATTTGTATGCTTTGAAAGGGCAACCGTTGACATACATGACAAGAAATGTAAAACAGTTCTTTGATTTGAGCCACAGGCAGCTTGACAGGTTTCAAAGCATACAAGGCTGGATCAGACCCTTTTTGATATAAGGGGTCTCCTAAGTGAAAACAAATCTAGTTTGTGGCATCTTAGCCAAGGCATGCTCCAGGCAGAGGGGAGCCAAGGGGGTCCTTCCATCCCAGCCGGCGGCTGCAGAGGCAGGTCAGGACTTCTCCAGTCCCAGCTGAATCAACTGGCTGCATGCTAGTATTGCATGAGGATGGCTTACAGCAGCAAGGGCAATACTGAATATCACCAGCCAAAAATTGAGAATAAACTAACTAAAACACAACCCACTTTGAAATAGGGGGAGATGAAGGGAGATTAAGAGGAGCATGGTCAGCCTCCGGGCCCCTTTCTTCACCCAAAACCCCTTTGCCTGAAAGCAGGATGACCAAAGGCAAGTACAAAGTTGAACTGGGAGTTCTGGTGGCTGAAAGCCAGCTGTATGGCCTAATTCTTGGGCTACACCATGATCAGTCTTGTACACTGCAGTGCTGCTTTAAAGATCAGTAGTAAAAACAGTAGAAGTGTTAGCAGTGTCTAGCATTAGAGGAAACAGCAAGCCGGTTTTAATTGCCTAGGGTGACATACAGTTATATTTAAACATTGTAAGGGACTCTGGCTGGTGTTTCTCACCACTGTTACATGTCTACAGTCTCCAGCTTCAGGGCTACAATCATCTAGTTTATGTTTCTTCTTGTCAGACATAAGCCTGAGTGTGTGTCCTAGTGTCATATGCCAGAGAGGCACAGGCGTAAGTACAGAGATGGAAATTTCCCAAACACGTTGGTTATAAGGTCAAATAAGTGGAGAGAAGCTTGATCCAGTTAATAATTAAGAGCAGATTTTTAAAGTAGGAAAACTCATCTAGTTTCTTATAAGTCATTGTTACAAAATGTGATTGTGTTCTGCTGAATGTATGAGGGAAATCCTCAAAGCTCTGCTTATTTTTTGGTGCCAGATGACCCAATTCTGTTATCCTTAGCAATAATTTGTGATATAATGAAGAATTTGGTATGATTTATACAAAACAGTTTATGTCTTCATTGTAAATAAACACTGTTCAGTTTGTGCCATTAAGTCTTGAAAGCTGAACCAAAAAAATACGTGTTTTAAGATGCAGTTTAAAAGCTAGTGAAGATCAAAAATGATAAATAGCATGACAATCTTTCTGGAAAGGATGTAAGTCTTCATGCTTCCAGGACATAAGATAACCTCTAATTAATGGGGGCTAGTAAGAATTTTTTCCTGTCAGCAAGTTACTTCCTAATTGCCTTCTGTAAGGCTTCCTGTACTTTTCTCTGAAGCAGCTGGTATGCTTCTGCAGGAACAGTGTGATAAAATCAATAAAGCCCTGATCCAGTCCTGTATCTCTGTGAATGTCTTTTTTGGGCAAACTTTTCACCCACCCAAGACCCAGGTTCAGCTTGCTTTCTTTGTAAGATTAAAACTGCTAAATCCCAAGGCAGAATAAATTACTTGCTTTCTTTAGTGATGTCTTCACTTGTGACAGGAAAAACAAACCCCAAATCCTTCAACTCATGTGTTGGCATGTAGGAAGGAAGGTAAAATCACTTTTTTGGTGACTTTGTCTTGAGAAGCAGTTACTTGCCTTGTTAATACAGACACTAAGTACATGTGTATAGTATCCTTCTAATAGGGTGAACTGAATAGCTTATGTCTTGTGACGGTGTCTGGGTAAAAGGAATCTAACGCCAACCATCATCTGAGCTTTGTAGCTGTGTTCAGTAAGCCTTCCCTTTGCCCTTGCCCTCAACTCTGTTGCTTATAATTTTCCCCTAATATTTCCACTTGTCTTCATCAAACCTACTTTTGGACTAAAATCTCATTTTTGCTATCTAACAGGTAGGCCTCCAAAATAACCTAGTGATGGCAGTCACAGAGTTCAAAGATAAATGGAGAAAATCGCCCTCTGGAAGTGCCTTTGCCCTTTTATCTGTTATACAAAGAAGCTAAGGGATTGGAATAGGCTTAGATTGACTTAGCTTAACTTTAAGCTAATTGAAAGTTGGTGCAATGAATCACATTTTATGTATCATCTAATGTGTCATTGGAAAGGAGATTTTTTGATCTCTAGCTGATAATGTAGTCTAAGATAGTAACATACATCCACTTTTTAAAATATAGAAAGTAGGCTGGGAAAGGGAACATTTCTAATGAGTGATAAAACCGTGGATATACGCACCTTGTTTTGGAAGATGGTCCCTCATGTAGTTCAGGGTCTGAGCCAAATAAAGGAAGACTTCACCGGACATGAATGAGCTTTTGTTGGTCCTCTAGGCAATCCAACAGTGGGACACTTTACTGAGGTATATTTGCAATACCCTCCCTCCCCTCCTTCTTCCATCAGTGTCAAAGCATGAATTATATTGTCTTTTTTTTTCTTGTTTGGACATGCACCAGGAAAAATGAACCTATTCATGCTTCAGATCCCTATGACTTCTAGAGTTTGCACTGATCAACAGTTACTAGCTGTGAACAAAGCCTTCAAACCTTATTCTAACCATTACAGCACTAATTATAGTTTCCTTAAGTAAAATGCTCCTAAACTATAATTACCCATAAGATTATATGTTAGCAGTTACACAAGACATTGTATTACAAGATTGTAACAGGCAGCTGAGCTCACCCTACTGTCCCAGTCAATCCAATCTGTTGAGAAGAAAAAAAGCAGTTAACACTGGAAAACTAACTATGTATTCCCCATAACCTCAGTATCTGCAGAAAACTCATTTCAAATTCAGTAGGCACTGTTCAGTTTACGGTGTTGCTCTCAATTCTCAGCTGATGTAAACAGATGTTGATCTGCTGAATATTGATTTCCATCAGTTCTGGTTTTGGCTCACAATACAAATTTCTCATCCCTTTGTATTTAATGTCAGGTGCACTGTTAACTACCACCGAAAAGGAAAACAACTCTAATGCATTCTAATTTTTTTTTTTAAAGAAAACACAAGGAATTTTGGAAGGTAGTTCTAGTAAAAAAGACCCTATTGCCTATGCCCTTGTGAATGTTCGCTGTTCCATTTGTATGCATGAAATACGCATAGTTCAGGGCTGTACCACATCTTGCCAGAAATAAACTTGGAAAGAAGATGATGTCTCAGCTTTGTGGTGTGCACTGCTGTATTAATTTCCTGTGTCTGGTAGTCAACAATGCTAACACTTAACGGGAGAAAGTGATCCCTGGTGTAACTCCAGTGACCCCTGTGGAATTACCCCATGACAACTCTCATCTACTGAGTAGCAAGAGATAAATTAAACAGGACTGGAAATTTGGAACAAGTTCAGACTTTAGAATATATGGAGGATTGGGGCTAGAGCAGACATTTTCTTATCATCCTCTGTAAATCCACACTCCCTTCCTGTACACAATCAGGTAGTTTCTTACAATACAAAATACATGAGCAGCATAAAACCTCTTATTCTTACTTATGTGAATATGATTTTATGTGACACAAGCCATTGCTCTTTGAATTGAATTTTGTTATTTGCCTCTAGAATCTGGTGGTTTGGCTGCATGACGTTGACTTCCAGATAAAAAAATTTACTCCCCAATTACTTTAACAGACAACATTTCAAGCAATTAAAAGAATTAATAATGTATTTTCATAATGTTAAAAAATACATCTGTGAAGAACTTTAAAAAAATGCAGCATAAGATTCTAAAATTCGCTTTGCTTCTCCTTAGATATTAGCTGGGAAAATTATCAGAAACTTCCATTAAATGTTTTAAGCTCCCCCACCTACATATATAAGCCAGCTACCAGAATTGCAAATGCATTTAAATTGAAGACTACCTGCTTTCTTCCACAAAACAGTATTGTGGGATTTTTTTTCTGTTAAATAATCCACTTTTGCTCCACTGCTTGGGTGAAAAAAAGATATACCTATTCCATGCATATTCCTGTTGGATTCCACGTGCCTGATGATGCTGCAGTAGCACAAGAGGATTTGTGGTTTTAGCATGCCTTCACTCAGCTCTGCAGAGCACATCCCCTTGTTCCTTTGGGTAGAATTCAGAACTAAAATTGCATATGCTGAGGGGTTGCTTGGAATTAAAACACACTTTGCATATGCATAGAACAGGGGTGGAAAAGGGCATGGCTATGCAGAAGTAGAAGCAATAACATGGGAATGAGGCACACTAAAGCATCGAAGCTGTAAGCCGGGATCAGTAATTAGTGTACACTATACAATTCTGGTGTAAGAAGTGCTTCAATTTAAGAGCAAATTTAAAAGTTTGAGGAGAGCGCCTTAAAATTACTAAAGCATTTCATGATTATGAGGAGGACTTCAATTTAGGAGACAATTACTGGTATTCTCACATTCCTGCATGTTGAGAACCCGAAGGCATTACAATTTTCTGTCTACGTGTGCCCCTATTGTGTTTTTTAATAAGACCAAGTTCTGGATTCCAAACATCAATGTTTACTCTTGTTTTACAAAGTCTTTTTATCTGCTTGTGGCTTAAAGACTTCTTGTTACTTCCTTATTTTCATGGATTATATAAGAGGAATTAAAAAGAGCTATGATGAACTCAGGCCTAGGATCTCACAGACATTGCCGTGACCTCGCTCGCACCCATTTAAAGCAAATGTTTGGGTTCTGTGGGATTCTGAAAATGTGTACATTTTACTTCTAACTACACAGTAGGTGCAATGTTGAAACCAGTTTTACACAGGTGCAACTCCTTCAGTTTTGATGGAGTTTCTATAGATTCATTATCAGAGGAAGTGAATAAATTCACTGCAGCTTGAAAACATAGCTACAAAAGGAATTCACAGAGAGCAAGCCTTCTCTCCTTATTGAAAGTGAAGTATAGAAATGAATTTAAAATATAGTTTTATATATATACATACACACATATGAAACAAAGAAAGAAAGAGAGGATCCTTTGTTGCGTAGTCAAAATTCCCTTTACAACCATGACAGCTATTAATTAATCCTGCAATTACAATAGCCATCACTTTTGCTCTCACATTAGGATTGAACTGAGGATACTATGGAGCTGTAAGCCTGGGCTTCTCTTGTAAGACCTAAAGCTCAGTACCTGGAGCTGTGAAGAGTCACATCACTTGCAGACTGAGTGAGGAAGGGGCATGGCAAGAGCTGAAATCTATGACCACAGGGTTAGCTCTTGGGGAAGCTTTACACGTAAGCAGTGGGACAGTATCATAGTGAGCCCAGAACCAGGTTTTCAAAAGGCATCAAACGATTTCTAAATACTTTGGAAAATTAGTCACTTGAGTGCATAAAATCTCTCAGAAATCAGTGAGGTGTATTCATTCACATCACTGTTTCATGTGAATCCCTCTTCTCCAGAGATTTTCACAAACATTTAAAAGATTAATATGCAAATATGAAAAAATGAGAACAAACTCAGCATTGAACGGGACTAAGAGAAAAGGAAATAGCTGATATAAGTAGGTTTTAAAAGATGATTCAGACCAACATAAATCTCAGTGAAAGGACAAAAATAATTACAGGTAATTAATGCCAAACTATCTAAAGCTAAGGAATTTAGTTAGCCTTTAGCACAGTACATAACACACCCCGTTCTTCCTTCTGTAGATAACATAGTGCCATCCACTAATTTAGGTCATGGAGTTTCTTTTACACTTGTAATTATTTTTAATGCTGACATTTCTTTTGCCATTAGGGAAACAGTGCTGATAGCATAACTAAGCAAATCTCTCTAAAACATAGAAGCATTTCTATTTTGTTATTCCTGGAGCTAAAATGGCATGAGTCAAAACCAAATGACATCAATCATTCTGCCACTGGATAGATCAGTAAAAAGTTAGCAAGATGCAAACAGGGCTAGATTCCCTATTTTTTCTAGCTCTGTCTGCGACTCAGTAGCATTCCTCAGCCACGGGTTTATTTATGATGGTGTCAAAAACCTAGCTCTTAAGTGGCCATTTCTTATATCAGTGTTACGGCCAAAGTGAAGCTCTGATTTCAAAGATTTAATTCTTTATGAAGATCTGTTTCATACCCATATCTTCCAGAATAGTTTAAAAGACCTTCCTTCCTTCCTTCCTTCCTTCCTTCCTTCCTTCCTTCCTCCCTTCCTCCCTTCCTCCCTTCCTCCCTTCCTCCCTTCCTCCCTTCCTTCCTTCCTTTCTTTCCAGTGATTCCATTGAACATGCTAATACAAGTGTTGGAAAGATAAATAAAATATTTTGCCATTGACAAGAGCTGCAGGACTACCATCTGGATGGACTGGATTGAGAGTATGGATTTTGTTAAATGATGCATTTTCATAGTTCAGAAAGAAAAGCACTGTTTCTTGGGTCAGATCCTACTCCATATATTTCTGTTTCTTTGGATTACGGGAGGTGAAAGTTAATGTCCATAGGTAGGCTTCCCCCTCACCATTTAGGGGGTTTCGTAAGCATTATTTTACAGGAAAAAAGTGTTGGAAGTATGAATTATGTCTTAAATTTCCATATCAGATAACCTGCATTTATGCAGGTGGGAAGCAAGAAATTGTCAGAATTTTAAACCACAACTGGAAAACAGTTGTACCCCACTGTGTCAGTGCAAAATCTGGGACATGTTCATTATGTAAATAAATACTACAGGAGATCTTTCATAACTACGGCTGGTGCTTTCTTATAATTTTCTTTGTCCCATTCTGTGGTATTTCTCTTCTTTTACTTCTATTAAAGCAGAATCCTTAATGTAACACATCTTAATTCAGCTACCTGTATCCAGACATATATCCTTAGTTATCCATTTAGTGAAGTTATGTATTTTTAGTGAAGGCAGATCTGATCTAGAGAAATGATACTAGGGAAACATCTTCTCTGTCTTACCATGGAAAAAACCAACCCAACAATAGCATGCCAGCCCTTGGAGTTATTCAACAACAGTGGAGCAAAATGAGCCCCGTTAGTGATGAAGGGTAGATCCCATTTGATTGTGAATTAACCCTAAAGAGAAGTTTGACTGGGAAATGGACAAAGAAGTCAGTCTGAAGTTTTTGAGGAGTGCTGGTTGTGGAAGTATATTCCTCAAAATGAATGGCCAAGCTTCCGCTCCCTGCAGCGGTGAGGTTAGGTCTCACGAGAATATCCCCTTGTCCAAATGACAGGTGGCACAGACAGTGAATTGCCTAAAACGAAGAAATGGGGATATAGTTTTCCCACTTAAAAACATGCATGGTGCTCAGGTTTAGTTTGTACAGCTGGAAGGTCTCATGGCAGTCAGGCAAGTCCCAGCCTGCTTGGCATTTGCAGGTGTGCTCCACTGCTCCCCTTTGTCGCGTGGCCCCTTCTCCAGCCCCCGGCGTGAAATGGAGCCAGAGCTTCATTGAAGTATGAGGGACCTCTGAACATGACTTTGCATTGGGCAATAGCTGGTCTGGAAGAGCCTGTGCCCTCCACAATTGCTTCTTGCCATGGGATGCAGCTGAAGGTTTGCTGCCCGCTGGAGACTGCAGCCCCAGGGCTTCTGCTGTTGGTGGGCAGCAGGTGGGACCGGGCAGATGCCTCTTCCCAGCCCTGCTGACCAGCATTTCATGCAGCCCTCCTCCTCGCTAACATCCAAGGTGCAGAGGTGTTCAAGCAGCCTCCTTTCCCCCACTTATGCTTGGGACTGTGAACTGAAAGCCCTGGGGGTGCTGCTCAGGGAGAAAGTCTGTGTCCTGTCCCGTCTGCAGCGAGCACAGCCAGGTGTGGAGCCCTCAGCCCACCATTCTCACCTGGCATGACCCATTCCCTCTGACTGCTTTACCTCTGAACCGCGATACCATCAGGGTTCCTGAGCGGGAAACAAACCAGATCTGCAAATCTCTGGGCTGCCGACCAAGAGTGGGTGATTTTGATATTTACTCCGCAGGCTGAGCAGGAGATAAAAGGCAAGTGATCCCTGCGTTTGCACAGCTCTGGGGAAGTAATTTCTATTCTGGCCTAGAGGAGGCTTTTGAAAAGCTCCGAAGGGAGCCAGGAGCATGATTGTCATCGTTCAGCACCAGAATTAGCCCTGGTAGGGCACAACTGAAAAGCCACCCTAAACCGTGCTATTCATTGTACTGGGACATGGCAGAAAAAGCCTGCTGCCTTCGGGCTGTTCATCCAATTCCCAGCTCTACAGCGTGGCCAATATTTGCCTTGCTGCTGGGAGAGATGGTGGATGCTTGTTACCAGTTCCCAGCGAAGGAACATGGTATGAGAACGTCCTAATAAGTCATTCTTTCAGACCAGAAGCTATATAATTAAGCATATCCATTAAGCTAGCCACTGAATATTAAGTAATGAACTCCATCTCTGAAGACCAGTACTTCAAATGGTAAAATTAATGGGGCTGTGAAACCAGCCGTTTCCTGACAGGAGCAGCCATTTTACGGATGTGCATCGGCCAATTAGGAAAGAAGTTACAGATCTTTTCCCTCAACCTGTGGAAGTCAATAGAGAAATTTGTATTTTGACCAAATAAAAGTCAATGCCTACTTTTAAAATTTAGTCTTTACATTAGGAAATGGAAGTTAGATAAAGACGTTTCTCTTGCTTTGCTATGAATATGATTTTTTAAAGCCTGCCTGCATCAGAATTTAAGCACAAGCTCAGCAAAAACCAAAACCTCAAAACATGCAAATAAATCAATCATTCCCATGTTATATATCTCAGTAAATATGATCCAAAAATAATTTTGGGTGCAATTTTCAAACTTTAGTATTGCATAAACTAAATACCCTGCAGCACAGTTGGACTGACTTGAATTACAAAGTAAAATAAATACACGCTGGGATGTGTTTTTGTTGCTGTTATTTTACTTTTCTTTTTACCTTTAAAAAGTTGCATTATAGCTCACAATACTTGATAAGTGAAAAGTAGAAATGTCATTTAAAAGAGTGAAGTAATTTAATTTTGTGCTGTAGATTTCTAACATATGTCTATGGAAATGTTCTCGCCTATCCCAGTTACTTTCCCCCTCTCAAATATTTAAGCAAGGATAGGACATGCCTGAGAGATGCATGTGAAAGCTTTTTTAAAAAAAGAATTTAACCTCTGACTTCTACAAGCAGAGACTTGATTTCTAGATATGAGTTGTTTGCCTGCTTTTCAGTAAATTTTACTTTACAGTCATCTGGAAAACTGTGCCCAAGTCTTTATTGTGCATGACACTTGGAGTTCTTTTTTATTGACTTATGCTGCTTCTTGCCAAAGTTAAAATGTTGGAAGCAAGGCCGCTGGCATGTGAAGAAATGTATAAAGAATAAAATTACTTCAGGTGGAAATAAAAGAAATGAAACAAAATAAACTTTTCCCTTTTTATGGTCATGTTTACTTCACAGACAGTAATAACAGAACCAAATCAAGCTTGCAGTCATGGGAAGATGCAGGTATTTTTGTGCATCCAACACTTTTATTAGCTATAGGAGTCTTGTGATTCAGCCACATACTCCTGGATGTGGACAGGAGAAAGAGCTTTATCATGGAACCTCTTATTTCTCAGGCCTCTTCTCTACCTTTAATTCCTCACAGGTGTTTCCTTTCCCGTCGTGATCTTCCACCTTAATTTTCATTTTTTATTTTCCCCTTTGCCTCTTTTCTGAATTTGTGTTGGCTATCTGAAGGTATGAATTATTTGAGGACTTGAATTATTGTAGGATTACTTTTGGGTACCAGTACTTTTAAAGGGCTATTTTAATTTATATATATGAAAATACAAGTTCATACCCCCTCATTTCTATCTAAGCAGGAAAACACGAAACACCTTTTCAGGAGATTTGTTTTTACCAGCTGTCATTCTTTCCTCACGTAGACGAATGAGGTGAATTTCAGGAGACAGGTTAGTCATCCCCCCCTCCAATTTTTATGCTTCATTTGTCTGAACTGTGGGTTTCGGCACGGGCGAGAGCAATGCAGAGACTTCTCTACTGATCATGCACCCACTCTTTATTACCTGGAGCACTGAAGCTTTAGCTCTCCGGTCAACCTGATCTGGTCCCCAGTTTGTAATGCTTTACATCTTCTGTCAGTGGGAAGAAGTGCACAGCAGATGAGCCGACGAGATGCTTTGCAGGAAATATGCCTTCCTTAGATGGGGACAAACCCCACGGGCAGATGAAGGTTGCACTCTGCCTCTCGGCTCCATCTGTGTGACACGCGTCATGGAAGTAAAAGAGAAATATTTTAGTGATTAGCTTTTCTGCTGAAAGCAAGGTGTTTTTTCACTAGGATTTTGACCCCCGTTATAGAGGAACATGAGTGTGCAAGCTTAACCCCTTGTTCTCAAATTAAACCATCAACTCCCAAATAAAACTTCCTCCCATTTAAAGCTTCCCTGCACTTTCTACTGCTTCCATGCATACATACCTTCAGGAGACTCAGGCCTTGCGAGGGAGGAAGGAAGGAGGCCAGCTGAGATGAGGGAGATCTGATGACTTCCCAGCAAAGCCAACAATCTCAGCCTGTGTTTGCTGAATTTTTCTTAGCATGGCCCAAGGTTTGCAAATGCACCAAACCGCAAACCCACAGTTCAGTTTGCAAAGGCCAGAGCCCAAGATTTAATATTTACAGTCACAGAAACAAATATTTTACACATTTCTGCTATGCCTTTACTTGGCTTAGGAAAAAAAAAAAACACCACCAGCTTTCAAGGCAAAATTCAGTCAAATCCATCAAGTCTCACCTGTGTTCATATTGAAATCAAATCAGACTATGAGTTTCATATTATTCTGAAGCAAAATCAAAAGAATCTTTATTTCACTCGTTAAGAGGCATGAATTCACCCAAAGTCCCGGTGTTACAGTGTGTAAACCAGTTTACATTACACTCCTATGTCCATGCTAGCAATAACTCAGCTAGCTGGTTTAAAGCTCACATGGAGAACTTAGTCCAGTTTACACTGTCATGGTATGTGCTGCTTTAGAATCACACAGATAAAAAGGTAGTGTTAGTTCTCAGAGCTCTGTAGGGTAACCCATCCGTGTAAGTCCATCTTCATGGTTTTCACCACCTTAGAATATACTCAGTCTGGTAAAAGTGAAAAGAAACAACATAAGCAGAAATACACAGTTTTTTTGTTTTCAAATTACCACCATATGTGTCTTCAGAGTGTTTCCTATCTATAGAAATACCTGTATATTCTTACAAATAAGTGTACCTGGACCAATTAGTCAAGGTGAAGCTGCATGTCCCTATGGTTAGGATATTTTTGGTATACAGGTTGGTAGAAAAGGAGTTCCCTCAAGTACCTCTGCACTAAACTATCCAGTCTAGCCACATCCTGCCAGAATGACTTTTAAGAGGGTAAGATAAAGATTTTTGAGACTGACCACCTCTCTCCCGGGAAAGTCTCACCCACTGTTCAGAATAGCATTTTCTTTGGGCCAGCAATTCCAGAGCAATTCCTGCTCCCTTCATACACACACTGCCTAGGGGGAGCAGGAAAAACAGAAACAGTTGCTGTGAAGCTTGAAAGCAACTTGAAGGCACTCATAAATTTTAAACATTATGCCCTTCCCAGGCTGTGCAAGGAAGGATGCTAGTCAACCTGTCAAATAGTTCTGCACAGCAAGGCAGGGCCCATTCATCTGAGCAAACAGCAGGTACAGAAACCTGAATGTGGAGCTTATAAAACCTATGGCTCAGCGGTGGCCACAGAATGCCGAGAATAGGGTCAGAAGTGGACACAGGAACATCTGATAGCAGAACAAAGCACCTTACACTGAACGAATCAGACTGCTTGGTTAATAGCTTCTGAAGCGAAATACTTGTGATCAGCAGATAAAAATACAGTTGCATTTCCTGAATAAAAAATAAAAGGTTTAGGAGGAATCATATTCTTTAGCTGAGTAATGCTGGGTACTTTATCTGAGTACTTACTATTAACATGGAGCTGCTTCTTGCTTATTGAGAATCAGACCCAGCAATCTGGAAGTGCTATTGAAGCAGAACTGCTTGGGAATTAAGAGAGGTCATCAGGCATTGCATGCCCTGATCTCTCTGCAGGACCTTTTATGGACACTGCTGATGCACTGAGACTCGCTGACCATTCCCTCAGGTCAGGGATGAAGATGACAGCATGCTATCTGAGATAAACACTGGGGAGAAAGTCTGCCCAAATGCATACAAAGTTTTCTTGTCCTTTTGTAGCCGTTGAGGGTAAGAATGAATGTCATATCTTTTATGAGGAAATATTAGCATATGTCATTTCAGCTTTCTGTGCTGCATGGGGTAAGAAAAATAATAGGGCAGTGAGATAGGACAAAAACCCACTGAGAAAAGAAGAAATCCAATGGGATGAAATCTAATGGGACTTCTGCCTAACAGAAGTCTTTTCAATGCTCTTTTGTGGGATTTCATGCTTCAGCAATGTGGTACTGTCTGCACTGGCTTCTGCTATGCTATATTATGTGGTGATCGTGAGTGTTCATCCAGGAGTAAACCCTTGACTAGCGTGGTCTAAAAAGTAATACAAAAGTTTATTTGATAATAAACACTGCAAGGTCTAAACCTAAAGGGTTTATAGACAACAGAAATCAACTCCTCTGTCAGTTGTTTCGAATTGGTGAAACTAAAAATAACACCTCACAAAAAGCTACTCTCTTTTTCCTTTTTTTTCTAAAATGAAAACATTCAGTTTAAAATTAATTTGTTTTGACTGAGCAATACAAAGGCAAAACATGCAAACAAAATAGTCCGCATTTGGCACTCATGTTTCTAGCCAAAACTCCTGTAAATATTGCCCGAGCTTATGTCCTCATTATTCCTGGATTTGGGAGGCAAGCTCAAAGAGGTTTGTCTTCTCGATCTCTGAGTGAGCTCCCACAGCAGTGGGGGCTGGTGGAAAAACAAACTGGATGTACTGTACACAGACGTCCAGCCAACAATACCTGAAAAATGAAAATAGTATTTTAAAGGAGAAATACATGTAATCCATGTGCACAGTACTAATTCATTCTGTAAGCACCACCATTAGAGATTAGATGGTAAAATGTATGTAGGAGAGAGAGGAGGAAAATAGTGTTTGCTGTTAAGTACATAGTTTGCAATATACTGAAGAATAATGTCCACCACCACCACCAGTCTTACTCAGTCAGAAGCTTTTGGAGTAAGAAAACTCCTTTAGTGAGTCATGAAGTTCATGGTGCATCTGATGCTATTTTTGACTGCTGGTACTGTGCCAGCCTCCTGATAGGTTTAGATTCAATTAGGCCTCTGTGGATCATACTGATCTTCCACACAGCAGGACAAGAGTCCCTAAGTGATGGTTCCAAGGGGAGCTGAAGCAAATAGGAAGGTGTTCATGCTAAACTGAGTGGAGTTATGGGGTATTGGGTCATTTACTCTTCAGAACACGAATGTTATGTCCTTGCTTCCTAAGCATTTACTGGCTCACTCTGCAAAAGCTTGAGACAAAGAAAGTGGGGCAGAGGAAATGAGGTCTGATGCCTTTTGTATAAGCATTATGGACCTGAGTGAAAGCCTCCTAAAGACAGTGAGAGGAGATACCTCTGTGGATTTTGGAGCATGCTCTATGTGTCTGTACCTTGTTTATGTTGCTGAAGCCTGCTGTTCTGCTGGATCACCATGGAGATATATAGGTTTCCTCTGCAAACTACTTTTGTTTTATGGGCAGCAGTTAAATGGTGTCAGGTCACCACAGGCATGTCTATACAAACCTCACATCCCACGCCAGGATCTTTCCTGTGAGTATGCACAATCCTCCTGCTGCTGGTAAGCACCATGGGGAAAAAAAAAACCACCAACAAAAAACAATTTGCACCTTCCTCATTGGTGCATTCTGATTTTTCTCTTTACCCAAATTACTCCTTTTCCTTCTTTCCTCCCTTCCCTTCCCTTCCCTTCCCTTCCCTTCCCTTCCCTTCCCTTCCCTTCCCTTCCCTTCCCTTCCCTTCCCTTCCCTTCCCTTCCCTTCCCTTCCCTTCCCTTCCCTTCCCTTCCCTTCCCTTCCCTTCCCTTCCCTTCCCTTCCCTTCCCTTCCCGCTTGCTTTTTCTTTCCTTCTTTTTCTCTCCTCCCTCCCTTACTCCCTACTCCCTCTCTGCCTCTTTTTCTTTCCTCCCTATAGATCAGATTTGATTCCCTGAGACTTTAAGAGGTGGAGACTGGTTAATGCCACCTTGCTGCAGTAAGATCAGAGCAGTAATATCACTATTGAAGTACAGTGAAGAGCTTCACCCTGCAAGGTCCATAGTGCCATAAGATATGATTAACATTAATAGGATTAAGGAAGATCTGTGTCTTTCAAGATTGGAATTCATGCCCTTAAAACTGTAGCCTTAGGATTTTGATAGAAAAATGAAAGACTGGAAGTATAATGACTTATGTGAAGATTCTTTTGTTCAAGTCAGTGACATCTAATAGCCCAAGGAAGAATGAAAACTACATTATAATGAGAAATCATTTATCATATAAGACAGGGGGAAAGAGGAAATAAACCTTCTTTAAGTAAAAGAATCATGGAAATAAAAAAAAAAACCAAAATCAAAAGTATGTGATTTTCTGGAAGAAAAACAAACTGTGTTTGTTCGTTTGTTTGCTTGGATGTTATGATTTTTAAAATGAGGGCTAATTGCATCATTTTACATTTTAACATGGATTAGTTCTCTGTGTCTCAAGTAAATGGTTAGAATCCTGCACAGTTAATTCCTGTAACACGACTGAAATGGACGGGTGCATTCTTACAGAGACGTAGTTGTGTGTAGGGTTTTTTTGCTAAAGGAGTGGTAAAAAGTAAACTGAATATGCAATGAATAAATGAAAGTGAAGAAAGGTCTTTTGTTCTTTTGACTAATCTTTACATTAAATCTTTTTTTCCAAGAAGCGGATGCAGCATCAGTTACAGCTCTATCTGAATATTCTCACATTTTTGAAGAAGAGCCAAAGAATATACAGTTTATAGAAATCTCAAGAACTGCTTCAGGTGAGATGACAGATACAGCAACAACTTCCTACCCCGAGTTCCCCCTCTGCTTGACAGCCAAACCGAGCAATGCAACATGTGAAACAAAACAAAACAAAGCAACAGATGTATTCACAGCTGCACTTTGTATTCAAGAAGATGGTATGGCAAAAAATGCCGGCTAGTCAATGCTAAAGCTCCCACTGCATTAAATGGAAACACAATTTCACTCACTATGTCGAGCGCAATCTAAGTTTTCATACTGTAGTAACAAAAATATTTATTATCAGTTCAAAAAATCTTAAAAAAAAAATCCTTCTTTAGAAAGAGTAGAGATTTATTCTAAACGCCAAATTTAGAGCCATAATTCTTTCAGACTTCAGTAAAGGTGTTGGGCTCCAGATTTCTACTTGGTCCACTTTAGCTGCCAGCCAGGTGAGCTTCAACTTTTGCCTTTCTCCTTGTGGAGATATTGCAGTGACTTTCTCCCCTCCATCAAACCAGTCATTTTTCATGTTATATGGAAATTTTCTGCCTTGAGATTTCTAGTCTCTTGTCAAGTTTTGTGATGATAGGTCAATGGTTTCAAAAATTATTGGGTAGATTGATGGATGAAGAGACTTACGGACACGGAACTGTAAAAACTGATTTTTAGGGAACTGGATTAAATTTCCTGAAACAAACTTTCATCCAGAGACTGGAATCCAAAGCTCCTCTCTCCCTGCTGAGTGGTTCTTTGCCTGTAGCAAATATTTTTTTTCCAGGCATGAATCCGGAATCTACAAACATCACAGTTTATGTTGCATTCATGGTAGGGTTACTCAATTCAGGACACTCCAATGCATAAAAAGAAATACTGCCTCCTAATTTTAGTCTCAGCATAAAATTTTGGTGTAGGTAGCAGGTTTGAACCCCTCTCAAAAGGTACCAAGACTTCTTGCAAGAAGCCAAGATATGGAGCTACGAAATAACTCTACAATGAATGGTGAATTAGATGAGAACTTTTAAAGGTTCTCTAGTTTCCATACAAACCTCTGTTTTTTGGCCCAACTGCTGCACGGCAGTTAAAGCGTGTGGTTAAATAAGAGCACACGAGGAGGCCTAGTTAAGTTCCATAGGTTGCTTACCTGTATCCAATGAGGAATGAGCTTTAGGAACTGGAATCTTCAAATTTAACAATAAGAACGTTTTCTTACAAGAAAAATATGACTTTGTGTCTAAATGAAATGGTGTAAGGGATTGGCAATAATAACTTGTTTTATAGAAAGAATGACATTGTAAATAGCTATAAGGGACTTAGAAACACTGAATTTTAGCTTGTTCCCAGGTGTTCTTTAATGTATCCAGGAGGCATCATTTGTCTTGTCGAGCAAAGCCTCTTTCGCATATTACAACCTTTTCCTCTAGATAACCTTAATTAGGTTATAGTTGGGAGTTAGCCATTGAGTCACTGGGCAGGGCTGATTTGTTTAGCAGCAAGATATGGAATTTACTTGTTTTCTTGGCATACCTTCCTTCTACAGGAATGTCGGTCTCACGTAAGTAAACAGCAGATGATGCTTTCAGAATGTTTCAGGTTTTTCTTCTGTGATTTTGGATCAGTTTTGTGATATAAAAGTTGCTAGTTGTTTCTGACAATTTGACTGTTTCATGGAGAGGTGCTGCACAATGCTATCACCACTAACATGAATACATTCTTAGTGGTTTCCAAGGAGGCACAAAAAGTCACTTTTCACCTACAGTTTGCAAACTGCGTTAGGTGAACATTTCAGTAGTGCGAGCAGCCTACCACTGCAATGATCCAGTTATTGAAAATGCTTCAAAGTCTTCAGTCCAGTTAAGATGCCAGCCTAAAAGACGTATTTAATCCAATTTTAAGCAAGCAGGTTCTGTGGAGGGACAAGTGGTATGCCTATTTTACAGAATGGGTTAAACAAGACAATATAGGCAACAAGAGAGTCTCCTCTGAAAACCAGGGTACAAAAGACCTCTTGTCTCACTGTCATTTTATGTGCCTGCTGGCTTAATTTCTCTCTGGCTGGTATAAAAGACCACCCACCATGTGGCACACGGCCACTATTTTTGTGGAAGCTATGATAATATCAATGTATTGTGGTTCTGTCACTGGCGTCGCAGCAGGAGTGGAGAACTGTCTTGTTCTCATAAAGCTTGATCCAAAGCTTACTGAAGATGATGGGAATAGCTTTGTTGACTTCACCAGGTTTTGGAGCAAGCTGTTAAGAAAAATATAGGATGATAGTGAAGAACAAGCTTACAGAACCCTTGACTTGCAGCACAGATAGGTTGAAGGTTTTTGCTAAACTAAATAACCATTTTAATTTAAACTCCACTAGAAAAATAAGAAAAATTAAATGCTTGCCATATGGTGAAAATATATTAAGCTTCAAAGAAGTAGAAATAATTAAATACAACTATGAAAAGTTTTTTTAGGTTTGAATAGTGTGCCAGTTTCAATATTATAAATCATAGATATATAATCCTATTAATGCTCATTTGAAAAAAAAAGAAAATGGAGCCCTTTGAATAATGCAAACTCTTAGGTCACATTTTTCACCTGTATATTTATTTTCATTTTAATCAAGACTGCTATAATCAGAAAACTTGGTATGATTCTGTGTAGCCTTCAATGCACATCAGCTATTTCAATTTCTTCTACAGGTAATGTCAACATGAACCAGACTTTGAAGAAAAAGGAATGAGAAGTGAAAAATGAATAAATGTACTCAGAAACAGTGGGTTACTCTATAATCAAAAAGAATATTAAAACCAAAGCTACACCGAGGACCTCATAACGAAAATATCCTCGTCTGGAAGCTCATCCCTGTGCTTCACTAAGTAGGACCTGACAGAAGTGGTGGACTCAGATGGTTTTCTCACCAGGTTTCAAGCTCAACAGTTTCTGAAAGTATGAGCCATGTTTGTACTACCTCCTTGTACTTGTCTGGCCCTGAATGTGGCACAGACTTTCTGGGTAAAAAGAGACAGCTTTAGGCTGCCCTTGATCTCTGCTCCTTTGCCCTGACATGGAGAACTTGTGCATTTTTCAGTGTGGCACTGGCACCGCAGGCAGCTGAGCAGCCTGGCAATCAGAAACGCCCAAATGCACAAAGGTTTCAGATGCAGGAGAGACCCCGGAGCACGGAGCAGCTGCTGTGCAGTGTGCGCTCCTGGCTTGCAGCCTGGGGCCGTCCCAGTGTCCCCGTTCACACCACGGTTGTGTCTAAATCTTTTACTACAGCTTTGAATCGGGTAACATCACGCTGGCGCATGCCTGCTTTACTTGCCTGTCTTTTCCACATCTACACTGTGTAGAACAGCAATTGCTGAAATCAAAGCAATAAAAAGAGAAAACCTGAGCCCATCACTCCCTTTCAAGTTCTACCTGTCTCACAAAGAAAACTGATAATCCAGATCAAGGAGCTTTATGAATAATTCTGGTATAAATACTGTAAATGGCTTACCGAAGTGCAGTCACACACACTAAATACACACGTTCCCACACTTAAAATCCCCTCCCTAAAATCTCTTTGTAATAAGGAGTAGTCAGACACATGAATGCACATGGAAAACCTAACCTAAAGAGCAAGGGAAATGGCTATATGAATTTCCCCACAGTTGTTCTTCCCCAGACATGAAGAGCTATCTTACAGTCCTAGATCTTTCAGTAACTGCTTGCCCAGGACAAAAGCTGCTATCACTTCAGGTCCTATGGTGAATGGAGGGTCATGTCTGATGGTAGAGAGGAGTTGTAGCACTGTGCAACACTTTGAATGTTTTTTTTACAAGTCCCCCTGAGTGCAGGGCCTTTTTAGACTTGCATTTGTATTTTTTTCCAGCAGTAAAAATCACAGACAAAGCATTTACCCTTTCTCCTTGATTATTCCTGTTATTTATTTTCATAGGGTGATGCAGAGAGACCTCAAACAGAACACCATTGCCCTAACATAGCTTACCAAGATACAAAAACATCAGTTCTGCCCCAAACAGTTTACAAGCTGATTTCTCATTTGCACTGAAAGATTAACCTTTCCTTTACATTAACCTGCAGAAATGAAAAGCATGGCAATTTTCCAAACTGCTAGATAGGCTACTGTCTACCGAATTTCAAAGCCCTCTCCTTTTTGAACCATTATCCCATAATAAATACAATAAAGAGACTTCAAGATAAAGCTGTACTTTCCTTATTTATTTCTATCAATCAGCTCTGTCAGTAATTCCATCACTAAGGCCACATTCCTGCCACTGCTTTTCCTTGGGTTTGGGGTCTGTGTTGATTTAAGACATTTGCACAGAAGCACATCCTCTCTGCTGAGGCCAATGGAATTAGTCCAGTCTGTCCTAGCTGGGGAAAACCTGCCCTTTGTTGTTGTACCCACAGTTTCTTCTAGAGGAGTCTCTTTGAGCACATTTGGTGCTCTTTGGATTAAAGTGACTGCAGAAGTGCAAAATGTTATCATTTATTATTGCTGTTAAATAACAACACTGACAGTTAAGAAAATCCTTCAGGAAAGAGCATCTGTGCATCTCTCCCTCAGCACACACCAAACAAAGAGCTGCGCTGTTTTTCCCAGCAGCACAAAAAGTCAAGTTCCTAAAAGCTCAGTCAAAAATTTGGCTTTACAAAAGGAATTTTCAAATGTGTCTCTCGAATATTCATTTGGGTGGTCTACCTCCCGCAGGATGTGCAGTGCTAGCTCGTTTGTTTATAACAGTAAGTGCAATCACAAAGCATGTGTACATGCTGTTGTTTTGGGGTTGTTTATTTTTTGATGGGGAAAAATGAACTGTAACTGAAAATTTATTTCCTTGTGAAAACAGATCAATTAATTATATAAAAATTATTATTTCAAAGTATTCGGGACATTTCCTCCAGTAAAGAAAACAGTAACCTACTTTATTGTTCTCTTTGAATAAATATGGGGTCAATACATTCTCCTCTTTGACAATATTAGACACACACATTTACACAGTAAACTGCACCAACTTCAGTAGGAGAAATACAATCTAATGTAGAAGAGAGCATAAGCTTATAAGACTGAATTAAATATGATCTGCTTTGCTAGTGCTGCTTACAACTAAATACCAACAGGCGAACATTGCTCTACATCAATGATGTGGTGAGTCTTAAATATAGAAAGCTTGAGTCTGAGAGGCTTTGCAGTTTGTGTCACTATTGACAGCAAAGTAGAGAGCATTTTACACTTGCTGCTACACTAGCAGTCTAGATGGCTATAAAGATTACAAAACAGTCCATAAGCTTTACCATTTTTTAAAAAATCTTGCATTCTATTATAATCTTACATCCATATCACTGTTTAAGCTGTTTGCTTATATCTGTCTTCACACACAATGGTTTCCTTCAATCAATTTGGAGCTGAGCATTTTGCACAAGGACTAATGCTTTTGTCTGGTTTTGATATTCTGCATGTCATTTGAAACAGAAAGGGGAAAGACTGAATATCCACAGGTGATGGAGGTATCTAAAAGGTAAACTTAATCAGGAACTATAAGATAAACTGAAATATTAGCTGGGTGTTGCAACCGTACTCCTACGTGTTTCATACCATTAGGTTTTCTTATTCAAAGAAACCTTATAAGTGTAAATTCTCCATAGGCAGTGCGCAGGATCATGTTTTCCAGAGTGGTGAAAAAAGCTACCCTTTTTTCTATTGTCCTTTGTGATTAATAGCATTACGCTGTATTCATTCAGGAATACTTAATCTTCAATAGCCATAGTTGGAAAATCCCTGAAAAAAATGTCGCCATTTTCTTGCATATAGAAATGTCAGTCAGTGACCACAATTGTATTGAACAACAGTTTTCCCACAATGGTTAAAGAAGCTATAACAAGCACTGGTTAAACCTTATGACACCCTATTAATTAGCTCCTTCTGTGGATGGTCAGCACAGGTCATATGAATTTTGTAACGTCATACAACAAATAAGGATAAAAACTTGAAAGTTTCAGCTAACCAACTCACTCTGGTTTACTCACTAGCAAAGCAGAGAATCAGTGGAGTCTGCTTTTTGGGGAAGTTCATGTGTGTCTGCTCCAGTTCCCATTTTGCTTCACTAGCTGTTTAGAATAAGAAGAGAACACCATGAGTTTCTAGATAAAGTATGTAAACTACTGACCTAACTATATGAAACAATCTCTTAGGGAATTAGCAGATTAGAGGAAAAAAACAGCCAAAAATTAACATTAGCAGCAAAAACGGATGGCAATTAGTGGTAAAGACTAAATAAAGCTAAGTAAGAAGAAGGAAATGTGCTGACATTCTGGACTACTATTTCCCACAGACTCCACTGTTGGTGGGAAACTCCTGCATTTGCTTATAAATGCACTCTCCAGTAATCTAAATAATACAGACAGTAAATACTGAAATCCATTGTTTCTATGAGGATCAAAACATCTAAGAAAAGGCCCCAAATGTGCCTTTTTTTTCCTTCCTTTTACAAAGACTGTGAATTATTTAACTTCACTTTTTTTTTTTTTTTTGGGGGGGGGGGAGTTTTGAAAAATTATTCTTAATTGAATGGTTCATTTCAGAGCTGGTCTCTAAACAAAGTCCAGATAATGTCCCAGGTTTCACATGCCACTAAGAAGATACTCTTCATAGCTGTAGTCATTAGCTGGATCTCCAACAAGTAACAAGACCTGTAACCCTTATGCAGCTGTGCTGTGTTGAGGCAACCAGAAATTGTAGACAGATACAGACTGTATCTTGTTTTATAATGGAAAACAGACATAGAAATAAACTAGAAGCCAAGATGGCTAACTTCAACTAGGGGTTTGGAGGCTGAATTAGGACTGAGTCTCTCTCTTAATGGAGGAGGAAAAAGTGTATGTCCATGCTCAAGAGCAGCTTCCATTAATGGTAAGGGACACTGGAAATATTTTCTACTAAAATATAACCTAGGACTACATCAAAAAAAAGCCTTAAGTAGTGGGCTTGAAGCCTTTCAAGAATGAGATTTGGGGATCAGAATAGAAAGTTCTATGAAAATAGCTCAGTATTCAGCAGTTATTGAAAAAAGAAAACTGAATGTTAGGATGTTAGGAAAGGAATAGAGAACAAAAGAAAGGAAGAACACCTTTATGTCAACTTACCAATCTGTGGTGTGTGTGAATCTTGAATGCTATCTGTAGTTTTAGTGTCTCCCTGTCTCAGGATATAACAGAAGAGAAAAGGCCCTTATATGTGTAGCAAGAATAATCAAGGTAAGGCTGGATTCTGCAGGCAGATCAGGATGGTTCAACCTGGAAAAGAGACGGCTGAATGACAGTATGAGAGAGTACATCTGCAGTAGGCTGGATACTCACTGTTGTTCTCTGCTCATGAAATTAAGCAAGCAAGCAACATCAAAAGGAAATGCTTCTCTATGCAGTGTGCAGGTCTGCTGTGGAAGCCCTTGCACCAGGGTGCCAAAAGTCTTCATGTGTTAAAAAAGTGGCTGCTTGAATTTAGAGAAGAAAAATCAGAGGAGGGCTTAGGAAGCCCAAAGGAACTAGATCTGATTTCTGGAAAGTCCCTAGGCATCAAATTTTTGGAAGTTCGGAAAGTACTTCTAAGAAGTACTGCCACAGTCTTTCTCTGTTCATTAAGTCTTTTCTTTCAGCCGTAGTTGGAGACAAGGTACTGGGTTAACTGGACCTCTAACCTGCTACAGCTGTTCCTGTGTTATGTTAGATTCCCTTTAGTCCTGTAACAACCACCTCAATTGCCTGTATAAAGAAGTAATATTAAAAAAAATTGACATAGCATATATGTTTAAACTGAAATTTAGCAGCTGTAAATATGGGGCACCATAAAACGGTACTCTGGGATTTACTGTCCAGTATTCTTCATGCAGCAATGATCACAGAATTATCTGCAAAAATGTGTTGTGAGAGAAGTGCTGTAATATCCAGACACAGGAATACAGTTTGGAAAATGAGCCGCATGGATCATCAATTTCAGTCCCCTAATATTCTAAGGACTATGTCATATAATCCCTTTTATAAACTGTTCAGGCTTCATTATTGTTAAATTTATTGGTCTCCATTTTTCCTGGTAGGCTGTTCCAGAACTTCACTGCTCTGCTGATTAGAAACCTTTTAATTTCCAAGTGAAATTTAATATGACAAGTTTATACCGTTCTGGAGAAGTGTTACAGTTGCTCTCCACACATACATCATAGCGCAAATACCAACAGGGGAAAAGAGCAATTCAAGTTAAAAACAATAATAGCACCAAAGCATTTCTGGCCAAGCAGTTTCCTCCAATTTTAGATGCAGATCCCACTGCAACCTTTAATTCTTGGTAATAAGCTACCACTGAGGGAACTAAATCTGTTCTGATCAGCCCTGTTTTATATCTATAAATGCATATTAACCTCTTTCCAACTAATGAATCATTGGGCCTGTCATAACTCTGATGAACAGATTTCTTTCTGAGGGTGTTGATAATCTAAAAGTGCTCACTTGTTTCTCCTGCCTTGAATTACACTGTAACTATAAGCACATCTCCAGAGAGTTTATCTATAGAGATTGAACCGGAGACCCCTGAATCTGAACAGCATGAGCAATTCCATTTGCAGCTTAAAAAGCAGCTGTGTTAGCTCAAAGGGAGAATGCACTCACACGCTTCTGTATATGTGACCTGCTGGAGGGTTTCAGCCTGCAAATTTGTTGGTGAGGGTTGCTCCAAGACATGGCTGCTCGGCCACAGTTCTGCAACTTCTGATTCAAGTCAACCACATTTTGTGGGATAAGGACTCTGTCTTCCTTGTACAGCACGTAGCCCAGTAGGGTGGTGGTCTTGAACGAAACCTTCGATCACTACAAAAATATAAATGTAAGTGGTGCTTGCAGCTCATTTGCTTGGATTTAAAAAGCATGTCTTTGTTGGAGGCACTTTTGATGTTTCTCCAAGCACGGTAAGGAGAGATGGGTGGATGAGCGCAGAGGGCAGTGCAGAACAGGTTATCATCAGCCACGTTCCAGAAATAACTAGGAGTAAATGACTTTTAATTGTAGTTCCTAAAATTTACAAAACATTTACCAGGCTATTTACCTAGGCTATTTATTTCAAATAAAACCCTAGACTATATAACATTTTCAGACCAATGGAGGAAAAGAGAATAGTTACAGTTTTCTCACCATGAGGTTCAACAATACATTGTTTTTAATTCCATTTCTAGTAATGGCAGCCAATTTTGGAGGTAATACACATTTCAGTACCACTTTGGCACAGAATTACTGGGCAGGAGAATAGCGACCTACAGAAACTAAGAAAACATGGTTGTTATCTGGAGTCCTATCTCACAGCAATTACATTTGTTCCCTCACCTGCTTTCAAATCTCATTTTCTACCATTTGTACTTCATTTGTGTCCCACAGCTCTATCAGCACTCCAAACCCAGGAGGACATTGAAGCAGGCTATAAGAGATTCCCCTAAAGACAGGTTTTTTGGATGGTGATGCACTGAAATAACATCACCTAAGTCATCCCTCTCCCAGTTATCAGTGCATGGAAAAAGGGTGATCAGGGCCAATGGTAAATCTCTCCCTCCTCCTCAGCTGTGTTGAAAACTGTTCAGTCACCACTGAAGCTGTGGCACATCATTTCTGTAGCGTCACAGGGAAGGTGACCAGGTATCCTGCACATTTCATCTGTCTGACAGATCACAAAATCCTTTTGCATAGGGGGGTCTTCCCTCTTATGGGTGTGTAAAAGCAGCACATCATTTCACAGCCTCACCCAACAGAGGAGGCTACAAGCCTCCTTGTTTCCTATTTTGATACAAAAAGAAGTGGTACTTAGAATAATGGTAGTTACAGAAGACTTTCCAGCACCTTGTAGAGAGAGATTTTCTAGGCTCAGACCCTGATCCTGAGAGAAGCAGATTATAGCAGTGTCTTCCATTAGCTAAGTTAAGGGAATAAGAATAGGCAAGTGCTACCAATTATATTTCAACACAAAGCAGTACCCACTTAAACATAAGCTAAAGGCCACAACTCCATTGTTAACAGGGGTGTTCTCACGGAAAAGCTTTGAACACACTGGGAACATTAAAGAGAAGATGTCTCGCATGTGCAATTACTCAACACATCTTTAAAACTGCAAACACTTGTTCACATGTGGTGAAAATTAGAGCTGTGAGCACTTGGGAAAAAAAAAAATCCCACCTGGCAGGCACACTCTTTTTTACTTTAGAGTTTTATAGGAGCTCTCAGAGCTTGTTGGTCCAGTGAGAGCTGAACAAAAGTCAATGGAGGAAGCTGTGAGAGAAGAAAAAGAAAATGCAGAGAAATGTGCTATTTTTGTCCTAAGCTGAACAAGTTTTTGACTCTTCCAGTCTGGTCCCCCTCATAAAAAAAGAGAAAATAAAAAGAAAAATATGCATCTCTAGGTCTAAATATAAATATTGACAGCTCCTTGACTTCTTTCTCTACTGACCTGAAATGGCGAGGAGTTTGCAAGCTTTTCCACCCTATCCTACAGGTGGGTTTACTCAGCAGCGTTCAGCAGGTCTGAGCTGCTCTAGGAAAAATGGAGCAGGACCCAATAATTCTCTGAGAATTCACTTCTTCTGTGTCACGTAAGGAATAAACATTGGTCGTGAACTCCAATAGTCACACAGAGCTAATATCCACCTCGGACAAGCACCATAGTTAGTGGGTAGCAAGCAGCACCTATAGCTCACATTCAGAATAATATTTCCACAGAACAAAAAACTTAAATTAACCAAGGAGCTTAGACAAGACTGCAGCCTTATAATAGATCCTTCAGACCATCTTTACACCAAGAACCAGAGTAATCTAGCAATCTGCTAGGTCACTATGCCATGCTTAATAGCTATCGCTGTAACTTTTCTGAATTTCATCACAGTGTTCCCCACTATATGTCTCCCGCCTCCATCTCAGAGAATATTTATTTCTTTGCTTGGTATCACATGTTAATATTCAATATTCTTTATGTTTCTAATACTATCTTGTCTCTCTATGTCTTGATTTAAGTGCTGAGAGTAACATAAGAACACCAAACAGCATGGAAAAAACAAATGGGCATTTGGCTGTTGCAAATGCCCTTTTCCCAAGTCAGGTCTAGAAACTTGGGCTTAGGTGTCCTACCAGACGCCTAAAAGAATACACCTAGAACAGGAAACCATCTTTATTCCATCAAAGGGAGAGATCTTTATTTCACTGACTATTTGAACTGGAAAATATTTTGGGACTGGAGACAGAGTTATTTAAATAGTCATGAAAATGAAAACTTCAATTTTCCTGTAGCAAAATAAAAAGTAAAACTGTCCATGATGAAATCATACATTTGATCCCTTTTTCTAGGTGTTGTTCAATATCCATTGCCTTAAACAAAGGGCCCATTTCTAGCATTAGCAGTCAGATGTTCTCTGTAGAAAGGCATTAGTCAGGTAGAGACACCAAGCTCTTGGTTTTGGCAGATACTTCCACGTTAGAGATGCACAGATTACAGCGTGAACTTTTTCCCCACATCTCTTCCATGTAAATACTCTGACAAATTCATTAGTGCATCCAGTTCAGCTGGATTTACTACCACATACAAAATGACACTTTAAGAAGCCTCTTAAGCTTTTTGAAAACTTGGTAAGGAAGTAAAAAGCTCTATGGAGCTTAGCTGAGACGAAGACAGGCATTTTGAGCCAAAAAGCATGGAAAGTGTTGACAGTTTAAAGAAAGAAGGAAGTTGGAGAACAGATGAGATTTGACTAATATTTTTTTGGTCCATCCAGAGGTTTGTTACAATTACGCCTTAAATTTTCCTTAGGGACTCATTACAGTCTAGATAGTAATATCTGTCTACCATTGGTCTTCTTTTCTTTCCTCTAATGACAAAATGCTGATAGCCAGACATCATTCCAAACACATTTACTTGTAATATAATAAAGTTGGAATAGCATCTGTGGCAGATAGAGGTAATTTGATGGGTTACGTTAGCCAGAGAAACTAAAAGTACTGTTTCTGTTTAATATTTCCAGTCTGGAGTGGCATAGGCAATAACCACAGTGATAGGAGAGCTCTAACAGCTACCATGAAACTACACGACTTGTATATTGGGACTAATTAAGTGACAAAAAAGCTAAGTTCTGTACTGTTACTTCTCCACAATCTGCCAGTATTTAAATACATGGTATAGCACACTTCGCTCTGTAAGAGGCAGATACTGAGGCTTGTTTGCAAGGCAGCACAACACAAATGCTTGTCCCACATGAAAGTGCACTTGTAGTAGTAAAACAAGGCTATACCAGGTTCTTGGGAAATAGCAAGTCCCAACTATAAGCTTTTTTATCTGAGATGTCGGTATAGAAAGAAGAGCTTTAAGCACTGATTCTTTACCGTGGAAATTTCAAAAGTGATGACATACAGAAGGAGTCATGTTACTTCCCCTGAGACTTGTTTGTAATGCCAATTTACCAAATGATGTGGCAATTACATTGAGTTTGGTCACATACAAAATGTGTTCTTGAATGTGGGTATATTGCTAACATCTGTTGTTAGTATTAAGAAAAATTTGCATTGCTGAAAACTAAAACTTGGTTAAAACTGAACGCTTACAGTCTTTAAAAATTAAATAAGAAAATCGGTGTAATTCAGAAATTCTGCAAACAGACAAGGGCCCTCTGTGTTGGTTCGTTCATTTATTTTACAAGTTTTAAATGTAAATAGATCACAAGACTTGATATTATGCAATGCCAGGAGAAATCCCATGCCTAACCAGCAACAAAATTTTTTTCCATGCGGCACTGGAGATTGGTGGGCTCAGAAACTAATATCCGAATATTAGTTCAGATACTGATTGTGGCTTAGAAACTAATATCAGGCATACTGAAAGATTTTGGAAATATATCTCTGCAAAACAAATTGCACCAAAAAAAATTGTTCCTCTGTCTTTGTAAGAACCTTAGAAATGGATCTTTTCAAATAAAAAACAGGGAAATCTCTGCATCAGCACTGGTCACATTTCATTGCTTTTATTTCTCTTCTGTTTTTTCCCATGTCCCACTCTGTTCTACATCACTCTTTGCAAACAGCATCTCTTTAATGGAGGTTTTTGCAACAGATTGAATTAATTTCTGGTGTAAGGCATTACAGATACTCCTTCTAACTGTGACATTTAAGTGGTTGGTTGCCTAACCTGTCTTTTAGTTGTCCTTAGCTTCCAAATAAATTCTGAAAAAAGAGGCATGGTACAGTTTACTGAACAGAACATGGGACTGGCATCCTGACTGTCACTACAAGATCAGGGTATGGCAGCAGGGTATATATGCCCTGCAGTTCCTTGCAGGAGAGGGAGATGGATATAAGAGGCACTGGCGGTGCTGGTTGCATCGGCCACTCTGTGCCTCGGCAATCCTTCTTCTCTTTCCCAGGATGTGAGCTGCTGCACATACCCCATTACGACAAGCAGGACAGGCTAAGGAAGGCTAGGCTCAGTCTTGCCACGTGGTTTTGTCCTTGCCTTGGTTATGCATATCAGGAAGACACTGTACCTCTTGGCACGCTGTAAAATTGCTGCTTCTGGATACTACATGATCCCTGGCATTCATAAACTTAAATTAGAGGATTATCCTCAATTTACTGCCAAAGAACAGAGCACTCCAGATACTTCATGTTTGTTCAGGACAATTATAGCAGGAAGCGATAGCTGTTTTTCTAACACTGACAGCAGTCTAGCCAGTGGGCCAGGGAGCCCAAATCACTGCTACTATTGCACAATTACTATTGTGCAAACCTATGGAATATCTCTGACAAAATATTTAATCATTTAAAAATAAATGTATTGTAAAGAGATTTTAAAATTATATTTTCACAAATTTTTTAATTTCTTCTCTCAAGTATTTATTCAAACCCCGCTGGAATAACTCAGTACTTGAGTTGAGAATTGCTGCCAGCATCCCATATGAGTACCAACTTGTACGGCTATGCTGGCGTATTTCATTCAGCCTGTTCATCCTGGGCCAGCAAAATAACTGTCTGTCTCCCTAAACCACATCCCTGCAAAGGTACAGCTCCCAGTTTGAAATGCACACTGCTCTGAAGCTGTAAGGCAACCGCACAGGTTATTACGATAGAACGAAATGGCGTCTGGAACAGGGAGAGACACACCAACAGCAGGAAAAAGACCCACTGTGCAAATTTTGTTCATGAAGTCAAAGAGAAATGAATCATTTTCAAACAGTAGACATCTAAAGGTTGGATGGAACAATTTCTAAATATTAGTCAGACCAAAAACAACACACCGCTGAAATAATGAGGGTATATAAGAAACCAACAAAAGCCAGGAAATTCAAAGCTGAGGCTAAAATTCCACTCTTAATTTAGGACTGTTTTCATTTTTAAAGAATACTGTTCAACTTGGTTGGGGCCATATAAGGTTGTTTTCTTAAGGTTTTACAAAATACACACAAGTTGAAACTTTCTGCTCTTTTTTTTTTTTTAATTCCTCTGCAAACAAAGAAGGAATAAACTATTATTAGGGTTTTGAATTTTAGATGTGTTACTTATATAACTCTAAGTTTCAGTCACAGACCAAATCTGCATGATGCCAGGTTGCAAAACACAGACTAAAGCCCCTGTCCCTGGAGTTTATGATCAAAATGACAAAAGGCATCTGATGAAAGCAAACGGGGAGAACCAGACCTAACGGTGTTGTTGCAGTAAAGATGCATCAGCAACACAATTGCCTGCGCAGGGGATTTAAATGCCAGCAGTGATTCTCAAGAGGGGCAGGAAGAAATGCAGGTTATAGCAGCAGACATGTAACCTTTCTTTGAAGAAAGATAAAGTCTTTCTTGGTAGTATAGACTCAGGGTTCATTAGAAATAGGTACTATATGATACACTGTAAACTCCAGAGGGGTACTTATAAATTGGCCATCTCCTATGCTGAGAGGGAGGAAAGAAAACAGTTGAACCTCTTTTTGCTCTTGGGCTGGAGTAAAGGAATTTTGTTTGTATTTACTTTACAGTCTCCAGGCTGATTTGTATTTATATAAGGCCAGACACGGGCATGTTCACTCATGTTGAGTAGTACATTAGTTTGCTAACAGTCCAACGAATTCAGCAGGGCTGCTTGTGAACAGCATGAATTACACCAGCAGAACCTGACTCCAGCAGGATATCTCAGAGATCTAACTAGAAAAAGTGATTCCTCTTTCTCTTTCTTTCTCCCCAGACATAATCACCATTTGATACGGCCTTACCAATTACAGAAGCTGGGTTTTGCTGAAGCACAAGGACGCATTTCACCCAGCAGCATTACAAGATCAAATCCCTGAATGCCAGAGAATGACTGCAGGGGACCGCCGACCACGGCAGCAAGCTCTGAGCGTCCCCTCGGCAGCCCTCTCCCCCCATGAAGAGCATCTCCAGCTCTCTGCTCGGAGGGGCTACAAATACCTACATGAAGGGACCTTCCCTCCTGGGCACAGTCACTGCTTCGGCCTGCGCTCGCCTGGTCCCTCGGAGATTTGTTCTGCTCCTGCCGGGCTGCTGCAGCTGGCTGAGGCTGTTTGCTTTCTCCGAGCACAGAGGGAGGTGCTGGCGAGCTGTCAGCCGCCTGCCTGGGGAAAAGATTTAGGAAAAGGAGAAAAGTTTGTCATCTAGCTCTGTATTTTTGCAGTGGGACAATTAACAACACCAGGAAAGCCACGATGAAAGCCATTAAGATAGTAAGGCTAATATGTCAGATTTAACCATCTCTAATGCCTTTTTTTTTTCTTCCCAAACAGAAAGTTGTTGAAGCGTAAATTTTGTTAAGAAAACAAATTTTGCATCACTGCTCCAGATCTGACATTGTTATTGGACTGAATTGACAATGACATTGAAAAAACAATTCTTTGACATTTTAGAAAAAGAATGGGGAGTTTGCAATTAGGTTTCATTTTTAATTATAGAAAGGTTTCAGTATAAAAGAATATATAATGTGTCCTGAGGCTACCTGCATATTTTACTATCAAGTTACCTCTAATTTAGCCATTGAAATGCAAGAAGAGAGCTCTTGCATATAACAACATGAAATGTCTGTCTGAGTCTATCATTCATTTGGCTCTGCTCCACAGAACAAGAAGTACTTTTCATTCAGGTGTGTTTATGATGAGTAAACTTCACCAGATGTTAAGTCTCCTTCGTATTATAAAGTGTTTTATGGCTCACATTAGTCAGCTGGAAGAGGGCAGATCATTTATATTCCCTGGTACGTTTTTTCAGGTTCAAGTTTCCCCGAAGGAGCATGGGACTATATGAAAATATATGGAAGGAAGAAATGAACTATTGCAAACGTAACAATGTATAGCACAGAACTGAATAAATTGTTCTGATTTACAGGATGAATTCTGTAAATATTGAATGTTATGAGACTATAGGTCCAACAGTTTATGTGTAAGAGCAAACTTCTCCCACTGCCTTGTCCACATGGGAGATTAGAGCAATAATTGAAAGCATATTCTCCTCCTTATAGAAACAGTCCTGATGATGCACGTAGGTGAGAAAAGAGCCATTTGCTTTTCACGCACACTAGCACACTAATATTGCTGTATTTGAAGGTTCAGCTCTCGAGATGTCATTATTAAAGAATATTAGAATACACATCTCTAAGGGAGTCAGCTCTTTTTCCCTACAGAATAAATCACTGATATTACAAAAGGAGTTTCGGAATTTCTAGGCAATACAAAAATTTGTATAATTGTAAATACAATTTTCAGAGGAATTTTGACACCCACCCAGGTGCTCTAAAAATGATTGGCAGCCCTGCAATTTCATCCTTACTTCTGAGCTTGAACGCTTCATTGCTCTGGGAGGGTTGGCACAATGGAGCTCAGACTGACTCCAACCGCACAGAGGGGAAATGCAAAGCCTTTACCTCAACTCAGCCCTTGCATGAGGCTCTTGCAGGGCCAGGAGTAGGTTTAATCTGGGTGGGGAGGGATGTCCCCATGCTGCACATGTGTCAGCTCATGAGGTAGGAGGGAAAGTCCCCTTGTTCCTCCCTTCTGCAACAAACTTGTGAAGAGCTAAGCTGGGGACAAAAGCCTTTGGAAGAGCAACGCCAGCAAGTAAAGGTGTTATGTTGAGGTCTTACATCTTACCTCCGTGAGACCTTAAAAACACCACTTTGTTGTGCCCATGCTGCAAGCTGCCCAAAGCTGTGATGATGCTTGTGCAGTGCCAAGCAGAGGTAGCATGCTTTGCCTCTCCTCACGGTGTCAGCACGGGCTCAGTGCCACACTATGCCACACTAACCACAGCTATGTGGCACTTGGTCAGCTCAGACCATGGGCAAAGTGAGTGTACATCTGCTCACCACGTGCCATGTGAGCATGTCCTCATGTCTGCTACACAGTCCTACAATATACGAAATGCCCCACTTCCAGTAAGTTTACCATGCTGCTGTGGGACATGGAGACCCTCATAGCCACACTTACTGGGAATGTCTAAGGCCTCAGTTCCATGAAGTTTCAGAGATTTCTATAGTGCAAAGCAGATTTCCACCATGTGGGAGCCAGAAACAAGGTATTTTTCTGTATTGCTGTGAAAATTATGCTAACGATATAATATTTCAAATATGTTTCTCATTACAACTGTTGGGACCCATGACCAATTCAGATCCCTTTGTACCTTAGCGTTTGAGAAATCAGCACAATTGATGGGATTATTACTTAATTATTGCTACTGGAATTTCTTCAGTAGTGTGGCTGGAGAGGCACTTTCTATCCTCCAAATACTTTGCATGTTAGACACTTCATTGTTACAAAAAGAAATTGAGGGTAGAAAGACTCCCTTTGAAGTTAAAGGAAAAAGCAATCTTCTTCTTTTTTGCTTGATGTATACAACTACTGTGAAAATAGTCTTTAAAAGAACATGACTGGTAGGAGGCAAATCTTTCCTCCAGATCATTTTAGAGGGTTTTGTTATCCTGGTGTCTTTTCTAGCCACTGGCCTCTTAGAAACACAAATTGGTGTACCTCTCACCTCAGTTGGGACCAGGAGCACCCCAGGAAAAGCAGGCATTCACAATAATATGCTGAAAAAAACTTTACCTACATCCTAACCACATGGATCAATCAATAAATAAAGAATAATGTAATACAAATAAGGCATAGTGGATTATAAATTAATTTACACAGATTAAATAACTATTGAAAGAGAAATTAAATAAAAGGAATACTAATCTGTATCTTAGGCAATAATAACAGGTGTTCCATCTATTAGGGGAAAATCTTATTTAACTTACACAAATTGCAAAAACTAAATTATTTGCAAGCATCTGTAGGTAGCTACAACGCAGCATGACTTTGTTGAGGTAAGACATGGATGTTCTATTGTTCTAGGATGTATGATATCCTAAGTGCTACATCAGCTAAAATTTTTAGCATCTTTTTTTCTTATTATTTAGCACCTAAAAAGTTAAAGGTCACAGGATTGATCTACCCCCAAAGGCTAGAATTTTCAGATTCACTCTAGTATTTTAGCTTTTTCTATTCCTAAAATTATTTCATCACCAGTAAGGCAATAGAGAGAGATAAACTCCTAGGGAAGAAGCCATCAGATTGCTGCAAACTATATTCGTGATGACAAGTGACCTTTGGGGGTATTTTATCCAGTAAATAAATAAAACCAATTCTGGTACAACAATCCAAACACTCTGAGAAAATTTTCCACCCTGACAGTAGTACAGGTGATGATATGGAGAAAAATGAAAGAAGATTAAGTCTTAACTTGAAGTATTGCAATAGTTACCTGTTCTGCAGAAACATTTTGACAATTTAATCATATGGTTTCTTTTTCCTTTAATCTTAGAAAGGTTGGCTCTCAAATTAGGGCTTTATTGTTCTCTTTTTTCTGCTGTTGAAGAAAAGTTATGCAAATTACAGGGTCTTAAAAGCTTGGTAGATCCAAGGTTATTACTAGACAAAAAGCAAAATTAGCATCCTTAGTTGCTCTCACATAGGCATCAAGAACTTTTGAACCTGAGGAGAGTACGAACAAAGAAGAAATGATGAGCTAATCTCTGAAAACACATCAAGGAGAGAATAAAATGCAGTTGTCTAATAATCCTATATTTCTCTGGGTTTTATGAGATGGTTCTAAAGGGTCTTTAGCTGTTTCCTAATGCAGAGGAGTCCTTTCTGGAAGGGTCTACCAGTGAGAAACAGCAACAAATATTCCTTTCTGTTTCAGGTGCTCTAAGGCAGGCTCTGTAAAGAAGTGTTTCAAATCCATCAGAAAAGTAGTAGCAAAGATCAAGGACTAAAGAAAGAAAGTATATTTTCTCATCTGATTCAGACGTCTAGAGAAGCATTTAGCTATTACACTATATCTTACGTCAAAGACCAGAGGTCTGAGCATCATAACATCACCTGCATTAACACTGCAGACATTTGGGAACTGCTGTCAGTCACGAGCTGGTACTGTTGTTATCCACAATGTACATGGTGCCACTACCTTGTTCAGAAATGCAGTACAGTTCCCTAGGGCATTAGATGAGAAAAATAGCACTGTTTTCCAGACTGCTACCTTTGAATCCCAAACTCAGGCCTCCTAACTTTGGTAAACATGTTGCAACATTCTTCTTATTTGCTACTTCTGTTTATTCCAAGAGGGAGTAAATCTCTTCAAAGAAAACAAAAAATAATAAATACCATCAAACTAGAATTTACTGGTCTTATTGCTCTTAATTTTCTACAGTTTGCATGAGATTTTGAGATCTATGATTGCTATTAAATCTAACAAAGGTGACCTGGCCGAAGGTCCACCCACCAATCTGCACAATGGAGCTGTAACACTGAGAATACATTATTATTTTCCTTTTAATAATATCATTTTATTAACTTAAAGAACATGCTTTGAAATGATGCCAGGAATTTACATTAAATCCCTAAAATGAATAAAACAAGCGAGACAGAGATGTAGCTCTTAAGTAGTTCTGTGTAGCCTCAAGATGAAAGCATTGAAACCTTGGACCCTTTCGAGACTACTTGCCTCCAGCCTGTATGTGAGGGATTATGGGAAAAAGTGCTTTACTTATTCCCACTGGTCTCTAAGTTGTTGGAAAGGGAGAATAACTTGTGATGTGGTTCAGCGCAAATGCTTATGAGATGACTGCAGGTCATTTTTAGGTCGTGGACTTGCTGAGGTAGTTTCATGTTCATTAGGAGGCTAACTCAGAGATATAGATATTATAAGAATAGAGTGAAGCTTATAGATGGAATTTATTAGAGGCATTCACATAAAAGCAATACCAAGGGAAGCTACTGGATCCAGCAAGTTCAGATGTTAGTAAGATTAATATGCCCTGTTAGAAATATAAAACCCAACTATGATTGAATGAATATCCACATAGTGTAAAAGAAAAGTAACCACAGTATAGATGTGAAGAATTCAGAAGATGCACTAGAATACCCTGGATCAAGACACACTTTCCAGCTATTTATTATTGGTCAGAAAGGTGGGGAACATCTGCCAGATTAAATCCGTTCTGCTCAAAGGGAGATAAACTATGCAAGTTTCATATAACTTCCTCTTGCTGTGGCTGGTATAATAGTGCTTCATGCACAGTCCATTCTTTATAATGTGTTATAAGTATTGCTGTCAACATTGCATAATATAGACTTTGTCTATGCTGAGTATCGAGGGTGCACTGCCATGTTCTCTGCATGGAGACTTGTTCTCCAATAGGTCAGACTGAGGACTTGGCCAAATCATACTGTGGCTCACTTACAAGACACATGCTGGGGCTTCCTTTTCATGGAACCCAACATATTGTGAAAAAAATGGTCTGTACCCAGATTTCCTTCTGGCAGTCAGGACACATCAGGATGGTGTAGGTCTACTGATCTTAGCAGCCAGAAGAATCCTTCTACTCAAGAAGAGATCAAATCTGCAGCAAACTAAATTAATTAATAAATTCCAAAATCAATCAAATTAGCAAATTAGATGACAAAACAATTTCTTAGACTGGAATGTGCACGCCAACATGTAGATACTAGTTCACTGACATTGCCACAGTGCTCGGTACTCAAGCTCCATGAAACCTGAAACCATCCAAGCTTGTACTGCTCTTTCCAAATATCATCAGACAAGCACAAACTAAGTCACTTCGTATTTGTTTTCAGTATAACACAGACACTATGACCTCTGTCATGACTGCAAAATAGCAAAATGCATCATTTACTCCTATTAGATATTTACAACTTGTACAGGGCTGATATTGTGTGAGCAAGAGTTATAATAATTTGTGAGGTAAACTGATATGAATGCTAACATATGTGCAAAAACCAGAATACTTAACAGTAACACATTTATGAATGGATCAAAATAGAAAAGAGAAAAAAAAAAAAAGTCTGACTGATTCTCCTGAAATGTGTCTAACACAGAACTATTGACTCTCGGGTAGCTGTTCTGGGACATCGCTGTCTCACAGGAGGCACGATGAATAGCACAACTGTAAGAAAGTGATGAGTGTGTGTGTGTGTCAATCCAGCTATTTCACCAGTACTGTCTTCTGGAAAATGTTTACAGAAAGGGAAAATAAATTTATTATTTACAGATTATGAATATATGATTTGATAAAACCACAAATTATTTAACTCAGTCTGGTGTAGTGATTTTCCCCTGTTTTACATACATACTGTGGGTTGGTATCTGAGCAGGCAATACCGGTGTGATTCCTATTACGTATATTTTCCAAACATTCAGCAGTACTAGGTCCTAAACATTTGGTCATACTTTCTAGGAAAACTAGGTCCTAAATATTTGATCGTACTTTCTAGGAAAACTAGGGACAAAATGGGAGGTTGTCAGTAGCTACACTGGCTTCGGTGTTTTATTCCAACAGAACTGCAATTTGAATCTCTTCCTTTGAAGCCTACAAGAATGAAAAGCACAGTTGACATTTTTATGGAAGTTACTTTTGTGGTTGATCTACAATATTATTTCTAAAGTAACCTTATGGAAAGATAAACTTTTAATAATTGTCTATAAGACTGAATTCTGTAAATCTACTGCTGAAGTCAGGAGAAAACTTCAAATAGCTTGAACAGACTTTTGAATTACTATGATTTTGCAACCAGTTTTAACCACTGTCCATGTGCCATTCATTTGAAGTATAAATAAAACTCATATCCTAAAAAGCCTATTTGTATTCTATTCTTTTACAGCAGATTTTTAATTTGTGTGATCATTAATTTTTAAGTGTTCATTAATGAAATACATCCTTGTCCAAAGTTAATAAATGGATTAATAGCTGGGATAATGAGAATTCTGGCAAGACAAGAAAATATCAGGAGGGAGAAAGAAGAAGGGAGAACTTGACAAGTTAATGATCTATTAAAGTAAATCCTGGGTCAGTGTAGATCCTGCATGGTTCATTACTGTATAATAAATTTAATTGATAGCCATAAAAACCTGGGAGGAAACAAGAGAGCTTTTGGTTAAATTCACTGGGTAGACATTTAAGATGTTTCTTAAAGGTTTTCAGTTGTATCTTATTCTAAGAAAACTTTCTAGTGTTAAAACAATTTAAGTACACAAATTAAAGCAAAACACAAGCTTTTACACTAGTGACTGGCTGGGTGTGTCACATAAGCAGCCACCTATGCATGTCCAAGAACCCCAGAAAAAAGAAGTAAGAAATGGGAACCAAAAGTCCCATTATGCCACTGATTATGTTTAAAACAATAGCATAATAAGACTTGATACACAAAATATAATTACATATTGGGAAAATAAATGGTGGTGTTTGGGATAGAGAGGAAAGGCAGAGTACTTCTCTAGATGAGGTCTTGGCTGGAGGGTTGCTGTACGCTTTACAAACCTGCACCACAGATTGCTGCTGATGCAGCTAATGGGCTGAATGTGCAGTTCAGGCTGGGGGTTAGATTTGGTCATGTAGCTTTTCCCACTGGGATCTCAACTGGAGAATGTGTTTATGTCTCCAAATAGTATTTGCACAGCACAGAGATTGCTGAGTAACCACCAGCAATGTCTTTCTAGAAATGACAGTAGCACAGTTGAACTCGGCATTGCATGAGATGGGCGTACTTGCATCAACCCCAACCCCCATGCTCACTGATGAAGTGCACTTTACAGATGTACTGAGGTGTGTACTAAACACTAAAGCAAGTTCATGCATGTCTAGCCTGACAGGAAGAGAGAGGTCCTTGCATGCATTTTCAGATTCTCCTCTTTTCTCCAAAGCTCCAAGTTTTGGAAATGTTTTCCAGGTCCAGGACTCAGACAGTTCCTGAGCTGTCATCAGCAAACATTCACTATAGGTGTATTGCTGACACAGTAAAGTTTAATCAAAAATATATTCCCAAATGCTGCTAGTTAAACAACACAAAATTCAGATTTTTTTACAGCTCCAGATTGTTCTCATGGACATTTAGTTAACATTATTAAAGCCATACTTGGTTAAATTCCTTTTCTTTCCACGACCACATTAAATTATTTACGTATTTACAAATCAAAATGCTTTTCCTTTGTTGCAGATGCAAGTCTTATCCAGCAACAGACTATGTAATTAGAGAAGAACTAACCAACATGACCTTGAACATGTGGAGCATATATTTGTTTAACATAATGGTTCTGTTACACAGACATCCAGCAGGACTGAAAGACAGCTAAGGGTAGAGTAATGAGGACCTATCTTTAAGCATCCATTTTTCTTTTAAAAGATGCTGCTTGGCATGAATTGTGGGACTACCTAAAAAGGCTCAGTTTGGAAGAGGGACCTGATACATTGTAACAGAGCTCTGAATAACAGGAAAGAATGGGATAAGATTTTAAGGACCTTGTCCCCAGGGAGCCTGAGGCTGCTATGGCAAGGGACTCTGGGCAGGCAGACTGGTACAAAAACAGCTTGTGGAAGGGTAGGAACGCAAGTAACTTCCACAAGGAATAGTAAGACAACAGAGAAAATAGCCTTGGTCAAAGAGAAGTGAGGAAAATCAGTGGTCAGATCTTACGCCTGCGTAATCACTTAGGAAACGATCACGGAACTTGTGAAGCTGGGGACTAAAACTGGCCCACAGCTCCATTCATCTGCCCCATGTCCTCCTGATTATTTTTTCCTCTTGGTACACGTGCGTATTACTGTGAGGTCCGCCAAGAGTGTCTGAAAGGCTCATTCAGCCCTTAGCAAGGAAACCTTGGCTCAGGGCCACATGGCTGGTTTTGCAGGAAAGGAAAAGCATAAGCTCTCCTGGAAGGCTGCAGTAGACCTGTAGACAGCTCAAACTGAAATTTCAGATCCAAGCCCCAAAATGCATGTCCTAAATGCAGACTGAGAACACCCCACTCCCAACTAATTTTAATGCACCTAATTAGAAGGAAGATGAATTAAATACTATTTTTTACAGCTTGTGAAAAACTTTAATTTATTACACATAGGGTCAATCATGAATCACGTCTACTAGTTGACTGAGGACCAGAACAAAAATTCTCTCTACTCCCCAAAGCTTATCTCACCCCTGCACAATGCATTATGTTGCAGGTGGGAGAAATCTAAGTAGAAAATGAGTGGAAGTTTAGTTCTGCCTCACAGTGTACCAGGAGGCACATCTGAGCTAGTGGAAGAGCTGCTGCGGTGTTCTGCAATTACAGGATCCAAAACAAGATGAAATGAGATGAGACTTTCTACAGTAGGATGTTCTTGGGATTTTGCTCAGACCTGAACCTAACACCACAATCTCAAGTGATTATACTGAAATACAATCCCAAGGAAATTAAAGTGTATAATTTTTCAGTCTTTAAATAAAATTGCTCAGATTGATAGAATACATTCTGATCCCAAAATCATTCATATTTCAAGTTCAAAATTATATGAAATACCAGTGTTTAATAATTAACATATATATTCAGAGCACTTAAAAGTACTAGGTATGATATTAAGTTTTACATTTTGATGAAGGAACAAAAATATTACTAGTGACACATAACACTCAGCAATTCAGTGTGTTCTCTCATACTGTTTCTCCTCATAAAGAAGTGGCAAAAAGCTATTTTTAGCATACGTATACGAATAAAATATGATTTTTATGCATAGAGATTTTGAAATATGTATTTCAGAATTTTATATATATATAAAATATGTTTGCTTTCCTGCTCATATCCTGATTGATCCAAGCACATGATCACACAACACAGCCTTTGCTATATTTTCAGCAAGAGCTATTTATATCTCAAGACACCTCACTAGGTAGCACTTTCTTTGTTACTCTTTCCCCAGTTTCTCGTGAAACACTACATACTTTGCAACTTCTGTATAACGTCCTTACCTATATATGCACACACTGTATGTTTTATAGATGCATATAAATTTGCAAGTGAATATCTATTCTATCAGTATAGATTACTGTGACACCCTTATGATCACTCTGCAATGAAGATTTTGCATTAAACTAAGAACTAACCAGAATTTTACTGGATATTTAGCCTTTTTTATTGGTGTAGGTCAGATCAGCTTTGACCCATTTTTTTTTCCTTTTCAATAATTTGTATTCAGTACAGGCTGTGCTAAAATAAACCCAAAAAGTACAATGATTGCTTTAATATATTATTTCCAAAGCTGGAATTTGGGGAAAAGAAAATGAGCCAATGAGCAAACAACTTTTTCCTGTTTTTTTTGTTCTACTACATAAGGTGCATTAACTTAACTGGCCTTAGTTAAATACAACCCACTGCAGTTCCAACAGACTAAATCAGCCTGTTGATTTTTAACAATGGGCATTTTGCATGGTTTATTCCCTTAGAATGGTGAGATCGGTATTCAAAAATCAAGGTGGAGGAAACACTAATTGCCATAAGAATTCTAGCAAACTCCATTACAGTAATAACTCTGTATTCAAACATTCCCTATTTAAAAAATTAGAAGGGTACATTTGAAAAGAAATGTAAATAGCTAAATATAATGATAGGTTTAATACCACTTTCATTACCTTCCATTAATATCTCCTGAATATGACTAGTGTATAATTATTCTAAATGTTTACACTCTCTTGCTCTTAAGATAATCCAAGCCCCTCCTCAAGCCAGAGTATCTCTACAAAGGATGATAAACAGGGGACGTGACGTGTGGTGACGGAGTCCTTCATCTCTCCCCCTCTCCTACTCCATCTCTGTTCAGGAGCAGGAACTCTGGGCTGGCAGGACACAGCTGCTCTGCTCCTCTGTCACGACCATGAACATGAAAATCATGGGAAGACCCTGCTCTTGGTTTCTCTGTAAAGCACAGAAAGACCCTGCTCTTGGTTTCTCCCTTTCCAGTCCATGCCAGTCTGTCTTTGGGAACTGCCTGCTTGGGTGGCATCAGGGGATGCCTTCCTCGTTCTTCCCACACCTGCTATGAGAAGCACAGGCACCTAATTCAGAACGAGCTGGAAGGTTTTGCGTACATTTTAATTTATCCTTTGTTGCTGCCCAAATGGGATGAAGGTTTCTAACTGCTTTATTTCCCATGGGTGCTCTCATGATAAATAAGTTGAAGATAGTGAAACATTCAGATACTACAGCAAGAGGAACAATAAAAGAACTTATATTAACATTTCTATCTGTGTAACTAGAATTCACACGAGAGGAGTCATACACATGAAGAAACCTGATAAAGAAGACATTATTTATGAAAAATTATCATGTTTTTTTTTTTTCCCAAATGAAGTGTGCATTGAAAGTACACAATGGTTGCATTGTTATGGTACCAAGTGTGCATACAGTGTTTGCACTAGTGAAGTACTGGAAATGTCTCCGAAGTGTAAGATCACTGTTCATTATGTAGTCAAGTTCTAGCAGTTCTGCCAAAATTCTGTTTCACAATGATTTACCAAATTCTGGGGGCCTAAGAAACAAAATCAAAAGCAAATTCAGGTTTCCCCTGATCTGAAACTTGCTTTAAAGAAAGTGGTGGTATAAGTATTCACAGACATCATCAAGCAATGCAGAATCTAAACTAATGGGGAGATTGCAATATGATAAAATGTTTGATCATATCTGCTGGATCTTATCCCAAAGGCTGTTTCCAGGAGATAATCTGTAACATCTCCTCAAGTTCTTGGTACAATTGTCCTTAATGTGTATTGAAGTCCATTTCCAGTATGTTAAAAAAATTTGGTTGACTCTTTGGTTCTTTGTTGAAAGAATGTCTCATTGTTTTCTTTCTTCAACAGAATGTATTAAGCACAGGGAAATTGTGCAGGGCTACAGCAATTTTCATTTAGTTCTGCTATCGGAGGCTTAATGAACTGGTGAACCCACCAGTGTTCCCACTGGCCTGTGGCAAAGATCTGACCACCTGGGCAACCTTAGCCCTGGGCTGACTATACGCTTATACATCCTACAGTACTAATCTTCTCCAAGGCTGTATGGAAGGATGCAGAATGGCCTTCTTTTATAAAACACCCAGCCTGTTGTATCCCTGGAGCAGGCAACCTCAGCTTGGCCCATAAGATCCACTCTTTATATCCCTTGACTTTAATGAAATAAGAAGGCTCATTGTATAAAATAGTGTTAAACATACCTTTCTTTCCAACTACACTTCTATGAAAGATGAAAAGAAGTACTGCCAGATCTTAGATAATTGCCCATGTTATGAGCCTTCAGCCCCTTTTTAAACAGGAATTTAGCCATTATCAAAGGTCAGCTTTTAGGCTTTCCACTGAGAAGTTTATAAAATACCTATAAAGCCAAATTTTAGTTTGTGCTAAATCTATGTTAAGAAAATTTAATAAGAAACATTTTGAAGTCATGTACTGCTGGGTCCCAGATGATTTTCTTATGGGACTAATGCAAAAAAATGATTGCCTCTTTAAACCTTTCTTGGCCACGTCATTCTTGCTGGTATTTAGGCCATTTATTGAGAAAAGGTTAATGTATCATTATCATTTATCATCATGTGGATCATGACTATTTTCACTGTATCACTGTTCTTTTATTAGAAAAATACCACACTAGACTATAGGTAGATGTGTAAGTCATTACTGTATGATATGAGGAGGAATACCTCCAAACAGAAGATTATTACATTGTCATAAACAACATCAGGATGGAACTGTGAGGCCAAAGGATGCAAAATGACTATTCACTTTAATGGTATTTGGGTGCCTAAACTCCCAAGCTGGCTTTAAAAACCTGAAGCCAGAAAGCTGCAGAGAGATCAGATTAGCACACGGCTTGTAACAGGGAGAGGTTTGAGCCGCCTGCTCTGCTTTGAGCTTCTCTGAAGTCTGTTGTTCAAATTCAATTCCAAGGTTTTAGCTTTGGTCCTTATGTAGGGTTTTTTTGCATTTAATTACCCTCACTGTCAATATATTGCAATTTGTGCATGTTTTGCAATTCTCTGGTACATACAAGCTAACCATGCATATTGTTGTGTTGCTGTGGGTGTTGCTATGATGCAACAATAATTTTTAAATTATTTTTATTAGAACATCCATTCAGTGAAATATAACACAGATGAAAATTATTCTGAAATATGGCAATATAGGCAGTATCCAAAGGGATAAATAATAGCTGTTTCCTAGAAACTGGATAACCCTGGCTGCACTGGAACAGCAGTATAAACATACTAAACTGGGAATTAATGAGAGGGTATGAATCCAGACCAATACATATGACAACAATCAAAAGTAACAAGGCTCACAGGAGCACTGAAAAGGGCAGTGGACAGAACAAAGTGCCGGAAGAGCACCCAGCTGTGATGCCAAAGCCCCAAAAGCCCAGCAGATACAGCCACTCTTGTGTGGAGAGGAGAAATAGGAAAATCCATAGAATAAGCTGTGGATACACAGTGTGCTGAGAAAGCATTTTCAACATACTTTCCATGCAAGGAAAATTAATTGAAAATATTCTACATATTTGTAGAGGTGGAGTGAACAGGTCTGGAAAATTTCCAGGACCTCTAACCATGGAGTGCCCATAAACACAGAGGTCTTTGGAGACCCTGGATGTGGCTGCTGTTCTGCTGACTGTGTCCTTCCCGAGTACCTAATTTTAAAAGTTCAGGCTATAATTATCCCCCATCCTCTTTCCTCCAAATAGTGTAAATTCTGGCTGTACCGTTGGGAAGTAATATTATTTCACATTTTTATATGGCATTTTACACATCTCAGGCACTGAGAAGACATTGATTCAGCCTGACAGGACTGCAGTGAAGTAGGTGGGTAATTATTACTCTTATCCCCTTGCAAAACACTGGAGAATTGAGGAGACCTGTCCTCGGAGAGTATCCAAGCCAGAATGAGGACTCGGGGCTGTGGGGAACCACCTGTATTTATCCAGGCAAACCAGCTCTCAGACTGAGCAGGAGACAGGGAAGGAGAGGGGCTGCAGAGAGCGCGACCTCTGCTGGAAGGGCTGAAATATTTTTCTAGATACAGCAATTTAAGGATAATCCTTCAAATTTCTGTTTTCTTTTTTCTCTCATTTATGACTCACGCAAGGCTAATTGCATGGTGATGTTCTGTTATTATACAGTTATGGGACTGCTTAGTGTGTCTTCTTAAAAAAAAAAATCATAAATGTGTGTTGAACCTGGAAAACCCTGTAAGCTATAAAGTTCACAAAACTAATCCTTTATGTAAGTGGGGTCTGCCCATAACCTGATGAATGTATTGCCAGATTGAAAAGGAAAAAATCTTTAGTATGGCAAAAACTATGAAGGTTCATATGATTTGAATTAAATTCAGATAATAACCATACTTGGCTCAGTGGTGTTTGGAAAGAGAGTTTGAAATTCTCCTGAGACATTTCTTAGCTTAACTTTAAATGAGAGCTATGACTGACTACTCCTTTCAAAGAGGAAGAAAAAGAGTTCAACATGTTTAAATCCTTTACTAGAGCCTCTTGCCTCTTTCGAAGTCTATTTCCTTTTAAAATTATATTTATAGATAAAAGGGGGGGATGAGAGCAAGGGAGATATACACCTGCACAAAAATGCTCATCTATCTGTGTATCGCACTCTACAAATATACGCGTTATAAATAAAGATATATTACTCTGTGTGTGTTTGTGGACAAGGCATTTCATTTTGTCTGTATTTACCCAACTGTTTGAGCAGGCAAGTTCCTGAGCGCATACAAAGGCACTGTATTATTGCAATTGGGCTATTTGCACTTGCCCAGATAATAAAAATCTTTTGAAAGCCATAGCAAAATATTAAAATCTGATTTCAAACAGTATCACTTGTTAGTCAATTCACGTGAACATATTTCATTGCAGTGATAGCAACACTAATCATTTTCTGTAATTAGGGTCTGGCAGCTGAGAAGAGCACAGTGGGAAGGAAAAGCCAAACCAACATGATGCAATAAACACACTCCCACCATCCCAGTATAACTTAGAGCAGCCTCCAGGAAGCTGTAATTTATGTTGGCAACAACAATTTCAGTAAGACCAGAGATCAGAAACATGCTATGTGCTCGATCAGCCCCTTCCACCACTGATATTCCCTCTTTTCTTGAAGTTCTCCACAAGAAGTTGGTCTCTCCAAGGTTTTTCAGGTGAGGGAAATCTTCAGCTCTCCTGTTTGACAGCCTCAGAGCTGTTTTGTGGTAGAGGCAAGCTATTAAGATTTGCTTCTAACATTAAAATACACCACTGGCACCAAATTGCTCTCAGATCACAATGCCTGTTGTAGTTACAAAGGGTTTAGTAACAGTGAGAAAAACAAACTACTTACAATGGAAGACATTGTTTGCTCACAATCACACTATTTTCCTGTTTTACATGCATGGAAATGCATAGTTTCCCTTATTACATTTCACCAGACCCTGCCAAAATAATTTACAAGCAAGTAAATTAAAACAAACCATGAATAAGAATATAATTCCTTTAAAAACAAAGGCAATTGTGTTATAATTTTTATATATATGTGTGTGTGTGTATTTCTCATACAATACATCCAGTGTTAAATAAACAACTTCCATTGCTGGCGTTTTGAAGTGCTAAGTTATGAACACATAACCATCCCCTCAAATTTGTGCATATTTTGTCTCTTTTTATTTTTACTAAATGATTCTTCCTCAACCCCCAAATGGTACAGATGTGTTTCAGCAGCTGTCCTTGCTTTCTCTGTAGTGTAAGTTTAATGGATGAGCATCTGTATGAGTGCCCTATCATCAACTCATTAAACAATACCTTCCAGATTACTGAAATGAACTTGAAAATTATGATCTGCCCTTAATACCTGAGTGCAACACCACCAAGCAATGTGTTTCCTTTCCAGAAGATGTTTTCTGATGTGTTACTAACCATTTTGTGACATTACTCATTAGATTACCTGTTAGAAAGAAACCAGTTCCATATTGGTCCTGTCAGGAGGCAGGATCTGTTCTCTTTATCCAATGAATTTGAGTTTGCTTCTCATATTCTTCCCTAAAATACCATTTTATCAGTGATTCATCTTGCATTATTCAGCCTAAGGTTGGAGGAAGAAAGGAATAAATAAAGGACATGTGCCAACGTGATGGAGGTAATAAGGGACACATGCAAGCAAAATGTGTTTGACTTGTGCTGAAACTGAACTCACTGTGGATATGGGACTAATTCTTCCTCCAGATGCATTTGGAAGCAGCAGGACTTAGATGAGTGTGCTTGAGGGTCGGCTTTAGTCCCAATGACCAGAAACCACCAAAGGGAAGTGGCGATGGGACACAAGGATTTGGGAATTTACAGAGCCCAGATCCAAAATTTACATCTTCAATGAACTCCAGTAGTGATGGACTCAAATTGTCCTGCTATAACTGCCCCATGTTCAGGTATGCTTTATATCAGCTATAACTGACGGTCATACGTACCTGTGAATGACATGACCACTGTAAAACAGAGGAGAATTAGCAAACCAGCCCTTAAGGGCATCCTGGAGAGACACTGTGACAGCAGATCATCATGGTTTTCTCCAGCTGGAGCTGAATGAAATGCCTGAGTAAATGGTTATGTCTGTATTTTGCAGTCAAAACCACCTCACAGGGATCTGCAACACTCAGAAATAATAAAACCAGCAGCATACTGTGATAGGGTAGAAAAGGAGTAGGAAGTGGCAAAGATCTGTGAAAGAGAAGTGGTTGCAGAAGGCTGCATTTAGAAAAGAAGAAAGGATGGTGTCACCAAAGAAGTCCGACTGTGTCGAGCAGAGAAGCTGGGTAGAAAAAGGACTGAAGGAACATGGAGGAAAGGGAGATTATTTGAAAGAAAAAGTGGCTTGGAAAATATAAACCTGGAACCCCACCACAGGCAGGATAAAAGGAACCTGAGGCTTGGGGAGGCAGAAGGAAACGAAAGGGTCTGAGCGCAGCGCTTCCCAGAGGAGAGGACAAAGCGAGTCCTGAGTTCTGCAATGGTGCTATCAGTGTCATTGCTGGGCCTTTTTCATCTTTAAATTGTTTCTCACACATCTTCCATGAACTCTTATACTGATGGTTTCCCAAAATACCACCAAACTGCCCTATTTCTCCTAAAAATAAAACTCTTGTCTCAGGTATTACATGTGTGGTCTGATTCAATTACAAGTTCCTTTACACGACAACTTCTTTGTGTTTTGTCTATTGCTCTGAAGAGCCTATGAAAAAAGTGGTGTGTGTGCAATACTGCTACCATTCTGATAAGCTTAACTTACAGACCTAATTTTGCCTTTTGTCTGCTGAGTTTCTTCTGCCTCTTGCTAAATGTACTCTTTGGGTAATTAAGCTTATATTTATAAGCCTTAATAGAGCAAGGAGCTTAATTCTAGTTCCATAAGATTTAAACGTGTTTGATGCTCAACAGGAATAGATTCCAGGACCTGCTTCAATCTGTTCTGCTGAGCTGCAACTCCTAATTGTGAAAGGACACAAGAGTGAAAGGGCACTTTATGGGCTCACTGGTCATTCTTTTGTTACTCTCCAGAAAACATTATTCTTGGGAAATATCCCAGGCACACATTACCAGTCCTGTACTCTGTTATTCCAGAAGAAGTAAAAATACAAAGAATATAGATAATGGCATTCAAAATGAAGAGAAGGTAGCTTAAGTAGTGCTCATACAAAAAACCCCACTGAAATCAAAGAAAAAAAAAAACAAACAAGGAATACGCTAGCCTGCAATTTATCCTAACCTGTGAATGGGATTCTACATTTCCTGTTTTCTTTGCTAAGAAAGCTATGCAAGTTGTCTCGGGTCTGCAGTGAGAAACCTTAACAGTACTATTACTGCACTGGAAAATATGGGACTTGAGCATGACGTAGATGGTATAGAATAAGGGGTGGATACTGTCCTGGTTTCGGCAGGGATAGAGTTAATTTCCTTCCTAGTAGCTGGTACAGTGCTGTGTTTTGGATTTAGGGTGAGAACAATGTTGATAACACACCGATGTTTTAGTTGTTGCTAGGTAGTGTTTACACTAGTCAAGGACTTTTCAGCTTCCCATGCTCTACCGACTGAGAAGGCTGGAGGTGCACAAGAAGCTGGGAGGGGGCACAGCCAGGACAGCTGACCCAAACTGGCCAAAGGGATATTCCATACCATGTGATGTCATGATCAGTATATAAAGGTGGAGGAAGAAGAAGGAAGGAGGGGACGTTTGGAGTGATGGTGTTTGTCTTCCCAAGTAACCGTTACATGTGATGGAAGCCTGCTTCCCTGGAGATGGCTGAACACCTGCCTGCCGATGGGAAGGAGTGAATGAATTCCTTGTTTTGCTTTGCTTGCGTGCGCAGCTTTTGCTTTACCTATTAAACTGTCCTTATCTCAACCCATGAGTTTTCTCACTTTTACCCTTCCGATTCTCTCCCCCATCCCACTCGGGGGGAGTGAGCGAGCGGCTGCATGGTGCTCAGTTGCCAACTGAGGTTAAACCACGACAATTACCAATGAGAAGACAACAGTCTGCTTCCTTGCCAGCAATGAAAACAAAACCAATCATACAGTTTTGTTGTGGACAAGGCTTGCCTGAGACAAACAAGGAATATGTCCTGTTACACAGTGGGTGTAGCAGGGGCTGAAACACTGCTGAGCGAACACTTCTCTCTGGGTCTAGCAACACGAAAAAATTCACTGGCAGATTGTGCACTAAATAGAAGAAACATAATGAACTTGAACATGCATTGAACCCAGGCAAACTGCTTCTATTTTCCTTGTAGGCACCTGCAATTTTTTGTTTCAAATGTTGTTGTGCCTCACACAATTTGAATACTAATTTTACATGACATATATACTGGTTCCCGTTTATGGTGACTCATACTTGTGGGTGGGTTAGGACTCTGTGTAGGACCAGAAGTAGCTTTACGTTACCTGCCATCCCACTGTCTCTGGGGCAGCTGAAAGCCTACAAACCTCCTAGTGAAAGTTAGAGCAGTCTCACAGCCATCTTGAGTCCTTCCCATATTTTCTCCTTGCTTCCTAAAGTTCCCCAAAAGAATATAATAACTCTCAAACATCAGCTTAGCTCCCTTTCCCCTACCCTGGCGGAGATTAGAAATAATTCTGATATAAAGGTCTTGTATAAGCCAGGGTTGTCTCTTATGCCATATCTCCATGGGTTATTTTGGATTTCAAGAACAGCTCTGAGAGCTGTATGTAACACAGAAAAGGGCCCACTACACTGTGTAATTAACTGTGTGGTTCTGTGTTTGAGTTCTCAATAATGTAAAGTTTCTCACCTTACAGGTTCATGATAATACACTATGTGGTTTTCACTTGTACATTGAAGGCATAACAGGATGGGCTTTCTTGGGAACAGGGCAGGCTGTCCTTTCCATCCTCCAGCAACAATGCGTAGCAAGGTGTTGTGGAGATCTGGAAAAGGGCCAAAAGACCCTTTTCTCAGATGACTGAAATGTCAGCTCACAACTGAGAGCAGCAATTGGCACCCTTTCCAGCCATCCTTGGACTGATGCTTTGCCGGCATTAGAAGCAGCATAAAACCTACTAGTCTGGAGTTCCCATTTTTACCCCACATGATTTCCTTCTAATATTCAGAATTACACTGTCCATACAACTTTCCATGTCCGTCCTTATCTAATATCCATTAAACCTCTTCAACGATTTCAATCAAATCAGACAAAGGAGTATATTTTTGCAAAATTTATGAAAATAGATGTCTAGGCTGGGGGGGGGGGGGGATAAAATTGCACTAATGTCTCCAATGGGGAGGGGGCCAGACTAAAGTGTAAAGGTATATAACTCAAGAGTGAGATCCCTAGTGCTGTAGCTTTAGGGATAATAAGTAAGGTACGTGGATGTGCATGCGTATGGCAGGAGTTTCACTGAGCAAGAAGGAGCAGCTCATCTCTGAAAATCCGCTTAGTTGCTCAACCGGGGCACACAGAGCCGTTGGACACCACTGGCTCCTGATCGGTGGCTGTGCTGCCTGGAGAGCCACTTGTTTTGTTTGGTTGGTTTAATTAGGAGTCTCCTTCACAAGAGACAAGGACCATCCACGTGCATATGCGGATACAATCTGGCAGGACTACTGATTTTTCTATTAGCTATCCAGCAGACTAGTTGTTTTAGGCAAATTTGCAGAACATCTCCCAGTTAACTTTGACAGGTTTTGTAATATGCATGACAAGAGACCAGACCAGAGCAAAAGATAAAAAGGGAAATAAAGTATATTTGGTCATAACACATGATGCTTCCATTTGAAAGAATTTTTCCTACCGGTATTACCATGGCCCTGGCTTCCAAGAATAATATGTCATAATTTTGCACTGAAAAGTTAATTTTACAGAGTTAAAAGGGCAAACATATCACCTATTATTATATTCTTTCTTCTTTATATATTTTTACATCTGCTATAAATTAACATAACATTTCTTTGTGTATGAAATATGTCATAAGGCTGTGTTTAAAGATTTTTCCAGCTTTTTGTGAAATTTGTCACTTAAAAATATTTCAATAGGCAGAATCACACTGTTCTGATAAACAGTATTACTTGTTTAGTTTTGTATCCAATGATGATTTGTGATTTTGGAACAATCCATTTTTAGTTCAACAGCTATTGAAAACTTACATAACTCATCTAATAATCCTTTGAGCTCTTGTTTGGCCAACAAATGAGACTTGTTACAGAGTATTTCTGTAACTTTATATTGCTACCTAGAAGCTGAAATGACAAAATAGTAGTTCTTTTGGATATCTGAAAAGATATAAAACATATTGAGAAACAGGCTCTATTTTCTATGGTCAGGTTCTCCTCTATCTAACACAACATCTTTCAAGAAAACGTTAAAAAAATCAATTTAAAGTATTTTAATTTATACAGACGCCAATTTACCATTTTGATAAGTGTATTATTAATGCTACAGATTACATCAGAAAAGATTTGGCAGTTGCTTCCTATTTAAAATCAGTATATTTTCCCTGGAATGAGATTATTTTTTTCCCCTTCCTATTTATAATCACACATACACATACAGAAGGTTCCCTTGTTTCAATAATACGCGCAATTTCCAGTAGTACTGATGGTGCATGTGTGTGCATAATGAGGGGAAAAAGGCAAATTATGGCAGGCTTTAAAGGTTTTATGGTGTTTGATATACACACGCTGCTCCTATTGAGGTAGCTAATGAAGGCTTTGCAGGAATATCTACAATAGAACAGATACTGTAGCTGTTACCCTGAAATTATTCTCATTTATCATTTGAAGAAATGAAAAAGAGACCAATTTAAATTTTTCATGGTAAAAATACTATAAAGGTTTTTAGTGTGTATATGTAAGCAATCATTACCTATTTCCACCTACCACTGCTCTCACTGAGAACATTTTAACACTTTTCTTCAGGAGCTCTTTCCAGTTCAGAGGTGGGCACTAGAAGATCAGTCTGATCTGATTTGGAGAGCAGATCACAAATATTATCCTGGGGCTCTGGAGACAGAACTGCCTCCCCTAAGATTTTCCTACTGCCTCTGAGACCGTTTCAGGAAATTTTAGTGTCTGCATCTATCACAGACAGAGAAAAATAGAAATCAGTCATTCCCATTGTGTCCTTATGCATATGAAGTTTACAGGGAGATGGGCTGTGCTGGAGAAATGGGCTGAAAGTAGAACCATGGCAAAAGAGGAGTGACTTCTGGTCAAAGAAAGCAAATAACCATGCTACACAGGCCTGTCAGGTCCAAAACCTGAGAGGGAATTTGTAAAGCTGTCTTTTCGTGATCTCTTAATGTGACTAGGTATGGCACATTTAAGGAGCTGTATAGAAATACAGATACACTGATACTTCATACCTTGCCACAGACCTCTGAGCAATCATCACCTTTCAGGTGGTAAGTTCAAAAGCAATCCATGTTTTTCATCAGGGCCTGGCTCCTAGTGACACAGATGGGTGAAGGGCATGGGGTATATCAAGGCTGTTCTTCTGAAGAAGCAGCATGAAGGGCAGCAGGTGTTTTCTCTACTATCTACCTCAGTCATCCCTATTAAGAGCTTTATCAAGATAAGTACTACCAGTGCAGCCTTACAATCTAAAAACAATTTAAGTAATTGGTGAAGAAGTTTCCTAGATAACTGATTTGATTATCATAAGATGTACTTTGATATACTTTAATAAAGCTGATAGCTCCATGTGTTGCTGAAGCCTGCTGAGTTGGACAGTAGGATGGCAGAGAGATCTCAGCTGAAAGCATCTGCGTGGTGGGCAATAACAAATTCATTCAGGACGAAGCGGTCATCAGACTCATTATCTTTTCCACCTCCATCAAATGGACACGAAGAGGATGAGTGGGGATAGAAGAACGCCAGCACAGCCATACAAGCCACTGCCTCCAAGGTTTGCATGAAATTCTCAAAACCGATGTCTGTTTCCCACCACTGACAACCTGTCCTTACTGATGAACCTGTTCCCAGGTTTGTTAGCAAAATGTGCAGGGAAGTCTTCAAACAATATGAACACACAGGCTTGTGCTCTGTCTCTAAAACAGAACATAAAAAGTATATTCTCTGGTATAAATGGATTTGTTTTATAAACCTACCCACCCACACCCAGAGCAAACGCAGAACCTGCACGAGAATTAATACCTTGTGTTTGTAATCAGACATTATTTTCTTCTGCATAAACCACAAACAAGTGTTAACTGGAAAGCTTTAATGAAACGTAATGATTTGGTTGAGGGGAGAAGTCAGCAGGGGCCAGGCACGTAGCCCCAGCACACAGGTCTAACGGTTCCCAGCACTTGTTTGGTTTTGTTCCTCTTGCTTTTATCCTCTTTTCTTCCATTTCTCCCAGCAGCAAAAAGATGTATAAAGTCAGCATGCCATGCTACATCCTGAGAGGGTGAATGTGTGAAATTCCCAGGCTCTGGGCAGAGTCACCAGTGTTGACAACTCTTCCCCTCCTGCACAACTGCAGACTGAAGCAGCTGCTGGCTGGGACTTGTGCATGGTTATAGAACTGGGCCGTCAGATAGAAAACTGCTTTTCCTGACTTGCTGTAAGTGGTGGCACAGTGCTTGAGCCTCTAAATGAAGTCACAAGAAAATATTTTTTGTTGATTTATCTGTTTCAGAATGCCCATTCACATCAAAAACTTTTTACCACCGTTTTAAATGAGAGGTTTAAAAATTGTTTTAAAGAGAGAGATTAAAACTTGTTTTAAAACTGGAGACAATAATATATATATTTTTTAAAAAATAAACACATATTTGCTAGAGCTGATAGAGTGAAAATTAAGGAATACACTTTCTTTTGCAGGACTAAGAATAGGCAGGTTTGGGAAAATTATGTTCTATATTGCATTTAGCCTAACTCAAACCAAATTCATCATCAAGGCAAGATTATGGATACCTAGCTTGTATTCTTTAACCCAGATATATCTCACTTCAAGCTCTGAAGAATGTTAAAAACACATTAAGTAGAAAATTACTAAGATAGCTAATTAAGTCTTATCGAAGAGTACATCTGCAAGTATACATGCACTGGCAGCTCCTCCATCATAAGTTGCTCTTATTACAAAAAGTAGAAACCAGTCCTTGTGGGGAAAATCAGGCAGTTACTTCAAGAAGAAAATATTTATACATTATTAAAGGACTGATTTTTCAAATACCTGATGTTAATTTAATGAAGATGGAAATCATACCTATATTCACCCATCTGTTTGATGAAGGCTTTGCTGAATATTTCAGGAAGGAGAAATTGGCTTCTTTCAACACCATCAGAGAGACTTAGTTAAAAGCAGGTGCTACAGAAAATTATTTTAGTGGATTACTATCCCCCATTTTCCACTTAGATTCAAATAATATAGGATGAAAGAAATGCAGCTTTCAGTTCACCTCATGAAATGCCTATACCACAAAGAGGGTTCATTTGTCCTTTGAGCTGGAGGTTGAAATCCAGGTTCCTCTCTTCCCCTGCAGTTCTGAATGAGCTTTAACAAACCACTTGAACTTTTCTGTCTGTACCGACCAAAACCCTGGGGTTAGTGGACACCTACAGAAGCATTACAGTCCAGGAAGAGTTGTGTCATATACATAATAAAAGATTCTGAGTTCTCTGTTGTTGTTGTTGTTGTTATTACTATCATCTGCATCTTTTCCATGGGATTAGCTAGGACAAGGAGCAGCCCCAGTCTTATGGGAGAGACTGTGTAGCTGTAACCACTGCTGTTCATACTACGTGTCCACAGCATGTGTGTGTTCCCTGCAGTCAAGGCCGAGGTCAGATCCTCTGTCTCATGTTCAACATGGGAACCTCACCTTTCACACAGGGGTGAGAGCTGCAAGGATTAACTTTCACTCTTTCATACAGGCCATCGCTTCGAACGATACAGCCAGGATTTGCAAAACCTTTCAAGGCGTATTTAAAAGGGGAATTATCTGCATTTAGCTAGCTGGAAAGTACCAGTCACTGGAATTCCTCCAAGAATTCTTTTTACAAAGTAAAATATTTGGAAAGTACATTTGCAATCAATTTAAAGGAAAGGCACATTTTATATTAAAACCCTCATACTCCAGTTAAAACACTCACTTTGACCATTATTTTCTAAAATGGAGTGTTACAAGATCCAAGCACAATATACTGTGGCTCGCAGAGCAGAGTTAATAAACAGGATAAAGTTTCACCAATGCAAGTTGAGATTCTGCTTCTCTTTGATTACTCCCCTTTTCATCCTGACCCGTGCCACTACGAAGCAAAAAGAGTATGCATCACAGTAAATTTTGAAGATGAAAGTTAGGGTCATAGTTACGAAAAACAGAAACTGAGACTGATTTTCCCCAAAGCAGGTCTAGATTCCTAAAAAGAGGGAGATGGTTTCCAAAGCTGCTTATCAGACTAGTATCGGAGAACCACTGGGCACGTAGCCTTTCAGAAATTTCTGACTTTATAGGGGGTTAATGCCTATCTAAACCTCACAAGTCATTTAGGAGGACACATTCCACAGAAAAACTAGTGAAAAACTCCTCCCCTAAATCACATAATTACTTTAAAAATGTACCACTCTTTAGACTTCTTGGCCTAGATCAACTCAGTGGCAGGTTTCCATGAAAAAGCACCGGCTAATGGCGATGCCTGACCCAAGTACCTCTTTCAGTGATGCTTCTTAAGCAGGGCTGAGAGTTTCAAATGAAGCCATAACTTTACCCCTTATGACAGAAGGCAGAAACTGTTACTGCTACAGTTATAAATCCAGAAAAGTCTTTAAATATTTTTAAAAGCAAGTAAAATGAATCTGATTGTTTATTTTAACCTTTCTTGCTTTACATATGCTGTATTGGGTCTATCTGAAACATAAGAGAAGAAAATAAACCATGCCAGGCTTTGGCAGTGTTAAGCCTAGTGTGTTATGGTTTTCTAAAGTTAAGTGTGCTATATTAAATGTGCTAAGTGAAGGGAAGACGTAGCATTGTTATTGTAGAGGGCATTTTGATTCTTTGAAATGGCAAAGGGTAGATGAAAATAGTAAGACTGCCTTCCATTACATCTCACTTACATCTTGGAGGATCTTAGTGCACTTTAAAAATTACACTTAAGAGGATGACCTCACCCAGCACTGGTACATGCTGATCCAACGGGTGCTAACACAGCCCTTATTAACTGCATCACTGTGTTCGTAAAGAGTGGAGTAAGAAATAACATATCCAGTTGAAAATGCAGTGGGAATTTAGGCAAAGGCACCAGGGAATCCAGCCAGAACACAGGGACTAACACCCAAATTCTTGCAAAATGTGCTTGTGGGGTCTTTTAATGACCACAAGCAGTTGTAGCAGAACAGTAGTTGTATATTGAGCACAGCCAGAAACACAGCACCATCCAATTATTAGTTGAGTCATGACTCAAAAAAATAGCCTGTTCACAGGGTATCCACTCACAGAAAACACTGGGTTTGCTGCACAGCCAGCCCCTGAGCTTTTACCTTGTGTACTGAGAACATTTCGGTCCGCTTAATCTCTGTACCCCTTCACCTACTGATGTACTTGCAAGACTGCCAGCAAGACTGAAAATTAGTTCCAGTGTCTGTGGCAAGGTACCAGACATATTTTACATAGCATGGGCTTAAGTCTTCCAGACTTAGTGGTGACTGAAGTATGTCTAGGTGAGTGGCACACCTAACAGCCAGGGTAACCTCCCTTCTGGCTTGTTTGGCTTCCAAACTTGTGGCTGAGACAGACACTACCTGCTACAGCCCATTGCTTCTCAGGACAAGTCCATTTGCAGAAAAAACCTCTGCTGTTTGCCACCATCTGCACCAAGGCTTTAAAGTCAATGCATTTTTCAAAAGAGCTTTCCAAAGTGAAATATTAAAAGGTGTGAAAAGTACAGTTTGGCTTGGCAGCACCTGGTACCATCTTGCAGTGCCACAAAGCCTGCAGTGTCCTGGTCCAGCATGTATGATGCTTCATATTAATTCTCTGCTTTGTTCTTTTATTGGCTATACCAGAACATTCACATTGAAATCCATGCAGAGGGGTGGGAAATCATTGGTGACATGCAAGAGGAGAGCCAAACACCTTGGGTCTGCTTGTTCCTCTCTCAATGCCTGTAGGTACTCTACCAGCCTTTAGAAAGATATGCTTGCTCTCGGCAAAGTCAACAGGGCAAATATGTATAGACCTTTCCTGGAACAAAAGCAATCAGTCCTGGGAAGACTTAGAAAAAGTAGGAGCTATTTGTCCTGCCTTTTCCAGTATATCTTGCTCAATTCCTTCTAAAAATATCCAGCATGAGCTCTTTTATCATGAGAATTGCTGCTAAGGGGTATGGTCCCTTTTAGAGATAAGGAATAGGAATAACTTGAGTAGAGATGTGAGGGATAAAGGAGACTAACTTGTAAGTTCCATAGAGCTAAACAATCAAACCTGATCATGGGTTTTCTACAGAGATAAATGGGGATTTGGGGAGCAAGAAAACTTGGTAGAAAGACCCTACATGTGGAGGACACACAGAGAGGACAGCTGTCCATTATTTTGAGGTACATCAAGCTATGAACACTGGGAGGTCTCATGTGAGCAGATCTTGTTTTGTCCAGAAGATGAATCTTTTCTTTCCATGTCGCCATGCTCTGACAGAGAGCTTTCCCTTGGGAGACTGACGGGAAGACGAGTTCATTTTGTGGCCTGAGCCTGCAGCCCCCTCCCACTGAACACCTAAAATTTCCCGATCACTGAAGCTGGTGGTTCCAGGTAGACCATCAGCTTAGATTCCTGCAATCAAGAAATAAGGCCCCAAAAATTTTGTCTGTACGGTAGGGCTGCTGTAGGGCTGGGGGTTAATCCCACCTGAAGGCAGAGACCCAGATGAAACTGTCTCTAGCATTCCCACAGCCACAGCTTTCAGCAGCCATCGCAGTGGTGCTGGGCCATGCCACAGGCAGCACTTACTGCTGAAGGGTGCTGAAGCCCAGCCAGGAGCAGTCAGACCTCCGTGCACAGGCAGACAGCCCCCAGGCCAGCCACAGAAGCCCCAGCTAACAGCAGTATGTGGCTCCCCAAACCCAAGGCAAGCAGAAGTCAGCTTCTGGCGCATGTAATGTGATCCAGACCCTACCTTGTCTAGGATAAGGAACAAGCAGAGGCAGAGCCTCAAAGAACCAAGCTGGCTTCAAGCCTGGAAAGATGAAGCTGCCTGCCAAGAACCCAGCAAATCCTGTGCTCCCAAAACATCCACCATGCTCCCCAGCCTTAGATTCCCGTAAAGAGAATAAATATGGCAATACATATTCAAACAACCTGCAGATAAGATCATGGTAAAATTTACGTGAAATCTGCACCATTAGCGTTACCAGGCATGTGGGCAGAGTTTGAGAAGACACGTGATAAAACCTTAAGTTGTGAAGAACCTGAGAGTAAACTCAAATAACTTCTGTGTTGTCAGTACTGGCAGATGCAGTATATGATATCAGGAACTTTGTAGCAGTATTTACGATCGCCTTGATTATTAAAACCAATGGAGTTGCACTAAGGATCAGCCAGGACGGTTTTGCCCCTAAAAACAGCATAAGTGGCTTCCAGGCTAGAGGAATTGGAGAAATGAAAATCTGAGCTCAAGTTTTATCTTTAACACTAAGTCTCTGTGGTGTCTCACTCACCACATTTCTTGCACCCTCACACAATAAGATGTGAAAGTCCAGAAGTCACTATAGTGAGATGAGATTGTAAATGAAAATAGCGTATATGCATATTCGACGTGTATATATTCCCACATGTCTACCTCTGAAACTCCATATTGATATCCAAGCTCTTAATTAATGAAGAAATTGTTTAAGGATACCTTCTTCCTCCCTCTCTGGCATTAACAATGTTTTTCTCAGATAACATGCAGAAAAGTACACCTTGCCTTTAAAATGGCAAAGCCCCCAAGATGTCAAAGCTTCCAATCCCCCAGAATATTAGTGAGCACTGAGGACAAATAGAACCTGCAGGACTTGCTTAGCAATTAACCTAAGGGCAAAAAGCCACTGCATAAACCTGAACACAGACCCCAGCTTGTATTCAGGGACCCTGCCAGCCCAGGCTGATGCTCACATTTGCAGTGAGCACTGAACCTAAGCTAAGTCTGACCTGGTTCAGGGTTCACTGCGAATGTCTCACACAGCCACATAAATGACCCAATACAGGCAGAACCTTGGATTCAGTTTAAAAAGTCTGTGGAGCTCCAATAAAAGCAATTTATGCTTGGCCAACTGCGTCTTAAATGGAACTAAAAATTGTCGAGGTTTGAAATTATTTTATTTCCCTGAAACATAGAGTTAGTGCAGCAGTGGAGATTCAAACACCCTAACAGCACAGCAGTTAAAAACAACAGCTATGAAATAGTCACTGGAATTTAAATCATCAGCTAATAATACCAGGTTTGTAACATGTTGCCTTTTTATAAAATCAGAATATTCAGTAGTGTCTTGATGTTTTAAGGAAAGTTTTGGATACATTTCGTCTTCCTTTTACAAATGCCCCCAGCCATCAGAAATGTATGACTGTTTACTTTTTAATGTTTTTGGGGGTTTTTGTCAAACTGTCAAAACAATTACCTCATTGGAAGCCACATCTTGGCATAGAGACAGTGGAATGAAGAGTGATTCTCCTCTGTGGACAACAAAGTGAACCGTTCAAGCTGGCTACCCTTGGAGAGCAGCTTGCTCCAAGATAACGTGGGAGATAAATGATTGCACTGACTCTTTTTCATGTTACAAAACAGGTCGATGCTTGTGAAGGGATCAACCTGCTTTTCTGAATTAGACACAACAGAAGGAAGACAGTAACTTCTGGGAATAATAATGAACTGGGAAAACACATTTCTGCAAGGTTTTGATTTCCTCCCACGGGTGTCCTTGAAACAGAGAAAAGTGAATTTTAACACCCATGACAAAATACATGATTTTATAAGAGGCACATGTTACCTCGGAGTGCATGAGGTATGAGTCCAAGCTCATTTCAGCGTGAACAAGGCAACAGACTGATTTGCTGAAGAGTGCTCTTGAGCATGTACCTCCCTTTTATACCATTACTGTGGGATCTTTTTGTTTTCCAATCTTGTGGAAGTATTGTACAAGGGGCTCATAGGTGAATTAACCCTTTGCTGAAATTGAAAAGGTTGCAACCTCTCTCTTCCTCTCCTTACAGGAGGAAGTAAAGCAATTGCTTTACCATACTTAATTGCTGCAAAACTATCAGACTGGTAAAATGTCAAGGTTACGCAAGAATAATGCACAAGAATAATTCTGCAGGCCAGAGACACAGCAACTGTCCCAGCCTCCATCTATACTGTGTGTGATCCAAGCATGAGCACTGCCATTAGCCCAGTACAGCCTCCTGACTCACCGCAGTTATGTCCAAATTAGGATGTAGGCAGATGTATGTCTCAGCTGGGAGATGGAAAACACTGGAGTCATGTCTTGGTTTAATTGATAGATCTCTGACAGACAAGATCCCTGACAGCTGCTTAAGGCTTCTCCTAAATTCTGCTCCAACCTATAGTCAAGCAGGCAGGTGTAAAGCCACACACAGTTTAAGTTAACCCGTTACACATTGAGCTGGAATGGAGAAATGCCCGTAAAATCAGCACTAGTCTCCACCTGAACGCGATCACTGATAGCACAACTGCAACCAGTGTCTTCCTGTGCAAGCACTTTTTCACCACCCCTCTCTCCCCTGTTGGGGTTAAGCTGTCCCATCTTCCCTCCTGCTGGTGGGGAAGATGTAGCAGAAGTAGAGGTAGGTGCTGGTCTCTACCAATACCTTTACTAGTAGTTGCTTTCCTGCCCACATCTGTTTGAATGCTTTTCTTCCTCTGAGGCAGTTCAAAGATGTGTACACCAGGGTCATAGCTAATGGGACAAAAGATTACAAGATATGAGCTATAGGTCTACATAAATATTTCATCTAAGCTTGGACTGCAGTTAGCTGTCGCTGAATACCTGTGTTGAGATACATCAGATGGAAAACATCTTTTAGAGGTCTTATTTAAGCGGACTTCAGTATTTGCCTTGAGGGAAGTGGCTTTTCAGGATATTTACATAAGACCAAATCCTGTCACAGAGCCATTTGCCTCTTGGCACAAATGTCACCAAAGTTATGTTTTAAGGAAATGCAACAGTAAAAAGGAAAGCTTGAACAGTATGACTCAGCAACATTAAAGTGTCCCCATGAAAGAAGAGCTTGCAGACCCTAATTAATGGACTGGAAATTATTTTGAAACAACACTAGATGAAGCAGAATGTTTTTAGATGTATTTTACATGATTGCATGGTAGGTAACTCAAGTGTGCCCACAAAGGTCAACAAAAACATTTCCACTGACCTCCAAGAGGCAGCATCTGATGGCAAATAGACCAGGAGTCCCAAAGAAACACATGCTGGAAACAACATTTCATGCATACGTTTTTGAACTTCCCAACCACAGTTCTTCATGATCTATATTCAGTACAAGTGTTTCATCTTCGGAAGTGCCAGGCCCTGAGGAAGTGTGCTGATCCCTCACAGGATCTACTGAGCTGCGCTCCTGGCACCTTAGGTTGAAAGTGTTGGTCTTAATCATTTAAATACATGCATAAATAGCCTTCATCAGAGCAAATGTCTGCTCATCTGTACACAAATACAGGTGAATTAGACAAACTACATAAAGAGATCATGTAACAGAAAGGTGAGCAGTCATTTTTTCCAGTGGTTACAAGACCTCAATTCTGTCCGTCCTTAATAAATCCATCTTTCTGGGTTTTTTTAGCAAGTTTCCAGAAAAAGCAACATTAATGTTCCTTGTTTCATATTGGCTTGTTCCATATTCTTTTTACAGAATGAAATAAATGTGGACTTGGCCTTAGAAAACTGCATTACTAGCATTGTTTACCAATAAACTTTATTATTGAAGTGCCTTTAGAAAAGAGAGAATGCCAGGCAGGCTCACTCATCACTTTTAATGTTTGTCTTGGATTTCTCATATCCTAAAGCCAAGCATTCCGGGACGTTGGAAGTAAACACCTATCAAAGTCAACACCATCAAATGCACCTATAAATCTAAGAGTTGAGTTCAGCCCTCAAAAAGGTAAATCATTGCTATTCTTTCATCTCCCTTGAGATACTCAGAAAAAAAAAAAAAAAAGAACTTAAGAAGATGAGTGAAGAGTCTCCCAATGAGTGCTGCATCTCCTCGTGACCAAGGGCTGCTCTGGGTGTGGGCAGCAGTAGTGACCTGGTGCTCAGAGAAAAAATACACGGCAAGGGCACTGCCACTGTTCACAGTATCTGGGAAGGACCTTTACAGCTACAGCTGATGCCTCTATCACAGTCACCACCTGGGAAGGTTTTCAAAGTGCTTTCCAACTCGGGAAAATCTTGGGCAGTCTCAAGTTTGAGGTTCCTTATGAATTGTTGTGTCTCCCACTATCAGCCCCCAGGATCTTGATCACCACCTTGTCCACAGGACACAAAAAAGCATGTGGCTCAGCACAGGCCAGTGTGTTCAAACACCAGAGCTCAGCACCAAGCAGAAATAACCTGGATCTCAAAGCAGTATATGTGTATCAAACCCACATTTTACCAAGCTCAGCTGAGTTATACAATTCTGAAGATTTTAGTCTTCCTGGGTTTGGATATGTGCAGTAGCTAGTGAACAAAGACCTGTTCTTACAGTAGATGTAAGATACTATTAAAATATAAATACAGACAGGGGAGAGAGACATCTGAATAAGTGTCTTCCAGAAATTAAATGTTAAATTTCTTCTTTTTCTTTTCCAAGTGATCCAAAGACCAACAGTAAAACTATTTGGAATTACTGAAGATAAAATAGAAACCTTCTTTACAAGCAGAATCTATTAAAAATTGTATAAAAATTAATCTTTATCTGCAAAAAGCTGTATTTCCACAGTTCTCACAGTACTTTTTTCTAGTTCAAATGCAAAGCATGTGTCTGTAAATACGGCATTTCAGTTGCGTGTGTTGCTAAAAAGTAAATCAGCCTGAAAAGATGACACCGAAACACAGTAGAGGATACACAGTGACCATAATGTCCTATGGTTGGAACAAATGCAAGATACAATAGATAATTTTTAACCTAAAGTACAGAACTGTCCAATTAGGAACATCCCATAAATCAGGCATCAGCAATTATTCTGAATATTATAGAACATCAGTCTCTCTGACTAGAACTGTAACTACTATCCTCTAATTGGGGCAGGGGGGAAGAAATTTTTGTTAAAGCTTTCTTCATTAAATGCAGCATCTGGCAAGGAAGTTATTTACATAGACTGAATTTCACAGCAAAATATTTCTGTCAATAATTCTTTGTGCCTTCTTCAGCTCCAGAACTGTCCTTCCCTATCATGCCACATACCATCAGTTTTTTCCTTCCTGTCTCTGTATACTAGATATTTTTGGCTATGTAATTAGAGGATTTTGGCATTTTGCTTTGCCTTTTTTTTTTTTTTTTTTTTTAACATACAGACACTAATTGGATTCAGAACCCAGCAAAGACCCTCAAGAACCTAGGGTCATTTCGTAAAAAAATCATCCTTTATAGTTTCAGCTCTCTTTTATATCTTCTTTATTATCTAAATTCCCTTCATGTTTTATATAGCAAATTACTATAGATTAGGGCAATTGCTGTTTTATATTAAACCTAGCCTGTCAGAGAAGTGAAATCTTCCTAAAAGATTTCCTGAAGATGGATTAAAGGCCTCTCTAAAAAGACACAGGCTCTCAGCTTGTGTTATCATTGTATCTTAGACCCTTAGATCACCATGTAGTTGGTCAGGATAGCTGGTCAATTTTTAGACAGGAAGTCGTGACGTGAAGGGAAATTGGGTTAGCGATTCAGTAGGAGGCACTCTAAACTCTGAAGCAGCATTGATCTAGTGCCCTGGTAATGTATCGCTAAAAGGAAGCGTGCTGTTGGAAAATGTGACTGTTGGCTGGGGTGGAAAACCTCATGACCACTTGTGGTGATTAATGGAAATGGAATGGAAAAATTAAAGATCTTATTCCACTTTTCACAAGAGCAGGGCTGTTAAGCTGAGTCCTGTGGCCAAATTCCAGGTAGCTACATTCAGCCTACCTAAATACTCCTAAAAGTTATATTTGAATATACTGTATTATTCTTAACTTCCTACCCTCCACTGGTATGTAGCATTTCTACATGCAGCTGAACAACAGCTTCATTGTACCTTTGAGCAGCACTGTGACTACATGGGGTGAAGACTTTTTGGTGTATTTAAAGTGCTCTGAGATTCTTGACGGTGAAAGACTGTATACACGTAGGATATTTTATTCTTAGTTTTAACTGACATGGTGAAGTCAGCCCACACTTAGCTAAAATTAAACACACAGTATTATTTGCACACAGTTTTCTCCCCCTTTCCTGAATGTAACAGGGGAAAAATATCCTCCACCTAGCCTACTTTTATGATTTTAATCTTAATGAAAGAATAGAGGTGTTTTTTAAAAATTAGTCCAGTGAATTAAACTGTTGTAAATGTAGCAGCAATATCCTACCTAGGAATATATTTCTGAGCTCTCTATGTATCTACTTTTAGGTTTTATATATCTAAGATGAAGAATGTAGTGGTATTCTTAGACATATGTTTTCAGTCTCTCATTCAGTGCAGCTAAAGGTAGGACTTCCTTTGTTTAACTTCCACAAAACACAGAGGACAGTACCTCGAACAATGACCCAAAGAAACGCGTTGATAGTTAAAGATGCCCAGAGGGCAAGATAAGCTGCTGGTCTTTAAATTAAATTTGAGCCAAAGAAATCTGTATTTTGACCCAATTCTAAATTTTGCCATTTATAATATACAGATTATATATTATTATATATTACCTATCATAATTACCTATAATAATTACCTATTATATATTATTATATAACCTAGTCTATGTTATAATCCAATATGGGGAAAACTCAATGTACACATAAATTCTGATTCTCGATCTACTTCCAGAGCTCAGAGTAGTCTTGGAACCGACGTTATGTTTTTAAGATAACTTTATTTCAAAGCATGCAAAAACTAAACAGTGGCTAGAAAGGTTAAAAAATAGGACTAAATGTATTGATTAATTCTTGGGAACATACGATGTGTCTCTCTGAGCCTCCCACAGCTTTCAGTCTCCACCTCTCTCTTGGCCTCCCACAAATTTTTGTCCTCCCACACCTTTTTGACCTCCACCTCTGTCAGGGCCTCCTACACCTTTTGGGCCTCCACCTCTGTCTGTGCCTCCCATTCTCTTCCAGCTTCCCACACCTTTTTGGCCTCTATCTCTGTCTGGGTCTCCCACATGTTTTCAGCTTCCACCTCTGTCTGGGCCTCCCACACTGTTTCGGCCCTTACCTCTGTCTGTGCCTCCCACGCCTTTTTGTCTGGAGGTGGGGACTCCCCACATCTATATGGCCTCCAGCTCCTTCTGGGCTTTCACCTCCATCTGGGCCTCCCACACCTTTTGGTCTTCCACCACTGTCTGGGCGTCCCACACTTTTTTGGCCTTTCATACCTTTTTGGCCTCCACCTTTGTCTTGGCCTTCCACACCTTTTTGGCCTCCACTTCTACCTGGGCCTCCCACAACTTTTCAGCCTCTACCTCTGTTTGGACCTCCCACAAATTTTTGGCCTCCACCTCTGCCTGGGCCTCCCACATCTTTTTAACCTCTACCTCTCTCAGGGCCTCCCACACCTTTCGTGCCTCCCACACCTTCTCGGCATCCACCTCTGTCTGGGCCTCCCACATCTTTTGGCCTCCACCTCTGTCTCAGCCTCCCATACCTTTTAGGCTTCCCAACTCTGTCTTGGCCTCCCTGTTTGTCCCTTTCGTCAGAGACACCGGAATGCCTTTGTAATTCTACAGCTCTGAGCTCAGATGGTTTGTATCAACTTCTGAGATCCTTCTTAAATTTGTAATGACACCATACCGCAGAAAATTAGCAGATTTGGCCCAAGGCTAGGCCATACTAATTCTCCTTTTGTGTTTTTAAAAACTATCGGATTTTAACACAGCTACTGCCACTTCTGTTTATTGGTTTTGGCAAAATCTTCTATTGAATCCTGTTTGTTCCTCATTTGCAAAGGACCACACGGACATTTTGTTTCTTTGGAGGAGAGGGGAACAAAGAGAATCAAATAAGAGTGATTAGAGGATAAAAAGAAAGTATGTTTGGAATGAGTCCACACTTGTTTGTGTCAGGCTTGTCTCTATCTCCTACTTCTTGAGGTACTGTTTGTAAAGTACCTTATCTCTCCGGGGCTTCAGGTTTTGTTATCTGACATAAAGGCAACACTGAAACCAGGCATCATTTTCACTACTAATGTACTCTTCCTGAGCACACAGAGCCACTGTGAATAGGTCCAACTAGTCCAAAACGAAGAACACATGAGAATGCTGGCCATTATCAAGAGGACATGGATGCCAGAACAAGTTTTATCTGGCAGTTGTGCTCCTTTTGAAATGCGACTTTGTAACACACATCAACGGAACAGAAAAATGCAGGATGTGGACTAAGGAGACCGAATGTCAAACCCTTTGGGATTTCTACAACCTGCCCTTTTATGCACTACATTATTAAGTGAAATTAAACACACTGCCTTGTTACCGTAAAGAAGGTAATTTTCTTGTGAAATTTAACTTGTGTTTAACCATTTTGTTAATATTTTATTACATTTCTAATGTGTATATGATATTAAAATTGTATTTACTCTCCTGATCACGTTTCTTTTCATGCACAAAATATTAAGATGTGCCAAGCATTTTAAGACTCCATTTTAATGGAGTCTAATCGTTTTGGTAAAAAAATATTTCTTCATGCCAAGTACAATTTAGACAGTGGCTGTCCAAAACCATAACCATTATTTTTTCCAGTCAGATACTGGAACATTTACTTGGATGTTGCATTTGATCTTGTTAGCTCCTTATGCTAACTTCAATATTGCCAATCAAAGCAGCTATGGGGACAACGAGTGTTTCCTACAACTATCAGTCCAGTGCACAGTATATCAATCGTTTGTTCCAGCTGCACAGTAATGCTTTCATTTACTTTAATCATTTCATTGTGTTCACATTTACCATATTTCTTCTTCGTTCCCACCCCCCCCCCCCAGCAGCTCATGCTCTCTGTTTTTCAGGAAACTTTTATCAGCACCCCTAGAAAACAATCAATCTAAAATTTGGTAATATAATTAATATTTTTTTCTTGATCTTTCATGCTTTCTACATCCATGAGGTTTAGAACTGTCCTTAAAATAATGGTAACCTCAAAATCAGGCAGGTTCTAAAGGAAGGTACCCCCAAGGTTTCTATGCTATGAAACTTATAATCAAATTTTTCACATTTTAATTAAACCCGTGCGGTCTGATAGAAAGAAATGAAAAGGGTTCTATTTGTCACAGGAAATTTTAAAAAACTAACAAAGGGATTTTCAATGGCAAGCAGCCAGCAAGGAAACTTGATCTCGGTCAGTTTTATTAAAGTAACTTTACACTTTTGACATTTGCCTTTTCCCAGTAAAACTTCTTGAACACTTGCAAGAATAAGGAAGTTAATATACATAAGCACAAGGGCAGATGGGCAAAAGCCTTGCTCATTAGTCAAATATCAACCTTGATTCAAAATAGAGAAAACGTACCTTAGCTGCATCAGGCAAGTAATAAATTACAACACACTTGAAGTTCATAGGCAAAGTCTGGACTTGAAGTCCTAACTTCTGTGACACAGCCTGACAAATCAGGTCTCCCTTTACAATATGGAAACCTGACCCACTACATAATATTATGATCGCTCTAATGGCTAAGCCTGGTCAGAGATTACCTCCTAGAGTTTTATAAATTATTTAGATGTACTAAAACTGACAGGCTGTACATAAAAATTCTTTCACAAAAGCTTTCTCTCCAGCAGAAACTAGGAGAACCGTGTGTATAATGACTGCAGTCCAAACTTTCTCAAGTCTTTTCTGAGTTTCCTAGAAATCACATGCATGTTGCTGCATGCTGTGCTTTTCCATTTCTGAAAACATATGTCGTGCAGTGGAACTAATTCTGGAATCCTGTATAGCTTGTGCCTAATTCTGTCCAGCTTAGCAGCAGAGCACTTTGTTTGCAGCATATAAAAAAGGCAATCAGTGGAACCTTATTAAACAAAGTATTTCAGATGGTCAGAATATGATTTCATGAAACATTTAGAGGCATGTTAGTAAAAATCTGCACAGTTTAACAGGTAATTAAAAAAGTATTAAGCAGCTTTCAATTTAAAGCTGGCTCCTGCTGTTTCAGATAACAAACAAGTGTCAAAATGTAAAATAATTTCAGTTACTGTTTAGAACCTTTTAGGAATCTCACTGGCCTTTTTTTACCTTTGGCCTCTATGTTGCCCTTTGAAGTAACTGCTGCTTACAGTATTATTCTTCAACAATAAAAACTGGTTTTATTCATAAGGTATTTATAATAAAGGGATTATAACTGAGACTCTTTGATACTATAATTATTAAACACTGCTATCACAATAAATATAGTAATAACATTGCCAGTAGCACTTGGGAGTGTAGCAGTAAATTCTGTTGCATGGTCTGGAAATGAAATGCGAGGCCATGAAAATAGAGTATAAGAGAGCTAATTTTTTTTTTAATGAATTTTTCTAGTAGCTGTTTGAAGCCCTACCATTACAAAGAAGCTATGATTGAAAAGATTTTTGTGTCATAGTAAGAAATAAGAAGAAAACCTAGGCCCAGGAACTACTTAGGGAAAGAATAACCATGGTACCACGCTTGTGGCTGTCAACTGACAGGCTGGTTTCTCAGATAAATTATGCCTCTCATTATTTGTGGATATCCACTGAAATGTTCTGCTTTTACATATGGACTTTCAAACAACCAAATGCATTCTTTTTTCAGTTAACTGCAGTCCTGCTTTCCCTCCATCAGTTTTCACTTAACTCTCTCCGTTAGGATCATCATAATTCAAAAAAGGTCAGCCCTGGTAGCCCTCATCCGTTTTACATCCAGCCCAAGTTCAAAGTATTCCTCTATCTTCTGTCTAATGGGACTTATCTCACAGAAAGTTCTGCTTCCCCATCACTGCCCTCCTTCTGAGCAATTCAGTTTAACTGCAAATTCTCGCTTCTTGTACCTTTTGATTGGCTCTTTTTCCAGTTTCTAAACGTTATTTTCCCGGCTTCATTCATCCCTTGGCAGGAGGAGAAAGGTAGGAGCAATCCTCTTGGAAAACAGAGCTGCACAATACGTCAATGTGTTTGAGATCATTTCTGCATTTTGCACCTAAAAGTGAACACACCACTAACGACTTTCTTAGCGTGCATCAGAAACAGAGGGGGAAAGGAAATTGTAGCTGGCAGTCCTGTGAGACTGAAGACGAGTGAAATCTGGTCAAAACTTGGAAAAGCTTTTTTGTTCAAAAATTTGGAAGTTGTTTTCCCTGTGCAGGACTCTAGAAAAATTCATCTTGAGGTTGGAGGGCAGAGAAGGAGGAAGAGAAGAGAGAAATAATGTTCATTTACTTATTGCTTTTGTTGATTTTTTCTTTATTTTCCCTTTTTACCTCTAGCTATAAAGAATAAAAGTTTCATTTTTAAAATAACTAAATATTAGTAAAGGAGGTGAATATCTGATGTACAGCTTTGTTTTGAAAACAAGGCACCATGAAAAAGGGTCTTATTTGAAAATGTTGAGAAAATCTAAAAGTTCATTTTGATATGTTTGCAGGATTAATAGAATGATGCACATGAATTTCTTCCCAGAAATATTAGAATACAGGGTGGGTTTTTTTTAATGTTCGAGAAGTGTGAAACTGAGGCTAATGACTGACTATGAGGAATTTTTCCTATATTTGCCCCTTATTATCACACTGGGAATTGCATATTTGTAATTGAGAGAGGAACTGGATTCAGCATAAGTAGTGTTAGTTAAAATAATATGTCCTGTTATTAAGTTTTTAGAATCTATTACTTCTTTTTTGTGTGTGTATGTAATATAATCCCTACTATAATGAATGTTCAACCAATAAAGGTGGAACAAGTTACTAAATACTGTTACTTTTTCCATGTCTGGATTTGTAACTTTCCACAATAAAAGAGTGAAAAATTGAGGAATATGTAGTTACACAAACCTCAAAAATGCAGAGTCAGGAAAAAAAACTAGCTTTGTTCTTTGCTAAATGGTGATTGCTACACAGTCAAAAAATGAAATCACTTTCGCAGCAGAGGGTAGCAGTCAGGAAAAAACTTATACAAAATGACATCAGCATTAATTTCTCTCCAACTCCCAACAACATTCGTCGCTCAAATTTTTCTGAATATAGTTAGGTTTATTTTCACAAATGCTATTTTGCATGAGAGTTCGTAAACTGATCGGTTGGCTGGGTTTTAGCAGAATAGATTTCCTGCTTGTTGGAGCTATTCAGGGTTGTTCTTGAATTAAGGCCTAGAGCTCCATCAGTGTTAAAATTAGAATGTATGACAGCCTCAGAGACAGCTATATATCACAAAGGCAGCGCAGCTCTGCAGTAGACAGCCTTTGAACTCTGAGGGGAAAAAAAAACTACATGGAATGAGAGCAGATGGAAATTTGTCAAAAGCTTATAAATCACCACTCCTCATTTCTGAAGCTTCAGTACAGGAGAAACTTATATGAACCCAGATTTGACTCCATACCAACTCCAGAGTGGATTCCCCTTGCTTCTGCTGCCCCCATCCCTATGCCGGTTAATACAATTGATCTAACATGAAATCATAAGACGACTTTTTTTGTACAGACATTGGTATCTGACAGAAAGAGAAGGAAAAGTGTCCCAGGAACAAAACAGCCATCCATACCATTCATCTCAAACAGTGCCTGCACAGAACCTGACAAGTTTGCCTGAACAGTGGTGCTGTCAAAAATTATGTTTAAATAATGCTGTTTGATATGTATAAAAAATAAATTATTACAAAGCCATGACAAAGCTCACGTTGATAGCCATGCTGCCAGGGAGGAGCAAAATGGAGGAGTTTATATGACAAGGTTTCAAAAATATTGCATTGTAAGTTTTTAAATATAATTGAATTGACTTCTTGAAAGAAGAGGTAAATGTAAGCAAGGCCATTCAAGGTCCTACTTTAGTCATCAGAGAAGTCTATTTTTAAAAAGTATGAAAGCATTCAGCTTGCAGTCTCACAAATGCTGAGCAGCAAGAAGTCGGGTCGCTACATACAAGAAGACCAAAAAATCGTAGACAAATAGGAAAAGTCTGTCCTTGAAACTTCACAGGTAACTATAGAAACCCCAAAGATATCCTTTGATACTTCCTTTGCATCCTATGGCTGTTTCCATAAAATAAAAAAATAAATAAGAGGCTGAAAACAGAGCATGAATAGCTCTAAAGCATCGTTCTGTTAAGGCAAGTGCTGTCTAGAGCATGGCCTCGGGTTTAGCACTAGGCAAAAGGAAATCCTGCACACCTCTTTCTTTTGGGGAAGTAACTTACAGACGTACCTATAGAGGTTCCTATTGGTTGGGAAATAGAGAAACACAAGCTGCTGGATAGAGACTTTCAGGAGGGATAAATTCTCATGATCAGCTTTCCTGGGACACTTTGGACCCTCTGGGGCACCACAGTTTTGTAAGATCTTTTGCTTTGACAGCCAGAAGGACGAGCAAATAGTAAGCCCATAAAGTGACTGCCAGCACTTATTTGCATTCCCCTTTCCTCCTTCCTTCTCTTCCTGCGTGTTTACTGCAGGAAGGAAATGTTCAGTCCCCAGCTTTAAAATAAACTCTGGGCCACACCAGCAGTACTCTGCTTGCCCACTCTATTTGTAATGCTCTACTTCCATTCCTGGATCACACCTATAGCTCTCCTCACCTCTATGCCTTAATATTTCAATCATTCACTGTCATTCTGAAGCACTTACTATGTTTCTCCTATATCGTGTACAATAACAAGTCCAAGATATGGGTCATTACTATTGTTAGCAACAACTGTGTTTCTGAAAGTGTTAACTGCTCCTGGCTTCCTCTCCTGATGGTTAGCAGACTAGCAGGTCATTAACTGCTAGAAGTGACCGGTTTTTTAGGGATTAGGTTTTAACCTTTTGAATTCACACAGTCCACACAGGAGTCATTCTGATGAGCATTTTGCTTTTCTCCCTCATCACTTACAGGCCTCTCTCACAGTGTTCTAGCTTTTTGTATATTATGGTGAAGGTTGGGTTTTTTTGTTCGCTTTTGGTGAAGACCTATTTGGTCAGTGGAAGGGGTGGGTGGGTAGCACAGACCAAAGGGAAGAATGCGTACATGGATGTTCAGTTAATTCTTTTCATCTTAGTGTTGCCCTGTGGACATTTCTAAGAGATGCCAAACTTTTGGAGATGGCTTTTTTTGTGCGTTGTACTGGAAAGTAACTTTATTTGTCTGTTTTTAGAGACAGAGAGATAATCAGGACTTTGTTTCAACCATTGTTAAAAGTGGAAATCACCTTTCTGGCCCCAGGTCTGGAGTGGGGCTCCCTTCCCCCAGAACCTCGGTCAGTGTGTTAGCTTCTGGATAGGGAGGAGACACATCTTTGCTGCCTGCCTGCTTTTCCCCAGCCAGCCGAGAGAGGTGGGGAAAAAGCACCATCCTCCTGGCCCACTACTAGCTGAAAGACAGAGAGGGAATAAAAGGTAGGTTAAGGATCCCTGACCCTCTCCTCCCCTTTTCGTGCATATCTGAGAAGGAGGAGGAACAGCCTCAGCTTTGCTCCTCACTTGGTTCCTTCTAAATTGGGAAAAGACGACACAAAAATGCTGAGTCCAGAGAAAGTATTCTCTGCCGATCACATCACCATTCAGCAGATACCGTCCATTATCCACCACTGCCCACCACAGCTCTTGTGATACTTGCAGGTTTCTGCAATCAAGAGATTGCCTGAATAATAACTCAGGCAATTTCCATTTATAACTTTCATTATAAAAGTAAGCCTTGACACTAGTCACTGGCAGGAAACTCAACAATGTGAAACATATGCGACAAGTTCAGAAAATGAGGCAAAGTAAGAGAGCCCAACATATATAATTTTAAAAAAATCTCAAAAGTTTTAAATCGCTCATGATTTTTTCAGGCCTAATTCAGGATTTTTGAATGCTTGAGGGTGACAAGACTGAGATACATTGGGATTTTATGACACTACTGAATTGTCACATCATACGTAGTGTACTATAATCACATCTGATGACCTTTCCATGCAATTTGCTTTCTTCTTATCACTTACAACAATAGTGTTTAATGGTGTGGAACAGGAAGAAGTCAGTAAAATGGATACGGTACCTCAAAGGCAGAGGATGTATTGTGACATTGAACATATATGTGAGATTAACAAATTTATAAAGGTTTTAGTTAAATATGAGCTAAAATGAGTAACATTAAGCGGACAGATGAATTTCTAGCAGAGAAATTATGTGTCTGAACCTTCCAGAAAGTTACTACAAATCTGTGGATTGATTTGGACTTTGGACATCTCCAAAATGGGACTCACCACTAAATTTACACAGAATCTACACGGAATAAAGGCTCTTAAATCCAAACCTATAATCCTGTAATCAATTGATCTTGGGGGAATATGAACTCCGGAAGTGCCTTCCTTTTTCAATGCAGTGTTTGCTAGGAGGTGTTTCTGGGCATGCCCTGCACTGCGTTTTGCATTAAATTGAGACTGAACAGAATACAGAAACATTTCTTGGCCTATCTAAGCTCAAAACTGGGCACAGTTTCACTTAAAACTGTAGTGAATTTCAGTGAGCTTTCCAATAAATTTGTGATTATATTAATATTCATAACAAGACCCCATTGGACATTCGCATGCCTTTCTGCTCAGCAGCATTTGGGATAACTGGCAGAGTGATCCCAGAGAATGCTGCATAAAGCTGGTACATCATCAGAGGAACAGAAAACTAGATGCAAACCTTGACCCAGACTAGACACAGAAAGCTGAAAACATACACAAACATACCAGCTTTCCAACAGAGCCAGCTCACTTTGGACAACTTCCAGAACCACAATTTAGGCACGTCCATTACTTTTTTCCAGTCCAATACACCTAATAAATATTTTTGTGATATTAGAGTGCTTAGTAACTGCTTGTGAATTCATTTTCACCTCATGCCTCCTCCACACTGATCCTTGATTTATTCACATACAGCTCTGCTAAATGATTTGTGGAGTAACATCTCACTCTTATTGCAAGCTGATTAAGGCAGAAACCCTCACATTGCTCCATACTTGCTTTGAAGAATAGGCTGAAGGACTGTTCTAAAAATATTTGCTTTTCTGATATCCAAAGACAGCTTTCCTTTGATTAGACAGGCAGTCTGGCTCTATCTGCTGTATAACTTTTTCTGGGTGGATGGGGGGTAAACACACATATCGCCATTAGAAGTATTTCAAATATCCTTCAGCACATTATTGATCTACAGTTTTCATAATTAAAGCCAATTACGCAACATGGAGCTGGATTTCCTTCTCTGCTTAAGTGTTTCTGTTTAGTTTTCTTCCTTCTCCTCACAGAGGGAGAACTGCTTGGCGAAAGGGAAGGGGAAAGCTTTTCTACAGAGCTAATCAAGACATCAGCCACCACATAATGTTCTGACGCTTGGGAGTACCACATAATGGTACTCTCAAAATACTCTTATACATCACTGTTCCTCCTGCAGCCCTTTCAAACCAACACATCACTGATGACAAAAGAAACATGCTGCAGACAGGGCTATTTTATGTGCCAGCAAAACACCAAGGGGTCTATCTGATCCATCCTGCCACGCTTTGCCTGACAGCAGATCACAAAGTCTGTCTGCTCCTCTGCATACGCTCCCCACTTCAAAAAAAAAAAAGGAATATTAATAACAAAGTCAGAGTCCATTACATGTAAGCAAATTCTCTTCACAGTCTTAAACTTTGTCTTCACAACATAAAAAAACCCACCACTGCTGCCCAGCAAGGAGATGGTTGGGAAACAGCTCAGTACTGAAGGACTGTGCTATATTGTGTATCCGCAGCAGAAGTGTAAGGTTTAAGAAGATTGGGCAGGACTGTGGAGTCACCTGGAGATGCTGTGCTGGCAATTACTGGAGAATTCATGGGACTGAAATAGATTTTAAGAGAGAAAGTACACACAGACACAGAAGAATTAAATGACAAGGGGTGGCGTTTTTTTTCAGAACTTAGACGTCAAAAAGACCTGAATCAATATCAAAGGGCTGCCTTAGTGTCCATGACATATATAATTCCTTTTCTCTAACTAGGTCCAGCGGTGCAGTCCTTTCGTTGCCCACAACCATTTCCATGGATATAAGGTGGGGATTTACCTCCATTCAGCAAAACTAGATGTTCAAAGCCATGCTGCAAGCCTGTATGTCCACATGCCCAAGCTTGGGCCTCTCTCCCCTTTACTTCTGAATAGTAAGAGAGATAGAGCTGTACAGCACACTGAAGTACTTAAAATGAGACTCACTCTTAAGCTTACCAAAAATAAAATCAAGAGTAGTTTGATTACAGTGTACATTTATACAAGAAAGAGAAAAATATTGTTTTGGGAAAGAAAAATACAATGAAAGAAAAAGACGATGAAGCTAAACAAAGGCAAAATGGCAGAAAATAACATATTTAAAACACTGAGGATAACTAACAGTTGGAGCATGTTAGTGAAGAAAGCCTTCAAATCTTCAAATCAAGATCAAATAGCCTTCTCATAGATGTTCTTTAGCCAAAGATTAATTTATTGGCTTGTGGGGAAATCTTACAAATCTGTCCTGTACAGAAGGTCAGACTATACATACTAATACTTCCTTCTGGCTTTAAACATCATTGATCAAATGCTGAAGTACTTGTTTAAATTGTATTGATTTTAATGGGGCTGAGGTATGGCTTTAAAGTGAATAGGCAAATGTTTTTATGAATCAGAATGGGCGGTGTCTTTACTGCACAGGAAAAAAGCTGTGAATTTTTAAAGTTAGCAAATCAATATGATAGTAAACAGTGTGAAGTTGCATAACTCTAAACAGTCCTACAGGTTTCTGTTTTAAAAGGCCCAAAGCAGGAAACATTTTTATGTGAGCAATTTTCTATTTACTTGCATATTCCTTAAAAATATTATCTCTTCTCCTCTGTACCTGTTTAATTTAACTGATATTTTCAAGGTATCAATGACTAGGACTTAGCAAAGATAGAAAATTCTCCAATCAAAGCTAAGTAAGTAACTCTCAAAAAAAGCCAATTTTGGTACATGATATAATGTAGTCATCTCTTATCTCAAAGTTGTTTTTTCAAGTACTATAACTAAGGCATTAAGTGTGAACATCAACCCTGACACAGTCAGCAATTTGTAGCTTTTACACTGTCCAGATTATTTTTTTAATGATAACACTGAATTGAATGATAAGAATTTCTTTTGATTTATTTACTGTATTTCTGTAGCATTTTCAAAAAGACAATAAAGAGTTTTCTTAGGTTGCATGGGAGACCAGTTATTGCACAATTATTTTTATGGCTGCAGAAGAAACTAGCACTATGCATGGGATATGCTATGCAATGGAATAGGTAAAAACTTAACGCGATCTACAGTTGTAGGCTCTTTGCTTTAGAAATTAACTTCTAACTGCAAGACTAACAGTTTCTGAGGAAGAGCCGTGCTAGTGACTGGTTGATTTTGCCATTTTAGCAGAATATAGGTTGAAGGGATGGATGGGAAGCTTATGGTTTTGAAAGATGCAGAGCCTCAAAACATGCAAATGAAATCTGAACATGAAAGTATTATTTGATACAAGTCCAAAAATGCTTGGACTTTGTCAGTGTCTACCACCATGTAACCACTTTAATTAAACCAGGGAGAAAAAAGAAAAAAAGTCATTTATTTTTAACGGTAAAGGCTACCATGACAGAATGTTTCCACTACTTTTACAATAACTGACAGACTTTCTACACAGCCTGCTGGTCACTGAGCATGCTGCTGTTGACTTCAAGGGGCTCGTATGCACAAAGCTCTGAACAGCTTTGAGGAGGCAACATGACACAGAGAACTTTTTGCGCTGCCCCAGTGGTCTGACTCTTCTCATGATGAAGCACCTCCCTTGCCCAACTCCATCAGGCCAAAACTGCTTTGAGCTGGATATACTTTCTAGCTTCTGACTGAAACAGTGGGACATAGTTCCTCATATCACATCTGAAGAACAGCCACTTGGATTTGATGAACAGCTTGGTTTGCAGCAGGCAGCAACTTCAGCATATCTAAGACTTGCTGATACCTCTAAGACACCTTCAGTTTCCCACAATTCAGTGCCCTCCATGTCCCAAGAAGGGCAAGATTAATTCGAAGTCCAGTCGATCAATGTTCTTACATGTCAAGAAAAGTACTATTGCTGTGAACAGCATATACAAGTCTGAGGTAAAGCAATCACATCTGCATTTGGCCTACAAAGGCTTTTGTTTGACAGCACATCAGTTTACAGTAGCTATCAAAAAGCAATGCTTTTGTATTGCAATTCAAGGGCCTTTTTGTTTTCTTTTATAAAAATGTTCATAGCAAATGGAAAACCTGGTTTTCCAATAGCTGTCCCCAAGTTACAGGTTGATCTATCATCCATCATCTATGCAACAAATGACCTAGCATATTTCTGTATGTTTGTAAGAGGTAGCCAGGAGGTGTGAAGACCCAGAGATGCATCATCTTAGAGCTGTCTTATGTGGCTGAGGTTCTGAGCACTGCATGTACCTGCCGCCTGGTTACCCTGAATGCATGACATAGTAACCTCTGCAGATGCACGGGTCAGCTTTGTGCCATGCACACAGCAAGGCAAGTGACCCTTGACTTCAATCGCCTTTAACACAACCAGGAAATTTCCTTTAAATTGCTGTTCCTGGGATTTTTCTTTAGGAAGAGTAGTTATTTGGGGAGGGGCTTTCAAAGCAATTTGTATGTATGTTTTGCAGGGCAGAGTTAATGCTGTGTCTTTAAGATGAGGAACACAGACTTACAGTTTATTAGGAATAGGGATAAGGGTCTATGACCTTGCCTCCCAGTTCCCCACTGCCCCGTTACAGTTTCAAAACCACCCAGGATCGTCTGATTCATTAAACTTCTCTGAGATCCCGCAAGGAACATTTGCCAACAAGACCACAGCCACAACAGCCAGGTAAGTGCATTCTACTGTGTGTCCTATACTAGTAGTTCCCTGACTGCCAGTGGGCTAAAGCAGCTATACCTATAGTGTCTATAAACTTTGTTGCCTTCCAAATGTGGCTGGAGTAACATGCAGCCAGGACTTGCCCAGAGTAAACAGTGATGACCCAGGATGGATCATGCTCCTGCCCAGCAATGAAGACACGAACACGCGCTTGCACCCTGTACCCATGCTTGCAAAGGGGTCCTTTGCCGTAGTCTGCCAACAGCACCTGCACTGCAGAAACCCTGTGCAGGCCAGGGAAAAGGCAGTCCTAGGTCATGGACGCTCCCATCCAAGTCTCTCACCTTCTCTAAAAGAGCCTGTTTAAAAAGGGACGAGAAAAGGTCTGTGTGGTATAATTATACCCACACAAAAGTAATAAGAGAGACAACAGAGGGAGACAGAAAGATATTAGCTGGTGGTCTAAGACCACACAATAAATCAATAGAAAATGCTCGACTAGGAATCCAGAGGCTGACTCAATCACTCATTGAGTCACAATCCGTTGCTTTAACTACTAGATAGGCCTCAACCCAGAACAGCATTTTTTTGTGTACAATATGCCAAAAATACAGTCTTGATCTATGAAAAACAAGGAAAATGATACAAAATAGGTTGCCTAGTAAAATGAGATTTAACCCAATGCCCTTCATCTGTGCTTTAAGGAGTCTCTTGGGAGCCACAAATCGGAGCTGTGAGATTATGTGAAGGGGAACTGCATCACAAGTATAACTCTGATGTATCATAAAAATAATAGAAAAGCCCCTTGGGAATGAAAACTTTTGACAGAATCCAATTGAACCCTTTCAAATCAGGAGCTGCTGTAAGCAGTATGGCCAAGCTACCACACACTGCCCTGTCAGTATCCTTGTGGGAATTTGAGAAGACAGGAAAACAGGCACTTTCTAATTATTTGAAGGGGGAGCGAAGAAAACTTGAAGGTTAAATTCACGTTTATACACTTTTAAATTCTTTCTTTAAACTTAGCTCTGCTGGGATGGCTAGGTATTACTCCTGTTGAACTTTGATTAGGAGAATAACTGGCCCAAGCATCTGCTTTTCTGTTAAATTCTGTATGTTACAGCATTAATTCATCTACCAGTTTTCTCTGCACTGCTTACCTCTTTCATCCACCTGTTTGACTTTACCTGACACCTAGATTATGAGCTTTCAGAGAGCTGGAGAGCATTTCTATTTTAAGCATCTCTACTATGCCTTGCCCATGCAGCCTAGGATTTCACTAAGATTCCTCAGTGCTCCTGTAAAATTATATCATCACGGCTTTCAAACTCTGCGCTTTCTTAATCTTTATGCTGCACTTATATTCTGGCCCCATACACGTGAAAAGCTCTATTGGCCAGATTCTGCTCTCCTTTATGTATGTAACACAGAAACATTTAAACTCCACTTTATGTTTTTAACTTCAGCATCCGTATTCTTGTGTAACAAAATAAATAACCACATCACTGCCACTCTAATAAAATATCTAACTCTTTTTCATATGGAAAAAAAGAAAGACGACACAGTATATTGCTGCCTCTAGCCAAATTCAGCAAAAATGTTCTTCTCCATCTAGAGACTTGGATAATAAAATAGCTTATTTATTGGCAGTGGGTGATGTGTGGATGATTACAGTCTGGTAGGTATTTAAGGGTAAAGACCAAAATTGCAGAATAAAAGCTGTTTTCTATTCACATTTGGCTCAAAATACCTCAAATGAAATGGACCACCCACAATCTGACACTTCAAGCTGCAGAGCACTGAATCTGCTGAGAGCCAGTTGCAAAAAGTGATACAGTAAGATTATACTAGACACAAAAGGAAAAAACAACCCAAGGAGTATATTAAAAGAATAAGTACATTGAACTAACAAGAATATGTGCACATTAGAATTGGACCTTTTGGCCAAACTTATTCACAATGAAAGGACAAATAAAGGCCTTTGTCATTTCAAGGATAAAGTCTACTCCAGGCAGGAAGAGCACCGTGAAGAAGCTTGTATTATGATAGGTCAAGGCTGGTGATAAAGCAAACACCCCGCCACTCCCATTACCTTAATTATTAACCTAAGTGTTAAATTTGGGCATCCTGACACATTTTACTGTATTGCATTTACAACAAAACTCTAATTCCCACCAGGGCGAGATCACTATTTAGCATAAGTTACTCTTTCTCCTGGTGTTCAAGGCAAGACTGCTAAACAAAAACTGCACTGGAAGAGTATGGAGGTAAAGCAATATGCTTTCCATCATAACACAAAGTTGTTTTGGAAGACCGTGAATACAGTTTGAAAGTGTTATAAAAAAAACAAGCAACGAAGCTAAAATTCATCAGTTATCACCAGCCCTAACAAGCTAGAGCGTATTTCTCAGGGAGCAATTGATAGCATAGTTGCTGCTTCCAAATTTTTTTTCTTTTTACTGTGTGTGTAATCACACATGTGATTAGTCTTATTAGCTTATTCTTGCCTGCTGTTGAATGTCTTGATGTGTGCTTACCTTTGGCAAGAAAACCACTTATGAGCTTGAAGTTGAGCCTGTGCTGAGTTGTACCGTTAGGTTAAGACTCACAGTCAAAATTTCTACACATACAGCTCATTTGCCTTTCAAATCTCCTCCAACTGTTGTTGCCCAAAAATAAAAAAATATGAGAGTAAATAACTCTCCTTCACTATAAACCCAGTCCTGAAAATTGCCATATGCTAGTCTTACACACATGTGCTACAGCAAAATGAGTTTCTTATACCCCAGTTGTAGTGAAATCTATGAAGTTTTCTCCTGCTTCTCTGAGAGATTTCCAAGAAGTTGCCAGGAAGCCACTGATGCGCAAACAGCTGTTGGGCATGTGCACAGCTCAGCGTATGGGACCTGGGGAGAGACTTCCTGGATGTTCCAGATTTACCGTGCATGAACTATAGAGCGCATATATGCTAATGCACTTGGCACATCCAGATTTCCAGATGTCCAGCAACCCTGTCAGAGCAGTAGGGCTACTAGATGTCTGAGTATCTTTGATGAATGCACAAAACCCACATTGAAAGAAAAATGTCTAAGCAAAAAGGAGGGCTGGCTAAGAGAATTATGGACCTGTAGTTGCTCTCAGTCTATTTACCATATAAATCCTCTAGAAATATTGACTAGTATCTTTCATCATACTAGAGTGAAACCATGGAGTCATCTATTGGCCTTGCACGGCCATTAAAAATCATTCGTCTTATCAAAATGAAAAAAGGGTAGGAAAAAGAAAGTATTCAAGCCTCCTAGCTTGAGATACCAAAGTCATTCACTTTTTACTCTCCATGGATGTGTACGCATTTGGCTGTGTTCTCCTGATACAGACCCTTTTCCAATACTTTCAAAGTCTTCTGCTGTTCTTTATTAAAAGCATTGCATCACTCTGTCATGTCTGAATTTTCCTCTAATATTCATTTTTGCAAACAGAAACACAAAATTAAGCCAACAGCTGCAAGTAGACATCACCTTCAGTCACATGAAACCTGTCCGAAAATTTAGCCATCTGGACAATTCCCGTGAACTGTTGGTTTTATGATCCTGAAATAGTTGGACTCCTCTCAGAGTCTATATACTGCTCTGAGTCCTTTAGCAACACAGCCCAGAAGGAAACCTATCTAGCCCTTCTTCTTTGGAGGGACCAACCAGTTAGGCTGGTGGGTCCCTGTCATATCTGTTAATCCTTTCCTCCAACTCCAGCTATTGGGATGCTTCTTTTGAACAGAATAGACTTTTATGGGAGTCTAAAATACTATTGCACTTTATGTGTCAACACAAAAGATACACAACAAACAAAGATAATAGGCCCTACGTGCACTTCCTGAATGCTTTAGACTTTTACACATGACTTTTAGGGTAGTCCACAATCCAACTCCAGCTCAAGTAATTTCTTTCTATCTTTCTACCGTAGAGCAATATGCTTAGCCTGGAGTGAAACTAGACCCTATACTCATCATCTCCCATGTGTATATGAGGGTACATATAAAGCACATGAGAGTCACCAGCCTTTTCCCACCCCAAATGTCCATCACATGGGTGCTTTTAAAAACCATGGTTTGTCATCTTTGTCCTTGTTGGGCTTTCTGCTTCCCCTTAAAGAGAGAAAGATGGGACAGAAGTGGCCTGTCTAGCAACCCACCATAGCAATTCCTGTTATACAACAGAGTTGAAGGTTCCTTGGTGTCCCCAGTCTGCTGGACATATAGCAAACATTGTCAGCAAATGAAGCATTCCACATACCTTCAGCAAGTCCAGACTTTGAACATTTTTAGCAACTACTTACACATATGAAGCAGAACAAATAAATTACAACAGACAGATTCCCTAAATAACCGCCCCATTCCCTATGTGTTATTCTTACTCCTATCAAGAGCTTAAGACGCTCCCTTACACTGCTGCTACACAGAGAAAACATGCTGAATTTGGCATGTATGTGAAAACCGTTTCCTCGGGCAAGTGATTATGGTCTCTGTTGCTTCTCTTGAGTGGTAATGGAGTCCCTAATTGCTCTCCTGACTGATTATGCTGTTCCTGGCGTTTCATTTTCAAAGTACTTAAAGTTCAGGTAAATCACACTTACCACATGACCTCTCCTATTTTATGACTTTTTTTGCCATGGAAAGGCAAAGTCATACATGTTTCCTTTGTGCTTTTTTTTTTTACATTAGCTACAGATTTCTAAGTGGAAAAGCACAAGAAATTATTATTGTGAAGCTATTATATTATTGTTAAATTAATCTTTTGTGCAAGTACTTTGCTGGTTAGCGACATTCATAAGCATGTGTTTACAGTTAAGCCTATGCCTAAAAACTTTGTGAAAATGAAGGCCTAATGTTTGTCAGCCTTCAGATATTAATTCGACTTGCTAAAATTACTTACAGTATTCTGGTGAAATCTTGATTTCCTTCTGGGTTTCTTCTTCCTGCTCTGGAAAATGTATGTCTGTTTACAGCATCTGTTGCTATAACCTCTCTGGTAAACAACCTGGCAAAGTATTGGTATACACACAAAGCCCTGGTGCTCTCTCTCAAAAGCAAAGGTATACTTTCTCAAATAACAGATACAAATCCTAGTGAGTGTTTGTTGCTTCAGATAAGATTTTGGCAGATGTACAGAGAGGCAGTTTATTCAACTGTTCTTCCTGCTCAGAAAAATCCTAAGGCCTTTAATAAATAAATACCAAAATTTTAATAATTTTGCATGGCCCTGCAAGAGGAAATGTTATCCTAGTGCATGGTTCTAAACTTCTACTGAAAATATGATCCCTCTCTGATAAACCCTGGGGGCTTAGAGAGCAATTTGCATACAACCCTATTAAATATCTGTATAGTCTTCTTGATTTAATGTATGCTATATTTATTAAGAATTTTCCATTTGAGCTCGGACTGCATGCAAATCTGGAGCATGCCATTTGGGCTAATACGGACGTTACAACATCTCAGCCCTCCCTCTCCGGAAACATTTGTTTCACTTCTAAAACATTGCAGACGTTCCTGTATTAAGTTCACTGGAGAGCTCTCCACTTGTAGCGGTACAGGTTGCAGGGGATCTGGCTCTGGTTGCAGCCATGTACGAATCCTTCCCCAGCCAGAGCTTTGCAGTGGGCTCTGCTGTGTAGGTGATGCAAGAAGTGAGAGCAGCCCGCTCCAGTGGTGCCACCAGTCTTGGGTGCATGCTGGTGGTTACCACCCAGGTGTGGGTGCTCATCACCCCTTCTTGCACATCATTTATCAGCAGACTTGGACAATTCTACAGATTTTTGCCCAGGGGAGGACTGCCCTGAAAGCCCGATGAGGCACAGAAGTATTGCAACAGCCCCAGAGTCCAAATTTTCCTTCCTGACTGACTTCTAACACAAAGACCCCACGTAAGGATTGGACGGAGCAGGAGGAATTTGTGAAGGGGCAGAAGCAGGACAGGGCAGCTGTGTGCTCCTGGCTTTGCAGTGCTGCGGCAGAGCTGAGGTTAAAGGTCTACCATAACTGTCTCCTGACACAGGTGAGAAGCCTGAAGGACACAATCACCCCTCTGTGTAGAAGATAATCTCTTTGGGGCACAGCCGTCCCCTGGCTATGTTTATTCAGCATCTGGCACAATGAGGCTGAGACACTAATATAAACCGGTAAATATAAAATAAATAAGAGCTTTAAAGTAGCAGCAGGCATTGCTACAGGAGTTAAAATTTTCTTTTTTTTCAGTTGCAATTTTTCAACAACTTCTAACCATTATTGCAACATGGTATCTTTTATACTCAACTGAGGAATGAAACGCAATTCATGATACAAGACAGGGAACAAACATCAGCAAGGAGTATTGGAATACAAAAAGGTATACACTTAATACTGGAGGTAAGTGACTAAATTCAGAGTCCAGGGATTTTTTAAATCCTAAAGAAAGACCTGGTGAAATTTATTTTGAGTTGAGCATGTAGATGTCTTTAAAAATCCTTTTGAACTTTTTAATCATTACCCCATTTTACAGCTGGGAAACCTGAGACAGTGATTTTCATATGAGGTAACACAATAATTTCCCTGTTCAATCTTTGCAGCTGGTCTTAAAAATTCTTGTATATTTATTCATTATTCAAAATAACAACAATTTTTCTCAAGTCTGTAGACCATCTGAAATCTCTTCTTTGTCACTATCTGAAGGGATTAAAATGACATCCACATTGCATTGTTTAATTAAACTGTTTGTCTACCTTTTTTTTGGGTCCCCGATTGGAAACAACAATACACATTTTAAATTATATATTTATCAAAACTTAAAATTTTCAGTAATTTTTTAGTTCATGTTATGAACTGTGGTTGATTTCACCCAACTCCTGTGCTGACAACATTTGCAAAAAGAATAGAACTGTATCTTACACTTTAACAAAAACTCCGGAAAAAAGGTCACATCAACATGAAAGCATGAGAAAATAAAGGATTTGCTGCAGAACTGTTGTGACTTCATGCAGAATTTTAATGTTACTTAGCAACAAATTTCCCTGAAAGAAATGTACGAGAAATAGAAAGATTAATGCTCTGTTACTTGCTTTAAAGCACATCCAAGTTGTCGCAGTCCAAACAGAAATAGCATGCCTTAGAAACTTAATGACCCATTCACTTATTTTTCTGTAAGCAACAAAAGAGCAGCGCACATGCAGTGTCGGTTCTGTCACTGAGTCATCAGCAACTTTTGCTTCAGCAAAAGAGGTTTGACTACCGTTTATACAGAAGCTAGAGAGTAGCTGCTGGCTAATATGAAGAAATTCTCTGAACTTTAACATGGATTCGTAGTGGGGTTTTAGTGATACACAACACAAAAGCTGACGTTTTCATGTACATTTGGTACATATGGCATTCATTTATTCTGAGACGATACATTTCCTTATCATTACAAGAAACAATAAAAAGAGCAGCCAAAGACAAAATGACAGGGAACTTGGTACTCTCAAATGAACAGATACCATATGCGTATTATATACACCAAACTGAATTTAGTTCTGAAACACAACTCATTTTTTCATAAACCCACATTCCAGCTGTATGTAAATTTTTGCTTCTACACAACATTTCTATTCTTAACCACCTGGCATCACTGTACTACTGAAATTAAAGGGTGAAAGCACAGTAGAAGCCTGTTTTTCAATGTTATCAAATTTCTCAAATCTAACATGTACGCAGCACTATCCCACCTACTCTTACACTAACATTAGTGCTGTACAGGCCGTGACCAAAGGTCTGATCCTGTTCCTCTTTATTCACATGAAGCAGTATATTTTCCAGTGGCTCTACAACAAGAAGTTAACTATGCATCAAAATTTTATCTAACAAGTCCAATGTTTTTAAAAGAACAGGTTCTTGATATGTAGACAGTCTGGTGAGGTCTACAGATTCACTGAAGCATGAAGACTTTGCTTGGACCAACTCCAGATGTGAACCTCAGCCCAGAATTACATGGAAGGGCTCAAACCCAGCATGGTGACCAACCTTACTCTAATCAGATAGGGTTCAGTTTATTGCACAGTGTGCCAAAACTGCACTGCCGATCTAAGATCAAGGACGTAGATTGAGAAGTACATTTGTGCCTCCATTATTTTCAAGACCCCAAGGTCTTTATTCACAGCCCAGCAGCAATTTCTACGGTTGTTTTGTACATTTTTTTTAACTTGTGCTGTTGTGAATATGTTACAGAAGAAAAGAAAATGCTTTCAGGAAAAAGGAAAGTTTCAAACACAGAATGGCACCGCAAACATGTCGTGTCACATTAGCTACAATACAAACACCTCTCGGTACCAGTATAGCCTAAGTTTGTTTTAACTCTGGCTCCATTTTGATGACTTTCTCTGTAACCTGTGGATATCACCGATATCTATCCTGTTTAAACTTGACTACAATGTCACTCTTTCTATCCCCTAGTCAGAACAAAGGGTAAATAAGTAAATGTTTCCTACTTATTATTTTGAAAGAAAGAAAAAATATCTCTGCAGAGAGTAACAAAAATATCAATAAAAGGCAGGGTAATGTTTCTGCAGCAACAAGTTTTCCATCCTGGTGAGTAGTCAGGCATCAGCACTTACACTTCTTTAAATATAAAAACTGTCTAACTTTCAGCAGCGAAACTCAGAGTTAATGTGTAGAGTGACCCGTAAGATTTCTGCAGCCAGTGGGTAGCACCCTTACAGAGCAATGAACAAAAGTAGGACTCGGAGGATATAAAAAGCTAGAAATTAAAAATCCTTGGGTGTTCAGGGTAAATCACAGCATGGTTTAACAGCACAGACACCACTTGGCTCCGCACCCACTGCAGAGAGTGGAAGCGTCGCTGTTGACTTGGTACAGGATCAGATCCTGCAGCAGGAGGGAAGGACATCCTGGTTCCACCTTCCTGTGTGCAGCACCTCGCTGAACACAGAGGGGGACACAAGACACATCCTTTGCAGGCTGTCAGAGCTCGGGTCCCCAGGGGACCAGGGGCTCCTTCCTCGGACTAGGAACGTGTCTGGAAACCACCATACATGTCCAAGCATCTCTTTCCTCCCCCAGTGATGCTCTCTCTAACCTGTCTACTAGGTCATGGTATTTTCAACTGCTAGGACTATGGCAATTTATTACCAAGGCTAACCTTGTTGAGGTATGCACAAATATTAAGGGCTTAAAATGCACAGTAATTGTGCATTTACACTCTGTAATTGCATTTCATTCCTATTTTTCCATCTCTACAGGAAGGTTTGAAAAGTTATAGCAGTTCAGAAATGTGTCATGAATTTAAGTTGAAATGACAGCATAGCTTACCTGGGCCAATAAGACAAATGGCTGAGATTTTTTTAGGAGAATCTGCAAGATTTCTGAATTAATTGACAGCATAGTAAGACTAGGTCAAAAAAATGAAGAGAAAGAAGTTTCAGTTAAATAATTTTTAATGAGGTGCTACAGTGATTCACCTATATGTAAAGACCAGAGTTTATCAAGGACCTATAGCACAGCTGGATAGCAAAATTACAGGGAAATGCAGGGTCTCAATTACATATCCCAGTAGACACTCGCTGTCCAGAGATGCTATTCTGATCACAAAAACATGCTTTTTATATATATAATTTAAGCTATTTGTTTTCATAATAGAGCATTTTCATTTGAGGATATTTTCTCCCAAACTGGAATAAAACAAGGATTGAAATATCAGAACACAAAAGCTCTGTTTTACTCTCAGCTCTGCCTCAAAAAGTGCTCAGCACTGTTGAAAATCTTTCCACTCCCTTAAGCGTTGGTCTAATACCCAATAGCAGCTAAATATTAAGAAATAAGAAGCTCTGACTAAGGCAAACCCAGTCTTTAATTACCAATTAACTGTCTACCAAATTATATCACAGTCAAAGTCACGGCTTTCCCCTTTAATTTCTGCTTTATTTAATGGCCTCTTTTTAGGATGTAAGAAACAAAAGTGTCATGCAGACAAAGCCAGAACTTCTATTTAAATGAACTAAGAATGTTTATACAAACCATGCACACTCAAACAAATGTGTAGCACATCTATAATATGCTCATTGTTCCTAAACATAGGATTTGTCATTGTACTTTGACAGATCAGATTGTTCTCTTTTTTAATGCTCCACTTAATCTGTTCACACTTTCTATTCCTAAATAATTCTATTGTCAGTTTGTGATGCTGTAATTTAAAGGCCATGTTATAATTGTTCCAACGAGGGCATGCTGAAAAGGGAAAGAAGTAGCAGAGTTGTAGAGGAAATCCCTCTCCAATGCCAGGGGAGAAGCAGCCAGGATACAACAGTCTGCAACCCTCCGCGGGTTGGGGAGAGGCATCCAGGAGGCTGGCAGGGCTGACCTCCTGAGGGGTTGCTGGTGAAAGAACTGGGACCCTGGCCAAGCCAGCCTTTGCCATCCAACAGAGCTTGCCCCCATTTGAAGTGATTTTCTGTTCTAGTAACTCCTTGAACTCTGATTTGATTTTCTATTTCAATAAGGCACCTACGAGTAGAGCGGTCTTCCAACCTTCAAATAAATTGATCGGTGAATAGCGGCAGACAAAAAAATGCTCATTTATCTTTCCCCTAAAAGAAATATGGGATTTTAATGAACTGTGCTTGCTTTTCTCAATTTTTTCTGATTTCTAGTTGGAAGATTCCATTATGAATTAAACACATTTTTAGGGTTTGTTTGTTTGCTTGCTTTTTTTAGCTGACATCTCAGCTTAAAGCCAAACAATTTCCTTTTTTTCTTTTTTTTTTTAAATTGAATTATTTCACTGAAGTTTTGCCTAACTATTTTTCCTCTTTTGTCCACATTTCTTTCAGGGGGAGAAAAATTACTTTTGCTCAACTTTCTCTTTGAAACTTTGATTTAAATGAAAACATGAGTGATCTACCGCGACCACCAGAACCATACCACTGCAACTTTAAGGTGGCTAAAAAAATTCTAGAGGACAACCCCAATTCCCACCCATTCATTTGGTCTTTATTTTCTGTAATAGCAAATGTTTAAACTAGATCAGGAAAAAAGGAAGGATTACTGATATTCAACAAACCAATGTAGATACAAAACATCTAAAGCAACACTGTAACTGAGAGTCTTGATAAGCCACATATATTAATCTTTACTGACAACATAAAACTTCATATCTCAGCAAAGATAGAACATTATTATGGAAAGCAGAGAGCGCAGATATATCAACAGAGGCTAAAATTTCTACATACACAAAGAATTTCCTCAAGAAAAGTTTCAGACAAGTATTTATCACTCCAAGAAATTATCATACAGACAATATTACATCTTTAAGGGACTAAAGGAAAGCTACTTGGTCATGGCACATGTTCTTTTTTCAGTACAAGATAATTTCCCAGCAACTGTCTTTTCCTAGGAACAATTTACATGAATTGCACAGTATTCTCCTTTCACAATGAGGGCACATCTACAGATCATTTGCATGAGAAAGTTAATTCCTAATAAAGTGGGTGTGACTTTACAGCACAGCAGCTGTCCCAGATGGACAACTCAGGGTGTGAGTCCCCAGGAGGCATCCAGCCTACACTCATGATCATACTTTCAGTGAATTCTTTTCACTGATTTCACTGATTATCAATCTTTTCTTGATTCTTTTCAGTGAATCAAGAATGACTGATAATTGCAGAGAACAACTCCCAATACCTTTTTGACACCAAGTTTAGCAGGGAACGACTTGCCTCCTGGAGACACTTATCTCTACTGAACACACAAAGGGCACTGGGCAGCTGGGAGCTTTTAGGCAATCAAACCTGGATGAGATGGAAAACTCAGCAGTGGTGGTGCATGCAGGTTTATTCAGTGAGAGCTCTGTGAGGACGTCAGGTTGTGCCCTGCTGAGACAGGACAAGAGCTTAGACACCAGTGTTTTCTTAGGCATTTTGGTTCTTACACCACTTTCTTACAGATCAAGTAGTCCTGCAAGAATTTCCTATGGTGCCGTAAAACTACTTTTCTGCAGTCACATTTGTCCTTTTGTGCCAGAGACTCACTTGGCACAAGGCACCCGGTTCCTCTGCCCATCTGATTAGATCAAATTACATGCTTTTACTACTCCTATAAGCTAATGCAGCAGACCTACAATTAAGCATGGGATTGTTCAGGGTCTAGATGGAACTAATGTCTGGCCCTAGCAAATGCCCCAGGTTCTATATTTTTTTCTTTAAATTGATATTTTTTTTTTAGGCTGTTTTCCAAAAATTAAGCCCCTGAAACAAGTCAGAACAGTGAACCCACTCACCCTGTTCACAATTATTGTTGCTCCCAAGCCATTTTTAGTATCTCTGACAAATTACTCACCATACAATATTACCCTTGTAAGGGAATAATGAACTGGAAGCAGCAACGTGATGTCATTCAACCTCGTATAACATCATCATTTAGAGGAAAGACATTTGTTGGTGTGATCATGGGCATAGGCTAAACACTGCAGCCTTATTTTTCTCCACCTTGAGAATGGAATACAAGAAAAAATTACATGGGAAGAAAAAAAAAAAAACCCAACCAATCCTAGAAGCTCCTCCTTCCCTGGCAGGAAAGCAAGAAATACCAGAGGTGTTAGAATCCCTCTGGCAGTGCAATTCCTGAAATTATGACAGAGCCTTCGAATTTGTTCTGGCTAGTTAGTCTGAAAACTTCCTAGAGGGAAAGAGATAAATGGATAACAACATGATTATTGCCCACAGGCCCCATATGGAAAAGGAGTGTAATTTCAGTACGTTGATATGATTATGTTTCATTTGCTTGCTATAGGTTGCAGCATGCCGTGTGCCGAGGAAGACAATCAGATAACCCTCTGAACAGTGCTCATGGAATTTGGAGCTTTTGGCACCAGCGCTGAAATAAGATTAATGGCAATGTGCTCCACTTTGCCTTGAAGTAGGTTTGCATCTTGTTTCACTAGATATTGTTGTTCCCAACATCATTATTAAAAAAAAAAAAAAAAAAGAGAGGATCCAGAAACTTGGCAATATGAGGAACTGAGGTCTCATTTGCATACATCTTCCTCCATGATAACTTAATTTTATTAACTGAGCACTCTATTTTCTTCAGTTCAGCTTTTAACAAAGCAAGAGAAAAACCTTCTATAACCTGCTCTGGGACCCTCAAATTTAGCAACAATTTAGCCCATTCATTGAACCTTCCAGGCAAATGAACAGCTGAATTTTCTCATTTGGAATAAGTTCCCAAATAACCTGATTCACACTGTGCTCACTTCCCTTTCCTTTGCTCCCTCTGCTCAAAGCTTTATACGCCACACTTGATAACCAGCTTAAAAGAGCTACCCAAATCAAGGTACTTTTTTTAGGTTTGTGGTACTGGGAAGTTTGATTTTTCCAAAAACATCATGTTTTAATTCCTTCTGCTATCCATTAAACACCCCTATCTCCTGTATAATAATAAAATAAATATGTGTCATTTCTTGTACACAGTATAAAAGTGCCTACAAATACTGTTCAATTAAATAACAATTGATTGATTGTTGAAACCATGAAGAGTTAATGTAAGCCCTTGTCTCTCCCTCTCTCTCTCTTTCTTTGCCCTGGAGACCTGTCAGTGTGTAATTATTTTCCACACCAATGAGTTTAAATTGTTGGATCTTTTCCAGCTATGTTCAACCTTCAGATTACATTCTCCTACTTATTCATTTGTGACAGACAGAGCCCCTTGGGTAACCAGTCAGCCCAGTCTTTTCCAGTCCTGCTTTTTGGGAACTCCACCCTCGGTAAGATTTGTACCCCTGAGCTATTCCACTCGACAGGAAAACATTTTTTTATTGTGTAACGCGCCTTCTCGCACATTGCAAAGGACTTGAAGCTTTCCTAAGGTCTAGTCTTGTCCCATGTCTTTCAGACACAGCACACAGAAACCAGCAACAAACTTTCCCTCAGCTTCCAATGCGCTATATTGAGCCATGAAGGCCTGCCTTCCCTGCCCTTTTCTTGCAAACTTTTATAGTGGAATAAGCTCAAGTACCCACAAGGAGTTGAGGTTATTTTTATTAAATGTGTCGTTTCTCTGGACATGTAGGATACTCTCAGAGTAAGGAAAAACAAATGTATCTGGTATAAGCTTATTTTTTTAAGCTAAAATGGGATATTAGTCTTTATTTACTTTTCATTCATTCATGGCGTATATGATGTTTCACTTCCATTTCCAGACCATACAACTTCAGCTACAAAAATGTGGTGGTCTGATGGAAGACATTGGAAATTAAATGTGGTTGGATTTTCCAGAAAAATATTACCATGGCATTTCCCACTAATTCTGATTGTGTGCAAGACAGGCTGGATCTCTGAGAGACCTTCACTATTTGAATGCAGAATTCTTTTTTCTCTTTTCTTTGAAGGGTTTATTTTTTAACTATGTGCTATTGAAGGCATGCAAGACATAAGCAATTCAGCATTAATTCAGGGCACTCTCTTTCCTTTTTGCATTCCTTCTTGCTAGTAAAATTTGGATGCCTACAATCTTATTCCTATATATTTTTTGTAGTCCTAAACTCTTTAGGCCTCTCCTACAAGCCATTTTCAGTGAGGGAAAAATGAACAACGGACAAACCTCTGGTCTGACACTATTTGACCATTTTGACAGTTTTGTACAGGTTTTCTGAATTGTATCTTCATGGAATGCACTCCACAGAGCAAGTTTACATTTTCAACAAACTCCATTCAGATTTTCACAAAATTCAGAGAATGTACAGTTCTGTACACCTCAAAATTAACATTACATAGCCAGAATTATTCAGCCTTCTCCTTCACCCCATAGAGCATATCACTCATTCTTTGGGGAAAGCAACGCTGTTACCTCTGTCCAAATAAATGATCACTAGAAAAATAAACCTGAACTGTAAACAGATTGTTGGACAGAGGTGTACACGTGGGACCCGAAAGCCATCTGTTGAAGTCTGGTCTTTGTTTGATTTCTCCTGGTCTATTAATACACAGTTGATTACAATAGCAGAATAATTCCAAAAATCTTAAGAAATAGGCCGTTTAACTGAAGAAATCATCTCGCCTAAAGGCTACTGAAACAGCCAATTTGAGTTCCTTTTTATTTTTCTTTTAACAATATAATGATGATGTAGGTATACTTTAACATAGTTTTTAATATACTGTTAGCTCACCATTAAAATAATAGACGGTAAAGCACAAATCAGCAAAAAAAAATTAGGGAAAATGTTAATTAGGAAAATATTAAGGTTTGGTGTGTTGGAACCATTGCAGAAAACAAAACAGGAGGAACAAGGACAACATCACCCACAACAGAAAGTCACTTCTGATACCAGAGACATGTTGCCACCCATAAGGAATCACACTGTACAGTGCTGTGGTGTCTTAGTGCCCTATCAGTCTGTCGGTGTCACCACTGTCTGGTCTTGGCCAATATTTTGCTGCCACTTCTCTCTCTTCCTGATGAATACCAAAACTCTTAAAATTCTCCCACTGGGGTGTGGGAGGAACAAGGTCAAAGCCCAACCACAACTTTAGGTGACCATGGGGAGGGCTTGCTGGCTGCAAGGGCAGAAGTGAATAGAGCAGCATGAAGTCTCACATCCTACCACATCACTGTATCACTCTGCTCCGACTGCCCAGCACAAAGGGGTCCCTGCTACAGAGGAAGAAGCAAGAAGGAAGGAAGGGGATCACCATAACAGATAATTTGGGCTAATTAAGTGAACGCAAATTGAAAAGAAAGACAGAGTGTCCCTTCCCCTAGGCAGGGTGAAATATGGAAGATCTGAAGTAAAGATATCTTCTCTGTTTTGATTTATAAAGCAGACAGAAAATTCCAGATAACTGTGTTTTGTACAGCTAGTGATGTCATATGCCAGCAGTAATTGTCAAAAGAGGTTTAGTTTTATTCATATTTCTGGTGTGTTTTCTTTCCTTGACACAGTGGTGTTGGTGATGTGATTTGGTTCCTTTCAAATCTTTCTGGATTTCAAATCCTCTTGCTCAGAAAAATATCCTCTATGAATACCAGAATTTATTCAGACTCTTGCACACCTACATCTGCCACAAAAAAAAAATATAGCCTATCTTGTTCTTCATTTATCATTATATTTGATTATCCTTACAAGAAAAGACACAATGTACATTCAAAGAGAAACAGTTTGAGACATTATCATTTGTTCTGTTTTATTTTCTTTGGCACCAGTGTGTCTGTGTTTAGTGGGATGTCCTCCTGCCAGATCGGGGACGTTTGGAGTGATAACATTAACATCACAGGAGACAGAGCAGAATATATTGGTAAGGATAGTCATATGACATTTTTGTATATCATATAAAATTAAAGTAGTAGTAAAGAGAAAGAAAGAGAGGTTTGCAGAGCTGCTGAAAAAAAAGAATCACTACTAAAATGAGTGCAATCGTCTGAAAATTTTGTGATGGCCTAAGAAGCAGCATAGAGTCTGGCTGCCGTGTCTGCCATCAATGCCATGTAAGCAAGCAATTCATCTAACAACCTAACTAACAAAAACATTGTCATTTGTTTACTCTTAAGGAAACAGACAATTTAGGAGTAAGTTCCACCATTTATCTGAGCAACAGTAATCTGGCTGGTCAGAAATTTTCTAGGAAGTGTGTGTATATATGATTTTTGCCAAATTAACATTTTTGGCTCTTAAAATGCAGATTATTTTGATTTTTTTTCAATTTCTTATTCACATAACTGGATTATTTCTTTCTGGGTAAACTCAACCAAAATCAAAATATTTCTCTTTGTGAACTGCATGATAAATTTTTTCGAGACAGCTCATTAGCAAACTGTATCTGCCATGCTGCTCCATGGAACATGCAGTTCAGGTGATTTATGGCCTCTCTCTAGATGGAGATCCTGTCTTGGGTAGACCGTGATACACTGGCAGAGCCATATGATGGAGCAGATGAGTCATATTATTACCTCATTGAAGCCGTGGTCTAGCTCACAGGGACATCTTGCATGAGGTACTCTAACATCTACTGTGCTGGGAAGACTAATTCTTTGTAGACCATCACAAGAGATTATTTGGGGTTGGGGGGAATATATTCCTAAGTCCCCTGCTAGTGAACTTTGCTGTTTCCCAGGTGGTCTTTTTTCCCTCTGTTCCAGAGCAGTCTACATCGCAGAATTTCACTAAACCCTTAGTAAGGGAAAATCTGGCAGTCCACATAATCCCTCAGCTTTCCTATATAGAAACTGCAACAGCATTCATCAAACCATTTATGACCCATCCAGTGTTCACCAATGCATTTCCATTAAGAGTTTCCAAGCCTATTTTCTTAGGCTTTATAGTGCCATTGTCCAAGATTAATAAAATTAACACCAAAATTAATAAATAAATGTTTATCTCTGAGCAGTGAGAAGTAATTTAAAAGTCTCTGAATTTCAGAAAGCTATTCAGTTGTGGTAGTCAAAGGTGTTACTTGGTAAAGAGCATGGATGGGACATTCACAAACATAGGAAATAACACAAACAAACAGGTTCACCTTATATTTCCTGGCTGTCGCCAAAAGGCTAACTTCCTTGGATAGTACCTTTTGGTTTTTCCTTTCTGCTTTATTCTTTCCCTGATTGCAATGTGGGGATAATAATTATCACTCTACTTTGTAAGAGAAGAATGCCTTGAAAGAGCTAATGCCTCCATCCCTGAATATTTTATTTTATTTTATTTTATTTTTTTTTACACACAAATATCTCCACATATAATTCCATATAATCCAGACCCTAAATTTTACTATTATTCATGCAATCATAGGTATGTGGGCTGGAAGGGACTGATGAAGGTCTTTAGTCCAGTTTTCCCACTTGAAGCAGAGCTGTCACCAGCACTAGCTCAGGTTGTAGGTGGCTACTCTGACTCCAGACTGCACAAGTAACCAAGGCTCACAGGATTAAGACATACTTATATGCACACTAACACAAGACCTGCCTGCTCACTTTCTTTTTCCCTTTTAAACAGGTAGTGCTTTCCTCATGCTGTCTCTTTAAAAGCAATTTGGTGCCAAATATCAGAAAAAGGATGCTGGCAACACTTTTTAATAAAAGGCAAATTCAACTTACCACTTTTGATATTCATTTTAGTAACATTAATCATGATTAATTCATTCAGCATGTCGCATGACTACTGTGTGTAATTTCTTAGGAATTCCATTTTCATTTAACATTAATTAAAGAGCACTTATTATAGTGTTACCAAAATTAATTCCCGGTCTGCAGCCCTGTCTGCCAAGTTTCAAGCTTCAGCAAATTATTATGGGTGAGTTATAGACCCTGGGAAAATGAGGTCTATAACGGAATATTAACTATACTGATGCATTCACCACTATATTAGAATAAGGGCAATGTTCAGGGAGATGGTGATCTTCCAAAATAATGCACTCCATGATCCTGCTTCTGTCTAGCCCTTTAAGACAGTTATTGGAACCCACAGAAATTACAGATAGTTAGCAAGCTTGTTTAATCCAATATGGCTTGTGAGACACTCTATCCTTCTTGCTTAGAGTCTGTTTGATTATGATACACTGATCAGACTCAGGATATTACCTCTTTGGCAATTCAGCTTCCTGCTGCTGAAGCTGCACAGACACCATGGCAATATTTTTGATACAGCCCAGCAGAGCTAAGTGTCGTTCATTAACAGAAGATTTATTCACATGCATCTGTCTTGAATCTGTCACATTCTCCCTAAAGGGACTCAGGCATTTAATACGTCTTTCCCCCCCCTCCCCCCCATCTATGACATTCACCATGGAGTATATCATCTTAGTTTTCCCATATTTTCAGCACCAAAATAGGAGTTTTGTATATCTTAAAGGATTTTGCTATATCCTGTTTTTGCAAGAAACCCTAGTGAGACCATGAATTATATAACAGACTTCCAGGAGGAGAGAAGTTTGGGCATTACTTTTCTTCTTGTTTTATGCAAGTTCACACACCGTTAGTTGGTCCCTTGTTCTGGCATCTTTCCTATAAAATTCTGAACAGCTCCAAAGCCTTCCTGCTGAGAAAATAATAAAAAAAAAAAAATCAAGGCAAACAGAGTGATTTTTTCTGAGATTGGGATAACTTTTTTTTTTTTAAACATACAAGGGACCAGCGTGAGAAGACTCTGCGTACCTTTCTTTCCAGTCACTTATTTAATATTTGTCTTTGGGAAAGTTATTCCCCAAAGTGGCACCTACAGAATTCCATTCCCTGAAACAATGTTGAACTTTTCAAGTATTTGAAACCCAAGGAGACCTAAGGTATGTCTATACTGACAAGTGACAGAGAAGAGGCTTGTGCTCTTGGTCAGATGGGCCCATTATAACCCAGTTGAGAAGGTGTATGGCTGGGACTAAGGCATCTGCCTTGCTTCTGGTCCAGAGTTGCCTCACATCCCAAGGGCTCTGGGCAATGTCAGAAGAGATCTGATTGTCTGGGCACAACTGAGAAGGCAGATCCCATGGTTCCCATCAATAAACTCATATAGCTACCTACATATCTGTTCCCAGACATGAAAAAAAAAAAAGCCAAAACCCAATATCACAACAAACCTTGGCTTTTGTCTCATATATCAGCTTCCTGGGACTCAAAACTGGATGAGCCCTCATCTATTGCATTGGTGAGGGATCCTCACAGCTCATCACCCCATTTCCTAACAAGACCGGAGGAACACCTACCGTTTAGCTACTGGCCAACAGACTTAATGAGCAGCTGGTTTCAGATCCTTTTTTTGCCTGAGAGTATTTGATCCTGCATCTTCTTCAACCCAAGACCTGGTGCCCTGTCCAGAGGGGAGACAAAGGATGTAGGGAGCCCAGGCTCCTAACTTGTTGTTGTATATATCAGGAAGTTATCATTACATTAGTACTTCAATGCCAAACCTAAACCAGTCTTTTGGTCCTAAACCTTAGGGTTTCAACATTTAAGACCCTTATTCATTATATATGTCTCTCTCTCACACACAATTAAACTCAATTATGAAACCACAGCTCTGTGTTTACTTGGTAAAAAGGATGGTCTTGAGGCTATAGTGGCAGACTGGTATAACCTTTGGTTTATAATAACTACATGAAAAAGCACCTCTCCCAAGCACTGAGCTCTCTTTCCAAACTTCAAAAATAATTCACCACACACAACTCTGCAAAGCTTCTAATGAAAGCTTCCCTGGGATCATGGGCAGTCTTCTGCAAAGCCACCCAGCCAGGGAACAGCAATATTACATCAGTAACTCCTTACTCCTGCATGATCACAGTCAGAGATTTTAAATTTATGAAGATTAGTCTGGCCATGTCTGCAGAGCCGGAGTGAGGGGTGTCAGTGTTGGGAAGACCCTTTTTAGTGCCACTGCCCTGGGTGTTTCAACATTTACACTCAAAAGAAGATGAGTCGGCTCTGACACAGATGTAAGCCCTCTCCTCCTCGCTCATACAGCTCACAGGGGAGAGAGAAGAGAGAATAAGGTAGTGCTTCCCCTCTGCATCCAGGGTGAACGAAATCCAGGTAGGTACCCCACACACAGCATGAGACCACCCTGACCACCGATTCAGCAAGGGCGAGCTGCTGTCTTTGGGACTACAACACAAGGTTTATTCCGAGGGAGTGGCAGCAATATACCTAATATGAAACAGTGGTCTCCACTGATGAGATTTTGGCAGATCTTGTTCACCTCAGTACTCCTCCCAAGCATCCCTCAGAGTACCTGAGCTGCCCTTCCCACTGCTTGGCTCCTGTATATCACACACTGGCACACTTCTTGTACTGAGCCAGGAACTTATGCTTGGCAAAAGCACAATCTCCTGAAAGTAACGTCATCCTGAAAACAACCTATTGTCTAAAAATCATTCCTTGAAACCTTCCAGCAATAGCTTACAAAGAAACAAAAGATCTTAACCACTACAAGAGAAGCAGCTATCCCTGTGACAGGAACTGCTCAAAACTACAAGCTCTACTTGCATGCAATGGTATACATAAAGAAGGTTAAGGGTTGAGACTGTGATTATCACACTGAATATACTAAGAACTGCCATGACCTTAGTCAGAAATCAATGATTAACTACTGACCTATTAGGTCCTTGATACACGTTTGCTTTTACCACTTAAAAAAATTGAAGAGAAAGTTTAAGGAAGACACAAAGAAATAGCTCCTCAGATAAAAGCCCAGCTTCTCTCAAACCTTAACGCTGCTAAGTGTTGAGTCACATGGGTGCTACCATTTAACATTCTGCCAGAATACATAAGAACAACATACATTAAGGGATTTTTGTCTTTTCTTACAAGGTGACATCCATCACATTCGAGCAGCAACTTGCAACAGTTTGCTCTAAAATACATTTTCTGAGTAAGCGCTGCAGGTGAAGTTCAAAGCGCACATCAGTGGGTTCTGGGTCATGCACAGGCACACATCTGAGAGAAGGGAGAGGTCTCTCTGACATTTTCAGGTAAGAGTTTCTTATATACTTTTCACAGACTTCCTCTAAACCCTGTCAAACTCTGCCAACACATGCCTTTGGTATGAATAAAAGACTCAACTAAGAAAATGTATCTATCACTAGCAGGAAATGTGCTATTACCTAGTGACTCATTCAAATAATATTTTCAGCAAGGATGTGAGTTTCACCTAATTGATGACAATAATTCTGTGAACATATTTCATTCCACTATTCAATTTTAGTCCACTTTAGCCTTCTGAGCAGTTGGACAAGCACCTAATAAAGGTTATTACTAATCACCCCCTCTAAACAGATGCCTGGTTGTTCACAGTATCACAAAAAAAAAAACCCAAACAACTTTCACAGCAAGGTTACTGAAACATGAAGAATGAAGTAAAATGCTATAACAGAATCATAGAATCGTTTAGGTTGGAAAAGACCTCTAAGATCATCGAGTCAAGCCGTTAACCTAGCACTGCCAAGTCCACCACTAGACCTTGTCCCTAAACACCACATCTACTTGTCTTTTAAATACCTCCAGGGATGGGGACTCAACCACTTCCCTGGGCAGCCTGTTCCAATGCTTAACAACACTTTTGGTGAAGAAATTTTTCCTCACGTCCAATCTAAACCTCCCCTGGCGCAACTTGAGGCCATTTCCTCTTGTCCTATCGCTAGTTACCTGGGAAAAGAGACCGACACCCACCTGGCTACAACCTCCTTTCAGGTAGTTGTAGAGAGCAATGAGGTCTCCCCTCAGCCTCCTTTTCTCCAGGCTAAACAACCCCAGTTCCCTCAGCCACTCCTCATAAGACTTGTGCTCTAGACCCCTCACCAGCTTCGTTGCCCTTCTCTGGACACGCTCCAGCACCTCAACGTCCTTCTTGTAGTGAGGGGCCCAAAACTGAACACAGTATTCGAGGTGCGGCCTCACCAGGGCCGAGTACAGGGGCACCATCACTTCCCTACTCCTGCTGGCCACACTAGTTCTGATACAGGCCAGGATGCCATTGGCCTTCTTGGCCGCCTGGGCACACTGCTGGCTCATGTTCAGCCGGCTGTCAACCAGCACCCCCAGGTCCTTTTCCGCCAGGCAGCTTTCCAGCCACTCTTCCCCAAGCCTGTAGCGCTGCATGGGGTTGTTGTGGCCGAAGTGCAGGACCCGGCACTTGGCCTTGTTGAACCTCATACAGTTGGCCTGGGCCCATCGATCCAGCCTGTCCAGGTCCCTCTGCAGAGCCTTCCTACCCTCGAGCAGATCAACACTCCCGCCCAACTTGGTGTCGTCTGCAAACTTACTGAGGGTGCACTCGATCCCCTCATCCAGATCATGGATAAAGATATTGAACAAGACCGGCCCCAAAACTGAGCCCTGGGGAGCACCGCTCGTGACCGGCTGCCAACTGGATTGAACTCCATTCACCACAACTCTCTGGGCCCGGCTGTCCAGCCAGTTTTTCACCCAGCACAGAGTACACCTGTCTAGGCCGTGAGCTGCCAGCTTCTCCAGGAGCTGGCTGTGGGAGACAGTGTCAAAGGCCTTGCTGAAGTCCAGGTAGACCACATCCACAGCCTTTCCCTCATCCAGTAAGCAGGTCACCTTGTCATAGAAGGAGATCAGGTTAGTCAAGCAGGACCTGCCTTTCATAAACCCATGCTGACTGGGCCTGATCACCTGGTTGTCCTGCACGTGCTGCATGATGGGACTCAAGATGAACCGCTCCATAACCTTCGCCGGCACTGAGGTCAGACTGACAGGCCTGTAGTTCCCCAGATCCTCCTTCCGGCCCTTCTTGTAGATAGGCATCACATTTGCTAACCTCCAGTCAACTGGGACCTCCCCAGTTAGCCAGGACTGCTGATAAATGGTGGAAAGTGGCTTGTTGAGCACTTCCACCAGCTCCCTCAGCACCCTCGGGTGGATCCCATCCAGCCCCATAGGCTTGTGTGTGTCTAAGTGGTGTAGCAGGTCACTAACCATTTCCCCTTGGATTATGGGGGATTCATTCTGCTCCCCATCCCTGTCTTCCAGCTCAGGGGGCTGGGTACCCGGAGAACAACTGGTCTTACTATTAAAGACTGAGGCAAAGAAGGCATGAAGTACCTCAGCCTTTTCCTCATCCTTTGTCACTATGTTTGCCCCCACATCCAATAAAGGATGGAGATTCGCTTTACCCCTCCTTTTGTTGCTAATGTATTTATAGAAACATTTTTAATTGTCTTTTACAGCACTAGCCAGATTAAGTTCTAGTTGGGCTTTGGCCCTTCTAATTTTCTCCCTGCATAACCTCACGACATCCTTGTAGTCCTCCTGAGCGGCCAGCCCCTTCTTCCAAAGGTCATAAACTCTCCTTTTTTTCCTGAGTTCCAGCCAAAGCTCTCTGCTCAGCCAGGCCGGCCTTCTTCCCTGCTGGCTCGTCTTTCAGCACATGGGGACGGCCTACTCCTGCTCCTTTAAGATTTCCTTCTTGAAGAATGTCCAGCCTTCCTGGACTCCTTTGCCCTTCAGGACAGCCTCCCAAGGGACCCTGTCAACCAGGCTCCTAAACAGGCCAAAGTCTGCCCTCTGGAAGTCCAAGGTGGCAGTTCTGCTGAACCCCTTCCTTACTTCTCCAAGAATTGAAAACCCTATCATTTTGTGATCGCTATGCCCAAGACGGCCTCCAACCATCATGTCACCCACAAGTCCTTCTCTGTTTGCAAACAACAGGTCCAGCGGGGCCACCTTCCCTAGTTGGCTCCCTCACCAGCTGTGTCAGGAAGTTGTCTTCCATGCACTGCAGGAACCTCCTAGACTGTTTCCTCTCTGCTGTATTGTATTTCCAGCAGTCATCTGATAAGTTGAAGTCCCCCACAAGACCATGATTTCTCATGGTACTAAAACACATATATAACAAAGAGGCAAAGGGTCACCAAAAAAAAAAATCTATGGGGAAATAAGCAAGAGAGAAGCCAAAGTATCCATCTTACCTCTGTTGCATGCAATGTTTTCCAATCTCATCATGAACTCCTTTAATTTTATTATTTGCATGGTAAAGAAAAAAAATCAAAGACCAGAGTGGTATTATGCAAAACTTCAAACCTGATCCCAAGAGCTGAGGTCAAACAGGCAAAGGGCCTAGATTTCCCTTAGGATTACACACAGAGTGCCTGGAGTTTCCTACCACCTCTGTAGCTTACAGTTAGTGAATAAGCAGCACTAAATTCAAGTGGAATTATTCTTACTAAACTCAAACTCAGTCCTGCAGACTGCTTGCACAAAGCAAAAAATATTTCATCAGACATTTTTTCCTTTGGTTGAGCTTTTTTTGTTTGTTTGGTTTGTTTTTTTTTTTACTTTGTTGGGAAGGAGGCTAGGTTATCATCAGCCACTGCAGCAAAAGGCAAGAAAGTAGATGTGCCTGCACTGATACATTTTCCACATTAACTTTTGCCTGGTCGTAAAACTGCATTTTAAAAGATTGTTTTGGGTTAGTTTCCCAGGCTTTGGAAAGAGAGACTTGGCTTAGTAGGTCATTCTGTCCACACCCAGCTAATTCTGCAGATGATATTGACCTCCTACAAGAAATTACTAAAGAGATATCACTACAGCTTCTGATTTTCCTCCCTTTTCCCAGCTCCCTAGTGAAATGAGGCTTAATCTCAGTTCTGACAGTCAATAGTGCCTTTTGATCTGTACTTCAGTAGGCTTTACTCAAATCCAACAGGCCTCACACCCAAGCTGTGCAAAGTCTTTACAAGGCTTTTTGTGACCATCTAAGCTTCACCCAGTCCTTCTAGAGTTGTTACTGCAGGGAGTGCAACACTGACGCATGTGAGTAGATTGACTTTATAATACATTCATCTCGAACAGTGCCTACACGCCCCTTAAGACATGCATCAGTTTTTTCCTTTTCAGAAATAATCTTCATTTGAAGAAAGGATATAAGGACATGTTAACATTATTCAGTCAAGTCTTCATTGCATATAGCTCTCCAAAAAAATCACACTGTCAAAACACAGTTCTATTTCTAAGACAAGTGCCAGAATAGTTGAAGTTTATAACATTTAAGACCTAGCTACTAAAATGTCATATTACCTTGAGGTTGCAACTTAGTAAAAGCAATTGCCTTGTTGCTCAATTTTATATGAAATATTCAGAAATAATTATCTATAATTACTTGGGAATTTTGTCATTTTATAGGGTTTTAGACCACTGAATATTTCAACGATCTCAGTAGGTGTATCAGGCAACAGCTGTTTAAGAGGTTAAACTCCCATTTAACTCACCAAAAGAAGGAAACACAAATGAATAAACTGACAATTGGTTGTAAATCACACCAACCCAGATGTTACTGTGTAGTGAAGAACAGTAAATTTAGCTTTTTATTCTTTAAAGCTGAGAGCTTTTCCACAGGAGCTGAAGAAAATTTAGTGTCTAATGAACACTGAATTTCCATTTCTCTGACATTTCACTATAAGCATTAACTTGTTGTGGAGACATTTCTTAATTTCCTTTGAAAATCCTGGTTCCTGAGTCTATACAGAGTCAAAAGTCTACCTTTTGGCTGAAGATCAGAACAGTTTAAAGCAGCGTATCTCCCCTGGGTTGCCTAGAAGACACACTTTTTGTTAGTTCAGATTTGGTGCCAAACCAAAACCTTCCGAGCTGGGTTCTCCAGTCTGTGTAAGCTCTTCAGAGACCAGGCTCCTTCCTCCCCAGGGGGCTGGCGAGGACTGGTTGAACTGGGAGAAGGATGCCAGTGCACTGTTAGAAATGAGTCAAAATTGCCAGTGAGGTGACAAAACAGAAGTACTGAAGGCTGGGAGTTGCAAAACAATTTTTTTTTTTCTACCCATACTTCAGAACTGCTTTTGCAAGCTGTACATGTCTAAGCTTCAACTTGCAGATAGAGTCCTTCAGTTTTGCAAGCTCTGACTCATGTCTACTGACCTGTCCACTTTACAATTACGCAGGAGCTGCTATAAATTCCAGTGATATAGAAACCTTTTCTTTCTTCTCATAGCCTCAGACATAACAACTGCTGAATGCATAAAGGAAGGACCTTGTAGGTAATGGGCTTTCCAAAATAGGGCTGGACAAATCTACGTGATGCAGATTTTGTCAGACAGAACATTTTTATGAGGAAAGTTGGTTTTCACAAAACTTCCATTATGAAGCTTTCTTTGGTCTGAGATGGGTTTTCCAGTCCAAACTCGGAAGAAAGAATCCACTCTAAAAGTCTCATTAGAACATGTTCCTCTCTGAACATACCTATAGATCTAAAGTCCATTTCAATCCATCTTTGGAAAAAATGTGAAGATTACAGAAGGGTTATCTACTTCCCATTTAGGATTTTGGCCTCTATTGCTCTCCACATATTGGAGGTGGCTCTGCAACAAGGTTACTTTTTCCAACAGACATCCTCAGGCATTGATCTTCCATTCAATATCAAAAGAAAAGAAGGGAATCCTCTGGGCCAGTGCATTGATTTGGCTCTATGCGGTATCACAGAGGACTGGGAGGCTCTGACTTACAACCTCTCCCTTCAGCTGTGAGGAATGGGAGCTATTTTCTGGCATGGAGTCAAGCCTAAGTGAATAAGAAGATGTAATATTTGCAAAGTTGCTCTGACTGGTGTAGTTGGCAGCACAGTGGTAGTTTTCCAAAGGTAAACATATCACTGTCTTTTAACCAATTGCTAATTTGTTGTGGTAAAACTGTTTATCTTCAACAAAAGTTCTACAGCCATTTCTGTTTCTCAGGATTCCCCAAAACAACATTTTTTCAGAATTTCAATTGCATGTATACAAACACTTTTCTTCTGCCTGCCTTGGCATTCACTGTAAGGTTTATAGTTCCCACCTTTTCCCATGTGGCCCCCTTAAAATACATTTTGTGTATTACGAAGGAGAAGAGACGACTTGGGAATTGTGGTTGTTTGAAAATTGTCCGTCTCAGCCGTACCACACTATTTGCTGACACAGCACTGGGCAGTGACACATCACTGATTTCACCCCTCCATCATTTGTTAGCTTGGTTTTCATTTCCCTTTAAAATACAGAGTTCGTTGCAGTAAAAGATGAAAACAAGGAGCTTGCTTCCATAACAAACTTTTTTAAAAACTTGAGTATTGTGAAGCGTCACTCAGCTGAATTTCTGCTAAGATATCCCAAATTACTACTTTTCCTTGCATTAATCTTTCAAAAGGGTGTTCAGCATGTACCAAAATTCCTTCTATAAACAGGATTAACTTTTTTTATTTAATTTTTTTTACCATTTCAGGTAATGATACTTGACTTGCTCCGTAACATGCGGGGAAGTCTGGTGAATGTTACGGTTGTTTGGCAGAGAGGAAGTGACCGCATCATTAACACTATCCAGAAGTGAGTGGTGATAAACCCTGGCACGGCAACAAAAAGAATAGCCAGGCAGAGTGACACGAGAACTTGTGGAGTACATTCTGCAGTTGAAGGCAGAAACCCACATGAACTCAAAACATACCCAGTTCAAATAAACCTTGTCCCCTGCAAGCTATAAACAGAGTAATTCAAGAGTGAACGTATTGGGTATGGCATGGAAGTGAAGTGAGATAAGATGTTTTCTTCTAATACTTCTTTTAATAAAAAATTAAGTATATTTCAACTTGACTATGTTTCATAATATAATTATAATTGTAATCAGTTCAGAGAAGTCCAATTGTAGCTACCATCTTGAATTTATCTTTCAAGAATTTCCTGCTGTTATTATCTTACAGCTCTGCCAGTTTAATTGAGACTGAATGGCAGCTCACTCTGTTAACAAAGTACGATATCAGACTTACAGTTTGGAAAGAAACAAAAATGCACCAGATATTTCCTCGGATTCTGATACGCTGCTCATGTTTTAACTTTAAGCTCCATAAGCTACATGACTTTCTACATGGTGTTCACGCTCCTATATGCTGCTTATGCTGAATTATTGCTGTCATTCCCCTTTTAGCATGAAATATGAGCCAGTTAATGGATTTACCTTATTTCCATTCAAGACAGAAACTCAGAAAGGAATGAAAGAAAAAAATTTTACCTATACGCAATGAAATATCAAATAAAATATTTGTATCTAAGAATGTGTTCATAAATTAAGCCATTTTTGAGCTTTCAGTAAGGAAGTATTAAGTTCCAATAGATACTGACCTGCTTTATGCATTAATTCCATCCATCCTAATCTATCCATCTATTCCATTCTGGAGTAATAGCTCGCATCCCATCACATCTAAAATAAACTCTTGCTAATGAGTTCAAGGGAATCAGAATATTTGCTTTGGCATCCTGGATATTTATATTTCACAGACTTAGCCCATTCTGACATAATCATCAGCAGGAGAACACATTAACCTTTCCTCAGTGTTCCTAACTCAGCAAGTTTGATAGCCAAGCACAAAGTCAGGTAGTCCAGATAATTATTTAGGAAAACAAGAATCAAAGTCTTGAGAGAATAATATGAGATTCTAACCTATGCAGAGAAAGGTTAAATACAGATAATATTTGAACTAGAAATGCACTGGCATAGGTTGAATTCTTTCTTCTATCTCAATAGTTATCGTATTTGTTTGTCCAGGCAATGGCTGATTAAGTTCTCATGCCAGCGCATTAAAACATAAAATCAGAATGGGAAAGACTAACTAGATTGATAGCAAATATATGACTCAGGCACTGATGGTACCAATAATGCAGAAGAGTTTGTGTGTCAGCTTACAGTATACACCTACTTCATATTTTGGAAGCTCAAACACAGCTTTCTAGCAGCTGTTGATGACTGGAAGAAAGAATGAGCTAAGTGAAAAGCCTTAATCTTTTAGCATTAAATTATCAGAAACATCTGACTTAGGTGGCTCAGCTCCTCAGAAGTATCTTAATTGCCAACGAATTGGATCTTGGGTCTCCTTAGGTCTATAGGCATACAACATGGCAGTGCAATCCACCTATCAAGTCCTTAAATGAAGCTTATTAAGCATCTCATTAAGGGTACTAAATCTTACTACCACAGTGCAGTCTCAGTACAGTTATACCCTTTTCTGTTCTTTTGCACATTCACCTGGAGACAGCTCAAAGTTATCTGCACCTTGTTGCCCTGGGATCTGTGGACATCCTCTTGGGTGTCCATGATTTACTAAAGCACCCAGACACCTGCCATCCTTATGTACTTTCGTAAATCCCACCCTTTGCATTCAGCATCTTTTCATGATGTAACTACACATATCACTTTTCTTCAGTTCTTTGTTGTTTATTTTCTTTCCCTGTGTGAAATCAGTGAGATGTACCTAGGCATGCCTAAGAAAGATGCAAGAGTTTTGGGTTTGGAAAGATAGGGTATTTGGGGGTTTGGCTGCTTTTGGAACTAGATTGGGGTCCCACGCAGAACTATGCACACAACTGATTGCTTTGAGTTATTGAAAAACCCAAAACAAAACAGTCCACCATTATGCTTTTCTAATGAATCAAAAGTGTAAGAAGAAAACTGGTTGTGGTCAAATGCAAAGATTCATTTCACCTCAGATGAAACATGAACTCAGGTTTCAAATAGAATTTCATGTTTTTCATTTTGGACACACGTAATATTAAAACTGGTTAAAGTACAAGTGTATAAAGTTTAGTAATGGCTGAAATTAACATTTCCAAAGCAATCAAGGCTCTAGTACCCAATGGTATTTTAGCACTGTACTCCAACTGGATCTCAAAAATCTGTTGCAGAACTTGGCATTACTAGTTTCCAAACTAACACTGTGTTCAGATGAAGAATTTCTAGTAATATAAATAATTCTGATGACACTGTTAAGCAGAAGAAATCTTATAAGTCATTCTGTCATTGCAGGGACATAACCTGAAATGTGATCTTAATAATCAGTCTTTTCGTTCTCTCTGTTTTACAAGCTAAAGATGACCATGCCCACCCCACCGGTGAGCTAATCCTCTGTACTCACATTCAGTTCTGAAAAAGTTAAATGGACAGCGTGTTCATGCTCAGCAATGACCAAGCTGATAAAAACATAGGCTATCATAGTGAGTTGGAGTATACGTGGAATATATGTATAGAGATATCTAGTCACAGACAAATGGGTGGCAACAGTGTGTTGACCTCTTTGCTGGCTTATGAACCACTAATACTCAGGAGCACACAAGCACCTGTGAAACTGCGTAATAAAAGCCAGGAAAAATTCTTGCTCACAGGAGCTAATATCACTGCCAAGCCCAGCTGGGTACCTCATCCCACACAGACCAATTCAAGATAAATCCCTCAAGTCTCCCCAGTCAGTGAGACATAGTCCAAGCCTCACAATGAAATAAACACAGACACTCAAACGTGGCTCCATCTTTCTTGCCAGGGCCCATGGATGTGTCGACTATCCCTCATGTGTCAAAGGCAGCTGGCAGATCTACACGGTGCAACACCTCTTCTCCATCCACTGCAAAGAGTACTTCACTAACCCAATTACTAAGAGGTCTGTGTTATAACACAGCCCCGAAAACAAATTGCTTGGTGTTGAGGAGATCTAAGTAAGTCTTACCAGAGTTGCTCGATACAGCTTTAACCTTTGCCATAAAAAGTAGATTCACCACAGGTTTATAATTGTAGTGTTTGTCAACCTGAATATCTTCTTTTCTTGAACAAGCATCTGACAGCTTTGTTTTTCCAGGTAGTCTGCTGCTGTCACTGATCAATTCTCAAACGAGCCCAACGTACTCTTGCTGTACTGCTACCCAGAAGAGTCATGAGCTCATAGGCTGCTGTTAACAACTGTCGCCGTACCCTCAGGGTGTACATCTAGACTGCAGTAGATGGATATTTATTGTGGTGAGAGCACATATTCAAGGCAACTTTTGGCTAACTAGTTTCTCTCCAGAATACTGCTATTAGTCTAACCATTGCAGCACAGGACTCGCCAAGGACATGTTCAATCCTCACAAGAAATTGAACAAATATTTGAGCTTTTGCTGGTGCCATGCTCTAAAACTTTTTTTGACTATATTCCTAGAAGCAGCTTCACCGGCTCCTTTAAAGCTGTCTAACTGAAATATGCCTGACAGTCAAGTGAAAATTCTCTTCCTGATTATGGCTCTTTTCCAGAAAAAAATCTGAAAGTTCAGTCCATGACTTAGCACAGCAGTCAGTTACCTAAAGGTAAGCACCCTGTGCTATTTAAGATGTTCCAGAACATCTGAGACACCTTCATAGGAACTGTAAATAAGACATAAGACCTCTGGGAGACAAGGGTCTTTAGGGTATTCTGGTTTTGAGCTGTATCTCAAAGGGCAGAATACATCTGTGTTAAGCAACTGAATCTCCACTCAATCTGACAGAATACCAAGATAGAAACATTTCCTAAAATTTTTATTTTTTAATAGCTATTGGTCAAATGACCTTTATAAACATCAAGGACAGCATCACTGGATCTAATACCACCTTTGGTAGCTCCTGATATAGTATTTCTTTTTTGTGGCACATCCTTTCTCTTTTTGTCTTGTTTCAACTTTTCAAAGACTACCAAAGAAACACCTTTCACACATGGAAATACTATATTTGTGTCTCTTTGAAATCTCTTCTTCTTTGTACAGTCCTCATCCAGGGTTTGTCTCAAATTGAAAAAAGTATTTCACACTCAAATCTCTGTTGTAGCTTTAAATAGATATAAAATAACAAGTATATAAAGCATCAAGACAGCTCCCTTAGATCATCAAAAGAAATTATTCCACAAAGAGGCCAGTGTTAGTCTAAGCTGAGATATGGTCTTCAGCTATTCCTCCTTTACTTTTGTGTGAATTAGTCTTGGGGATTTTTTTTTTTACTGCTGGTTTTCATTGCGGGTTTTCTGCAGCTATTTTCAGCAGTTGGTTGTCAAAACTTTTTCTGGAAAGCATTGTCGATATAAACAATCTACTGATCTAATCTTGTAGTAGCCCTGTGTTTAATTAAACTTATAGTGTGTCTTCACATTAAGGAATTTTTTTAGCCCTTGAAACCTACATATAAAGCCAAACTCTTGGTTTGTTGGAAATGCTTTTTTTGGAAAAAGGATTCTTGGTGAAGTAAGGAGGGGGGGCAGCAAAACTGCAACCATGGACTTCCGGAGGGCGGACTTTGGCCTGTTCAGGACGCTGGTTGAGAGAGTCCCGTGGGAGACGGTCCTGAAGGGCAAAGGGGTCCAGGAAGGCTGGACGATCTTCAAGAAGGAAGTCTTAAAGGCGCAGGAGCAGGCTGTCCCTGTACGCCGTAAGAAGAATGGGCGGGGAAGACAACCGGCCTGGCTGAACGGGGAGCTCTTGCTGGGACTCAGGAAAAAAAGGAGAGTTTACCACTTGTGGAACAAGGGGCAGGCGACTCAAGAAGAGTACAGGGATCTCGTTAGGTCGTGCAGAGAGGAAATGAGAAAGGCAAAAGCCCAGCTAGAACGCAATCTGGCCGCTGTCGTTAAAGACAACAAAAAAAGTTTTTACAAATATATTAATGACAAGAAGAGAGCCAAGGAGAATCTCCATCCTTTATTGGATGCGGGGGGGAACATTGTCACTGAGGATGAGGAAAAGGCTGAGGTACTCAATGCCTTCTTTGCCTCAGTCTTTAACAGGCAGACCAGTTATCCTCAGGGTACTTGGCCCCCCGAGCTGGAAGACGGGGACGGCGAGCAGGATGAACCCCCCGTAATCCAGGAGGAAGCAGTCAATGACCTGCTATGCCACCTGGACGCTCACAAGTCTATGGGGCCGGATGGGATCCACCCGAGAGTGCTGAGGGAGCTGGCGGAGGTGCTCGCTAAGCCGCTCTCCATCATTTATCAGCAGTCCTGGTTAACGGGGGAGGTCCCGGAAGACTGGAGGCTTGCCAATGTGACGCCCATCCACAAGAAGGACCGGAAGGAGGATCCGGGGAACTACAGGCCTGTCAGCCTGACCTCGGTGCCGGGGAAGATTATGGAGCGGTTCATCTTGAGGGCGCTCACAAGGCATGAGCGGGACAACCAGGGGATCCGGCCTAGCCAGCACGGGTTCATGAGAGGCAGGTCCTGCTTGACCAACCTGATCTCCTTCTATGACCAGGTGACCCGCCTAGTGGATGAGGGAAAGGCTGTGGATGTGGTCTACCTGGACTTCAGCAAGGCCTTTGACACTGTCTCCCACAGCATTCTCCTCGAGAAGCTGGCGGCTCACGGCTTAGACAGGTGGACTCTGCGCTGGGTCAAAAACTGGCTGGACGGCCGGGCCCAGAGAGTTGTGGTGAATGGAGTTACATCCAGTTGGCGGCCGGTCACGAGCGGTGTTCCCCAGGGCTCAGTACTGGGGCCGGTCTTGTTTAATATCTTTATTGATGATCTGGATGAGGGGATTGAGTGCACCCTCAGTAAGTTTGCAGACGACACCAAGTTGGGCGGGAGTGTTGATCTGCTCGAGGGTAGGAAGGCTCTGCAGAGGGACCTGGACAGGCTGGATCGATGGGCCCAGGCCAACTGTATGAGGTTCAACAAGGCCAAGTGCCGGGTCCTGCACTTCGGCCACAACAACCCCATGCAGCGCTACAGGCTTGGGGAAGAGTGGCTGGAAAGCTGCCTGGCGGAAAAGGACCTGGGGGTGTTGGTCGACAGCCGGCTGAACATGAGCCGGCAGTGTGCCCAGGCGGCCAAGAAGGCCAATGGCATCCTGGCCTGTATCAGAAATAGTGTGGCCAGTAGGAGTAGGGAAGTGATTGTGCCCCTGTACTCGGCCCTGGTGAGGCCGCACCTCGAATACTGTGTTCAGTTTTGGGCCCCTCACTACAAGAAGGACGTTGAGGTGCTGGAGCGTGTCCAGAGAAGGGCAACGAGGCTGGTGAGGGGTCTGGAGCACAAGTCTTATGAGGAGCGGCTGAGGGAACTGGGACTGTTCAGCCTGGAGAAAAGGAGGCTGAGGGGAGACCTCATCGCGCTCTACAACTACCTGAAAGGAGGTTGTAGCGAGGTGGGTGTTGGTCTTTTCTCCGAAGTAACAAGCGATAGGACGAGAGGAAACGGCCTCAAGTTGCGGCAGGGGAGGTTTAGATTGGATGTAAGGAAAAATTTCTTTACTGAAAGAGTGGTGAAACATTGGAACAGGCTGCCCAGGGAAGTGGTGGAGTCCCCATCCCTGGAGGTATTTAAAAGACGTGTAGATGAGGCGCTTAGGGACATGGTTTAGTGGGCCTGGTGGTGTTGGGTTGACGGTTGGACTCGATGATCTTAGAGGTCTTTTCCAACCTCAATGATTCTATGATTCTATGATTCTATGATTCAAAATGCCATATTTCAAAGAGTTGCCACACAAGTAAATACAAAGCTTACCTCCTCTGGGAAATGCCATATAATGGATTTAAAAGATGAACAAAATCCCAGTGTTTATTCAGTCTAATGGATAAAAAGGACAAACTCACTGCCTTATCACAATGGTCAATTGTACAAGAAGCTGAAACAGACCATTTCTGACAGCCAGTGAAAAATAACATTTGTGCCCATAAAATACCCCCCCCCCCCATGTTGTATTTCATACGGAAAAGCCAATAGAAGTCCCCAGCCAAGCTTTTTTATCACTAAACTATCTTGATTTATACTTTGTTTGAAGTTCTTAAAATGAAACTTTCAGTCTCTTGCTCGCTAAAAATAAACTTGCCGTAGCTGTTTAGGAGGCAGCTGACGCAGGCAATGTTTGAGCATTCAGCGCTTATGAGAAGAACAATTGAGGGCTTACTCTTTCATTCCGTAGAAAGCAAGCATGACTTTATGTATTTTAGATTCAAGTCTGCAAATTCTTAGTACTAAATAGTCCAGCTGAAGCCGATTTGTGAAATGGATTCGCAGAACCTGCCCGTTTTCTTAGAAAACTCAACATTATTAATGGAAAAATGTACACTCTCTACACACAGTTCAGTTCATATATCACTAGTTACCTATTAATAGTTGAAGCAGTGATAGATGCTGGACATCCCTTACAATAAAACATCCCCTATAAACATTTCTTCTTTAGATTTAAATTGTAAGTTGTGTGAAAGCTCAATAAAGCGTGGCTTCATTGCATAGTTTACTTGGGTTATTACTTCACTGTCATTCATATACAGACACCTCCTGCCTGTAGGGAAGGGCAGTACTTGCCAGTTAAACCAGATGATCTATCCCCTATTAACCAAAATAACGTTTTAATTGGTAATCTGTTAGCAGGATAGCTGCAGGCTACATTATTTGACTGTTGCTAGTCAGCCAATGCCTTTCCACTTTTCTCACCTACACTTGTCCCAAAGGATAGGCAAGACCCATCACAACTTACTGGGAAGCACAAATAGGGGCTGTCATATCTATGCAGGAGGAATACTGTATGGGTTGTGAAGTCAGACTCCAGCCTGAACAGGAGAGAATATTAAATATCCCTTTTCCCCACCCTCCCTTTTTTTAGTACGGACATTCTTAGACCTACAAAAAAAAAAAAAAAAAAATCAACAACTGCTGACTTTAAGTCTCAGAACTGGGATAAGTGACATTTATGCTACATTGCAAACTGCTTCAGAAAAGGTGGAAGTTGTCTTGCTTTGAATGTATTCTAAATTAAAAAAACATAAAGAAAATATTGTGCTTGCATTCTGTAGAACAAAGTACATGTTATAGAGTATATTCCTCAATAATTCAGACTTTAAAAGGTATAGCATTTCAAGCCTTAAAATAACAAAGCTACACTCCTGCAGAGGTTATACCACATGGGGGTGTTCATTTCCCTTTGTCTTAGTTGCATAAACTCAAAATCAACCCTATACAGTAAATGATGTCTGCCCTATTGTCTTATATAAACACCCTTTTGTTTTTCTTCAGTGAAAAGCTGTGTTTAAAGAACGCTCTGTACGAATTCCAATAAAGAAACTAGTGTAAGAAAACTGGATTCATAAAATGAATTAGAACAGCTCTACTGTTAGATCGACTGGTGCTGGAAAGCCAGCAAAGTCAGATAATATTTTATTTGGAGCTGAAATGAACTGTTGTGAACTCTGACAAACCAGCACTTCAAAGCATTCTGAACTTACTGCCACTAGCATAAGGAAATCTATCGTGACTAAGAGCCTGACTCTGACCCTATTTACACCGTTTTTACTCTGCTGACTTCAGCTGAATGGAAGATCAGAATTAAGTCATTCATGGCTATCTGTTCTCTGTGATTTACAGAAATATAAAAAAAAAAAAGGTAATCATACTTGATACACCTATTCTATTCCCATCAAAAAGCAGCTCAGAAAAACCTCAGACAACATTCTGCACAACATTTGGGCAACTTCATGGGTGGCCCATGCAGGAATCAAGAGAACTGATGAAAAGATGTCAGATTTGGTGATATTGCTGAATCGTTAGAAATTCATACTTCCTGGGAATGGGATACAGCCCACTGTTACATTTTTTTTTTTGAACCTTAGAAGTACATCAATGTGGCTAAATTAAAATATAAACCACAGTAAAAGTATTTTAAGACTTTAAGAAAAGATACATATTTTTTTTACAACCTCAATCCTATTATGGATTTCATGGAGACTAGCATGTAGCAACTTGACATTATTATGATGATAATTTATTAATGATTTGTATATTTCAGGACCCTTCTGGTTCTCCTGAGACAACATCAAGACTTATTTGTGTTATGCATTTCACAGACATAAAGAATGGACTTTTTTGTCCTCATAAATCAACAGAATAATGCAATTGCTGATTGCACATAAAAGCCAGAACACAAGAGGACTGTTATACAGCAGGGTATAAATTGTATTGCTAGTTATCCCTAAATGTTCCCTTTTTGGATCTTTACAGGTTTTTTAATCTATCCTGTGCATAGATGTCCTCAGACATGGAAAACAGTTGAAAACTTGTTGAATTCCTCGATCGTATAAAAGCGAGTTATTAGTAAATATAGCATAGCCACCAAGAATTCAAAGGGCTTTGAATCTTTAGATCTGATGTGTAATTCAGCTGACACATGGCACGTGAAACTTAACAAAAAATAACGCAAATTTGTTACAGAAATGCAGTTCAGAAGTAAAAAGTGAAAGGAGAAAAAACACAGAGAGGCTTAATAACACTGGACACCCAATAAAACAATCCTAGAAACTGGCCCGCTGCCAGTACAGTACAAATATACACGTCCATGAAGCTGATAGAACAAAAATCCCACCAACACCCCACAGGGGAGCCGTTTTAACCTTAGCCATAGCTATGATGTCATCAAAAGCTATTATTTCATTCCCATTTTTTCCTCCAAAAAAAATGAGCACAGCCAAGACAAATCGCACAATGAGATTGCTTTCTCTACACTAACATATGCCAATTACGTGGTGGCTGGAACGCACATTTAGGTGAAAACAGGATGCAATTTTTAGGAATTTATCAACATTGTGGACCTTTCAACAGCATCACCCGTTGTAGCTTCCGGGTGACCTGTCAAGACTAGAGGGACCATCTTTATGATGTATTATCACATATCATCCCTGTACAGAGGACCACCGCAAAGCCTATGTACCGTTTACGTATTTTGATGTATTTGATCTAGCCAGTGTTACCTCTCCAGCCCACAAACTGGCAGGATTAGAGAAACATGTGAAATTTTGTCTCTACAAATAGTAAATTGCTGGAGTTATTCATTCATTTAAAATACCTTTTTTAAATGTCCCTTGAGATTTTTTTGTACTTTTTTTTATTATTTCCGAGTCCCTTCAGATTCCACCAGATAGCATGTCTCTAATGGGATTTCATTAAATACTATTTTCTCTCTGCCATTTTTTTAACTTTCTTAGACAAAACACTTTTTCATTTCTTGTTGTCCCACTATCTCTAAACATTCAGAAACACAGACTGCAATGCCAAGACCAGCAAAGAATCTTACATTTATACAGGCAGGATGAGATAAGCGATTAACCCTGCCCCTTTGCAATATGACATTGCCTTGATAGTTTAAAAGTTCCTTTCATTGACCACTGTAACGTACTTTTGCAAATCTCTTGATGAATCCCAGGTTAGTTGAACTGTTCAATTATAGCTTTATCCTAATCCTCCTAGCTAAGCATTAATGCTAGCAACCTCCCACATCCTAATCCTGTCCTACTTGACACTGACCCACACTCAGTCCCAAATGATGTGTGTGTTAGCATAAAGCCATGCAAACAACATATTCATCAGGAGTGCAACAAGAAAGTGAAAGTTATATAACAGAGCAGTGGCGAGTGTTTCAGCAAAAAGACACTGCTCTCTCCAGACATAGGCTTGGCACATACAGATTTAAATACATCTAAAAAAATAACAAATACATACACAAATGTGTTGAATTGTTACAAATCTTGTAACTAAGCTATTAGAAGGTGTCTTGAGCATGATTTAAAACACGAGGGAAATGCAGTCTGAGGTCAGATTGAAACTATTAGAATTAGACACAGACTTAGAAAATGGAAGGACTTTTATGTGTGATAGACTCCCATCCTCTATAATTCACTGCAGATTGGGAAAATGATTCCTTCAGATCTGCTGTTGACAGCTTAATATTCCCAATGATAATGTTGTCTGGTGATAACACAGAGCCAGCCCATACGCTTTGATCTGAATGGAAAGTTTGCATTGATTGCAACATGTGGAGAGAGATTCTGCTTGGGGGGAAAAAAAAAAAATCTCAGCTAAGCTGAAACATTACCTGAAGAACATTTAATTGTGGTCAAGATAGAAGTGCATCGACTTCAAAAAGGTCCAAGTTGCCTTCCCTGAGCAAATCCTGAACAGTGACTGAAATTCTTTCTCCAAAAATATTACCGAGGCAGCCAAAGGCACACAAGAACAACCCTAAAGAACCTTGTATCCAGTTTTTAAAGTGAGTGCTATTGTCAAATGTATTCTCTCAAATTTCAGGAACATGAGTATATGGCTTGTACAAACTCTTGATTTAAATGTTTCTCCACATCTTTCCTTAGCTAACCACAAGACCAACGAAATTCCTCTAGGTTTCTACATCCATACAGCTAAATATGCTTTCAATTATTTTCCTGGCATGGTTAAAGAAGAATTTTGATAGTCTAAGGCCTTTATGTCAGGATAGTAAAACTGTGTCTTTTAGAATGATATCGATACTGTTCTGTTAGTGTCTGATACAGTAATCACAATAGTGAAAGGCTGGATTGTCCCTGTGGGTACTTAACGAGGAGGGAAGAGCTGAGCAGCATTCCCCACCATACATAGAGATTAAGGACAATTGTTCCCTGTCCACAGGCAAATGGTAGAAAAATGAGACAGAGAAGAGTAAAGTGATGCAGGAGTATGATTTTTCTTCTCAACTGCATATCAACCTCTGGAAAAGGTAGGAGTACAGATGTGGGGAAACCTGCAACATGGTTAGTAGGAAAGATACAATTTCTCCATCTTCCAGGGAACTCTAAATTTTAGAAGGAAAGGCCAAATAGGAATGGCCAAGTTTTGCACTGAACTCAAGACCAGTCAATTCGCATGTTCAGAAGTTCTCTTGCCGTGAAGAAAAGCCTTGAAGGCTTTCAGTCCAGTGAAGATCATTTAATCTGAAACAGCAGGCAGAACTGTTGGCTAACAGAAAAGTAAGAAACAAAGATGGAGTGTTTCTTGTCTCCTTCTAGCAGCCAATGGTTGATGTAGTTTCTGTGTGGACGCCGCTACCAAACATCATGTTTAACAGACACCAATGCACCCGTCTGGAGAGACATAGTGTTTTTAAAATCCTGGATGCTTTTGGCTTCACAATATCCTGTATGTATGAAGTTGTCATGTTTGTTGTAAACCTGCTAGGCAGCAATTTACTTAGGTACCTCCAACTTCTCTTAGTGTAAGATACAGCAAATAATGCTTCCCTAATCATCTCCTCTGCACCACATGTGGATCTACAAACAGATCTCTGTCATATCCCAGTCTTATGCTACATATGAATATATGCCATAATTGATCTGTCATATCCCTGTTTTCCACGTCATGTTTCTATTTCCAGTGTAAGGTGCATTCTGACAGCTTGCTCAGAAAATTATGATCTTGTTACTACAACACACATAAATATCACATGCTGAAACTGAGGGATTTGAGGTGGTAAGCAATGTGGCACTAATGGTTAAAAACCACCAACAAAAACTGGAAATTGGATTTGAAAAATAACCTAACTCTTTTGGAGATTACTATACATTAGAACTCAGGGAATAATGTGAAAATTGCTTTCAGGTATTATGTTTACTAAAATTGCTTTCCTACCTTGACTGAACTGCAGAGTTATTATCACCTACCACACGTAACAGATAAGCTGTAGCATTTGTAACTTGAGTATTATTCATATCATAAGGGTTTCATTAAGAGCTTCCATACGATACTCTGGTGTTTATATGTGCACACACGTGCTCTGTTGGCCTGTATGCGCATCATCAAATTACTTTCCTTTTAATTGCAAAATTAAGGTTGGCTTTGTGCTTAATACAGGCATTCTGGAGCTATTGCTGCTGTGGGGATAAAGAACAGCATAAGAATAAGAGTAACTAGACCTCCTGAAATTCAAAGTACTACTGTCAGTGACTGTTAAACACACTTAGCAGAGTGGTCAATTAACTGGGGGGGTGGGGGTGGCGGGGGTGGGAAAGCAAGCAGTCCCTTTAAAAAAATAAACTGACTACATCACCTAAGCATAAAAAACCATTTAATAACAGGAATTTTAACTTCAGCAAGGAGAAAGACGGCTGCAGCCATTTCAGTTATCAGGATCTGCTTTCCGAAGTATAACAGAAGTGACAGATCTTGGATCTATTTCTCATTAGGCTGTGAATTTTTAATTTTAACCCTAATACACAAAGTTATGTTTTGTATTGGAAATTTGGAGTTGAAAAAAAACATATTGTCAAAGAACTGCAGCAGCATTCCTCCAAGTAGAAGGGGCAAAGTCTTGGTGCAGCCGAAGTCACAGTGTTATTTTCACACAGAGCAGGGTGGCACCAGAACCTTCTTCTCATTGACCTCCTGGGATTCATTTCTAGGGGAGTTTCAGAATTAAACTAGCAGAGTTTTGTCTTCTCTTCCAATATATAATGTTTTAAAGTTTCTGACTTGGACATACCTTTATGGCAGCAGGATTCTCTCTGAAAGTGCAGAATACCAACAACAAGAGCAGAAACATGCAAGCTGTCAACAAGTCTCTGCAGACGCCATATTTGAAAGAGGCATTCAATCCCCCTCAGATTGCCACTGAAACTGCTGCTTACCTCTAGCTATTTTGCCTGGACTTATACTTGCTTTTATTTCTCGTCACCTATACAGGGGTTTTAAGTTTTGGAAACTACTATATTTTGACTGATTTGACCTGACAATGTCCTAAAGGTGGTTGACTACATATTATCATCAGCCTGTTGGGGAGTACCATATAAAAGGCTACAAAGATAGAGCTATCAAATCCACATGAACTTGGCTAAAACATGTTTCTTTCATGTAGAGATGATAAAAGGCCTGTGGAGTAGGGGTAGGTCATGCATCACCAAATAGAACACATGAAAGTTGTCCCTTGCACAGTTCTCCCCTTTGGCAGTTCATTATTTATCATAAATACACCTTATGCCACTACCTATGTCACTACCACTAGCCTGTTTGTGTTAATAAAAAACAGACTGACAAAATACTGTTCTCGTATTCATGAAGAAAACATCCATTGATTTCAGAGTTGTCCAAGGCTACTAAAACACTGTGTTTGGCTTAAATATTTACATATGCACATGCTGTGCTGCTCCAGGTTTTCTAGAAGCTTTTTAAAGGAATTTTTCCACACGGTCTTCTCTTCAGTTTTCTGGTGTACAATGAACTTTTCCAAACTCATATTAAAATGCCATCTAACTCACCAAATAAGATGGTATCTATGCCTTCTGAGCACTAAGAAATGTCATTCTCTGATACTGGGTTCTAGAAGTGCAGTAAAAAAAAAAAACAAACCACCACACCAATAAACCACTCTAGACAGTGAGGAAAAAAGTTCTCCTGCCTTCCCCCACCCCCATTTACGACCCTTGTTTTGTCTTATGGATGATATATTGCTAAAAACACACAGAGAAGGTATGTGTTTCCATTTGTGCAGGTACATAACATATATACATATGTTAAATGAATGATAAAAATGGTGGAAGATTAACTATTTTACATTGTTCCAATCAGTACATTTAAATACCTGTATTTAGTGTTGTTTATTAATTTGTTTATTCCTCTTACTTCTATAGTTCTATTATTCACATTAGCATTACTGGGTGAGCCAGTGAGTGGCTACTGTTACTCAATATGCTTTAAAACTGCAATATCTGTAATCCCACGGTTAAAAAAAAATACATAAATACACACGTTATGTATGTATGCCCACATCTCATGCACATACTACTCATGCACTCTTATAGATTAAATAGGAAAACATAACATACTTCTGAAGATCTTTCCAATTTCAAGCAAGCTGGACTACTTCTTAGTTCACCCGGGTAAGAATGAGAAATGTGGGGAGGAAAATTATTATTCCCAAATTAATTTTGGAATCTCTTCTATAATGTAACTCTGACAACTCCTCCTGTCACTTTTTCATTTTTTCTTTAAACTTTCAAACCTATGGTTTGCCTTCTTTCCCTCAAGATTTATCCACAGGGTTTTGGAAATGTTTTTGTTCCTGCCAGGGCTGCCAATATCTGGTGGCAACTTCTGGATGGGCAGAAGTTCCCTGCAGAGAAATGGCAATGTTTCTCTTTTCCCAGAATATTTTGTACCCTTACTGTTCCGCTCAGTGTGCGGTTCCTGGCCAGAACAGTGTTTTGTCCTATGTGTCATATGCTTGAGCCCTCCCGTCTTCCTGCTTATGATTATAAGATTACTGTTAACAATAATAATGTCAACATTCTGAATTTACAAAACAAAAGGCACAGAGATTAAATCCTTTAACTAATCCATTGAAGGGATAATCCAGACATTGCTACCAGATACTGATTTTTACTGTGGAAAAAACCCCAACTTTATTTAAATTAATTTCCAGAATATTGCAAATGACTAAAAACTGAGTGGCAACAAAAGCCCACAGTGCTCTTCAGCAGACACGTTGGGGTATTCAGAAGCATCAACCGCTCAGAGCTACCCCAAAGCCACTTTATCAGCTCAGGTCGTGCTGTTCCGTCCTGATGTAGGGAGATGGACTGTATCACCACAAAAAATAAATGGGGGCTGTCACAGATATGATAAGCACCCTCCCAAATGCAGAAGGAGAAGGCATGTTATCCAAGATGATTCAAGCAGTGGGGATGTTTCACAGTACAATCCCAATTAGTTGCAATCTTGAACGAGCTCAGTGCTCTCTGTGGCTATAGACATGTTAGCACAGTGCAGTACCAGCGAACGCTCCTGCTCAGGTGATGCTGCTCAGTGTTTCCTTAGAAGGCACAAACCAGCTTTCTCTATAGTGGGCAGAAGTCTTTCTCCTGTCCTTTAATGAGGGCTGAACTGGATCTTTTTTCACACAGCTCGATGACTTGCTATGAGTAAGAACATTACATCTTCTTTTAAGAGTATTTAGTCACTGTTGACTTTTCCAGTATTGGTGCCAGCATTTCTCATCTTGTTGGGAAAAAACCCACAGTGAAGACCCTGGCAGTGCTAGAATGGAGGTTTCATGGTTGTAGAAATCCTAAAATTATCGTGTATTCTTCTAACACATGTGTTTGGGAGTGTTAAAACACTGATTTCACCCACAAGTAGTTCAGCATTTTACAAAGTTCCACTTCCCTGCCCTCAAGAGCTTTCTATCTTAAATGGCAAAAGCAAAAGAAGTAAAAAGAACGGAGCAGAACTGAAAAATATTTTTAAAAGGGACTCTGGTCCTTCGTTTCATCATTTTTGTCAGTGACTGTAAACAACATCTATTGTGACAGTAAATTAACTAGTATGTCTGTGAAAGAGTACTGAAGAACTATATATAATAATCTCATTTAGCACCTACATTGTTTTACTTTTCAGTACTTAAGCCTTTCTTCTGACCTTCAACAAATGCTGAAAATGCCTAGGAATTGCTTTATGGCCTCATACAGCAGCCAGTCCAACTTTCATTAACTCCAGTGGGAGGTGGTTCAGACCCATGGTTTTATCCTGTGAAACAAATGGAATCACTTCCCAGAAAGATGGCAGCCTCCAGCCTTTGATTCAGGAAGACTAATTGCAGAATTAAATATGAACATAAGCATGTTTAAAGTCATACCTCGATAAGGCTGGGAAGCACTTCTCACCCTATAGCTGTAGTGCATTATTACACTGAAAAAGCTTTTATTCTTATTCTGTCAATAAATGTTAACGCTACCCCTGATCCCACTAATATTAAGAAAAACATCTTGCTAAACGAAATGTATGGAAATATTCAAGACCTGGCATTTATTCATTAAAAAAAGTACATTTTGAAGCGTCAGTATTAAGGTAAGAAATGTATTATTGTTACTGATGTACCAGGAATAGCAGTTCTGCTTAGAGAGCAACATCAACAAGTTTGAAAAGAAATAATCCAAAAGTTATGAAGACATTCCTAGGTCAGCAATAGAAAGCACAGAACCTATGAAAACCTCAGTTCCTGAGAGGAGGAGGCAATTCAGACAGCTAAACTAGTATCAGGGAGAACTGAGAATGAATAAATATAAATACTGCAGTGCACCAGGCAGGGGACTCGGGGTGTTTTTTGCTCTCCAACTCAGAACAGTAGGATTTGAAAGCATTTTTCAAATTAAAAAAAATACACAAAATGACAACAGTGAGGCCCAGCTTCCAAGTCTACATATAAACATCAGTGCTTGGTTTTGAAACTTGTGGTCCTTAAAACCTTATATTTTATTTTCAAACAGCATACCCCCTGCCAAGAAGTTACATTTTTTCCCCTCTTTAAATAAGCAGCTAGGCTAATAGCACGATGAACAAATTTCATTTCTTTCTGTTCAGTTTTTTCCATCTTTAATACAGCCTCCAGCAGGCCAGATGGCACCAATGCAATTGCTAGTAAGTCAATACATCTGGCTGCATTCCTGAAATGACAAATCTGATGGATAGAGCCCCAGCTCCTATACAAAGCCTCTTTTCAGAACGCTCTCCCTGGTACTTGTCTGCTTTAAGCAAAACCTAATGTGTGAAAACAAAATAAAATTGAGCTCTTTCACCACCCTGCGCTAACGTTTCATTTGCAGTGTTTTTATTAACGCTGCTCTCTCGCTGCCCTGCTTCTGTACCTCAACCTCAATCTGCTGAGCGCTCTCTTTTTGGCACAAGACAGGCTCTGTTCGAAGACCTCCCTCCTCTGGAGCTGCTAACAGTTCAAAGCAGGTTACAATAAACACTTTGGGCTTTTCCCATTAAAAGCAGCAAGATTGTTTAGGAAATTGTCCTCAAAGAGAGAACAATCTGAGAAAAGCAGAAAAGAAGCAATTGCTTCTTTCAACCTCAGTAGTCTCTCATCGGGCAAATTAGGAGTTAGAAATACGTGTGATCTCTCGCCATCATCAGAACAGCAATCTGTCAGCGGGGCGCTGCGCTAATGCTGATGCTGCAATGCCATCCATATAAGGTGCGAGGGACTCTACAGCCTTGCACAGTATCCCTGGATTATTTACAAATCCACAAATAAATATCTGGAGGCGGCTGGTTGGATCAACAGAAGGGTGTGTAGCAGAAAACTATGGACAACAGCACATCAGGTGTTAACCATCTCTTTGACAACATTAGTCTTCGTCTTTTTTTTTTTTATATATATATATAATTTGGGAAAGGAACTAGCACCAGATAAAATGCAAAAGCACAAAAAGGTGCCACTCCACCAAACAAGAACTGCTCTATCCCCATAGATATTTTGCAAAATAAAGGACTACGCGAGGTGCGGTGCTCCTAATTTGTGTTGTGCCATGTTTATTCATCCCTGACAGACTCATGACAAAGAAGTTATTTCTGTGTTAACTGAAGTGACTGCCATGATAAATATCAAACAACTGACAGTTTTGAGTCACAAAACCCAAGTTATTAAAACAAGAAGTGGTTGCAACTCCGTTTCAGTCCATGAAACTTTTACCCTTAAAAATTAGTACTTTGCCTCCTGAGTAAACCTGCTGAAGTAATTGAGATAGCTCAGAGTAACAAAGGTATAAAGAAATCAAAATATAAAATCAAGCAGCTAATATTTATAAACATTAATCACAGCAATTAGCAACTAGTGAGAAATGTGCTATGTCCAAGCGGGTTAAAGCTGAAATCGTTCCATCCCAAATACAAGTCATGCTTATGAGTCTCGGCAACGCCATCGCGAGCATTTCTGTCTGCAACCTGAGCTGAATACAGTCTCGATCCAGAAAGTTAAGAGTGCAACACACAAAAATTTCTGATTTATTTGGTACAGGCTTTGGGCATAGGAACAAAAATGACGACAGTGAAGCTTTTCCAACCTTTCTACTATGCACCCAGGCTATGATTTCTTCAGAACTAGATTTTATTCTTAAAGGGGCAAAACAATTCAGGTTGAGCATTTCAAACACACCTACTGCAGCTCTGTGCTCATCTCTAGAGAAGTAGCATTGGGTGTTCAGGGGCAAATCCTCTTTAAATTCCACTGCCCTATTCTTCTTCAAGGCTTGCAGGATTCATTCTGTTTTAACTATATCCCACTTGGAGAGTTAAGTTACTTTCATAGGGCTTTTTGCATAGTTCAGTAATATCAAAGTTAAACCTGTGTTTAAGTTGATTTCATTGTGTTAACTTTTTAATGAATAATAAAAATGAAAATTATTAAAGCCACAGCTAGCACTCAGGATCAAGGATGTATAATACAGACACAGCACCCATCCATCCAATTCTCTGTCCACAGACCAGTAACGTGTATCACAGCATCTTTGGTCTCTTTCTCATATGTGATTGGGGAAGATGGGAGAGGATTTTTTTTTTTTTTAATCTCTTACCAGATAATGTGGGTAGTCCTAATAGTTATATTCATATTTTTTGCATTTTTTTCAGTGAGCAGTAAAAATAAAATCCTTGACCTTATCAGTAATTTATGTGTAAGCAATTTGAGGATCATTTTAAAAAACAGTAATGCAAAAGATACTTCAGACACCTCAAATATCAGCAACCAGCAATAAAAAGAACCATTTTTCTTTAACATATAAGCCAGAATATAAATATCTATACACAAAGATACACATGTAACCGCTCAGCCAATGGGCTGTTAAAGGTTATCATTAAATTTTATGATACAAAACAAGAAGTCTTCACAGACATATTTCACAGCATTGTTTCCAGTAGTGAAGATTTTCAGAGACTCGTGTGCATCTTTTCAGGCTCCATCCCCTGAATCTGATCTGAAAAGGTTCATGATTGGGTAACACCTCCATATCCTTGCACTAAGCTTTTAGCTCTTAAGTAGGACTAGGTAAAAGAAAATATTAGGATCTGCTGCTGTTTCTGAAATACCTAACATGGTGCAATCAATAACAAAGTCATGCCTGCATAACTGTCCCATCTTCTGAGGAATGAACATATGTGTGCCTATACAATATAGTACTGAGCTGCTATTATTTCAAATATCACCAAGCATCAGATATCTATATGATTATTCTTTAAATATTTTAGCTTAAAAGTTTAAAATGAAAAAACAGCGATCGTTATAAGGAGAGCGTTTAGGAGAGGAGAATTTGGAATAGGAGAGCATCCAGTCAAGTGTAAGTGGCTCTAGGAATGGAAGAATGAATCCAGAGAGTGAAAGGGCCTTATTCTCCACGGCTTTGCATCATATTTCTCTCACTGTCTTACTGCTTGTCGTTCTCATTTCTTAATCATTATTTCACCTTGCAATCTACTGTAGCCATTAATTATTTGAATTGTAGACTCCTTTAATCTCCCCAGGTTGCTTCTCTAGTTGTCCTTTGAGAAGAAGATATTATACGTGGATAAATATTTTCTATTTCTCCATTCATTCTTATCAAATGACACATTTTAAATTGCCTCATTCTTCCATGCAATTTTTGCCTACCGATGTAATTGCTTCACGGACTTAAATCATGTAATATTAGAACATTCTAAAATAGCACTAATGATCTGTAAAACTAAAAATAGAGAACACTTTTGAACAAGCTTTCAGTTATGGAGAATCCAAATTATTCTGATTTGGAAATATATTTAAGTAAATTATGGATACGTCGTACAGTCAGTCTTAGTAATTTTTCACCACCTTCATTTTGCACAGACTAGCCACATTCCATTTTGATCTTCTGAATTCAAAACTTCACTGGCCCACTTAACTTAGTGAAAAAACACTGAGAAATTGCTCTGTTTTTGAATATTTATCTCTTGAGTCATGTATTGAAGCTTAAAGCATAATGACTGAGAGGGACTCTCAACAGATTAAGTCACCTTTCAGGATTTGGCACAGACCAGGGAGAAAGCGGTAGTACACTAGCTATATTTTGAAAGAGGTTGGAAAAAAAAAATAAAATGAAAGCAACCACCTTGAACGTGTTAATAGTAAGATGAGCATGAAAATCCATGCTTTATAGGCACTTAAATCCCATTAGAGCTTTTTTTTTTAATCTACCCTTAGATATTAAGATGATAGGAACTCTGGAAAACAGATGGTATCCAGCCCCAGGGGTTCTAATTACTAGAAAATTAACACAGCTGAAAGTGACATAATCCAGGTGAGCAGCTATTGTACTTTAAAGTTTGAGCATTATTCAAAATAATAAACAATATATTGAAAAGGATTGTCTTCTGATTAAGTAACTAGACAGAGACTCTGGAGATCATTACTGCTCTTTCCAGATTTGATAGAGGCACCTTGTATCACTGGGCTTGCATAACTTTCCTGTACACTACCAAGAGTGGTGCAGCCCCAGTCTCAGCCAGAACATCTAGCCATTACTATAACATTACTGTTAATAAGAGAGAAATCAGTCCCAGCTATATTAGCAATGTAAACATAGCTGAACTTTGGCTAGTTGTATTAGGATCTGATGCCAGTGTGGAGAAAACCAGTAAACCTACTGTAATCTATTCATAAGAAATTTAATTAAGTAATTTGATGTGGGCGCTGTTACCTTATGATTAGCATATCACAGGAAATCAACATAATTAGCAAAGGTAATGACTGTTTATCTTGTCCCACAAAATCATCTATCAGCTCCGAGAGCTTCATTTCTCTCATTTTCTAGTCTGAGTTGAGTTAGGCAGGTATGAGAGAGGCTGTGTGATTTGGAAGATCACTCCTTAGAAAAATTTTGTAACTGTGCCCAATAAGCAGATGCACAGACATAACTGATGCAGATTTTACCTAAAGTCTGACCCACAAGGTTTTATTCAATAGAAGAAATGTTGCTGGAATCACAGTTTGGGTCTTTGCCCGCTTGGATTGATTTTCTTAAAGCACTGGGTCCTAGATGCTTTTATCCCTGGATTTCGGCAAATAGCACATGGCAGATAATCAGTTTTGACTCACACAGGCTGACGTTTTAAGGGCTTCTGAGCTCTTTGTGCAGCAAAATATAGTGAGTATGAGAGTGCTCTCTCCCACTCTCACTGCACCTCCTCGGGTGCAGAATAAGTGTCCTGGATTCAGATGTCCTCCTTGATGAAAAGTGCTTCTTGGCACCTGATACCCTGGTGTATCTGTGTAATAGATACTGTGTTATCAGTACTGCTCAGCATAAAGTAGTCCATTGTTTTTGGCATAAAAGAAGTTATATATATATTAAACCATTCACCAAAGAAGGTGGTTCTGAGAAAAAAAAAAGTAGCATATATGAACATAATAACCAAGTATGTGTCCCACTATTTTGGATTTCATTTCAAGAGAAAACAGAAAACTAGAGATCATATCTAGACCAGAGTAACCTGCAGCCATTATAAATAAAGATGCTTTTCAAGGTCCATTAAGCACTAATCATACCTTAGATTAAGGGGAGAAGGGGGAACCACAGGCCTAAGATTGTTTAAAGGGTATACTTCATACTATTAAGAAATTTAAGACAGAGACAGGTCAGGCTGTGTTCTGTTTAATTTAAAAGATACTCACCTCAAGCATTGGTCAGAGGTCTCAGGATACTGGACATCTTTCTTATAAAAGCACACACAGGAAAGAATGAGGAGAAAGAATTTCAGGAGAAGAAAGAGGAATATAGTCCTGATTCAGGCCTAGTTTCCTCCATTTCCCAAAAAAACACAGTTTAAGAGTCAATGCTAGTATTATTCTCACAAATTTGCAAGTTGCTAATGTAAAACACTTATTTAAGATATATTTATCCTCCCCTAATTTGTCAGTTGACTTGTATCAAAGTGCACTATATAACACCCTTCTGGGCAAGTTCTGCTGGTCTGCAGGAGTATTTTCTTACACTGCCTTCAGCATTTTCATAGCTCATCCAGGCAGTGACAGTCTGCACAGGTAATCGCACCCCTGCATGCATACATTACTGTGATCCGCTCCCCAAGGCATGCTCTGATATCGGATAAATTACTTCATTGTCGAATAGAAGCGTTGCCTCCTACGGGAAATAGTCTCTCCAACTACAGTACAGAGTTTGCAGTAATAACAATTTGAAATATTGTACAACGATGATGTTCTTTGATCAAATTTTGTTGATCGAGATAAGCAATAACCATTTTAGCCGTAGCCTAATGGAGAGGATCTAATGATTTAGTGTAAAAGGCTAGCAGCCTTTTTGGAGAAACGGGTAGGTTATCCAAGAGCTACCAGTCACCCAAGCCAACTGGCACCCTTCTCCCTTCCAGTCTCAACACAAAGCAATCACTCAGTCAGTCACCCGATTTGGGTAACGGCCCTTGCCACCTCTCCTGGCAAAGCATTCAAGGGCCTGATCCAAACCCCAGTCAGACCCACAGGTCTCTCCCCAACTCCAACCCTGCCTGACCAGGCTTAGCTGGTGCATCCCTTACCGAATCCCCCGTTCTCTGCAAAGACCTAACCAACACGCACCAGCACTGAGACAATTCCAGATCTCTGCTCCATTGGCTGGGTGAAGTCATCTCAAAACAAGGTCAGAGAGGAAAATGTCACCTTTCAAATGGAAGGAGGTTTCCGTAGCACATTATCATGTAATGTAAACAACAATGACACTGGAGATAGCAAAAGTTTGCAGCTGTATTATAAACTTTCTTCCATCCCCCCTGCCTAGGAATAAGTCATCCAAACAAGCCCTAGCAGTTTTGACTGCTCAAGAAACTTTATGGCTGAGAGCTGCACAGAAGATTTACTGTTAGGTCCCCTTTTTCCCCTCAAGCTTGCACTAAACTAGAAATTCACAATTGTTTAATGGAGGACAGCATACTCGCTTTTTTTTTTTAATTCCCCCTTCTCATGAGAAAACTTGTTTTATAGTTCTTGTGAAAGAATTTGTGATGTCTGATTACAACATGGAGCTATAAATCCAAGTCTTAAAAAAAAACCCCAAACCTAGCATCTCTCCTTTTTTTTGTGCTCAGCAATAACACACTTGTTTTAATGAGCCAACCGTCTAGATATGAGAACACGACTGCTGAGAGAAAGAAGACAAGACAAAACACCCTGCTGCATCCCTGACATTGTCATGATGGATGCTGTTCTAACAAAGCATGTAGCTGATACTCAAAGCTGCTTATAAGCTTTAGGCCAGCTAGTTTCTGCTTATGAAACAGCCTGAAAAATGAAGCCAAAAGCAGGTCCTGATGCACTAAGGTACTTCAGAAGATATGTAATTTCAAGTGCACTGCCTTCATTGGTCAGAAATTTAATTATGGAAATATTACAAGAATCTCTTATTTATTAATTCCCTTACTCTATGAAAATAGTACAGGAGAAATAACTGTTTCTGTACTGACTTAAGTAGAAGACAACACCGTAGGAAATGCAACCACCACTTTTAGAGGAACAGGTGTAAAGGTAAATAAAATCTACGTGAGTAAACGGCTCTAACCCATCTGGTCTCACAACCCAGAACCTTTTAAACCTAATGATAGACTTACAACCATTGGGATGTTCCTGAAGTCGATCTATGCACAGTCCTTCATCTGAACAAGTCATCCCACAACTTACATCTCTCATGGTCTACTCACTCCTCAGGCTCTTCAGACTCCTTTCCATTCTCCAGTTGCTAAGACTGCACAAGCTGCAAGCATGTGAGGCTGTTTATTAAATCTGCATTTTGCAGTGGCTGCAAATACAGGGCTAGTTTGACTGTCATTGACATCTCAAGGCAATCCAGTAACTCAAGAATATTTGCTTAAGATATATGTTTGCTGTCTGTTGGATTGTTTTCAAGTATCACAATTTCCATTATATTCTGCCTCCCTAGTTGATGAGATACAGTGAGAATGTTACAGAAGGTATTTAACTACTGTTGAAATGCAAGTCTACAGTCTACAAGAAAACACCAGCAGGTACAGACCCTTCTGTCACAGGCAAACTTTTGTAGTCAGCACATTTTCACAGAGACCAACAAAAGCCAGTAAGTGACTAAGGGAATGGGACCAATATTTAAACACAACCCAGTATGCCCATCGTTTCTGTTTTGCTTTCCTAGACCAACACGCTTTTTTTCTAGTAGCCAAAATAAGACTTAGCAAGAATGGACTTGAAAAAAATAAATCCCTCCCTACTTTAAGTTATAAAAAAGAAACTCTGAAAAGTAAATATAAGTGCTGTAGCTAGGATGATGAAAGGACAAAAGGCAGGAGGCAACTTCTGCCAACTATATCACTTTAAAAAAAAAAATCAACCAAGGAAATTTTCCAAACCCATAAAAACAAGAATACCACTTTCAAACCTTCTTTTTGAAAATTTTCTAGACATTAGTCCATCGAACTTCCCAGAAGCCCTGCACTGGAACATAGGTTGAGCTAACTGAGGGTGTATGTGATACTGCACACACAGGTGTGTCCTGCAGCCTTCCTCTTCCTCCCTGCAACATTGCCATTTTTGTTGAATGCTGATTTGTGAGAGTTATGGCTACTATTTTACAGCAAATTATTCTTCTGAAGATGTATGACCAAAGGATATAGATCAAAAAACTATGATGCAAAGACTTGCCACACCACATATTCCTACTAGTAGAATATTTTCTCTTTCTTCATTTTTTCCCCGAAGAAGTGCAGCAGGAATGTCAGAGGGAGATTTTGTCAAATGAATGTTCCATGTCTTGCAAAATATTTTTCTGTACTAGGAGAGAAAGAAAAGAAAAAAGTACTGCTGTACCCATAGCAGACAGGACTGCAAAAGGAAGAAGGTGGCCAATACCTACAGATCTGGTTTGGGTCCCCCCCCCCCCCCCCTTCATTTTTCACTGAATAAAATACTTCAATTTCAGTTCAAAATATTTCAGCTTGGCTTCTGAAAACTTTAAAACGTCAGTTTTCCTTTTTCCAGTTTCAGGGTTTTTTTTTTTTTCCTCCTCTCTTCCATTATTACTTTCCCTCTCCAGAAAGGATGAAGTAGTACAAGATATTAGAAATACAAGGAAGTCCATCTTTTTTATTTCTGTGAGATTTTTTAGTTAAAAAAGTTAACAAATATTAAGATGGTGTAAAAAATGGGATTGAAGAGACCTGCTTTTAACACTTAATCTCTAATTTAGAACATTTTTAAAAGTCAAGTACATTATATGTAGATACCTTTGAGGAAGATACATTCTCTCAAATAGCATCCACAGGATAACCAAAAAAAGTATTCAAACTGATTATTTTAGTCAATGAAGTTTTCATTCAGCTCTAAATAGCACAGAGGTCTTGGGGGAACAACTTGTTTATTTTTCCATTCATTGTGACAAATGCTTGACTACATCATGGTTTTCGCTGTTGATACTAATGATTTATGGTTCAGATTCATATACTACTGCTTTAGAAACAATGGGGCTGACCTTTTCAGTTAAGAAGTATCAACGAAATAGTGATGCTTATTTATTTAACAGAAAAACAGCCTTGTCTCAAAGTTGCTTTGCTCAAGATAGAACGAGATGTCAGCAATGGTTCACAAACTGCATTTAAATTAAAAACTCAGAGTTAAAATTTAAATCTAAACCAAGGCTTGAGTTTTATTCAGAGAAAGAATAAAACTCTAAATTGTTTGTAAGACACTTCTACTAAATCAGAGCTCTTCCAAGATCAGCTTTTAAATTGAGTTTTCAGCAGCCTCCGAATAGGACTCCAATGATATTTACCTGGGACTCTGAACCAAAATCACAAATAACTTTTCAATTTCACCATTCAAGATTGGATCCTTGTGAAATTTAAAGGAATTCCAAAATGAGGTCTTATATGTAGCGTCTGTATGCAATTTGGTCTTAGTTTTGTTTTGTTTTTTTTTTTAAAAGCAGCAACAAGGGGACACAAAACATATGTATGATTTTATTTTGAATTCAAACATTTTTTGTCATGTTTTCTTTGATATCTTGGAACTACATTCAGAATGCAGCAGAAAATGAAGAGTCATATGCCAAAAACAAGTAGAGGCTGAGATTGCAGGTATGGATAATCCCACAGGGCTTTGAAGGGCAGCAAGATGTTCAGAACAGAGATTCAGCATTTTGAAAAAAGAGCAACTCTAGTAAGTAATATAGCAATAGGCTTCTATCTTCTCACAGATGAGCCGTTAGTGGAGGCATGCACATACATGTGAGAGTTCGGATCCACATCCAGATCAGGCTTTTTACCATTGCCCATACACAGGAGTGGCTAACGATACGCACAATGGTGCTGTGTCTCACACGTGCAAGTTCAGAATCCTTAAGCATTGTATTTTGCTTTTACCTTCCCCACACACACCCTATATATACACACACATACACACTCTCACTAGATCTGGACTACCTAGGTAGCCTCCCAAGCCAGCCATGTATAAAGTTAACCTTTCTGTATTAATAGATTTAGCATTAGCTACAATAAAGTCTAGGACTTTTTAAGAAAATCCTAGTAGTTAAAGAAAAAGAGATTTGCAAAGAAATGAGAATTAATTATCCAAGGAGCCAGGGCTAATGTCACTTTTGGAAATGCTATAAAGAAAGAAGAAACATTGCAGACTGGGAAAAACCAGCATGCCTGTTAGGAAAGGAAACTGTTAAAGTAAACAAGATTCTCTCATTACAAAAGTATTTGAACAATGGTTAGTTTCAGTTTAGCTGCTGAACTTTTAAAAGACTGGATGTACTCATAACACAAGGTGTACCAGCCTTAAAAAGCCATCCATCAAGCAAGGCAAGCTCAATGTTTTCACATTTGCTAGTTGAGCTTTTTGATTTCAGCTGCACAACTTCGAATCAGAAAGTGTCATAAGTCTGGGTTTAGCCTGGATCTGCAGCCTTTAAAGTTGAGTATAACTTCCTGCATCCCACTACTACCATCCCCCGCACCTTTCATAATATACACTTCACTTTTACTTGCAACTGCTTAAATACACTGCAGCATACATTTCTGGCTCCCAAGGAAAACATTAGGGAGTGGGTGTGCTTCCTTAAGATTGTATTGTGCTTAAAGATAAGCCAAACAGAAAACAAAGAGCACATTATAAGCAACTGGAATAGCAGCTTCTGAGGTTTCCAACACTTACATAAGTTTAAAGTCAAGTGGATATTAATGGCAAACAGCCACTTTCTTGATTAACAACTGTACCATTGCTTTTTACTGGATGAATTGGGAGAGGACAGACCTTATTGATAACGATGCATTTGGCCAAGGCTATGCTTGTGATGTTAAGCAGTGAGGTGAAAGTCAGTAGTACTGTAGTGCATGTCTACTGTAGGAAATACAACCTAGGATACAGATATACAGGTAAATTTACCAAGGTAAATGGGATACCAGATTTGTTACTTTCCAATGCATACCAAAGCTCCACAAAGCCTTCCAAGAAACTGGTCCATTGGAGTGGAACATTAGGTAGGTGAGATGTGTTAGGCAGGACACGCTCTAAATGGGAGCATATCATGTATTTACCTATGTTGCATAAAGTCTTCCATCGTAAAGTATTCTAACAATTCTAACATTCTCTGATGTTTGCAAAAAGCTTCTGACACTTGGCAAGCAGAGCATCTTTGAGTTAGAAAAAGACCTTTTCTTTGTCTCGTCAAATTCTTTTCGGTTCATGTTGATATGAAATTGTTAAAAATCTCCATTTCTTTCTCTAGCCTGCCAAAATAGCAATTAAATGCAAAAGGTGGCTGATTAAAGTCTCAAAGCAACACAAAGTTTGGCATGATTTTAACTTTAAGTGATAGACTCTGCAAGTTAAACCATTTGTTTTAAATTCCGTTATCTGGAACATACTACCTAAGAACAGCTTGTAACACACAGGGTAGATTAAAAGCAATGGTTTATAAAAGAAGAGAACTGTGCACCTAAGAAGACTACATTCAGATCTGTTTTCTTCTGAAAAAGGAAGAAGAAATTATAATAAAGTAGTTCTCAGAACCTTACTTTACTATGAGGATGTGTAGAATAACTTGCCATCAGCTGAATACTTGCTTGTTGAGACAGCATAGAAATTAAGGGTAGTATGGCTCTATGGGGCTATTTGGCAAGGAGTAAGTATACTAGCCCTAACAGAAAGGGTAGGATTTTACCACATTATTTTTTTCCCCAGTATAGAAGTTTGGACAATGCTAGAATTGCCACTCTGAGCTATCTACTAGCTAGTCAAGGTGAAAATAGCAGAACTGACCTCTGGAGAGATTCTGTCAAAGCTATCCCCAAGTCAATGTTAGCACTGCAAATGATGTAGCATTTGTCTAGTGACAGCAACAAATCAAGCAAGGATAGATGTAGGGACTTCTAGAATTACTACAAAAATACTTCCCCTGAAGCACTTATCTAGCAAGTAACACCTCCAGAGTTTTAGGGTCTCCGGATCCACACTTGAATTACACCTCTTCTGGGAGCTCAGAACTCATTTGTAAATTTAGATCCACACACCTCCATGGATCAGGAACAATAAGACCACGAACATCTCTTTGCATGAACCAGGTATAAGAAATTGCACAAAAGCCATGAAAGTCATTCATTAGCCTTTGCTTTAAAAAAATTCACATATATTAGCAGGGACAAGATATGAAAACCCCACAGTCATATGCTCCGGAGCAACTGTACTGCCCTGGGTTCAAATACAATGTGGCAAAAGATGAGAAGCAAAGCTAGTCCACAAACTGACTCTTGTATTTATGTTATGTGCTATCTTAATCCAAACCAGAGCAGAGATAAATCTGGTCTGGGCCTTTTTTTTTTTTTTTTTTAGTAACAGTTCACAAATGCAGACCACAAAGAAGGACAAAGTGGGGAAGAATACAAAAGCAGTGGAATAATTTGGTTACATACCTTACGAGTGCTCAAAGTACATTTAGATCTTGTAATTCAGGTAATTAAGCATCAGATGATCCACATGGACTCTGCTTTGGCCATATTACAGGGATAATATTGTCACAAGAATGATTGAGAACAACTGGCACAGTGTAATACATTGCTCTTTGCAGCCTGCCAATACCCAAAAGTGGGGAAAAGACCCAAAAATGCACATTTAAAATAAATGGCATAGGAAATCTAAAAATGGCATGGATTTAACTGCATTAGAAGGAACAACATTTCTTATAACCTACGTTTCAAAGGTCTGCTAGACTGAGACAAAAACTGACTTTGAGAAGCAAGATATCACAGAGAATACAGGAAGGAAAGTACTAGGATTAGAAGCAAACCACTTTTTCCTAACTCTACAAAAACTGGTTTGTGTCCAAACATTTATCATGGGCAATCTAAGAAGAACCTTTCTTGCCACCATACACCAACTCTCCTACAAAGTCAAAATCATTGACACAATAAAGGATGTTGGATCTATCATTTTTAGCAGGAAATCCTAAATAAAATACACCTATGTAAAGCTCAGCATTTAGATTTGGTTGGGTTTTGAACTTCTTATGACATAACTAACTTGGTTCTTTCACATCTGGAAATCTTTCTAATTTCACCCTTTTATATGACCTGCCATACTCCTAATTCTAAAAAGTGTTTGGTATTTTTTTTTAAAGCAGCAATGTTTAGAGTGATCATATGAGATCTTCAGGCTTAGAAGAAAAGGTTACTGCTCATTGTTACAAAAAGCCATGTAAACAAACTCTAAAGGTCCAAACCCCAGAAGTTTAATAAAAAAGATTTCAGATTTTAGCTGGTCTAGCACCTGGCTAAATATTAGAGATAGGGAGGACAGGCACGATGTTTTATATATTCAGGCTTAGCAATATTGAGCTGCAGACTTCATTTTTATTCTCAGAACAGATAACATTTTAGTTTTAACTTCGACACTGCACACTTTAGATCCTCATCAAGCCCTAATGTAGTGACCTTGCAAAATAAATAGTGCCCTTTCAATAAGTACTCCTACTGAAAATATATATGAATAAGAATTGAAATTATTATAAAGCAATTAAATATTTAAATCTAGTGTTCTGGGATTGTTTTGGCAATGGGCTTGTATCAGTTACAATTGCTCTGAGTTACTGAAAAATCTGGATTAGAGATGGGATGTGGAAGAAAATTCTGGTTTGCAAACAAAAGCCACACCAGGATGTGCCACAGCTTGAAACTACCTAAGAAAAAATGTCCAAAACTCACCTTGAAAGACAATGGAGATATGTCTGTCATAGAAAAAGGCTGAAAACCGTTGGTCAGCTTGCTAAATGCAGCTCATCCAACTCACTCTGCTTCCCTTTATATTTTCATGCACCACAAGCATCAGTCTAGACCCCACAAACACTGTTCTGAGCCTTCCCAATTCCCCTGGAGGGATAGTCAGAGCCCCATCTACTCCAGGAGATACATGGACAAGTTCCAGTCAGTTCTCCTAACAAACCTGGTCAGATTTGGCAGAGATTTTTAAAGGCATGGCATATGTGCACATCTTCTGTGGAGAAAAGGTTCTTCATTCAAAGCTTGCTACCTCTTCTTCCTCTCTTCAATTATCTTCACATAGCTTTAACTTATGGTCTATGTGCTCTTTGCATATTTCCTCTGCTAAAAAAACCCCAACCAAACAAACAACAAAACACACCAAAAAAAACCCCACACCCAACAAAACCGCCACTTTTATGGCCATAAGCCAGGTCTTAAACTAATCATGAGACTTGTATTAAAAGCAGCAGTCTGGTACCTAGATTCCTGGTTTCTAGGGTCCTATGATGCATAGTATAGCCATAAGCTACATTTGGTTTGCAATATTGTCTTATTTCATAGGACAAAGACTGAATATACCTTCGTGTGTCTTGATACAGGGGTTTCATTTTGCTACGTATTTATTTCACTTCCCAGCGTAGCACAGAAGCAGTGAAAAGTAGATACAAAGATTAAACTCACAGTATGGAAGGGAAAGTTTGAAACAAGATCAACTCAGGAGAGACTTTCAGGAAGCAGAAAGCAATGATCAAAGTACATAACTTCCTCAAGACTTGGTTTGTTAATGTTATTACAGGTTGGTGAACACAAAGTATTAAAACCAAACAGATCCTTTAGGCATGTGAATGGATTCCAGGCAAAATGATCCAGCCTCTGCACATGGCAGGCTTCACAGCTCCACATTGCTGCTTCTCCCACGTGGACAACTCCAGTCTATCTTTGTACCCTCCTCCTTAATTGTCATTCCAAATGTTTTAAGGCTTTATGGGAGTAGGATGGCATCTCTTATTTTAACTTCCTCCACATCAAGGATCAGGCTTTTGGATACGGAAAATAGCAAGTTTTAGACTTTTGGGAAAAGCCACTGAGAAGGGGGGGGGGGGGGGGGGGGGGAGATAGACAGCAGTGGTGATTTCTGTACATAAACCTGAGCAGCTTATGCTTGCTCTTCTCGGCTTCCCTCGCATGCATGCCTGCAGAAGTCCCCATCCCCACGCTTAGCTTTTCAAGGAGTGATGAGAAGGAAAGGAGAAACAATTACAATTGCAAATCCCCTTTGAGGAAGAATTTTAAGAATTTAGGCAAATATTCATTAGAAACAAGCCAGAGAGTTTAATTTGCCTCATCCATTGGGAAGAAGGGGAAGTGAGGTCTCAACAGTTACTGAACTTTCAAAGGAAAAAAAAAAAAAAAAAAAAGAGAGACCTGAAAGACATGGGTTCAAAAATAGCTTGCATATTTTTCTATTTGCCTACAGTAAGTACAGACCACAGGGGCAAGTTGAAACCCTGCTTTTTATTTGCCCAATTATTAAAGTGAGGCAAAAATTCTCTCTCTCCAAGGTGAATAAACTTAAGCCATAAGTAAAGTTCTGCTTAAATATTGACACAGAACAGTATATTCTCTACTACCCACTGTTTTGTTAGCAATTAAAGTATTAGATAACAAGGCACATGTACACAGCTGGATGAAGAAACCTCAAATTTCTGAACAGGGTCCCAGTTTCAAGAGTCGGCATGGAGTCAAAATGACCTTTATCTTGCCAGTGTTAACAAATTGAGATTAAGTACACAGATACCAAATTCCTTGCATGATTTATCGACTATGTAATGTTAATTTTTGTACCCATACAATTTGTACAGTCTCATTTTACTAGGTACTGTATGGAGCAACATGTCAAGCATATGATAATATTGAAGATAAATAGGGTTGTTGGTTTTTTTTCTTGGTTTGTTTCTCCCCAAAAATAACCTGTGAATGCCCCGGTAATTGGAAAAGGCACACGTTTCACCTTGCAGATCAAATCAGCAGAGGACTCAACCAAGATGTTGCAGAGTAGACAAATTTGAGCTCTGGAGCAAGTGCACTGTTGTGAGTGGGACAGAGTGGGAGCCCACATGGGACCAAGGACCTGCCTGCCTGGTGCTGCCTGCAGGCTGAGGCCTCAGTCCATGGGCAATTTTAGGAGAGAGAAAGAGAGGTGACAGATGGGAACAGTAAGTTTCATTCTGTAAGTCAGAAAGGAATGAGAAGGCTAACATTGATCTAGCTTGCTTTATTTAAAGCAGTGCAAGGCACAAAGGAATAGGCACCAAGATGTATGTAAAAGCGAAACTCGGAATATTACTCTAACTTTCTTACGTTTAAACCTCTTGTTAGAAGTCCTGCCATACCATCAAATTTCAAAACAAATGTATCTATTTCCAGATGACCACTAGTAGTACTTCAATTATATGTGTGTTTGAGTATGTATATTTACGTCTTTATATTCAATGTTCTGAAATAATTTTATTTTCATTAGTAGGTTTAGTCTGGCAATGAGGATGTAACATCAGTCTTCCTCCAAAAACAAAGCCATTTTAAAAGGTTTCTACTTTCACACCCTCCACACACACCTGTCATCTCTACATCGCTGTCCATTGCCCATCACTTGCACCAGTGCAGCAATTTGTGATGCTCTGCTAGAATTGTATTAGTGAAGTGATAAAGTTATAAAACTGAAAGCAAAAGCGTAGGTGCAACCATTGTACAGACCTATCCTTGTAGAAGATTCTCAAAGAGCCCTAGCGAGGAATTAGGTGATTGAACACCACTCAATGTAAAAGGAACTGTTTGTCAGCTGATCTGGTGCCTCACTACCGCATAAAACCCCCCAGTATTTCAGAATAATTCATTTGAGCCTCTCAGCTTTAAAGTATTTGAGAATCAACATCAGTATGTAGCAACGCACTGAAGCTCTATTTCATGGGATATTACTCTCAAAGAGCAGCAGCAAAGCTGTAGTTAAGAGTAACATATTTAACCATACTTACAATGATAAGGAGAGGCAGTCATAAATAATGCTTATGTCCTGGTAAAAATAAGGTTCTTAAATAAGGTTCTTCCAGTAGTATCGTTAGCTTTTTTTACATGCTGGAGCATGCTGTGTCTCCAACTCCTTTCTATGAAAACTCAGAATAATTATTTTTAAAATTAATGAAACACAGGTTTCTATAAAATAAATCATTGAAGTATACAATTCCCTGAATACAGCTGTGCGGTCAGGAGGTCAGACACATGCTCCCTCTCACTTCCCCAGCTATATATTGATATATCATTAGCAAATTACACACTGAAAGGAACACATATGATGGCTTTATAATTGTCAGTTGAGCATTTCACCAGAATTGCTGGCTTTAATAGGTTTGCTCAAATCTAAGGATACAATGAGAAGCTCAGAGACTCGCTTAACATGCTTGTGGGGCACACATACCCCTAACCTGTGGAATGGGGTTTAGGCAACAGGATGACTTACTGCATGGGCTTTGATGCCTGCAGCAGAAATGCCCAGTCCTCCAGGGAACATAAATTTGCCATTCCTGTTTTCCTATCCATTTGTCACAGCAAAGAATGAATGCTCACTCCTCCCAGTGCAATTCAGTCACCTGGTCTGACTGGGGGGTGTTGGGGTAGCTACAATAAATTTGGAAGCATTCATTTAATTTTCTGAACACTTAAAAATATATAGTTTGTGAGAAAGATCCACCACAAAGCAGGCACTTACAGTTTACAGTCCTATTTAACAGCAAATTTTCCTTAATCTAGCCTGTGTTTCATGAGGCAGCAGAACACACACACACACAGGGGGGAGAAAAAAAAAAAAAAGAAAAATCAGTAACCAAATGTAACATAGCGCAGGATCAAAAACAGGTTTGTTCAAGACATCACTAAATTTGGATTTCTAATGAGGAATGCACCTTGCAGCCAGGGAGGGCTGAGAGGGCATTTGAAAGGGGCACTAAAAATGCACGGTGCGTTACAGGACCAGAGACATGCTCTGCTTCTGCCTCCCCAGGAGTCCCGAGGCTCAGGGCAGCCTTTCTGAGGCTTGCTCACCCTTAATCTTTGTCAATACAGCAGCAATGTTTATTTCATTTAATTATGAACATCAAAGAGCTACAAGGGTAGGCAGAGAGGCTCTTTTAAGGCCCTATGTGAGCTCATTTTTGGAAAAGTGCCCCATTCTGGGATACAGGACTGAACGCTGTTTTGACCTCCCGTTAGCTCCTCACGTGGTAACAAGTCTGAAAACAACTTTTCTTCCCTTGTCACCAATGCAGGGGGACCTGCAAAGCAGCAGAGCTTTTCCATCACAGGCCACGTGCTGTGGCTAGCTGTTCCCAACTGTGGAGGCTCCAGCCTGGCTTAGACAAGTTTTCTTTACAATGAGTAAGCAGCCGTGCTCGGGAGGCAGCAGGAGATGGCTGCCAAGGAAGGGCTGACTCCCGCTCCAGCTCAGCCAGCCCTCCGACAGCTGCCAGCCCTGGTGCAGGGGCAGGCTCCTTAAGCACTTCGCAAAAGCACAGCCCACAAAGTTGTTTGCAGATATGTGCCATACCAGCACGTCCCAACCCTTCCTATCCCCGTGCCTCCTCCCTAGCCAGCACTGCACAGTATAGGAGCTGTAATGATCACCCAAAAGAACAAAATTAGAGAAAAATTCAGCTGCTTTCCAGCCCAGTATAAAGTGCTCTGCTCATACACAGTGCTGCGTGACCATGGCTGTAAAAAGCTGAGCTCAGCCTTTGCACTCTGTCCCAGCAGGGCTAGCCTCGAGCCAGCGCTGCAGCAAGCCGTGGCAATGCAGCAGCAGGGCCGGTTCATTGCACTGAATTTCCCCCCCAGATGCTGTGCAAATGGGAATATTCAATACAAAGGGTTTGACTCTGCTCTCGCTCTTCCCAGTGTAAATCAATAGTAATTTCATTGGAATATAATGAGCCATTAAAGTCAGGATCAGGCTGGCAGGATATACGCAACAGAAATAAAACATAACACGACTCTTGAAATTAAATATTGGCTACCATTTATAATTGCATGACAGCTCATCTTTGGATGGCTTGTTGAGCTCTAGGCACACTAACCTGTGAAAACAAATATTTGTATGTATTCCTAGAAAGCAGGTCATGGCATTAGGTGTAAGCCTGTAACAAAATGCAGCCATAAATTAAAAAGAATGATAAAATCTGACTTAGCAAAGAAACAGGTCCAAACAATGCCTGATTAGCAGTAAATTCTGAATAGATTGAATGATACATGTCTGGTGACACCAACATTTACAAACTTATGCCTTAGAAATAGATCAGATGAACTGTTCTCCAAGATAATTTGCTGCCTGTGCATCATGATTTCACAGAACAGCTTGGTGACTAAACTATAGCTATTGCTGTTGCAGATGTATACAAACTGCACAGAAGCCACAGTGGCCAGCCATCAGTGTCTATCACAATTTAACATTCAATTCTTCTTCAGCAGATGTTAAAGGAATAAACTGATAGGACCTTAGAAACATAATAGTATTGCTACATAAGAAGAAAAGACCACCTGTATTTCCACAGCTTTCTGAAGAAAATACATATGTTTACATAGCTTGCTTAAGTTTTCATTAAAGAGAAAGACACTGGAGGAGAGGGTTTTGTCACTTCACCAATACAAATACATAAAGTTATCAAACATTACGATTTTTACCATTCAAATCCCAGAGTACATATTTTCCAACTTTGGGCCTCAGTAACATCTCACACTTCACAGAAATAGACACTTTCCTGCAATGCTTCAAGGGTCCTTTCCAAAAAGGCTCCACGACGCCCAGCTACTTGGTACCCAGAACAAACCCTCGGCCAAGCACCTACTTAGTACTGACAAAGTGATGTGGGATGGAGGGGCATCACGGCGCTGGGCCAGCAGCCCAGTGGGAAGGACACCCCACACAAAGAGAGACAAACTCTGGAGATTCAAGACAACTTTCCTGAGGACACAGAGACACGCAGCACACTCACACAAGGGTCTGGGGACCAGCGGGTGCACTCACCTTGGGAGAAGTCTGGACATGGACAAGTGTGGGGCAGAGCCCTTCCCAGGGCAGACATGAGCGAGAGAGAGAGGGGTCCACAGCCCCACAGCTCTCTCCTCCAAGTAACCCCTCCAGCCTGGGGCTCTGCTTGCACCCCTGCCGCTCAGCAGCCAGCATGTGCCAGAAAAGGGCAATAGCTGCCCTGCTCTTCCAGCCCAGAGTCCAAAGCTGTCCCACTGTTAAAGGGAAGAAAGCAAACAAACACAACTGATCAGCTCAAGGAGTGAGCACAGGGGTCACAGCACAGAGGTTGGAGTGACCCCCAGGAAATGGAGGTCCTTGCTGCTAGCTGAGGACCAACAGCTATGGGCCATGGCAGGTCATACCTCTTGCTCAGCTGGCCTTTACTTCATTTTCCCAACAGCAATGTAGCTTCATCAGGCAGGTGAAGAGACTCCCCACACACACTGCCATGTCCTCCTCAGGGTAGGAGACAGGTATGCATCCACCCCAACCCACAGACAGGTAAGCCCAGCTCCCCTGTTTGCCCCAGCCCCCTGCAAGGCAACCTGACCAGAGAGGCGCTCCTGAGCAAGGAGGCACCAGCTGCAGCACTTGTGCAAGTACCTCATCACACAACTCCATCCACCTGCTCAGGGTTACAGCCAACCCCCCCCCCCCGGGGAGGTGCACACAATCACACAACTGCAAATCTGCTGGAGCACCTCAGCTTCAAAGTCCTGCTTTGGGCATCTCACAGCCAACTTTGGGATGTGAAATATCAAATAATTGGGGTTACCATAATGTTAGATGGAGCGTGAGATCTACTGACTGACAGTTATCCTAGAATTACAGTAATTACTGTGACAGTTATAATAATATGTTGCAACAAAAATTTAAAATAGCTTTTATTTATTCTTTATTTTATAATTTATAAGAAAGCAGCAAAGTGCTTCTTCTGAATAATAAATGAAGTAAAATAGTAGATTTCTCTGCTGCTTTCTGTCATTTCAAATTTGTCTTTCAGGACAACAGTAAAGTATCAGCAAAGCAACACAGAAAAATGAAAGACTCCCCAACACCTAAATATTCCTGATTTCTCAATAGACAATACTAAAGATACTATTAACAAGCATTCATTCTCAAAGCCACATCATTTTGCTTTCAGCAAATACTTTTGGTATTTATATTGCTTTGGAGCAGCATGCTGGGCAGGTGTTTCTCATTTGACTAATAGTAATTAAGGTAACAACAGCTTTAGCCTAGGAAAGACATGCACAAATGGGACAAAAATCTAATAAGGAGGTCAAATAAAGGGGTGTGGCAAGGAGTTCATAAAATTGCTTGTAACAGTGGTTTAAAGTTCATATGGGGAATCATAGAATCATAGAATAGTTTGGGTTGGAAGGGACCTCTAAAGGTCATCTCGTCCAACCCCCCTGCTGTGAACAGGGACATCTTCATCTAGATCAGGTTGCTCAGAGCCCCGTCCAACCTGACCTGGAATGTTTCCAGGGATGGGGCATCCACCACCTCTCTGGGCAGCCTGTGCCAGTGTTTCACCACCCTCAGCGTAAAAAATTTCTTCCTTCTATCTAGTCTAAATCTATCCCCCCTTTAGTTTAAAGTCATTCCCCCTTGTCCTGTCACAACAGGCCCTGCTAAAAAGTTTGCCACCATCTTTTTTATAAGCCCCCTTGAAGTACTGATAGGCTGCAACAAGGTCTCCCCGAAGCCTTCGCTTCTCTAGGCTGAACAACCCCAACTCTCTCAGCCTTTCTTCAGAGGAGAGGTGTTCCATCCCCCTGATCATTTTCATGGTCCTCCTCTGGACCCGCACCAACAGGTCCATGCCTTTCTTATGCTGAGGGCTCCAGAGCTGGACACAGTACTCCAGGTGGGGTCTCACCAGAGCACAGTAGAGGGGCAGAATCCCCTCCCTCGACCTGCTGGCCACGCTTCTTTGGATGCAGCCCAGGATATGACTGGCCTTCTGGGCTGCGAGCGCACCTTGCTGGCTCCTGTCCAGCTTTTCATCCACCAGTACCCCCAAGTCCTTCTCGGCAGGGCTGCTCTCAATCCCTTCATCCCCCAGCCTGTCTTAATACCAGGGGTTGCCCCGACCCAGGTGCAGGACCTTGCACTTGGCCTTGTTAAACCTCATGAGGTTCACACAGGCCCACTTCTCCAGCTCGTCCAGGTCCCTCTGGATGGCATCCCGTCCCTCTGGCGTGTCAACTGTACCGCTCAGCTTGGTGTCATCTGCAAACTTGCTGAGGGTGCACTTGATCCCACTGTCTATGTCATTGATGAAGATATTAAACAGTACCGGTCCCAATACGGACCCCTGCGGGACGCCAGTGAATATGAATATTATCATACACTACAACATGGCAACTATGATCCCTCAGGATAGAGATTGCTTCTGAGAGCATTGGCTCAGACTGGCACTGGGGCCTGATGACACCGCCTGGAAGACATCAGTAGAATGGCATTTGTGGTTTTCTTTTCTTCTTCTTTTTTTTCCCTATTTAGCCAGTTCCAGGAAGGGCATCAACGTAATTTTTCTCACAGGATCATGGATGCAAAAAAGACTTTACACATAGTCCAGCATCAGTAGGTGTTGAACTGTTCCTCAAGCACAGTATTTTTAAAAGCTAGTTTAAAAATGATTCTAAAAACAATAATCTCACCTCCTCTGAAATATTGCACAATGTACAGCCTCCTGCTAGGCTGTGTTCCAATAGCAAAAGGTTAGACCAGATTTTTAAATCCATTATGCTCAAGGGTATATTCAAAATTGTGAAGAAAAGTTTTGCTTATCACTTGATATCTTCACAGCACATAAAAATCTCAAACACTAAATATATGATTTGTATTAGAAGACAGCTTTTTTTTACAACAAAATTATTTTGTAATCAAATGGCCAAAACCAGATACCATGACAATAACTTAATGACGTAGGAGCATGCAGTTGGCACAAAATAAAGTGCAGCTCACAAACTCAGGCTGCATAAGTTGATGCAACTTCCTTGGTTATTCATTTATATTCTTTTATTCATTTATACTTGCTGATGCTTTCATTTACTTTGGTAATTCAGAAACTTAATTTAAGATTTAATATGATCTCAGGAAAGAATCCATAACCCTCAAACATCTGCAGTGATAGTCAACTGATCAATACAATGATGGCATTCACATGAATTTCAGCAGAGTACAACTGAGGGCTTGTGCTTAGCTCTGGGATATGTGTGATAAAATATTTTTTTTAAAATCACTGTCTTCTGAAAGGTAAACCTAATCTAGCAATTCAGGGTTCTGACTACTCCAGAAGGATAAAGGAAAACAGATTTACCAGACGGCAACTGGGAATCTTAGCTTTCGGCCTTATGACAGTTGGCTATTCTTGAAACTCATGTTTATCTGTTGGTTTATATGCTTATTTAGGAGTCAAATGAACTCCTTGATTGCTCAAATGAATGTTCAAGGCAATAAAGTATTTGACAGATTTAACTTCCGTGAATGCAGAGACTCCATGAACAGATTCCACCTGTTTTGATGTTCTCATTATTAAAATTGCACCAGGATTTCTTTTCTTATATTTATTTCCCTTTTTTCATCGATTGTTCATAGAGCTGCTAAACGCTCTGTGCTAAAGCTATTTTATCTGATACTGATCCACCCCTGCCTCCCCAGCTATATTTTCCAGCCACTGCTACCACTTTGTTCTGCCCCACTATGTTAGACCAATACCTACATTTACTCCCGTGTGTAGGAATCTGGGGGACAAACCCTCAACACAGCTCGAACACAAGCACACAAAGGTCATCTACAATAACAGAAACTTTCTTTGGTGGCAGCAAAACTGCTGTAGAGTCCCAGGTCCCCTTTTCCACTCGCATGCCTTCACCTGACATCTCCCTCTCCTTCGGTACCACCTATTGATTTAAGAATTGATGTGGCTGCTCTCTGGATGAGATGTAACCTTCAGCAAAGGGCAGAAACAAATATATTTTCCTATATTTTTTTCCCCACAAAATTAATCTTCTGCTATGCTTACAAGGCAAAATTATGAACATTAATCCCTTCCTTGTTACCACTTCAGCGGCTGTTACAATCAGCCAGAAGTGCTGCACTCACTTTTTTCTCCCTTCTTTTTGGAGAGTTGTGCAAGTATCTGTGATGCAAACATGGAAAATACAAAACTTAACTTCTGCTGAAGCAAATTATTTTAAAGGTTGTTTTTATACATGGTCAGGGATAGTAAGACTGCAGTGCTCTTAGTGTATGAGCTCCAAAGAAGGGGGAACAAGGCCAAAGTGAATTGAGTTCAAAATCCAAATAAATATTCACAGAATACTTTGGCAAATGTTCACCAGGTCTAGTCCGCATCACATTTTTAATCTGTGACCATTTCACATTGCCAAACTGATGAGACACTCCTGCTGTCTACGGTGTTGTCCAGAAAGGCATCTTCATAATACAGAATTTGGAAGGTGATTAAACAAACAAAAAAATCCTCCAGAATTAGTTGTCAACTTCTAAAAGTGATTTGTTTATGTTTGCTATGGACCTTCTCCGCCTCAGGACAACTTTGGCTCGAGCACTGTTTGCATCAACATGGAGGTGGACCCAGAAAGGTAATCCAGAACTGCAGTATGTCCTGGTTACTCTGAACGTGCTCCCGTACCCAAGGAGATACCTGCTCCGTGGCCCTGTGCCTGGGTCTTGCTTGACATGGGGTAGCCAAGGCACCTAAAAACCCTTTCCTGCAGGGCACCTCCACCTCTTTTACACAGAAGCCCTGAATCTATGAGCACATGATTTACACTCAGCTTGATTTCAGTGGTAATAAAGGACATGCATGAAGCAAGTATTCAAGCAGTTTGTTGAATTAATGCCTGGGTTTTACAGTAGTGCTGTAAGGGAGAGGGAACCTCTGCATGTAGGCACTTCAGAAAGAGCCCATTTCAATGAACAAGGCAGATACCTCTCCAGTCACCTCTCCCAAGTTTTATTCCCACAAAATCTATTAGAAAAAAGTGAAGACTGCACTAATGAGTTCCAGCCTTATCTGCAGGCATACAGTGTCCATGTGTCCAAGCGTCAAACACTTGATGGAAGAATTAAAAAGCCAGCAAAAATTAGTTTTGTCTTAAATACCTGAAGCACAAACCAAGTTGCTTATAGCCACTGAAATAATACTGCTGAGAAAGAATAAGCAAAATATGTATATGGAGCATACTTTATCCTCTAATAAATTATTTACAGTATGGTCAGGGTGGAGTGACTTAGAGTAACAGGAGATAATAATTCCTCTTCTGCATCAAAACATGCTTGCTCCCCCTCTCCTCATTCTCATAGCTGTGATTACCTTAGGATAATTAGACTGTTCGGTAGGAGTTAAAACAAGGACACCTCCTTCAAGCTCGAAGTCTGGTTTATATCCTTAACCATTTAGTTTTGCAACTACACTTGGCTGTTAATGCCTCCTGATCTCAGTTTGCATGCTGGGTTATCAAAAAAAAAAAAACCAAAAAGACCATCAGTATTAGGATTGCAGTCATGGCTAAATCACTTTGGATGCCTTTTTAAACTTCCAAAAGTCCTCACCCGAGTTACTATATTGCTGCTGACAGAGAGTGCGATGCCTCATCCAGGAGAGTGCACAGGCTTCTTTTAGACTTCTGAGGTTGCTGACATTCTCGTTGCATTATGTGCCAAGTTTGTATTATCATATCTGTAATTCTAAAAAATGTTTTAGGCATCCAGATATCCTGCTGGTCATAAGTGTAATTTGAAAGTAAACATCCAATGAGAAGAATTTATCTAAAGGCTGCTCCAATAAGTTTGCACTAATTTAGGGGTTTTTTGCATGTATCTCTTACAGCCCCAATATCAAAATTACATTTTTTTATAAATCCATTTTCCTCTTTATCTAAAACAAAATGTTCTACACTGATCAAATTGAAGAGCCAGTCTTTTCAGATACAAACAGGAAGCTGCTATGCTGTGTGTGAAGATTACCTCTACCCCGAGAAGGCAATTTATCCAGGCAATTAATTCCATCCTTATCAATTAGCTCTTGTGATGGAAGGAATTTTATCTAGTAGAAATTGGAGAACTGGTTTGAAAACTTAGATCATTTTGCCAACTGAACTCATCGTAGGGACACTATTGTGCATATCCAAGGTCTTAAACTATTTGAATCTTAACAACTTCTCTGAGCAAGTATAAATAAAACACAACAAACTAGCAAGTTCATGAATGCTTGTATAAGTTTAATTAGAACTCTGCTTTAGGACAAGCTAAGAGCCAGACTCAATCCTGTTGAAGAAGTAACCCCTCATCCGATCAACAAGTCATCCAAAATCTTTCTTTACAGCATATTTTTCAGTAAGTCTCATTAGAGGAGCTGAGAAGATATTAATTTCTCTACTAGAGCAGGTCATTATTCAGATATGGCAGTAATGGCAATGATGTTTTGGTAATACATCGAGCTCATCAGAACCCTTTGTAAAACTTAGAAAAAGACAGAGCATTTTTTGTGCTCTCTGGCTATCTGCAAGGCTAAGTGACAGACGTAACAGCAGCATATGATAATGGTCAGAGAAGGCTAAACTCAAGTGGGTCCTTTTCGTTGCCTGCCAAAATAGAGCAGCCTTGAAATGTTCCTGTAGGAAGAGAAAGATTTAGAAGTGTCTTTCTGAATCCCACTGTTCCAGCTGCTTCTCAGACTTATGACTTCAAACGACAATCCAGCTGCTGGTATTTTCATTCCAATTAAGTTTTGAGTGTTTTTTAAACAAAATATTTTCATAGAGCGACTATTAAGAGATTTCATCATGAACTGATTTCAGACAACAAATGCTTACTGAATTGCAGAGACTGAGTCTGAGAGATGAAGAAACGTGTGTTTGGAGATTATAAAAATGCTAAAAGGATTTAACTTGGCAAGCAGAAGCCTGAGAGCTCAATTTGACTCAAGGGATGCCAAAGTATTGAAGGCTGTGGTAAACAGTAACCCAGACCTCCTCTGTAAGCTGTCCATTATTAAGGGACCTGAGGGACACATTATAAAATTAACAATTGGAAAATTTAAAACAAATCCAAAATCCAGCAGAGTGCGTGCAGTATCCAAGCTATATGGTCAATGCAGTAGCTGTCTTCAGAAGATCATACCACAGAGGCACTGGAAGTATTTTTTTGTTCTAAAATAAAACTGAGATTCATTTTTTAGGAAGTAAAGTGGCAGTCAGTAAGGCCAGGATGAAAGCTGCTTGCTCCTGCAGCCAGCAGTGTTTGATGGGGGTCAGGCACATGTGACTTGGGGAGCTTTAACAAGTATGGGGTTCCCTTTTGGGGGGAAAAAAAAAATGTAGGAGAACACACTTTTACCCCCATCAGCTGCTGCTTCCCCTGATACTGCTGCCGTAGGCAGAGAAGTTGTGGGTGGTTGGTACTGCAACAGGGAGCAGAGAAGGTGTTCACAGAGGGAAGATGAACCTTACAAGCAACATTCCTCTCAAGGACTTGGTTTTGGAGTTGTAGTGCCTTTCTCCAAAGCCTCCCAGCAGCCCTTCTGGAGACAGCAAACAGCAGTAAACTGCTCCGGGTACTGAGCACCGGTAGCAGCAAGCTGTCGGACTTGGTGGTGCAAGAATCTGATCCAGAATTGCAACCAGTAAACCTCCTATCACACTGAGCTTAAGATACATCATATGCAAATACTTACTGTATCACACCAGTTACCACAAAATTCCAGAGAATCCAACATTTTTCTATTAATTACAGGAAACAAAAATCGCTGCAGCGAGGCGGCTCCTTTCTGTAACTCTGACTACGGCACCTGCAGCCATACGAGCTACGACATAGCACGTCTGCCAGCTCTGGAGCCATCTTCTGCAGAGCTGGGGCATCATGTTTCTGTGGGTTGGCTGCATGTTTAAAAGCGGTCAACATGTTCCTTTCATGTGGAGCTTCTCTGTAACTAATTATTATCATTAAATGGCCAAGTACATGGGGGATAAACATACAGTGATTATTTCCTACAGACTCAAGGTCCCATCATTGAAACGTTCACAGCTATCTAGATGTCCATGGCCATTCCACCGTCAGAAGAAGGTTACTAGTGTGTGACGCACCTTTTTCAAAACGGTGTGTTAAAAGCCAAGCATCGCACCCTTCAAATATTCTTTGCCTTTCAAAGAATGGCATAAAGTGGGGATTTAGAGATGGAGACAACTTCCTCACCATGTTACTCTAGCACTATAAGAAAATTAGTCATGTGGCTACTGGCAAAAGGCCTACTTTTAATGGCATCAAATGTACATAGATTTTGCTGAGAGAGATCCTTGTTACTTTTTTATGGTGAGTCTTGGGTACTGGCTCCATAGCAGATTCAAAACAGAAGTTCAGATAAAGATGGGATTGTAATGAAAAATAAATATACCAGAACGACTACTGGCCTTTCTTGACTATCAAAAACGAATTAGGTGCCAGAAACACCAAAAGATTTATTAAGTGGTCAAACACATAGATCAAGTGAAAAGACAAAGGTGCTTTTTTTTTAACTTACTTTGTTTATTGCTGCGAAAGTTGAGTCCCATCTTCTTTCATTGTCAGAAAACTGTCAGTTTTTTCCCGTTGGGTTAAAAAGCTCTTGGGACATCCCTCCCTCAGTGTGTATAGGAATATATTCTTGATCTCCTATACAAGAATCAACTCAATCTGTGGACTGCATAAGGAGCACAGGCACTAATATCTGTGTATCTTCCCCTTTTCATACTATATGAGGAGCACATAGTAATTTACACATGCTTCTAGTTGCCACAGGTATGACAACAATATTCCCACTGCATTTGTTAATGTGTGTAACCTCAAGGAATACTAAGCATTTCTTCTCAAAGGATATACAATGGATGGAAGAACAAGACCTCAAAATGTTTTGGACTCGCTGCATGAACATCGCAGCTGCTTTGAGGAAAAAGAATTGCATTCAATAGCAAATAAATAAATAAATAAAATAAAGCTACTTCTGCTTGATGGTAGTTTTCTGGAAGTCAGTTGCTGGGGTATGGGTGTTGTCCTGGTTTCGGCAGGGATAGAGTTAATTTCCTTCCTAGTAGCTGGTACAGTGTTTCGGATTTAGGATGAGAACAAAGTTGATAACGCACCGATGTTTTAGTTGTTGCTAGGTAATGCTTACACTAGCCAAGGACTTTTTAGTTTTCCATGCTCTACCGACTGAGAAGGCTGGAGGTGCACAAGAAGCTGGGAGGGGGCACAGCCAAACTGGCCAAAGGGACATTCCATACCATGTGACGTCATGCTCAGTACATAAACTGGGGAAAGCTGGCCGGGGGGGCCACTGCTCGGGGACTGGCTGGGCATCGGTCGGCGGGTGGTGAGCAATTGTACTGTGCATCACTTGTTTTGTGTATTATTATTATTATCATATTATTATTATTATCATTTTATTTCAATTATTAAACTGTTTTTATCTCAACCCATGAGTTTTTCTCACTTGTGCTCTTCCAATTCTCTCCCCCATCCCACTGCGGGGGAGTGAGCGAGCGGCTGCGTGGTGCTTAGTTGCTGGCTGAGGTTAAACCACGACAGGTGTACATAGAAACACTGTGGAAATCAGGAACTCCAAAGCTATTTAAGAAAGCGTTTACAAATTCAGCATGCAACTTTGCCATGTTTGTATCGTGTCTTTGCTAGTAATTAATGAAGTGGGAATGTTCCCCCCCAAAAGGAACATACTGTTCATGACTGCTGTGACACTCAGAGTGAAAGCAAACATTGCGCCTGCAGAAACCATAAAAATTTCATGACTTAGGAGCATCAGATGATGAAGTGCTTTTACCCCCACTCCTACCCCAGGACTGAAAGCAAACCCCTAGATTCTTGTCTTCCCCTTGGCTCTTTCTTTCTTAAAAAATACATTTAGAACTTTGGTGGTGTATTTTGAGAGACTGAAAATAACCTGGAAAAACAACCATCTTTTCTTTGTTTTCACTCCACGTTTCTTGAAGCCCCAACTCTAATGACGTTTGAAAAGGATTTCGTGAGCAATATCTGGAAACTTCAGCTGAACTGACTGATTGTGTTTAATTGCATTTTGGTGCCATCAATGCAGTACCATAAATCTACCGCTTGTCAAACAGAGGGAGTTGATTAATTGAGCAACGGCTGTCTGTAGTCAAGTTACAAAGAAATCTCAACAAAATATGAGTGTCTTTGAGGATGTATATTTTTTAACTACTGATGTGGCATGTGCTCTGGGCTGTGGGTGCGAGGGCAGGAGCTGGAGGAGGCTCCAGCAAGAAAGACAATGAACGCAGCTCTATGAAAAGCAAGGGACTGCTCCCTCTTCCCTTCTCATCTGTCTGCAACAAGTGAAACAAAGCCTAAAGAAAACAACAGCAGATTTTTCCTCCTTGTTTATTGCAATACCAAGAATAAAGGGAGCTCAGCACACATACTATGTAACTGTGAAGCCAACTTACATACATGGAAAAATAGAGATTACAAGATCCAAGTCTGGATCCAAGTGACATCCTTCATATTTAGGGCAGTTGGTATCGAAAGAGAGACCAGGCATGAAATTTTGGGGTGATTTTAAGACTTGCTGGAACCACCCTGAATGTAACTGTTTTTTCCCAATTATTAAGCCAGATGAGGATCCACAGAGTATTTGTGAACAATGAAGCAAAAAGTCAAATGAGGAGCAAGCAAAGCACTGCCAAATACTGGGGTGGGGGGGGTGGGGGAAGCACTTTTAACACACAGTAAAAACATTTCTCCTTCAGAATTTTTTCTGGTTAGTAACACTTTTATTGACTCTTCCAGAACCCTGTCATGATTACATCTATTATGTGACTACTGAACATTTAAATGGCATTAGCCTCATGATTTAACAACCTGTAGGGCTAGACCTACAAGAGTTCTTGTACAGATCTAGTCTATATAGATAATTAGAGATAAATATTCTATTTTTACTGAAAAATACCAAAAAAGGGCTACTAAACATTAAAAAACAAACCAATGGATCTACTTCATTGACCAGTGGATAAATAAATATTACATCTCCTCTGACATGAATGAAGTCTTGGATTACATCAGCTGAAGAAGTCCACCATTTGTTATAACAGCTGTCAGGGAACAAGTCTTGGAAATTTTAAATGAGAGGGAAAATATGAATTTGGAAAAATATATAGGCAAATTTTTATTACTTACAGTTCCCTAGCAGAAACCCTTGGGGTTTTTTTTCCCCAAATGTGTAACCTGAAAAATGCAAATACTTTTTTTAAAAAAATCTTATTTAAAAATAAATGAAATATAGTCAAGAAAACTGGTAAGAAGAGGGAGTATTCATGAAACAAAATGTTTCAGAAACGTTGGATGAGCCAGGCAAGTTGCATGCTGGCAGTTTCATTTCAAACCCATTGGCAGCTCCACAGGAGATGAGCACACAAGCATTCGGGTTGGCGACTTCCTGGAGCTGATGAGGAGAAAATGAACAGTTTCATAAGGAAACACTTCCAATTAAGAGCCAGTGCCAACTGCGCAACGTTTCTTCTCTCACCTCTTTTCTCACAGCGTATTGCTCGCTTATGGCAGACCATCGCTCTCTCTTCAGCTGAAGGTCTCTGCATGCATCTTCTGCACCACCAGTACAAAGGTTGCACCGGAAAGGTCCCTCATCTCCAAACTAATTTTGCACCAGCAGAAACTGCACACTGTGGGCTCTGTCCTATCCTCTCCAAAAACAGCTGGTTGAGCAAAGAACAAAGGCATCCTTCTGCCACGGCGCTTAATTGCTCTCCTCAGGAAACCTCATCGTAGGCCAGCTGCAGGTATGCGTGGTCAGAGTTTCCTCAGGAGCACGGGGACTAACCTTTCATGGTGGCAAACTGTTCTCAAGTGCTCTTGGCACTTAGGACTTAACACGTAATGCTTGAAATTCAGGCATGATGTAAGAAGATGAAACTCCATTTTCTTCAGTGGTGTCACACCCGCTCTTTCTGGACCTGGATGTAGCCTGCTCGTCTGAATACCCAAACCATCATTCCCATGGCAGATCCATCACTTACTGAATTTAGCAATACAGCAGTATTCAGCTTTCAGTTCGTGCACCTCTGTAGCAACAAACTTTTGGAAAAGAAAGTACTGTATGCTGCTGAATAACCCTTAAAAAAATTATAGTTGTGCCACGGAAACACGTCTGACAAAATATTGCACCTTGGCTACCTTCTCTGAGATGTCTTTAAAACAGTCCTTGGCAGTATTGATTTTTTTTTCCTGTAAATTGTAATTCACTTTGGTTCAGTATAATGAGCCACAGATTTCTCCAGACACCAGTGACACTGGGGCTCTCGTTTGCTGTCCCATTTCTCCACTCTCCTTGTTGCCTCATACAATTCAAAGGCATGATGCCACAGTAGAAGAGATGAGCTACTCCTCTGCCACAAGGAAATATTAGTCCTCCCCGGAAACCCTTTGATGCTTTGGAAAAGCTTGCCCAGTAATTCACTATTTCAGGGGAGGCAGCCTGGTCCCAGCATACAATGCGGGTCAGTGGAAACAGTACCAGGGTCCTCACAAACCCTCCTGAGAGATGCCGGCTCCTGGCATCACTCACAGTGGTCTGGTTGTAGGGGACAATAGCTGGTGCATCAGGAAAAAGCCCATCAAAATATTGATAGAAGCTCTGAGCAATATAAACATCATTGATACTTAGAAGTGTATTCCTCAATAAATTCTAGTACTTGGAAAAAAACTGTTCATCAGCCTGAACTAGAAATAAAACTTTTTAAAAGTGCAACTATTTGCAGTACTCGGGTGTCACTTTAAGTTAGTCTAACCATTTTGGTTTGATAAAAATCAAAAAACTCCATTCTTACTTTGACTTTATATATTATTGTCTACTATTAAATAATTGCAACATAAAATGACTTCATTTCCTTCTGACAAGATGACTCTGATAGGGTCATATCATTCTGATAAGGTCAAAATACTTCATCTTCTGCAGGACGCTCGTGCTTTAGAAAGCTTTTGACAAACGGTGTTGTTTTCCACGGCTTAAGAATTCAATCAGAAAATTTTTGGCCAGCTGTAATAGTCAAAAGCAAGCCAGGACCTGACTTTTAAAATCCAAATGCCTTAATAGAGAGGGAGGGGGATCACTCTCTCGTTAAATGCATCACTAAATTGAATTTACTGAACAATACATCCCGCTGACAACCTCAACATGAGCCAGCGCAGCTTTCCAGAACTCCTCTGCAGACCTGGGTTACCTTTGGCCAATAACACAGATTTGCAAAATCACAGAAGAGTCTCAGCTGGAAGGGACCCCAGAGATCATCTTGGCCAACCTTGTGTTGAAAGCAGGGCTTTAGATTAGGTTATCCACAGCCCTGTCAAGCCAAGTCTTGAATATCTACAGCCAGGCAGATTCCACTGCTTCTCTAAGCAGCTTATCCCAGTGTTCAAGTGGTCTCACAGTGAAGAAATTGTTTCCAAAATCCAGATAGAAATACCCTGAACCAACTGGTGCCTCTTGTCCCTTGTTCTGTCTCCATGCATCCTTGTGAAGAGAATGACTGCCTCCATCTTCTCTCTCCTTTAAGAGTTTTATGGAAAATCTGGTTAACAGGAGTTTTGCATAGGTAAAAGGGGATAAAAAAAAGACAACTTGCTTCACAAAGTCTATTGCATTTAAGCTGCTCGTAACATTGAGGACTCACAGCAATGAAAGCTCAGAAGTACACAGAGATATTTACAGGCACAGAAGGACTGACGGTCTTTCCAAGCACAAGTTGTTGGAGGTAACTTATGCGTCCTCATAACAAATTTATTACATCTACTGCGGAAAAATCAATGAAATATTTTTATAATAATTAGACCAAATTATGCAGATATAGAACTTCCTGATTACAGAATGGACAGATGACCTTTCAAAAACAGGTGTTGGTTGGCTTTTTTTCCCTTCTATGGCTTTTTTTTTTTTTTTTCCTTCTATGAATAATAACTTTCTTGCCTCAGTTTTTCCCTCAATAAACATCCAAATGAAACTAAAGCATATGAAGGTTTCTGGAAGGTTTGCTAAAGGACTTGTCTTCTAACACTTCTTTACCTTTCCTTAACAATAACAATCACATACTGATTCGAGCAGCCACTCTCTGCACATACTTGAAATTTCCTGTACTACGGAAAGTCTCCAAAACTTGTCATTCAGTATCTGCATACATGAGCTTTCCCATCACAGACTTGGAGGACAGAAAGGAACATTGTAACCAGTTCACTTGACTGCTGGATTTTGCTCACTGTTGAGCCACAAGGGATCATGTTTGCGCCAACTGGGGGAAGGTCAATGGTACCCATCAGCATGCTGCTCCTACCACCGATTACTTCTACCACCCAAAAGGCGTGCCTTTCCACCTAGCCTGGATGGGTCTTTCTCCACCTTCCAGGCGCTGTATCTGGAGGTTTTATGGAAGAGACCTTTACTATTAAAAAGTATTTTACTCTAACAGCAGTTTATATACCCTGATCAAGACACAACTCTCAACCTTCTCTCGGATTAATTAATTACATTGAGATCATGGAATCTTTCACTAAAAAGATTATCTCCAGAACTCAGGTTTTTGTAGTGCTTTTCTCAATATCTTTTCAATGGATAGACATGAAAATTACTAGATTTTCTACACAGATTTGCTCGTTACTTCCAGAAAGAAAACCTAAACTTGCTTGTCTTTTGACAAATTTGAAACTCAGAACACAGTTCAGCTCTTGCTTTTGTAAAAGCATAACAAAACAGATACTGAATGATATCAAACCAACAGAAAAAGTGACAGAATAGAATCTATCTTCTTATCTGATGTATATAGCCCATGCTACTTGTCATATTACAGTAAAAAAGTGAAGCAAAACCAAAACAGGCAGAGTGAACTTCTTTATGGACTTGAGCCATAATAAATTTGGTTTCTATATCCATATTTTCTCATATATTACACAGAGTTGATTTGAATCAATACTTAAACAAGAGACAAGAAACAATTAGATGTTGCAGGAAACTGATTACACACAGAACTTAATCCTCATTATCCACATCAATATAAATTCATTTCCTGACATTACGCAACTCTTCATTATTGCTTGTTATTAACAGCAACTTTATTTTCAGATGAGCTAGAAATCCAAATTCCTAACCCCTTCTTCTCATAAAAGAGCCAAAGGTAGGCAGGGCAATAAAGAATATGTCCCCTTCAGAGAAATTTCAATGCTGGGTTTTATTTTCTGCTGCCTAATTTCCTCTTGCAACTCCATACACAGAGGATGTTCTGCTTCTCCCCCAGAAATCCAGTGCTTCTGTGCCCTGCTCTAGAGCCAGTGTTTTTATAGAAGGAAATTAGTCAGCTGGCAATGGAGAAGAAAGTCTTCAGACAGCAGGAAAGAACAAAAGCTTAATCCAGAGATTACACTATAAAATTAGGAAAATGGCAGAATATACTTCAGCCAACATTTGTGAAATTGTGGTCTATCTCCAAGGTGCAAATCTAAATCTTCGTGAGCTAAACCAAAAATGAACAAAGGAAAAGCAAATAAACTATTTAGAACAAAATCAGGGTAACCAAGTAAGTTTACATTATTTAATAGCTCCTTTCCATCATGTTTCTGAGTGTTTACATACTTTTATTTTAAAAAGATATCAAAGTTGTAAAGATGCTTTTAAATTCATTTCAATATGAGCAAACCAAGATTCAAGATCTTCCGATACCCTTTAAGAGAATCTTAAAACAAGACGTGTGTCATTAAGAATATGCAGCTACAGTAGCTACCATTGCTGGTAATAGTAATAGATGTCGTGGGGAAAGCGAATTGTTATTTTTTAATAAAGACAGTGGGAATTTTTTCAATCAGATAATTCTTAGTTGGAAAACACCAGTTTTTAACAGGCACTTTTTTAGAAAATTTCTTGGGATTGGTACAGTATTTCTGGTCAAAGTAGAAAGACATGAAAAGAAACCAAAGAATAGTTTGGTGTCTGGAGCACTTTTACAGCATGTGGTGAAGACCAGGTTCAATTACCCTTTTCTGGCTAACCTGCAACAGTAATGTGACCATTTTTGTTTCAAGCACTAGCTATTTTAGTGTGTCTTTCTTCTGTTTTCAAGTAAAAAAAAAAAACAAAACACCAAACCAAACCAAAAAACCCTTTTATACTGTTTCCATGATGACTGTGTCTTTCCATCCATTATGTTTTTTTTTTTAAAATCTTCTACACAAATGGTCCTCCAACCTCTCTAATATGAATGAGAAACCTCACTAATTAAAGGATACAGCCTGCCTAAATAAAAAGAGAAAATATTTTGTCTACACTATGAACACTTCAAACCATTTTCCAGTAGTGTCCCACCCCACAAACACCAAAGATTGTACGTATGTTTACTTAAATAACCAATGTTATTCATGAGCAGACATTTTATAAGACAGAGGCAAAAGTATTATTCCTGGAAGAATTGCTTTGTAATATAGGATCTACGATAAGGTCAAAAGGAAGCATTTCTGGATGTGTTCCATCACTTGATGTTCAGGAAACCATTTTGTATGACACAAAGGATTAGGAAAAATAAGCTGCATGACATTTATTTTGTGATTTTAACATTAATATCTGTAGAAACATTTTATTGTCAGTACAAAAGTTAACAGATTTTAATACTTTTACCCAATTAAAAAAAAAAAACCAAAAAAAACCAAAAAAACCAAAACACCACCACATAAAACAGTGTAATTTGCATTCATATTGCATGGCCATATCAGTGTGAGTGTTCTGAAAGTAAAAACACAAGACTTCCGTAACAAGATACAAACAACAGTGATATTTTAGCAGAGGCCAGTGCTATACCTACTGTTATGGAATGGATCAGAAGGAAATACTGGAGTCAGCATGAATTAATCCCTTAAAAAGATGCTGATATTCCTATGGCAAATTGTCATTATAAACAACTTCTCTCTTTTTAACTTAAGTTACAATAGAGGGATAGTCTAAAAGGCAAAAGATCCAGGCCAGAAGATCTGGAACCTATTATCCAACTCAGTGAAGAGAATTGTACTTAATTTGACACATGTGCAACTTGGGGTAGAAGCTCAGCTCCTTTTAGAGCAGTACATTCTGCTATGGTTATAGACAAATTCATGTCTTTCCTTACTTTAGGAACCCTCTTTAATATTTCTTCTTTTTTTGTGTGTGTGTGGAACGATTCTGCTTTTTGGCCATGGGAAACATTGCTACAGAGTTGAATTGTTAAAGTGACAGTATTGAGAATAAAAGACTTTCTTGTTAAAGGATTTGGTTTTGGCAAGAATAATCATCTGACACGGCAGTTTTTAAACACAAATAAATCAAAAGTATAATTCCCCAAAATTAGTTATATACTGTAAATATTTCTTTTTTTTAAAGATCTGAAAACTAGTAAAGTCTGAGCAATATATCTACTAGTTCTCTGTGCTGCCTGCATAGAAATGCCATTTAAATTACAAAAACACAACAACCCTATAAACGATTAACTGTTTTGTACATTACCAATTAGTTAATAAATTAATGATATACCATTTTCCCTGAAAGCAAAGTATTTTCCACCTTTGGATGGTGAAAATTAAGAAATTCTGTGTAAGAACAGCATTTAGCAAATAGCTGTTAAAAAAGAGACTAATTTGCTAGGTGGATTGGGACATCCATTTTTAAATCAATACAAAAAATAATTCATTGTAAATATATATAATATATATTTATACATATTTTGAATATATTTACATACATCCAGCACCTATATACTGCATTTGTGCTCTGTAAGTGTGTGCCAACATATATTTTCTCCAAATATTACAAAATAAACAAGGAAGGCAGACGCAGAGTTTGCCTCAAGTCCAACCGGTCCATTGTACAAACAAAGTCTGTTGCAGCTTACAGGAAGCCAGAAAATTGATAGTGACGGATATCTAGACACAGCTCAAACATTCTTCTTTGTTGGGAATATTTAAAAGTTGCAAATTATGAGATTCTTTATGTAGGTTCTGACTGCTTTCCTCCAAGTTGTGGGTTTTTTTCCTCCTTTTTTTTTTTTCTTCCATATTTCATATGTACAAGCAGAAACATTAAGGTCCTGGAGAAAAGATTTTGGTTTGTGTATGGTAGGTAGCTTGATGTTCTTGTTTCTTTATTCCTCTGTATGATTTCTTTTCATGTTTTAACACTTCCATTCATGTGTTGGTACTTGGGAAGACAGGGTTCATAAGGCATTGGATCGGGAGAAAAAACAGAGTCATCACCTGAAGAACACGAACTCCTCGTGTCAGGGTAACTAGGTGAATACTGTTCGAGAGGTCCACTGAGGTCCAGATACTCCTATGACAAAAGAAACAAATTGCATTTTTAGACAGTGAGTAAAACTGACAATAACACGGTACCGCTGCTCTGATTTGGCTTGATTATATAGTGGGTAAAAACAGTTTAAAAATGACACTCATTTCTGTAACGCAATTGCATTCAAAACTGCCTGTTGCTTAAATATCTCATAAAACAAGGAGCTTGAATAGAGAAAGAAAAAACAAACCAATAACATGGTACTTTTCTAAAGTCCAACACCACCAGCATTAGCCGCGTCAGTGGAAATAAACATAACAACCACATCAAAAGAGGACTTTTCACTTGCAATGATAAAAATGAAATTTCATCCTAAATAGAACCATTTTTCTTTAGCACATGGTAATGATTTGGAGAGGGAAAGATACTTCCAACTTTATATTCCTTTGGTCAGTTTGAATATCTGTTTTATATTCTGTGATATTAAATTTGTGTTTAAACATGCAGTGGCATACGTGCAAAAAAGAACTGAAAGGAAAACAAAATTAAATTCACTAGGTTTGGGATTTTTACACTACATATTTGTATGTGTGTGCGTGTGCATATGTGTCTATGTGTCCCAGAGTAGCCATGACCAAAATAGTCATTAAAAAAGGAAATAATATCTGCTGAATCCAACTTTTGGGTTAAGGCTCTTTTGCTAGAAACAACAGTTTTGGCAGGAGAATAAAGTTATTTTTCCTCTTGAAATGTTCCTTCTCTTTCAACTTCTAAAGGCAGCTGCATTCATTTAAATGCAATCTCTTCATTTGCTAAACCACAAGTTATGATCGTACTGATGAGACAAGTCTTCCACCTCAGTCAGTATTTTATGCTGCTAAGCTTAAGTTTGGGGTAATTCAGTTCTTCGGTTAACATTTTTTTAAGTCAGAAATTCAATCGTTACTATATTATAGTTAAAAAATGGTCACCATTTTAAAAGAGGGGGGGAATGTAAGTTTTAAAATGCCAACAAATACAGTAGGCAGCAAAAGAAGGCAGTTTGGATCTATGATTACTATCTCGCTGCCTAGGCTTTTAAAAGATCCATGAGGATAATCTTGACCCTTATTTATATATTAGCAAACCAGTCCTACATGACCAGAAATAATCAACCACTTCCTAGATAGACAGAAGAAGAAAGTATTCCAGTATTTGAAGAAAGAGGGCTTTCTCATGGAATACCAGGCATAGCTCATCATATCAAAAGGCTTGCTACAATTCAATTACGAACTCAGTATTGAAGGCGGGATCCTTATCCCCTCTCCAGCCTCCTTATCCAATGTCAAGGGCCAGAGTAACATAAAGGGGCATAAGAAGTTTCCAGTATCAGGATGGTTCCTGGTGTTGATATAACGACACAGCCATGAGGCTGACTCTTGGTGACTTTTGCTCATGCGGATCAGGGAAACATTGCATGCTACTCTGAGAAACGTGGGGAACAGGGTCTTCTGGGAAAAAAAAACATCCAAAAACCCAACACCCACCCCCCCCCCCCCCCCAAAAAAAAAAAAACCAAAAGAGCAACAAAAAAACCCAACAGGTGATGATTCAGCATGGAGAGGAGCAAAACATTACCATTTAAGCAGAAATAATTACTTGCACAAATGCCGAAGAAGATACTGTTGGCTGCCCTAGCAATTTTTTGAGTTGTTGGGCAAACCAGGCTGACCCTGTATCAACAGTGTCATTTCAGGGGGGAAGGGAAAGTGCCACTGTGGAGTGGACAAGCAGAAGTATTGTCAGACTGATGCCTGAAGGACCTGCACTTCAGGAAAACCGTGCAGATTACACAAAATCTGAGGTCTCAAAAGCACAAGTTATGGAGGAAAATGGGACACACTGGAGTTCTCAGGAGACACTGAGTGAGAACATGACGAGTTTTCAGGAACATAAAATGTGCTGCAAAGACAAGTGAAATAATTTGCTTTCTTTGTCCAGGGTAAATAGGACAAAAGCAATATCTTATGTTGAAAGATTAGAGATTAGGAAAAACTTTCAAGAAGTAAGGCTAATGAAACAAAGCAACAGACTGTCAAGGGGTGATGCAGAAATACAGCAGTGGAGATCTTTAAGGACAAGTTACATAAACATCTGTCAGGAATGACAAATGTATAGCGGACCCTGCCGTAGGCCAATCAGATGGACTAGATGTGTTCCTGAGCTTTTTCCAGCCGTTTTTCCTACGATTCTCGTCTAAAGCAATTTACATAACCCTAAAGGCCTTTTCAGGTTACCTTTGAGATCATTCCAGGTCCATGAGCAGTACAGAATTGGGAAGGCAGGATGGTTAAACACACACACAAAAAAGCAATATCCTTTCCCAGGCTCAGAATTGCAGCCCAGAACCTCCCTCTTGAATTCGCAAATGCGTATCCCGTCCAAGCCACCCAGCACTCTGCAGTGGCAGCCAGCCCACCTCCAACCAGTCTTGTGAAATCATATATAAATTAGGCAGGAAAAGATGCAGTCAGTACTGGATGAGGGGAAAATGGTAGCGGCACGCAGAGCTGTGTTACCAGCTCCATAGGGAGCACATATTCCTGCCTCATCTCTGAGCCATCCCTGAAGGTGCCACTTCTTACGGTAAACCTTACAAAACAGAATCCAGATAATTTATAGCTGCTACTGACGCCAAAATCTTTTTGAATTGTATCTACTGGGCAAATGATCATCATAAAAAATGGCATCTCTTTACTCAGGTTCTCCTGTCATCTCTATTGCATACAGCCTTTCCTAATGCTGCTTAGTAATCCATTTTTTATGTCTGCGACAATTCTAAAAAATTAGAAAGTAATGTTGAGGACCAATATAAAGCAATTCAAATCTTTTTTCGTACTCCCCCCCCCCCCCCCCCAAGAAGTGCTATAATCATAGCAAATCTGAAAAATTTATTTTGAAATGGTCAAAACAAGTTGTTGCAACTTTCCTCTATAAGGGTTTTGGTTTTTTTTTTTTCCCCCCTCCCATTATACATATCATTTGTCAGAAATGATAGGAATTCGTAAAATATTTCTGGGACACCAAGCATTTTCTCTTAAAAGAAGTTTCTACCAAAAGAACCAACATTTCCCTCACTTGTGATCTTCCTCAAAGGTGCATGTGATTTAGTGATAAGAGAACTGATTCCTGTGTGAATACCCTAATCAGTGTGTTCCTTGCTAAAACTAATAATATCTCAGACCTCTGAAAGAATGCTCTTCAAATAAAACCTTTTTGCATTCATATATCCCAACCTGAAGCAGCGTTAGGCAGGACCTTTGGATAATTGGATAGCTGTTCGCACGTGCCCCATGGGTCCTTGTTCCCTCCACAGAGAGCTATTTCAGTGAACCTAATTCACTCTCAGGCATATAATCTGAAATCTACCATTGACGATTTCTCCTCTTCTGACCTAGATATCATGCCTGGGAATCAAACTGAGTCGATAAATGAAAAACACCATGAACTCTACATCTCTCCTTCATGTGAAACTCATGTTGAAACATAAACATTGCCTCTCAACCTGCTATGTGTAGTCCCTCGATACTGCTATGCTAAAAACATCAAAAGATGCAATGAGAAATAAACAAAAACACTTTAAAGACGTGTTTCTGTTTAGTTACATAAATCAAGGCATAATGGCAAGAAACTGAGGATTTCATGGGATACATAGTTTAGCTGCATGTAACCTCAGAGGACAAACAGAACAAGAAGAGAACTTGAGCAGGATTTCATAATTGAATAAATTCCATCTGTCTCCTGAACCATTTGTCCTGGTCAGCAGCTTATGGAGGGAAACATTTACCTACCTCATTAGTTGTGAGAGTGAGAATCCGATCCAAGTCTTCCACCAACTGTTTAAAAGTCGGTCTCTGTGAAGGCACAGCATGCCAGCAATCTCTCATCATCATATAGCTGTAAGAAATACACATTTTCTTGGCTTAATTAAAATCACGCGTCCTTCTTGTAAACCTTTTCATACACAGTCAATGTTCTTCATCACAAGTAAAGCAGCGAGCACCCACAGCCCTACACATGGACCACTGACTTTCCCAAAAACTGCACAATACTCTCACTTCCCTCAAAGGTGCATTTCTACTCCTGTATCTCTCTTGCCCAGTATCTAAATTACCTTTTTGGGGACCTGATTCTGTAGCCTTCTGTCCCAGGAATTTCAATGGTAATAAATTACACATGCTTAAATATTTTTGCACGTTAGGGATTGCGGTCTTTGCGAAGTGAAGAAATAAAATGGGAAAAAAAAATAGTTAAGGGCTATACTGAAATATCAGAAAGGGAAAACACTCTTCCCTCATCACCAGAAGATCAATGCTGTGTTAATGCAGAAGTTCCCAGATGTATTTTGTTATGTACAAAACCAGCCTGATGTACCTTACATATGATTAGTGGTATGTGTGCCATTTAGGAATTTTCATGTTAATGAGATTAAAATAAAACAAATATAGGTGTAAAAACACTGACGAAGACTGGCTTGTAGATGATCACTTCTTTTTTCAATGGGATCACAGCAGGGTGTGTAAAGAAGTATCCTCTGTCAAACACTCCCTGAAGACCTTTTCATACCTTTTCTATACATATCTGTACACACACATATATCCACAATTTTAGAGGAAAGCAATCCTGAAAATGTTTGATTCTGCCAGGGGTAGCATTAACCATGTGAATTCAATACAGTTGTGCCCTTCCATCCTCGTACAGCAAATAAGGGTCCTTACAGTTCATTGGTGCAGTTGGCAGGTTTATCCATTCGGTGCCCTTCTTTAAGCAGCTTAAAAAGTTCCTCCACTGGGATTCCTGGGTAGGGTGATCCTCCTAACGTGAAGATCTCCCACATTAACACACCAAATGACCAACTAGAAATCAAAGAGAAAACTGCATTAGAAGATCTGCCTTACTGCTGAAAAGCGAGATGTGTCTGCGGCAGATGCAATGACTGCCAATTCCTCTCAGGAGATACTTAAATAATCAGCATCTGCCCAACTCTGACCGCCCTGAGCAGGACATCAATCCGTGAAGTGCATCAGGTGCACGGGCTGCAATAGGGGCTGACCTGAGCATGTTCTCAAACACACTCTTCGCCTTTGTCTGGTGTGCTCCGAGCACATGAGTTTCCAAGGCTACTGCAAAGAACTGCATCTTCACAGCTTAATTATTTACAGAACACTCACAGCTGAGCTGGTTTGCAATTATGTGGCAGGATATTGTGGAAAAAGCAGGCTGTTCAAAACAAAAATATTTTGCATCATTCTGCTCTCTTTTTTTTTTTTAAATTAAGTTTTGTTAGGAAATGAAGTAGGATCATTCTAAGCCAGTTTTCCTGCCAGCTTGCCACCTCCTCCAGAGCCTGCCTCATCATGCCTTGCTGGCAACCTAGGGCTCTTTGGCAGGCAGCTTTGCCAGGTGAGCAACAGCACACAGCTTGCACTGGCTCCCAAGCTTCTCTGCAGCTCTCCTAGCTTCGCAGCAGTGTATTTTAGTAAACTGTTTGCATAAACTTACAATAATATTATCTTTACCTGTCTTCAAAGCCACCATTGGGCCAAGAGCCTCCAAGTTCCAGCACTGAAATCCTCGTGCTCCCTGGCTGCTGAGGAGCTCAGACTGACTTTCAGTCCTGAACCAATGAAGTAGTTGACTTCACATTCACTCAAATATTTTGCCAAGATGTTATTTTAAAACAAAAGTTTGATCCACCCTTAACCTGTGTGTATATTTTCCTTTGTAAATAATGTAAAGATTGCAGGAAAAGCCTCAGTAAACGCTTTTCTTAAGGGGAGAGCAGCTCAGGAAGTGCACCCAGGTTAAAGAAAGAGGAGATACCTCTTATTTTCTCCACCCTGCCCTTTTTCTTTTTAACCCTGCACTGACATGCGTAACCTTTTACACCTGTGCTGGGAAGCATCCAGCCCTTTACAGTTAACAGTTTCTCTTGGAGAAATAAAAAACAAGATCTTCATCTGCATTGCATAAAAAATACATGTCTACTTCAAGCACAATGCACACGAGTACTGTAGATGGGCCTAGGAAACTGTAATAGGAAGCAGAATAAATCCTGAGCGGTTGCATCAGCCAGTAACTCTGTGCACAGATTAAAAGATTTTGAAGTGTCAGAGTCCAATGATTTTCTATTACATGTGAAGTACTGCTGGGAAGCAACAATACTTCTAAAAATCAGAGAATGCTTTTCTGGTATATGCAGCCTATATTTTATTATACTGAATCTTAGCACAAATTTTTATAAGAAATTTTCAGGAACTTACTTTTCTTTCTTTCTTTCCTCTCTATCTTTTTTTTTCTTTTTTTTTTTTTTTTTTTTTTTTAAAAACCTGAAGGAAGTCCAGAGTATGTCAAAAGCCAAGCAAATTAGATAGACTCTTTGTAGCTGCACATCCGTAAATAAGTTCAAGGGGGGAAACTTCCGCACTGACAGAAGGAGGTTAGCATTTTCCACCTTTCATGTGCTTTGAAGCTGGGCAGATTAGTAACAGAGCACTGGTTAGCAGTCTACCATAAAATCCTCACTTTCTAAGGGCAAGTCCTGTTCCATCTATTAATATGTGAAACAGAATGAAAACGCTTAAAGGTAAAGGACAACAGGAAAATACATTTAAAATATCCTAAACTTTAACAAATACAAACCAAAACAACCCTCATTCCCACTCCCTAAAACCCCATTCAAATAAGGACACTTACACATCACTTTGATGTGTGTAAACTCTGTCAAACAGAGCTTCTGGAGCCATCCACTTTACTGGAAGCCGTCCCTATAAGTTTGGAAGGGAAGGGAAGAAAAATTAAAATGGTAGCAATTTACAGGATGATTTTAACATCAATTTTTTAAAAATATGAATCAATTCTCAGAGAATAGCCTGCTAATGCAAACCAGCACATAATTTATCTTTAAAATTTTCAGGGAAAAAAAACAGTAAAATGGGCTAAAGTAGGGAGACCGTTAAGAAAAATTGATATAAACATTGAAGATAAAATGAAAAGCACTGAGGGCTCCCCAAAAGTTCCCAGACTGCTTGCTAGGAGAACAATAGGATAAGCAGATCAAAATTAAAAAGATCATTCCACTATGGCTCTTTAAAGACAAAATTCCAATCAATCATCCTCTGAAAAATAGGCCTGCTTGCAAAAATAAGTTGATCACTAAACCCAAGAATTTTGTTTTCCTTTCCACCTTTTGCAGTGACCCAAAACTCACAGTCGCAACTGCCTGTTGCTTTGCACACAAAGTCTGCTCTGCTCAGAGCCCAGGAATCGCACTAAATTTGATATGAAGAAGGTTCAATTCCCTCCAGTACTGACGTACCTGTACCTCGTTGCTCTGTCTTTTGGAAGTAGGCAGATATTACCATTAAAATGCCATTAATCACTTAGTGCTTTATTTTCATAGATAAGCCACTTAACATGATTGTTAATAATAATTAATATTTATACAAAATATTACAGTCTGTAGAACTGAATGAGTTCTGCAAAGTTCCCGTCAAAACCCAAGTGTAGTTCATCAGGATCTTAAGAGATCCCCCGAGAAGGAGGTATAAGCTGTTCAAACTAGGCATCAATAACTACATCTGAAATGTTTTATCTTCTTGATTTGGTACAGGTTAAACAGCAAAACAGTGACAGAGTGGGGAGTAAAAATACATTTTCTCAACCTCTAGCCCCACTTGGATACTACTGCCATAACTTGTACATAACAAGCTAAGTACAGGCAAAAAGGCATAAAGCTGTATGTGGCATTACCACACATAAATAGGATTTTTATTATGTTTATTGTTAGCACTGTTCATACAGTGTTTTACAAGATCCTAGGTTTGGTACAAAATGAGCTGGAATCAACAGGAATATTTCCACTTATTTCAAATGACTGAGTCAGGGACACACAAAAAACAATTCTTGTATTTTAGCATTTCTAATAAGTCATACAATATACAGCCTCTTTGGTTATCTTTTTAACTAACTGTCACTGTAAGAGGGGACAGAAATGCTTATGTCCTTGATCCCTGTTTTCTGCCTGTGATGAAAAATGAGGCTGCTGTACAAGAAGCCCATTAAGTTTATAACCATAGTTTTGAAGTGAACCATCGAAAGAAACACTTGTTTCCAGAGATAAGAAAACCATCCACTTACATTAGTAGTCTTTTTATAATAATCTATATTGTTGATGTCTCTGGCTAAACCGAAGTCTGCTATTTTCATGACATTATTTTCAGTTACCAAAACATTTCTTGCAGCCAAGTCCCGATGGATACACTGGAAAGAAAAGGGGAAAAAAAAAAAAAAAAAAAAGGCCCACTGAAATAAACTGCTGTAAAAGTGAAGTTACTTCTACACCATAACTAAGTCTCCTTTACAGATTTTAACCTAAATCACAAGGTGGGAAAGCCACACGTTTACTACAAGCCTGTGAAATAGGATTGTCTTAATCATTGCAATCCGTCCCCTCAGCTGGTGTTTCCAAGTTGAACAACGGCCCTGAGAAGCCTCTTAGAAAAGCCTGGTTTATTTAAGACTTATATTTTGCTGAGGCTGAAAGCCTGGGTGGTGACCCAAACCATGCCACGCTGTTTGTGATTCACTCTCCATTACAGGTGCCCAGGTACAGGTATTGCAGCACTTTCGTTACAAATACTGTTAATGAGCGTTTTGTTAAGTAGCTTCTCTTAAATTCTATCATCTCACCAGAGCTAAAACCTGACAGTCTGGATCAGTGCAACCATTTTTTATATAAAAGATCTTAATATGAGTTATATCCACAGTATATAATTTTAAACTAGATGTCTAGAGTGCATGTATTTACTTCAACCATGAGACTATAACAATTTAATTTAAAAAAAAAACCCAAACAAAAAAACCAAATCAAAACAACACAATCTGGGCTGGGCTGTTTGCTTTTTAAACAGCTTTGATACTGAAACTAAAAATGTTATCTCCTCAGAGATTTTTCCTTCATGTCAGCATTATCCTGAAAACTTGCAACTGATTCTTGACACTGAAAGGACATTTGTGACTGCTCTGGATATTATTCCTGTGTTTAACCAGCCTTATTTGGGTTGATGGCAGCAGGGACATGGTAAGAAACATTGCATTTGGAATCCCCCCGGGATATTCTACTAACTTTTCAAGTTAAATATCCTTGGGGTTTTTTTCCCCCTCCTCAATTCTGAATTACTTTTTATGTTGTCCTCTTTATTTCAGCATGTGCACAGACATGCTGGACTGAACCACTACAAAAAAACTGTACAACAGCCAATTTATTTCTTGCATTATAACTTGCCCCGGCAATTTTCTGAGATCTCTTATCCTGCATAGGTAAAATGAGCCTACAAAGCTTCTGCTCCTCACTGGGCTAGTCATGGGGAACTGCCAGGAAAAACCTGCTCCAGCAATGCCTTCATGTGCGCAGGACCAGACAACAGTACATGCCTTCAGCATCAAATCAGTCTTTTAATTCAGCATCAGCAATGCTACGGTAGCAGAAACAACATAGGCCAGCCTTCCTACTTCCCTGTCCCTGTTCTCAAACCCTACAAGAACATCCTCTGAGACACTAGAAACTCAATTCAGTTGCCCAAATAGAAGTACACATTGTCATCTGAGATGCCCTGTGATATCCAAAGTATCTTGATGAGACTACCAGGGATGACACAGGATCGACAGCAGACCTGTGCCTTTCCAGAGCAGCAGCCTAGGGGTACCATAGAGCATCTCAAATGGCATGTAACACCTCTGAGTGAATACATCAAATTATTCAAACCCCGTTATCTTCTGTCAATACATTTCTGCTTTCTCATACCCTACAGTTTTACAACTGAGACTTTTCCTATCTTCAGAATGGTGCCATTATTGATTTCCATATCTGACAGCTTTCATAGCTGACCCTCTGGCCCTAATGATTTGCTGTCTCTTTGCAATGATCTGGGCCAGTCCCTGTATCTGGAGCTCCCCTGTTGCTCTTGCGCAGTACTGGAATGATGGAGAGGACACATCAACAGAATTTTAAAAAGCATCCATCCAACCTAGGAACAACATCCCCTTTCCAAGGTACAATTGCTTGTAAGGCAAAAACTTTTTGTAAGGCAAAAAGTAGGTGCCCAAAAATATTCTTTACATATTTCTTCCTCCCCTCCCCCCCTCCTTTTTTGGTCTCAGTGAGCCATTTATTGGATTGAAATAACAAAAACACTGGCCTTCTCACAGTTCCTGCATGATGGAAATACTGTGAGAAGACCAGCTCTCTTATTACTCCAGCTCAGTAAATGGATCCCTAAGGGGAAAAGAACTAATGAAATACAAACAGAAATGGTAGGATATCTGAAGAACCTGAATGCGCAGTTTTACTATATGCTGCCTTTGTTTTCCTTCTGCCCTCTGCCTCGTGCAATGCCTCACGTTCTGTCAAGTTCAGTGCAGCACTGATCAATGTTTTTGCAAAGGAACTGGATCAAGGATGAAATGGTTCCGCCGTGTGCATCTGTGCAAGCGCACACCTTCTTGGCAGTGTCCTACAACAGCAGTTGAGCTTCTCAGGTGGATGCTTGTTCTTAAATCTTTTGATTGGCAAATCTTGTTTTTTTCCTTTCACAACAGTTCTATTTTCTTGGGACATGGCTCATTGCCAGGCAAATGTTTCATTAATCTTAGAAAGAGACATCCTAAGGTGCTTTACCTAATACAATACTCATGCTTACTTCTACATTAGAAGATTTTGTCTTAGTGTCGTGCATGTCTCCCTGTCTACCCTACAGCACTGAGAATTACTATTTCAAAATGAAAGAATAAAAGCAAAATTAGACCTTGATTCCCCTCCCCCTAACCTCTACCAGTGCAGAAATGCAATAAAAATATCATGACTCTACACAACAGGAATGGAGGTTTACACTCAGCTCTGGTCTTTGGTTAAAAACAGCTCCATACTTGGGAGTGGGCACGACTGGAAATCGGTACAAATCCCACTAACCACTCCACACCTTGCAGGAAGTGCTTACATCAATATCTGGTGCTCTGGTTTAGCCATTGGGTCCAAACACCACCCAGAGTATTCATGATTGCTTGTCCACAAAGCCACAATATGTTTACAGAGTTAGTTATACAGGGCTATTTAAAGTTTCATAACTATAATTTAAGCAAATTACTGGTTAAAAAAAAAAACATTTGAAGAAAAGTTGAAGAAATAAGTGTCTAGGGACATGACAGGATAAATAAATTCTTTCAACAAGCTTGCTCTCCTGACAAACACCAGTTTGAAGTAAAGCGCCTAATTTAAGTGACTAATTCACTCCATTTATTTTTGCCTCTTCTGTTCACAATTTTTGCCCTGGTATCTTGTGGTCTTCTCAACTCTGCCTGTTATCATTCTGTAAATCCTTTCACTAACTGAATTAATTTATTTTACATCACTACATGAGCTGATTTGGTCGATTTGACTGGAAACAGAAGGCAAATGGTGCCTGCAGTCTCATGGGAAATGGTGCCTGCAGTCTCATGGGTGGAGTAATGTCGCTTGTGTAATCAAGTGACCACCTGTGCTTACGAATTCAAAGTGCAGATATGTACACAGTATTTGCTTTAAACGATCCTTTCTGGGCCTCATTTTAGCAATGTCATTAAACAGAGATTAAAAACTTTAAGTGTATGAACTTTCCCACTGATTTTCGAGAGTATGGATTATTGCAACTTGAGAAAGGTCCTTCTCCCAGCAAATTCTTGAACACAAATGAGATGAGAACAAAACTAAACTAGGAAAAGTGCCAAACAAATACGCACCATGCGCTTTGTGCAGTATTTGCTGAGTTCTACCTACTTTTTGTGAAGCCAGGTACTCCATGCCTCTTGCCAACTGGTATGTGCATGACACTAAGTCCTTGAATGTCATCTGCTCTTCTGGTACCCTGTTAATATCAAACGAATACTCCATCCCCGGGGGGCGGCGTGCTCGCAGGTACTCACGCAGGTTTCCTTTGGAAGCATATTCTACTATCACGTACAATGGACCTTTGGATAAACAGAACCGTGTGAAAACTGGAGTAAGGTCGAAGGGTAAAATGTTTTTATGTAAAGAAGCTTTTAGTGTCCTATAACAAATGAACTAAATTAATAAATGTTTAACTGTGAAATCAGTAAGCACAACTTGAAAGAAAAGGAATTTTGGACCTGGCGAAGTGACTGGCCCAAAGCTCCATAACAGGATAGTGGCAGAGCTACAATTAGTGGCTGAAAGCACCTAAACCCTGAGCCAGTGCTTATTCCTTCCAGACTATGCCATGCACTGAAAAGCAAGCATTTTCAATCAAAGAATGCCATGAGATCTCAAACAAGGGGAAAGTGCTTCTTAAGATTTTTTAATTTCTAGAGTTTTATGCCATTCTGCATCACTTTACATGACATAATTAGCTTTTAATAAAAACACTGTGGTCTTTAGAGAGTAAAAGCGCTCATTTCAAATTCATGGGATACAAGTTCCACTAAAGCAGGACTGACAATTCAGAACAACAGGCGTGGGTAAAGCCCCTGTAAAATGTCTTTTTTTTTTTTCTCCCTACAGCAAGGGATTAGAGAGTTTTCATATGATATAGTACCCTTTCTCATATTAAAGCTGCAAGTATAATGAGACACAGAAGTTCAAATATTGCTGCTAAGCTAGGGAAATATCTAAAAATCCCATCACGGCATGACTGCTTCCTTAAAAACTCTTGAAAAATTATGATTAATGAGACTTTTGCAGACCTGTTGGAAAGTCCTGGTTTACTTTCTTTTCTCTACTCACCATCCTGGGTACAGGCTCCAAGGAGATTGATGATATTTTTATGCTTCCCAATCATCTTCATCATCTCCATCTCTGACACCAGGTCAGACAGATCTTTTTCTGTAGCATCATCTGTACAAGAGACAGGTTCAGTTTATAGTTTCTAGCGTGCCAGCCTGAACTTCACTAAGGCTTACCAGTTGGTGTAAAACATGTGTGCTTCAAAATGCAGAATACGGGATTTGTTTTCCAGTATACACTGTACGTTACACAGTCATACGTTACGTCCTAACAAGAAATAGTCTCAACCTCTTTGATGGACTGACCATCTCTTCATTGTTACATGTTAAGAGGCAACACAGTAATATCAGACATAAAAATGCTGTCCTTAGCTATCAAACCTCCAATAACTATGCTTTTCCTGCAAACTAATCTTACAATTAAATTCAAAATAAATAGGCACCAACCACCTGGACTGAATGGGCTAGGACCTACACATGGACAGCCTCTGACATGAACTGAACTAAAAGCAGAGAGACCCACACGATGCTAATGCATCTCCTGGCTCCTAAATACTCACTGCTCAAGATAAACAGGCTGTCAAGGGCACAGATTTACACCCCAAACTGCTGAAGGCTGAGGTCAACTATGTGCTCTTTGACCCCCCCCCCCCCCTCCCCGATGACAGAGTTCAGATGCCACAAAAGAAACTTTTGGTGGATGAGAACTGCCATATCACCCATTCTGATCCCTAATCACCCAATTTTCTTACCTTTCAACATCTTCACTGCCACAGTCACCGCTTCTTTTGGCCTGTCTTTGTCAATCCCCCCCGCTTCAGCCATGACAACTTGCCCAAAGCAACCTTCTCCCAGGGGTTTACCCAGCGTCAGCCTAGAGGTGTAAACAGGAGATTAACACACAGCATCTGCTGAAGGGATGCAGCCAGTGAAATTCCAGGGCTAAATATAAAAAGCTTTCAACAACTTGCTGTAGCATGAAGCATTTATCACATGGAACTAATGAGACTCTGGGTGCGCATCGGTTTTCATGCGCGCTGCAGTATGTTTTCTTAGGGACGATATAGTGAGCATCTCATACAGGCAGATCAGTTGCTAAACCCAGCTTTTAAGCTCTCCCTCTCCTTGTTATAAGAGGCTGTACTCGACGGCTGGCGGCGAGACACAGCATGGAGGGGCAGAGCTTTCAAAAAGCATCAGACCGCGGCTGAAATCAGGAGCAGCCAGTAACACGCAAGCTTTTCCTGTCACTGTAACACGGCCGGTCGTCTTCTTTTTCACATTGACTGCAAGGAGATGAAAGAAAGTTTTCTTTGTGTGTGTTGCCATGTGGTCACTTTCAGGCAGCTGATGACTCGTGTGGTAAAGGGTGGTATTAAAAGCAGGGGGATGTTTTAAATATTATTAACTCCTGTGATATAACAGCACAGTGCAAATGGAAAGGAAAATCAAACATGCTCTCAGGCAGCTTAATTTTAGCTCAAAATTCATATTCTTGCTTTCTATTTGGAGATGCAGGCCATGAACATTTGCCTAATGATCTCTTGCGCCAAAGGGATTAGACAGGACAGAGAGCGAGTCAGTAGACACCATGTTTGGGCGCAGCTGCGGGTAATTATCACACCCATTTCTCTTTCTTGTGGCTGATGAAGTGGCCAGACAGCAGCCTTCTTGTGGGAGAGGAGGGACGATGAAGGTGAGAGAAGGGGAAGGGAAAAGAGGCCGGTGACAAGCGCGCGGTGAAAGCTCGGGAGGAGTTACTGCTGCGAGAGCCTGGGTAAAGGCGCCCGTGATGCTCCCACGCCTTGAATGGCTGCCAGGAGCTGCCTCGGCTGCCGCTGCCTCCGGCTCCGCTCTTCTGCTGCAAGTCCTGGTGTGGCTCACGCAGAGGCGACGCTCTCCCTGCCTGGCCGCACAAGCGGCGGCACAAAGGCAGCACCTCCGCAGGACAAAGCACTTGGCAGATCTGAGCATCCCCTACAAGCCGTCTTCTCCACAGCCTCCCCACCCACAGCAAGATTGCTCTTCTGACATCCTCACACATTTCCCCAGTGCTTTGATCTTTTAAGGGGCGAGACAAGATGCTTTATTTACCCACAGCTGGGTCTAGCACAGAGGCTGTTTCTTGGCTGCGGGCTCTATGCTGCCACAAATGTCATGTATGAGGGTAACAGAAGATGCCTCCTGTCTGCAGCACCCGGGCTCTGCTCAGAAAGAGGGAAGCAAAGACTGGGGGAAACTGAAACCCAATTATAATCACAGTATCAACTTAAGAAACCTTTTAAAAAGAACAGTCGTTAACTGGGCTATGCAAAATGCATTTTGTGGAGCATACACCTGGTTGCAAAACCTGGTCAGCTGTAACATACAGACACAGAGATGTCGATCTCAACTTTAGGAGGATAAAGAGATAAAATAAAAAAGAAACTTCAAAGCCTCTGGGCAAAATCTTATTGGTTCCAGTGTAAGTGCTTGAGGGCCACATTCAGGCTCCGTAAATTGCAGAAATTTATCATCTAACTCCAGAAGCAGTGCCACTGCAGAAATCAGGGAAGGTGCTTGGCGGGTTTGATGCTGCTAACGTTATCCAGCGTAGGGGCCACATTCACATAAGCATTTTCATAACTGAGTTCTTAAGGTTTTGCCTTTCCACAGTCAAAACCAGGATTCACAGATACGATATATATAGGGACTCATTCTTAAAAGCATAGGCTTCTGTCTTCCCCGGTGAAATACAGGGAGAGGTTGTCATACCATCAACAGAAGAGTGTTAGACAGGGCTAAGTGGCTTGAAAACCCTGCTTATCTGCTCAGGCACAAGACAGAAGTGGGAGGTGGTTCCTCCCAAGGGCAGCCTGCAGACTCCTTGTCAAATGCAGTCTTTGCCTCGGTGAGAATTCCTCAAGCTGTTTTGGATTGGTTTCTAAAGCAAACGCGAGTTTAAAAAGGTGCAAAGACTGAAGGGCAGCGTATGCTATGCTGAGGTCATCCTGCATTTTCTCCAGAACTAAAATTGAATTTAGGATCTTGGCAGAGAACAAACATTTGCATTGGAAACTGGTTAATTTATGTGCTATTGCCCTGCTAGGACTAAAGTAACAAACCCCTCATTGTGTGCCTCCTGCCCCCCAACCTAATAAACTGCCTCTAAATAGCCTCCTTTCATTGCAAATCTGCTCCACCTACATTTGTGCTGAATGCTGATTTTAAATGTTTAGCGCACTAAAATTTTCCGCATTTAGTGTATCCCCCCAGGGTATGGGCTGACAGAAGTATATATACAGGCCCCCGCTGTTGACTAGAATACTGCAGGTGGCAATTACAGCATTTTGTACTAGTTTTCAGCTACATCATTAAAATAATTTCCAGAACAGTTGTCAGAAGGTTCAAAATTACAGCTCTTCTATCACAAGTTACAACGCTGAACTTCAAAAGAGAACTGTTCGTAATAAAAGGTGTTATTTTCTCAAAGCCACCTAAAGACTTAAAGTTAGTACTAACTTTAATATATAATCATGGTTCTACCTGTGTTAATATTATCTTTCTTTCACATGTCTTTTTTATATTAAGAAATATGGTTACAGCTTTAATTAGATTATTCAGCAGCTCATTTTGCATGTTAGTCAACAGACTTTGAAGAAAATATTATGTAGCCATATTAATTTACATATATCAAGATTCAGTATGCTCTGCTTGAAACCTAATACTTTTAAGCCACAGAAGTAGTATATATATGTACACAATATGCAAAATGCCCCCCTAAATCGAAAACCATCATCTCCATCAATACAGGTTACTACAAAATCAACACAAAATCCTACCCAGAAGGTCCCGACAGAAAGAAGAGATTCTCCAATACCATATTCTAGACTATCTCCTACGTGATATTTTGTTATCTATTTTATAAACATTAAACAATTAAGTTTAATATTTCCACTAAGAAACATGGTTTCATATACAGAGGTATTGCTTGGGGAAATCTCAACTGCCCTTGAACAATGCTTGTATGTGGTCACCTTTCCCAGTCTAAATCATATGTATTTTGAAATAACATTTCAGATTCACTCCTTTCATAGCAGAGGAGTTACATTTCAGCAGGGTACCTGAAAACCTACCAGTAATCTGAAAATAAAATCAGAACGACAAGCAGAGAAAATTCAGCTTCTATTTAAAAAAAGACCGATTTCAGATAATTGAATTGGATCTTAATCTTCAGAGGAGGTAATTGAGATTTTCTTTTAACTAAAGAAACCCTGGGAAATATTGGGAAAGATGTTTCCTCTCATACTGTGTCATGTTTTTCAGACATGTGTAGGTAGTCTTAAGAGAAACAGGCTACATACTTATCTCTTGGAAACTCCCATTTTGGGTCTTCCGGCAATTCATATTCCGAGACTCCTGCCAGCATGGGAGCATCGGCAGTAGAGGAGAGGCGAGTAGTTATCCTCACCAGAGGTGTGTTGGAATTCATGGAGGAGCTTGAGTCGGCTGACACCTGTTGTTGCAATACAAGATGCAAAAAAAGAGAGAGGAGGGGAAAAAAAAAAAAAAAAAAAAAAAAAAAGCAGAGCTGTAATCTTGACCCAATACCTGAAAAACAGCAGTACTTGATAACCAAGCCAGCTCAGAACAGTGGTATCAGGAAAAAGCGACTGAACCTAGAGTCTTGTTTCTAGCGCACTATTCTCACACATCTACCCTCCCTTGTAAGCACAATAATGACTAATTGCTGAAAAGGCTGTAAGTCTGTCCCATAGGTTGAAAACCCTGTAAGTTTTAAATACGTTCACTCAGAAAATAAATTAAATTAACTTTTCTCTCTTTTTGTTTATCAGAGTAATACTTTTTTAATCAACTGAGAGTATTTACATCGCCACCCTCAGATACCCAAGTGGGCAGCTTATACCATGAGCAGAGGTTACCAATAAGCTCTCTTCCTCCACTCACTTCTAGTTGTCTGTGTCACCACTTCTCTTCCCAAATCAGCACACAATTTACTATTTTTTGGTGTTACTATTAAATTGAAATTTTGAATTTTTAATTGGAAATGGTATTTTTGCAAAGGGTCCTGTATATTTCATCAGATCAAGGTTACACGCATGTTCCTGTGTAGGAAATGTTGGACCCTCTCACGCCGGGTCCTGCACTTGGGTCACAACAACCCCATGCAACGCTACAGGCTTGGGGAAGAGTGGCTGGAAAGCTGCCCAGCGGAAAATGGGGGTGTTAGTCAACAGCTGGCTGAACATGAGCCGGCAGTGTGCCCAGGCGGCCAAGAAGGCCATTAGCATCCTGGCTTGGATCAGAACTAGTGTGGCCAGCAGGAGTAGGGAAGTGATCGTCCCCCTGTACTCAGCACTGGTGAGGCAGCACCTCGAATACTGTGTTCAGTTTTGGGCCCCTCACTACAAGAAGGACGTTGAGGTGCTGGAGCGTGTCCAGAGAAGGGCAACGAGGCTGGTGAGGGGTCTAGAGCACAAGTCTTATGAGGAGCGGCTGAGGGAACTGGGGTTGTTTAGCCTGGAGAAAAGGAGGCTCAGGGGAGACCTTATCGCGCTCTACAACTACCTGAAAGGAGGTTGTAGTGAGGTGGGTGTCAGTCTCTTTTCCCAGGTACAAGCAATATGACGAGGAAATGGCCTCAAGTTGTGCCAGGGGAGGTTTAGATTGGATATTAGGAAAAATGTCTTCACCAAAAGTGTTGTCAAGCATTGGAACAGGCTGCCCAGGGAAGTGGCTGAGTCACCATCCCTGGAAGTATTTAAAAGATGTGTAGATGTGGTGCGTAGGGACATGGTCTAGTGGTGGACTTGGCAGTGCTAGGTTAACGGCTTGACTCGATGATCTTAAAGGTCTTTTCCAACCTAAACAATTCTACGATTCTATATTTTCTAAGCATTCATTATTGAAAACATCAAAAGCTATCAGAATAATTGGGGGATACTTAAGTTTTCAGCTCACTACATTCTCAATTAAAGATTCTGCAGGCAACGTGGAGAAAAGCTCCTAAAAATAATTTAATGTTGTGCTGGTTTTGGCTGGGATAGAGTTAATTTTCTTCATAGAAGAAAACCCGGCTGGGGTTAAACCACGAGAAATGTCTAATGCTTTGAATTGTAATTCACTTTGGAGTATGATTTCTCATCAGCCTCAACAACATTTTCCTTAGAGCATCAAAGGTACTTAATGATAACTGCTTTGAAAAAGGAGGCAACTATTCCATCCATGTAACAAAACTTGTTTTGGTGTGAATGCTGTATCTTCTATAAGGCTCCTTCCTCAAACCTGCAAGCAGCAGCCTGCTGTCTACTGACCTCAGAGTTTCAAGCGAATATGAACACAAAACAAAAATGCTTGTATTGCCAGTCTTCCCCTCCTTTAAGTGTGAATCCTCCTTCTCTCTTCAGGCCATGACAGTCTTGGTCAAGCCCAAATCTGGTGGCCAAGGCGGGATGAAGGTTGTTTCACAATGCCATCGCTGGTACCCATCCTCGCATCAGGCAACAGGAGGTACTTCTCAGCCAGCATTGTTGAGACCCTGCCCAAGCTGGAAGCCTAGAGCATCAGAATAACTACCACTCTTGACCTTTGTCCTCATCACCTGGCGTCAACTTTGACACCAGTTTTGCTTATGTAAAATGTCACCAGGCTACAATTTTGTTCCACAGGTCTTATAACTACATAAAAAAAGCAATTATAAGCAAATAGATCCCAATAGCATTAAAGTACAAATCAGTGACACACAGTGATATGAACACCAAATCCTCTTGTCTCTATGACACCTGATAAGTCCAACTTAGTGCTCCCTTATATTAAGTCCAATTAACAATTACAGTGTCTCAGCCCACGGAATTACTTGAGCTCCTCAGAATGGGGCTGAAAGGCTTTTGCAAGTCATGCTCTTACACAATGTACTTTGACAAGACAAGGCTAAGGCGCTCAAACAAATTTCTCATCACGATTCTGACCACCTGTTTTGTTTGAGAGGTCTTTTTGCAGGTAGACATCCTCAAATCCATCTCATCAAATGGGTTTGGCTTCTTGACACATTTTTCTAAGACCAGAGATTAAGACTGGAAAGAGGTTTCATAAGGAAGAAAGCGTTAAGGATTGCTATCAAAAAATTAACCTTGGCAAGCAGTTTTGCAGCTGACAGGCCTTTCTTGGTACCAGAAGCTCCAGCTTCTGCATGTGGTGTCTATGGAACAAGAGAGTATAACTGCACAAATAAGGCTACCATTCAAAAGATGGACCACTTTCCTCCTCATTCATCCCACCATCATTAATGTTAATATTTACTTTCAGCAAATATAAGTACCTGACACATTCCTCTAGGATAATAAATACGGTGACCACTTGGGATACAAACAGAAAACTACTATTAAGGCAGACTATGTAGCTCTAAATAAATCAGTAAGTGAATACTGAACAGAGTCCTTAGAGAGATGCTGCCATGCCCAGTCTACAGAGGGGAACACATCTGCTGGAGCTGCATGGCAAGCCAGCATGAGAACCAGGGCTGGAATTAGACTTTTGCTTATTTTTTGCTCATTTTCATTATTTCATTATGGTTTTAAAATGATGCTTCATTAAATGAACCAGCTCAGCACTAAGAAATGTGCAAATCTCCACGAACAATGTGGCAACTCCTCTGTCCCCCACGACTTCCCTTGAATTTCATTTTTCTGTTATTTCTAGTTTCCATTTTTTCATCTCTCACCACAAACTTACTAATACTCTATGACAACTTCCTCCATATTTCCAAAATCCACCCACTATTCTCCAGCCATTCTACCAAGATCTTTATTCAAGTCTTGATTCTTTTTTACTTATTAACATTGCCTTTACTTTCTTGCCTTTCTTTGTCATTATAGTCATTGTTTTCACGGGACATCAGGAAGGCATGGAAGTGAAGCTGCAAAATTTAGATGATATCCCTTACGTATCAGAAATGGCCCAAAATGGTCTGGGGTCTTTTTTTTCCATGAATACAATATTTGTATTAGACACTGTTCAGATATCTGCCATAGTTTCATCTTTTCACTAGCTCTTATAGTCACAATTCAACAGTCTTAGCACGGTTAAAACCTACAAAAGTAAACCTGCAATAAACTGAAATAGACTGGTGATGCATTTCAAACACAGAAGTTAAATAGTAATAATGTATAGAAAAAAAACAGATTAAAAACTCTGCCAATTTCCCTTTTAACACAATTGCACGTTTACTTCACACAATAACTGGATGATTGGCCAGAGATGCTGTAGGTAACCAAAGCGCATCAGCGTGGATAGGAATGATGAAAAATCCAGAGGAACTACTCAATGTCTGGAAGAAGGAAAATGGACTGCAATCCCAGGGAATATTCTTCTGATTGATTAACTGGAGCAGTACAGTTACAGGAGCTCAAGGGCTATAAAAATCTGCTCCAGAAAAGACGAAGCCAACCCAGGCTGGCCTATGGTTGGAGGAGATTTTCTGTTTCAAAATGGCCTTTCACCTTTACTGCAATAGTAAAGAATTAACCTTTCAATTCATCCCTTAAGCATCTTTTTTCATTGCCTTAGAGTACACTATAAAAGAATGAGGAAAACCCTACCTACTCCAAGGTCAGTAGACACGGTCAACTTTAATCTACATGTATACATTTAAGTAACAGCATATAGAAAGCCTTTTTCCAGCTTGCTACTTTCCCCTTTTCACCTGCAGCACTGCCCTCCAACCCCTTATCATGCAGGTTCAAGAACCAGTGACACTCCTACCACGAACCCCACATTTCAGCGTGTAGAGTTGCTTTCAAGTACGTGGATGCTCTTTTTGCTTTCAGTTATGCAAAGATTCAAGGTACATGGGACACAGGCATAATAGAGGCCATACTGAGTTTTTGAAGCAAGCTTGTAATTGTACATGGCCACTATACAGACTCCAGGGCCACTTTGGGTCTACCAGGTGCCAAGAAGCATCAGCTGGACATCTAAGTCAAAACGCATTAACTTCTTGGGCAATCACCCAGCTCACCAACATGGGCTTCTTGGAGATAAAGGAACAAAGCAGAGCCAGGACAGAGAAGCAAGGAAGGGCATCTAACGTAGGTGAATTAGACATGTTCAAGGTCTACTCACTGTGTTGGTGTCACCTATTTTCAGTGATGACACTACACTAAAGAGGTATTTTGAGTGCTTAATTAAAGCAAGGAAGGCAGAAGTCAGCTTGACTTGAGCAGAACACTGAAAGGGCTATTGTGGTATACGTTAACCTCAACAGGAGGGTAGACCTCCACCATAAAATATTCTTTTTTGTGCTTCCTTTCTGCTTTTAGGAGGCCAGAACCAAAAGAAGTACTAGCCTCAGACAGATCTTTAGCTCCATATCTGCACTTCAGAAGGAGAAAAACCCACTGTGTCCAAACCTCACGCACCAATGCATTATTATATCCCCATTTTAACAACATATTTGTCCTTCGGCCAACACGCTGTATTTAATCAGCTCTGAGATAATGCTTTACAAGCATTTCTAAGCAGCGGAGCATTTAAAACAAATGAATCTTTGCTGGAATCTTTTAATGCCATGTGGCAAAATCAGACGCAGAGCAGTGTGTAATTGTCTGTAATTGATTATGAAGGGTGTTTTCCTCCACTGATGATTTATACCATATCCCGAAGCCTAGATCTGTCAGTTCTGGCACTCATGCTGGGAGATTTTAGCAGCCATGCAGTGATTTCCTATAATTGTCAGTCTTTTTGAAGGCTCTGCTATAAAGTTAATTTGAAGTCATACGCACATATGTATATAAATGTAACTAGTAAGTAATGCTATTAGCTGTTGATAGAAACAGTCCATCTGAGTGACTGGATCTAGGAAAATACAAGGTTAAATGCACTACATGAAACTGAGGATTCTTAATGTTAAGTACTGACATTTAAAACACATGCATCACCCCTTCATGAAAAGCACTCCTTTTGAAACACTTACACAACAGCAAAATAACAAACGAGTACTACTAGGCAAGTCAATGGTTTCCATATAGAGGAATCCAAGGATAAAGCAAGAAACTAAAATAGGTATTAAGGTAAATCCCTTGCAACATATCCTACTGACAGTTGTATATTAGTCTTTGTATTACAGGGTCTATTCCTTAAAACGAATGATATTTTTTACAGCTCAATACTATGTGAAATACTATGTTACTTTCTTGTTCCAGATTATTTTCTTTTTTTCATGTTCCAGCTGCCATCATCATTTTGAATTACCTATTTTGCTTGGTGAGCGTAAGTCTCACTTTAAACTGATCAGTCTTTGCTCATCACAAATATGCTCACTATATCTTTATGAAGGAATCAACAATTGCAGAAGATATAAATTAATGGGAATGTATTTAAAATACTAAGCGTAAGAAATCATTCCTATTTAAGGAGGAAGGACATATAGACATACATATATATATATACACATACACATATATACGCCCAAGTTGAGGGGGTCCAAATTTGACAGATTAAACTGTGATAGCACTAATGAAATGCTCTAGTGATGACAGACACTTGTACTTTACTTTGACTGGGCAAATCACAAGAGATAGGACCTTCTATAACCATTAGAGCAGCACTGTCTTTTTGTCTGTTTTAATTATAATTTATTTGTTAAGGAAAAAAAAAAAAGGTGTATATCCTATTGAAGGCTACTCTTTACCTTTTGGTTCAGTGAACCTGTCACCTAAAGCATATACTGCAAATCAGCTTGTGATGTTCAATCCTACAAATACTTCTTTCCATGCCCTTGCAAGCTGGTACTTCTATGCAGAACATGGCTAATACCAACAGAGCATTGCAGCTCTCTGCTTTTATATAAAGAAGAGGAATTGCTTACCGATTTCCCTGCAAGAAGTTTCTATTTCAAAAACCAAGTACCAGATCCTAGTGAGGCTGAGGACTGTAGGGGGAGGGAACTGATAATTCCTGACTTCATCATGACCCTTCCTATGAATGTGAAAAGAACCACATTTTGGCAGGAAAAAAATGCCTGCATGTGGGGAATGATAAAATCCTGTAGTAGCTCAGACTAAATAGTGTACGAGAATCCAGGCCTGCAAACCAAACCATATGTTACTCAGCAAGACTCTTATCCCACTTAGACAAGATGGCATCACAGTCATGCAAATGCCTCTTCATGAACCAGGATTATTTTCATATCCAGATCCTTAGGGAGCTTGACCCAGCAGCAGAGAGCTTTGAAAACAATATCAAGAATTCCCCAATCTATGGCCTCATTTCTCTGGAATTCCAACAAATCCCATCACCCAGCCCCAGATCTCTGCCCAGCTCACACAGTCGACCTGCCACGAGCATCTCCCCTGCTCACTCTCACCCATCCTCTCAACAACTCGGCCACTTTCCCTATTCCTCCCCCACACAGCACAGCACAAAGGCAAGGGAGAACCTTCTGTGATCAATAGATAAATAAAGGTTTAGTGACAAAACCCCACCAGGCTTTAAATACAATCTCCTGAAATGCAAATAAACTGAAACAAAAAAGTAAGCCTCGTGGTACAACAAACCAAATAGAGTTGAATAATCCAGAAACACATACCCATTAAATAAAACACCTCCTGGGTTATTTTTTAATTTTTGATTTGCGACAACAATTCTGAAATCCAAAACCAGCTTTAAAAGATGCAGAAACTAAACAACTGCTGCAGCCATAGAGACCAAGAAGATGCTAACTGAAAAATTAAGGAATCTTCACTGTTGATGAGCAAGTCTTCAGGGACTGCTCATCTCATCCTGCCTCTGCAAGCTAATACAAACAACTAGTGAAATGACCGGTGAAATCATCAAAACAGAAATACAGATTTCTTTTAATGCTTATAGTAGTTATATTTTCCTCTGTGAAGATACGAAAGCAGAGACACCTTCAATGAGAAACTCCTGTTAATAAAAAAGTACTCAGGAGAATTGAGAGTGGTGGAATTTTTGCTTAGGGGTTGAAATAAGATCCATACTTTCAAACATATACTATTTTTCAAAAAATTAGTCCCACTTTTAAAAAGCAAAATGCCGGTTTTGCTAAGAAAATATAGAAAACCAAAATAAACCGACAAAACCCTATCTGACAAGCATGTTGTAAGACAGAGATTTTTTCCCTCTGTGAAAACAATAGCTTTGGAGAAGGTCCATATTGCATCATTTAATGATAAATAACTAAACTGAGGGCAGTGGTTGGTACTGCTGTCACACGCAATGAAATAACACTCTCCCCCTGAGGAACCATTTCCAACTGACACAACTGAGATCACACTAAACCCTAGGTAATTTTTATGCCATCAACTTATCTCTGAGTCATTATGATGCTTTCATACTCAGGCAGAAATCTAACAAATGTATTTTATCTAAGCAGCTGATATGTATCTCTCTCTGATTAAGTATACAACATTTGAAAAGCCTTCTTTGTCCAGAAAGCTACACAGATTTTTAGCCATAGAGATGTGTGAATTGAGCTGAGAGCTCATCATTCTTTCTGATACACTCAGAGTCAAAAGTCCCTCTTCTACCCAGTGATTTCCAAGCAAATGAGTAAAATCATAAAATTACAAAAAACCAAAAAGTGGCAAAGTCAGAAAAAATAAGAATTAACATTTTTGCTCATAAAACAAACCAAATATTTTTCAGATCAAACAAAGTTCATGTCCCCCACCTCAAGATTTTGTAAAATACTGCACTTTAGAGGAAGATGGCTAAAGCATTACTATTCTGTAGTATTTTTAACCAAGGAGATTCAGAAACCGTGAAACAAGGGTTCAGAAAAAAATAATACTGTTCAAAATCCCAAGACCAAGCTCCACCCTAACTCTGTGTGATCGTGCATCTAAATTTCAGAAACTCACCCACACTGAAAAACTATGTTTAAGGTACATGCATTACTCTGACAGTGATAATATTCTGGACAGGCTGTAAAAACAATCTGCAGAAATTCTGCACAACCTATTCATGGTGCAGATGGACCCAAACTAAACCCTCAGATCCAAACCCCCTGACCAGAGCCTGGATCCGATCCCCGCAGATGGTCCCCATTTTGAATAAGGAGGTGAACCACAGCCTCAGATGCCAACACTCCTCCGCCTCTCAGGGCGGAAACCTGGGGGTGGATTTGGTGGGTTCAGAGGTCTATCCTGAAGGCCTACTGCAAGAAAATCAAAACATATTAAACTCCAGCTTCAAAAGAAACAAGTCTTTCAGGAGAGGATAGTATGTGGGAATGGAGGCTGTTTTGGCAAGTGATGGCCTGTGACAAAGCCAAAGTCCTGTTACTCGTTCAACTGGTTTGTTGCTCGGGGTATTGTCCTCTCCAGAAACACTCATTGCCAGACACAAGCAATCATAAAATATTTCATGCAATGCTGTTGTATGCCTTTTAACTGACATTTGCTTTTGTTCCTCACTCAAAAGCATCAGCATCTTAAGCAAACTGTCTGAGATCTGATATAGTATCTCCCCTATTTTTACTTTATTACAGTCTTTTTTTCTATTTTGGGGTGGTTTCTGGATGCTTGGCTATGAAATCCCCCCCCCCGTCTTCAAAATTCTTCCTGAAAAATACCTCTCTGTATCTGGTACCTAGTTACTACAATAATAGTCACCTTAGAAACATTATAAATACACAATTAAATAGGATTCTGTTCCAAAGTCCATTAAGTCAGTAGAAGTTTTTCCATTGACTTCAATGAGCTGTGGGATCAGGCCCCAAAATACTTTAAATACATTTTTTCCATCTATAGACTGCTAATACAGAACATATTCCATTTTTTACATTTCTCCTCTAACATCCCTGCCCTGATTTCCTTGCCTTGAGACACACATTGCTGTGTTAAGATGCACTTTCTTCCCATGCCAGTATCCTAGGTGCTAGATTGAATCCCACCCCTACTGCAATTTGGTATAATGCTTATTTATTCCCCTTTCCAAAGCTTTCATCAGAAGGATGTGCTGGCTTAGTTGTTTGGTAAAATTTTTTTTAACTCTTTATCTACTTTCTGTTACCTGTCTGCGTAGAGGGATTCGCTTTGTCAGCTTATGGACAGCGGGTTGGCTGCTGAAATCGGGCTTCTTGGTGGTGTTTTTCATGCGACACAGGATGACTGTCAGCACCATGCAGGCAATTAAGAAGACCCCTATGCAGTAAATTGCTATTTCCAGGTAGTCTGGAGATGTCGGATATTCTTTTTCTTTTTCAGGAGCTGGATTGGAAGTTTTTAGGAGGGAACAATCATGCCACAGAGTTAGCACACGGTACAAGCATAGTTCAGTACAGTGCTTGGAACAACAGGAAATGGTAAAATATCAGCAATTCTCGCAGTGACTGTGCGACATACAAAATACTGTGAATGTTTAGGCCATCTTGTAATCTCAGAGTAATTCCTCTTTCCAGATCACTGCTTTGACTTCTCAGTTTGCCACTGAGTGTGAGCTTGTGCATGTATGCATACATATATAGACATATACATGTGTCTGCCTAGATAGGTAGATACATATACATTGAAATATTGGATAATCAAACATAATTTTAGGGGGAAAAAAAAACCTGAAGTGTTCAAACTAGGCTCAGGTTCATTTTGTTGCTCAAGTCAAACTTCAAAAGCACTGTAATTCTTTTTAACCACATAAAGACACATCTAAAGATAAAATATTGAATTAGCTAGCCTAAAAGAAAAGTGTCTAAATTCACAAATAGACATTTGGGCTTGAGTCTGCATTGCCTGTTTATCCAAAATTTTCACTGGGGTCTCAAAATACAGAGGGAAGCCAGGATGAATCAGTCCCTCATCATGTTTCTAAATTCAAGTTTGGGATTTCAAGAGTGTTTCAAGGACCTGGCTGCCCAGCTGCTTAACTCGCTGTGGTTCATGCCGGGTGCCTAACTCCCCTGAGGTCCTTTGAAGAGCCCAGTGTCAGAATAAAAAGCATAAGGCAAGCGAAAGCTGAATTGCTAGCAATACGTTAATTAATGAGTCCTCTTTTGTGAGGACTGCATATTTCAAGTAACCTCATCAGTGGTTACCAGTCTATGAGATTAGATTTTAGTGGGAGTGGTTCTACATAGCTGTTACTCTGATTGAAACCATTTTGAAATTATCTTCAAGACAGTTATATGTGCAAACACTGTCCCTAATCCCTTATCTGGGATTCATCCCCCAGATAAACAGCATTCCACAGCAATCAGCGGTCACTCCGCAAGCAATGCACGTTCAAGCTGAAATTTTCTTGTGCCTCATTCTAGGCTTATACAAATATTTCATTCAAGAAAATCGGTTAAAAAAATGCTGTTCAAGCACTTGCAAAATGCAAACACTGCTAGCAGAAGCAAGCTCTACACAAGTACTGCTTTGCCTGCCTGGTGACAGACCACGCAGGCTCGGAGTTCACATAAGAGTGAGATGTAATAAAGTTGCCTTGTTCAATATATTTTAATAAAGGGTAAGAAATTATCTGCAGAAAGTGGGAACATTTCACTCCCATAATATGAACCTCAGCAATATGCACATGCAGGTTTTGTACCTTTTACTTCGGATTAACAATTAATAAATGGTAAGCACAAGATGACCCAGCAAACCTCAGGTGGTTCATGTTTTTTCAAAGGAACTCCCTAAGGCAGCTGCCAACAGTTATAAATGAGAAAATTTGAGTAGTGTCAAAACCAACTACAGTTACATCTTCTAACAGCTGATAACAATTTTCAGGCAATAAAGCACATTGATGTTTGTTTCTTTTAAAGATAGAAACATCATCAACCCCAGAACAGCAAGACATGCTTTGCAGTAAAAGCAAATGACTACTTGTTTTCTTAGAGCATGCAATGTTTAAAGATGCACGGAGCCGATTCCCAAGATATGGAAGGCACTGCTTCTGTACACAATCCATTAGCATTAAAATTAGAATTCCCATAAGATATTTGGATGATAGGTAAAAGTGAATTTAAGCACACTGAACAGCTCAGGTATTTTAATGAACTAGTACATTACTGTGGCCAAATTAGTCCCAAAGAACTTCATAAGAAACTTTGAATTTCCTCCTCTTGGAAAAGTTTACAATGATTAATGTGCTGATTTTCAGTTATCTCACTGAAGTGCTAAGGAAACGCAGTTCCTTAGCATTTCTGATGAACATTTAACAGATGTAAAAATATTTCAATTAAGTGCAATAGTCATTCCCCCCCCCTTTTTTGTTGTTGTTGTTAGGTTTTTGGAGTTGCAAATATGTGACAAAACAATTCATTGGCTTGAGACAGCTGTGTTCAAAAAAAAAAAAATCATTGTAAAAGTCCTTTTCTGAGACAGAAGCCGTGCTAATTCTGTAGCAATCAACAAGGGGAAAAAAAAAGAGGAAAAACCACGGAAAGAGAGCAGTGTATACCTGGCAGAACTGTCAACCATGCAGTGTGAAAGGATATCCCAATAGAATTACCCGCCAAGCATGTATACTCCCCAGCATCCTCAAAAGTTACATTCCGTATATAGAGAACCTCAATTTCTTTGTCCGTGGTGTTAACACCGGCAGCCTAAAAAAAAAACAAAAGAGGGAAGCAAGAGGAAAAGCTAGACATTGAGAGAATTCTTGTGGATAGGGAGATGGAGCCACAGGGCTTTGCACTTTGTAAAGGCAGAGGTGTAGAGATGCAAAGCTCCTTCCCCATCCACAATCCCTCATCCAAAAGGCGTTTACCAACAGGTCCCAGCTCACCTCAGAAAGTAATCAACACCCTTCACCAGACCTAAACTCACCACCTAAACATGCATGCAATCAAATGACATGGAAAAATTAACCCACAAAGCTTTTTTTTTTTTCCTTCTTCTCTTTTAATAAATGAAAGTTGGAAGAAAAACAAAGATAAAACAAAGTAGGACAGAACGCGGGATCCTTCACATGTAGTTACCTGTTTCAGAGGAAAAAAATTACTATAAAAATATACTCTGAAAGGATTAAAAAAAAAAAAGGCAAATTCTGCTCCAAAAGACACAACTTAGTAGCTGTCTTATGCAGTGTATGGACCTTGCATCATCCACTGCACTACACTCAAATATTGTGCATTTTACAGTGTTGCCAAATCTCATTTTAATATGAAGTCTGGTAATATTTGGTGTTTTGCTTAGAAGCACAGTGGAAGGTATCTCAGCTCTTGTTCAAAAAAGATCAGTTGTGGCTCTCAGAGATGTGGAGAAAAGCTGGACCCCAAAGGTTCAAGAACCAGGAGATGGAAATAAAAGATATTTTTCTAAAGCTTAGGGACTGAAAAAAAATTCTGGAAGTTTTTCTTTTTTCTGGTCTCCTTCCAGATTTGCTAAATCTCTGGCTTGACAAGTCATTATGCACCAAACCAATCAGCGTAACAGTGATTATCCAAACTCATATAAATAGAGTAAATCTTAGACCTGGAACTTTCCAGCTGTCCCAAGATGGGCGTGCAGCAGGGCATCAGTGTCAAGGTCTCTATGATGGAGATTTAGAGAAATTATTGTTTGCTGCTTTTTCTCTCTGTTCCATTCAAAAATGATACTTTGAAATACACAATGAGGGAATAAACACATTTTTACCAGACCATTTTAAAGTAAATTTAGTTGTGAGTTGTAGTCGCATTGTTGCCAGTCTTTATTGTTATTGAAGGGTTATTACCCAGTTAATAACAGGTGAATAACAAATGGAAAACCCTCCCACCCTGCACAGTCGCAGGTGACGTGGGAAGTTGTAAGTGACTAAACTGACCTGACTTACACTTCAGTGGGTACTTCTGTGAACATTTCATATATATACACACACACACGTGTGTATATATATATATATATATATTAAAAAATATACACCCTAATTAGGTCATAATTACATTATTCAACAAGTACCCTATATGTGAACTGCAAAGTATGCAGAATTAACAACAAAACTGGACACAAACACAAAGACACCGAACACAAGAGAGAATGAAGATCAGCATCGGAAACCAGTGCTTATGGCACACACAAAATATTGTGGGAATTTTTCCATGGCTGCTGGTGTAATACCAGTTGCATCACCGAAGGAGGATTACACATATACCACAAGGCCAAAGAGTTATCCTACAAGCTGCCTGCAGTCTCCCAAAGCACCATTTTTTCCAGCTTCTACATCCAGCTTGCTTTAAAAAACATTGTTACCTTGTATACTTGGCAGAACAGAGAGCCAGGCAGACTGGTTGGCCTCCCCTATATAATTGGAGACCTTACAAATATATTCTCCAGCGTCCGCCTCTGTCACATTGTACAGTGTCAGCACTTCAGCATTGGAACTATTTATCCCCGAATGCTAGAATAGACCAATAACACAGGAGAACAATGTCACTGCTGCCCAAAACGGACACCAATCTGTCTATGGTCCCACCACCAACGCATCATAAGAATACTCCTTCCACTTCATACAGGTATCAGCGTCAAAACATTGAGGGTTTGGGGTTTTTGTTGTTGTTTGTTTTTTTTTTAAATCCAAAGCATCACATGAGGAGTTAGAAAACAGCAGCATGGGGGGAAAAAGCACCTGGGCCGGTACACTGGCTACGTGGAACAAGATGGTATAGAGCTGGCTGTCCTGCCCGCCAACGCGCTGAGTTTTGGCAATGCCACCCAGCTTGGAAAACTTTGGAGTTTCTTTGGTCAGGCTTGCTCAAAACGCCTGCCGGCAGGAATGACACCACCGATACACCAGTGAAAAATGGACATCTCTGCAGGCTCAGCATCCAGAAAACCCAATCCTGCCAACAAGCTTTTGGCAGCAGGTGTCACATTACTTTGAAATAAAGAGGCTGAAGAAACATGAAAGAAATGGAGTAGATTGTCCCTGGTATGGTTTGGATGCGTTCTACCCACACATAAATATCAATGATGTTCTTTAAGAGGGTTTTCATTTTTTTCTGAGTAAGTCATGCCTGAAATATTCAGAGATAAAGGACTTCACGGAAGTAAAAAAAGCAAAACAGTGTCTATAAGATGCACAATTAGCATTTAGACAATCAAATGTTTATCTAACTCATTATTTCATTTGTAACATAAACACTTCCATTTTCAAGAGGTGTTCAGAAGGATTTACATCAAATAAATTCAATGCTTTAAAGAAGTTGTCACCATCACCGGCATCTGTAAAGCCTCACCTTTAAAACCTGAAGATACGGCAGTCCATCTGGTCCGTATTTACTGCCATTCTTCTCTACATGTTTTATCCACTGAATATGAGGTTGAGCATCACTGTAGACTTTGCAGACAAACTCGACGTCACCTCCGACGACTGCAGAGGCATTTGCTGGAAGGCCAGCTTGGAGGATGGGCCTGTGCGGTGATCGCTCTGTTTGGGTGGGGAGGGAGAGCGAGAAGCCGGGGGGGGGGGGGGGGCGGGAAGAGAGAGAGAGAGAAATAAAGATGCATAAAGAAGCAGAGCTGCCAAGAAAACTGTAAGTGAACTCGAGCCAAAAAGCCCTGTAAGCCTGTTGGCTGACTCCTCCGAAATAACACTGCAGCCAAAACGTATAACAAAAACTACAGTTCAAAGGAGATGACTTGAGCACTACACTTGTAATATAAAGAGTTGCTATTTGGGGGGAGGGGAGAAACCTTGCTTAGAAACTTTAAGCATTTTTCACAGTTCAGCTCAGCAAGAATGAAGTAAAAGATCTTTCTTCTTTTTTTTCTTGAGCTATTGTAATAAATACCTCTGAGTTTTGAAACATTCTAATTGCACTAAACCTCCACAAATTAGGAAGAAAGATTATTGATTAATTTAAAAAAACCTGATTAATGTATTAAAATAAACCAAAGGGAATTTCTCAAAACTAGCAGCAGAAGCCTCAGCATTGAAACTCCTCATGCAGGATGCACATACCAGACAGCTCGACTTTTTAAAACACTCTGACCAGTACTACCATGATAGCTGCTCTCTACTTTACCCAGACACAGCAGCAGAAATACCAGTTCGTTCTTATTCTGAGCAGGACACAGGGAAATAGAGAGTTCTCTGGAAAACTGCAGTGTATTTAAATATGAGCCAACAGAGCTTTTAATCCATGGACTTGCTTAAGCATTTATCAAATGTTCTTCGTCAAGCTTACATCACTGAATATACCGAGTGCACCCTGTATTATCTGGGTGTCTAGAGAGCCGCTACAGCCAGCATTCCTAGCCCAATTTTGTGGATGCAATATACATAGCCTTTGGGCAAAGCATCGATGGGAGCCTCGCCCTCAGCTATGACAGCAAGGCAACTTTCCACCACTCTCACTAACCCTGATCTAAAAGCTGCTAAAATCTTCTGGGTGGTGGGCAGGGCACGAGCCCAGCTCCCCAGCCTCCAGGGCCACCGACAGCCTTTTTTTGCTGGAAAAGGCAGGTGGGCAAAGCATAAAAACTTTTCATTCAAACATCGCATAAGAGAAAGCCCTCAAAATTACAACCCTGGTTACCAAATTCCTTTATTACCCAGTGAGTGCAACAGACAATACCACCCTCCCCAGAAAACCTTCAGAGAGCTGCAGTTTCATCAGCCTAGCTGGGAACTCACCACCTTCTTCATGCAAACTTAACACTGTCCGTTTCTTTTTACAAGAATGTAAAGTTAATACTGGCCTATATATACTTTCAACACATGAATTAGAAGTGAAAAGGCCATTGCCCATCCCCAGCCCGAGCTGTCCATTCTCCCCTGCTCCAGCAATTCTTTCGAAGATAAGTAAAAAAAACCAGGCAGACCTAAATATTTATTTTTAGAGGCTGTACACTGTGAAAGCTTTGACATTACGAGCCAAATCAACCGAATTTCAAATCAAGCGTTCCTTCTTAAACATACTAGTTTCCAATAAACTGTTTCACAAGCAAACATTGCAAGCGTAATAGCAAATAATGATGCCCATGGAACAATGGGATCTTTTATACAGTCCAATATATTTGGCATGCGGCAAACATCTACTGGGAATTTATTCACTGAGGCTACGCTGGAAGCGTACTACAAAGCAGCAGTCTTATTTTACTTGCGGCAAAAGTGCATTTGTGTTGCAGTTATTAAATTATTCCATGGCTATGTGTGTCATTTTCAAAGATGTAGGAACAGTTTAATATTTTTTAATTTGCAAATTACAGTAGAACATATGAATTACTATTTTACAGTTCTGGAGAGAACTTTTAGTTTCTCACCTTATACTAAATAAGCTCTAATTCCATCTCCCTCGCTCCTTCATTTGGGTACAAAAACAGCAAGCAAAAATCTCTCTTTAATAGAAACCTTACACCATCTTCCAAAACTTATTACAGCTGCCTTCAGTATAAAATGAAACCTTAGAGAATGTTATTTAAAATGTTTTTTAGAAGTCAGTAGGCCTCATGTTTCATTTCTCCACATCAGGGTTTGATTTCCTTTGTGACCTTATTCTCTGCCCTTAAACAAATCAGAGAATGAGGCCTGAAACATCTTGGAAAAGTTCCTACTATGCCAGCATCAACACACGAAATGTGTTTAGTTTATCCCGATAGCCATCAATGATTTAATCTTTTATTGACGACTGTCAAACCTTTCCTCTACCAAAAGAGAGGAGGCAAAGCAAAGAAGTAAAAGCAATGTTCTTACATTCTTGGTCCCAAATTCCTTTAAAAAAGTAAATAAAGTGTGTGCATATGTACAGGTAAGACATTTGTGAAATTTCTTCTCCAAGAGTAAATGTGTTAAAAACAAACTTTAGTTGCCCTCCGACATATGGAGCAATGATTGGTGTTTGTCAACTCCCCCACTTCAGCAGAAAGGAGTATTCCTATGCCCACACAGGCAAACAGCACAAAAGAACATAACCATCATGATGCAAATTCAGCAGGGTTTCATGACAATCCTGGAGTCCAAGGACCACAAGAAATACACTCAGTATTGGGGAAAATAACTAAATATGGAGAATCTTCCAGTAATTACAAATGACCAACCATAATTCTGTACAGAATCATTTCTTGGAAATCGTCATTTCAGGATGCTATCCTGTCTTTCCTATTTCTCTGCAAACCACACACACCTAAGGACTCTGCTTAAGCATAGGTACTGTCAAACCCACATTCATAAATCTCACATCACTATTTCACGTTTAAAATACAAGCCTTACATTGTAAGCAGATATCATCACTCAAACAACTGGCTACACTAATATTAGGTGGAAATGGTGTGTTCTTTTTTACTAAAGACTAGCAAAAGAGTCAAAGTTGCCTTTAAAAAAATCTTAAAGGCTGGTGAAACTAATTTTATCATTAGCCTTACATAACCTAATAATTATAATCAGGATCATCACTAAACTATAATGCCCATATACATCTCTAGTTATTTAACTCAAACAGTATTTTCATACAAAACAAGCTGGCAACCAATCTCATAGCTCTGTAGCCCTACTGATTTCAATATTCCCCTTGCTCATTAATATTGAATTGAATCAGAACCTCAAGAAATAAATCTTTACTATTTGACCACTGAAATTTTAGTGTTTCACTCTCACTGCTAACACAACGTTTCAAAAACAAGTCAACAGCATATGCTATGATGCGGAAAATCACCCCATAGATTAGCTGTCTTGAAGCATACTAAACACTACATCATAAGGACCATGAAAAGTAGTAGATACTAATTTTATTACCATAAATATTAGTTACTTAGTGAACCACATACAGATCTACATGGTTTTTCATAGATATGCCCTGCTTTCTTAAACAGACCTTCCTGGTTCAACTGAAATGTAATAGATGTTTAAAAGCAAATGTAATGGATGTTTAAAAATTTTTTAAATTCAAAAAATATTTTCTGTATATTGATCTGAATGTAATTGAGCCAAACCGATAATTATGTATAAGTCTCCATATGTTACATTTCATTTTTACTCTAGTTCTTCCCAAAGTCCAACTTTATAATACTTTTTAAAGAGAAAGCATGCTTAATGCTGGATCCCACCTTAAGAGACAGACATCAGCTTGCTTTCTCCAACTTGCAGTTTAGATACAAAACCAACATCATTCCCATTCAAGGAGTCGATTATCTACAAAAGGCAGAGTGAAAATGATTGCTCACGTGAAGTATATCATATTCAAGGCTACAAGCATCTAAATTTTACACCACCATAAAAATGCCTAGGGCTTCAGCACTTCTGCTCAGAATTGCTTGAGCAATTCTGCTTGCTTATCTACAGACAAACAGACTCACTATCTGAAAAGACAACTGACAAAGAGACCTGCCCAATAGCTTAAAAAACCCTGTTATTTAGCCTGTTAATGTTAAAACTTCAGAATACCTTCCTCCAAGAGAGAAATCTGCAAAGAATCCAAGCAAGCTGGTAAAGTCCAAGTTTCTGAAAAACTGGCACAATAGAAGGAGCTGCCCAGGAAACCCCCAGCCCTTCAGGACACCTGGAGGTGGGTGGGAGCCCATCCTGCCACAGATGATGGAGGGCGAAGTGAGTGGAAGAACTATCCTAGAAATGACTACTGGAGCCTGCACACTTCACAACGAGTCCTGAGAACTGGCTCTTTAAGAAGTTTAAGTCCCTGGACAGGTGGTTCCTACAAAAGGGCCTCATCTCTCTCCCATCCTCAGCTTTATCTCCTCCAATTTTTTTTGCTGACCAGCTGCAGCCAACACAGAGGGAAATCAGAGAGGAGAGAGACAGGAAAGTCATGATGCAAACGTATGAGGTGAAGACGCTGGGGTACGGAGGTGGGTGACAGGGGCCAAAACCCAAGTTTCACAGCCAACAGAGACCAGAAGATGCGATCCCACTACTCCGGTCCTAGTGCAGGGATGGAAAAACTGAGGGAAGAGAGGCTGCTCACTGAGCATGCCGGCGGAGGGAAGATGTAGGGCAGGATTTGCTGCTGCCAGAGGCAGAAGTAGAGTGCATTGTGACTGAAAGAGTGGCTCTGCCGCTACTGGAGTGCCTTGGCAGGGAGAGGAGACAATAACCCCGGAAGGGGTGAGCTCTGGGGCCCATCCTGAGGCCAAGTCTCCTTAGCAACCTGGCTGTGCCAGGGGCTGAGAAGAGCTCTGGTAATTGTCTATCCAAGCCTCCTTGTCACCCTAGCACAGACAGTTCAGGACCTTTCATGGGAGCTAAAAGCCAGAACCAAAGCCCATTGAAGTCAGGGGAAAAACTCACATGGAATTCAATGGGCTTTAGATAAGGCATTTGATTCATTTAAAAACATAAAAAATGAAAACTACTCTTATTTTCTCCTTTTGAATGTGCTTGTTTCCTCTCCTTGCAAATGTGTGATTCAAGTGCAGCCTAGGAAAATAAAAGCTGAATAGCAAATGCAAGACCAGACATGAGTTCTGGGGACAACGGAGAGATCCTCGATTGAGGGGGGTGGGGAGAAAAAAGTTATCTAATTCTTTTCCACAATTTTTAATTAGACAAGACACATTTATCAGAGTCTTTAATACCAGTTTTGAAATGTTACTGACTCCTGAGGAGTCGTCTTGACGGCTGCCACTGTGATGCTATAGAGGGCTCCCTCAAACGATGCCCCTCAGTGCGTCAGTAACCATTCTGGATCCATAGCCCATAGAGGTTCTATGTATTCAGTCATCACTGAATAAAAAATGAAGCAGTTCCAGCTGTCTCTCTGCTTAACTGAAAACACAGACCTGCCATGCCCTCTTCACTTGCCCTGGTCAGCACAGCACATTCAGCTCTAGTTGAATTTTGCCTGACTTTGAGCAGGGCAAGTCTTCAGCAGCGGGCTGGAGCCTGTTCGGTGAAAACACTGCCCATTCCCAACCACCTTCCTTCCGATCGTGCAACATCTGTTGCTTTGGCAAATGCTAATTAGCCTGTAAATTATGGGTCTCAAAAGCATCCTACAGTGTTTTAGGCCAGACTGTAATCACAGGCTCTTGCCTTGTCTTTGGCTTAGCATTCCAAACTTGCAAGACTGACCCTTCAGCCTTAAAAATCAATCACAGACTTTTCATCATAGACTTGGACTGAAATATCTGTCCCCCGTGTTTCAGTACGCAGGACTTTCCCACCATTTCCACTGAGCCATATACCTAACACCGGAGGTCCCTGAAGGCCACCGAGCTCAGGGAGCAGCACTGCTGATGGAAGAACGTGTTGCTACATAGTTCTGTCCCCAAATCAACTGCATGTGTCCTCCCCTATCCAACATGTTACGTCTGGGGATTTCCTTGGCAGGTAACTTTACAGACAGATGCACATCTGCCCAACACATCCCTCACACCACCAACTGACCCACAGACAAGCCTCATGGAGTGGGAAGCCAGTGGTGTCACCCATCTCTGGGACACCCAGAGCCCCCTCCTCATGCCCTCTTCCAAACTATACCCATGGGATTACCAAAACTGCTCCAACAGAAAATGCAGTTATGTAGTAACTTCTCAGGTGACTTAACCGCCGCCTGGAGTTGACAGGAAGGTGAAACCTCTCAGGTACAACTCCAGCTTCCCACAGGGCCCAGTGCACCCTGTGCCACCTCAAAGCTGAAATATCGTTTCTTCTCAGAAGCGGCACTAACAGCCATTTCACCCACAGTTTGAGGAAACAACTCTCTCTACCTGTGCAAGTCACTCTGTCTCTACGCTCAATTTTTGGCATCCCTGTTGAGACTGTACACATACATGCTATTACTGCTGGCTCTGATGATGTTTTTTGGTGGTGTGGATACCTACCATCGGGTGAAGGCATTTGCTAAAGCCACTGGGCCAACCACAGGATATCAGTCTCTGATCACTACTTATTTGGGCTAAATATCGACCATTAAAAGAAACATTAAATCCTTATCAATCTCTCACCCTTCAGTGAGCGAAGACCTTTCAAGTTTCTATGCTACTCTAGATGACAGCAAAGAAAGCAGTTTGGAAGGAGAGACACAAGGATCACTGTCCTTCATGAAAGATCCCACCTACACGAGCTGCAAATCTGGCCTCAGTTCATGAGCACTCAGAGGCTGGATTAATTATTGCTCTCTGAATTAGAGAGCTCTTTTGAGGAGAGTTCCAGGAGCAGCCAAGGCATGAGGAATTGCAACTCAGATTTCTCTATAAATCCAGCATTATCCAAGTTCATACAAAGGACTCGATTCGAAACTACACTTGCTCTCCATACCCCCAGGTAGAGTGGTGTAGGAGGGGTCTAACCAAACAGATGTCAGAGTCCCACAGGAATTTCCTCCTTCAAGGTAGCTTTCTACACATGGGCCAAGCCAAACCTTCACTTCCTTTCTCCAGCAATAAGCAATTGCTTATGGGGGCTTGTGCTCTATGAAATGCTGGAAGGAAAACACTGCTAACTCCACTATTTGCTCCATGGCGTGGAACAGTAAGGTTGAGTGCTGGCTGCTCTTTCAAAAGATCAGAAACAACTGAGCAGGTGTAGGCAAAATGCCTCTACTAATTAATGTCATACACTATATATACGTGAGCCAGGAGCTGAGCAGCTTCTATCAGCTGCACGTCAGTTTGGTTTCCTTTCTGCATAATATGAAGCACTGCATGTTGTTTATAGCCAATTCAGAAATGCTGCTGAACTGTCATGTTCCATTTGTATATACATACACACACATCCCTCAAATCATCGCTTCCTAGGTAATTTATACACACCAAGGTAGCATCCACATCAAGTTAGGGACAATGCTCTCTTCCCAAACTCAGCAAAATCAGAAAACGTATTAAGGCTACAAGGAATAACAGATCACTGTCATTAAACTCTAAGAGATAAAGACCATCCCTGGCAAGAATGCTTGATAAAGAACAGGAGCCTTTCAGGCAGACTAGCAGAATAACTTATGGATCAGACCAGCATTACCAGTGCTGATGAAATCATGCCTTACAAATTTTGGCATCTTTTATCAGTAGGCATTAGCCAACAAATGTTCATACTATTCAATGTTTCTGTACAGCAGGAGTCCCCATGTATAGCATTTCCTATTGGCCCAATGCTACTCGAAGAAGTCATCTCGGTGGCCAAGAGCTCAAAAGGGGTATCACTGCAGCTGGAGCTCCTGGCCCTCACAAGTGAGCCCAGCAAGGCCCGCAGCAGCTCAGGGATCTGCTCATGCAGATGGAGTGAGGGACTAACCTCCATAACCACTTTCTAAACTCCCTTTGTCCTCAAATTTAGAAGCCTTTTATATAAACTTGAGGCATTTCTTTCTGCTGCTGTGTCACTCACTTCATCATTGCTAACTACTGGGCCCAAATGTCCATCTCTGCTTTGGTTTGTGGACCAGTATCAGCAGTCAGCATAAAGTGAGACAGCAGGGAACCAGACTCCATATATCCCCTGTTGTCACTGAATACTTTCTCATAAAATTATAAACATTTTAATACTGGCTATTAAAGCATTTCAGTTCTAAAGGTTAAAACGTTGTCACAGACACCAGAATCAGGCAGCCTCCTACCCATAGCAAAGCATTTGCCACCCCAGCCAACTTCCTTGCGCCACCCAAGCCCTCCTACTTACCAAGGCCAGCTGAGTAAAAGGCAATGCCTTTTTATAATCTTTACAGAAACTAATCAGGTGTATTCAAACTCTTTGTCCTTGGCTTCACCACCTTCACCTCCTATTTGAAGTAATGACATGGTTTCTCCAGCAGGCAAAGCTCCCACTGACGTTATCCCATCTGTCTCTTTGGATAGCTCTACAGCATAGCTTCAGCTTGCTGTCCTATATGCATTTTAGCTAAAATTCATCTTCGCATAACACCTTTACAGCATAAGTTCATCTGCACACCACTTTCTCATATGGCAGCAAGCCGGGGAAAAGAAAGCAAGCAAGAGTGACTTATTTGGCTTGATACAAAGCCCGTTGATGTCAGTGAAAACAGTGGCGGGGGGTGGGGTGGAAATCATAATCAGAACTAGTTAAAAGCTATCCTTTCAAATCACACATATATCAGACGGTTAAAAGAGACGGGAACATCCAGCAAGCCCAAGGCTAAGGCAGGCTCTTGTTTTAAAACATGAAATTATCAACAGGGTTTTAAGACCAGTTTGTCTTTAAAGCAAAGCCCTGTTGTCACGCTGACACAGTGTGGGTTTCATCAGCCCCGTGGAACAGAAAAAGTCATAGCAGCAAGAGTTGTACAACACTAATCTTGGCGCTCGCTTGCAGTATTCCTCACACAGTGCATGCATAAGCAAAAGCTTCATACATGTCCGAACAAAGAGGGGAGAGGCCTTATTTTGGTTTGAAAAAAACACGGGAAACAAAACAATGAGGAGCTGAAATTTTCATTGAAATTCTTTTCAGTGTGCCCTAAAAGAAAGAGGCTACAAGAGTATATGAAAAACAGCTTGTGACTTCTCACTGACAAGTGGTAAATTTTTATTGTTCTGGCCGTTTCCAGAGACTGCACTAATTTTTATGCACAGAGATATCATCCTTTGTACCATGCACAGCTTCCAGCACTCAGTTGCTTTATAATAACCAAAGATAATGCTGGGGTCCAGCATCGTTGGACTGGGCTCTCCAGTAGGCTCTGCCAAAGGTTTACCCTACGCCTGGCAAAACACATCTCTCCCACAGGGATGATGTCCTCTCCCAGCTGCAGTGGTTTTAACTCACCAGTGCACCCAGTGATGCCATAAAGCACACAGTGGAAGTTATTACTGCTGTTGTTATTGTGACCTGACAGCATATTTTTCATCCTCCAAATTTCCCTTCCTGAAAACAGGTCTGCCTTTAAAGTAAAATGGAAAAAGATTATGTAAACTTTAAAAGCCCTCTTATATTTCTACACTTCTCCCCCTTTTCTTACACAGCACACTAGCTCTATTGAGGAATGCAGGCGTGAAATTATCAGAAAGACCATGGTATTCTGCCTCCCCTGCTAGACACGGCTGATCGACCATACCTGTGGCTCAGGCTCTCAGGGCAGGAGAGAAGCTCCAGCTCCCAGAGTTTCAATGCTCTGTGGTGGACCACCCTGGCTCAGCCTCAAGACATGTCTATGTTGGACCTCACTCAGCCTTCGGGCTTGCCTCCCCTGGTGATGAAGTTTGCCTCATGTGGTCCCATGTCAGGAGGGGAGATGTCCCTCCATCAGGATCACACTCATTTCTGCAACACAGAATCCATAACCTGTTCTAAACGTTGGACCAGATGCTGAAGATGACTGCTCTTGGGAGGACCCTGATTATACACATTTGTCATTATATTTCAAGTAATTCAGGTAAATCCAGGTAAAGTTTGCAAGACAGAAGATGCAAGAGCTTTCATAGCAAGCACTAAGGCTGGCCACACTTGGACGTAAACTTTGTGTTCCAAAACAAGAAAGCTTTTCTCTGTTATTTTCTACAGTTCTTGACCTCTCTTCTGCATCCACATTTTCCTGCCTTTCAGCGTACACTCCGAAAGCCCAGCTTCCTAAGAAGCCAGACGCGTGCAAAATCAGCACAGCTATTTCCTTGCATCTGAACATTTCTCAGTTGTTTATAGTGAATGAGAGAGATGCCCTTACAAACCCCTCTGCACACCACTCCTCATTGTGCCTACTCATTGGCAGATTTATACGCTGTCCCCCAAGCCAAGGGAGCACCGTCACCAGCCTCTGGCTGAGCAGCAGGTGACAGAACTGCTTTATGAGAAAATTTCACTGAAGAGGCGGGAAAAGTAATTTGTTGGAATATTCATTCAAACATAGACATCGGAGGTTTTCACCAACACTCTAGACAGTACATTAGCACAGGTATCAAAGGAAAGGTACATTTAAAACCAACTACTGAAATGAAATTATGTTGCTCAGTAATGTATATAATCCAATCTGATAGCAGAAATGATGCTGCTGCAGGTATAAACACTAACCAAATGCATGCATATTCACGTGTAAAGGCAGAATACAACTTAAAAGCAACTATTTTCATCATCTAATTTGTGACGGTGATTAAAAATCCCTAAAAGTATACATAATTTTACACTTTCACAAGCATCTTGTAAAAAATGGTAAAGACTAACTTTATTCCAACTAATACACTGTCATGTTGAGTTCTTCACTCAGCTCAAGTTCTGACAGTATCAGTGTTTTTCTTTCATGAACAGCCAAAAATTTCAACATATTCATGCAACCTTTTAAAGAGCAACCTGAAAAAATAATCTTAATATTTTATATTTACAGAGCAGTTCAATATTCAAAAGTGCTTAACAAACTATGATTTTTAATGTGGCTTTTAGATTATAATTAAATTAGATTTCACTTTATTTTTATGTTTAAATGGAACAACTGCTGTTGAAGCTGCACCATGAGAACAGTAGTAATCCAAAGATGACCTAATGACTTAAAATCCTGAAAACCTATAAAATACAGCCACCTCTGGATTTCAAGTCACACAGTGGTTTGCAGAACAGTGAGAGGAGAGGACACCAACAAGAAGGTTGTAAGTGCAACCTTTTCTCTAATAGCCACAGAATTTCACATTTTACTGATTTGTCCACACTTTGGTACTGCCAGATCTCTCATCCCCTTAACTATCTCACCCTAGTACCCACCCCTCAAGGTTTTTTCTCTTCTGCATTATAAACCTCTGGGAAGACACACACACACCCTTTCACTCTTGTACCTTCCCAGTGCCATCAACCCCAGCCTCAGCTAAATACAATCATGCACAACCCCCAGTGCCTACCGCTCCAGTCTACCACATCTCCATCCACTTCCACTTCTGCTACATCTCTTTTAATCGTAGTTTAATCCCCAAAAACACCAGTGGGGTGGTCTCAGTTAGGATTCGTCTTACCCGCCACGGACAGCTATCCCATTACAGCCACAGAGTTGTCCCACCTCTGCGTTTCCTCCCACACTCGGGGACAACATGAAGAAATGCAGGTGCAAACTCCTCATTAATAAGGCAGTCATGATTAATAACCTTGTGTTTGCCTTTAATATGGTCCATTCATCCAGTCTGTATCACAGTTCATTTACGTTTTTCTATATTTGTGATAATTCAAGCTCCGCCCCACCCTCACCCCCTTTTTTTAAGAGGACGTAACTTTACCAATTTACTGCCAAATACACTGCCATTTTTTTTCAGTAACAAAATTGTTGAGAAAAGACTGGACCAGGTCAAAAAGCCCCTCTGATTAGGCACAGACATGGCTTTCGACATGTGTCAATTGCACCTTTAACAAGGCAACACTCTTGTTAGCATCTTCAGACAACTCCTGCAAATTCCTACTTGCATTTCTACGAGTAGGATACTGCATGAATTAGAAGGTATGATTAAAAATTATAATAACAGAGCTGAAACAATATCCTGTTCATCATTCATCAAAAGAAAGAAATACCTGCCTTGGGGCTATAATAAGACAGAAAGTGGGACAGGGAGACCAGTTCTCCCCCAGCAGATTCTGCAGGAAGCATTCCAAACATGACAAATTCACTGTTCACCCAGCAAATGAAGTAATGACACTAGCATTTGTCCATAAAATGTAATTTAGCCAGACTACTCCAATGAAATCAGAAGCTTTAACACTATAAAACTAGGGGGTTGGAATATTTTTACCTTATTAAGAAAGGGGGGGGGGGAAACATAAGCTTTCATTTTCCCTTAGCTGAACCATCACACTGTAGTCTTTGTTTTCAGGAGTGAAGCGCACAGCTTCCAGCACTAAACAATTTGCGTAATTTCTTCTCAGATGCACACACCTTGCCAAAAGCCTAGTGCCAGGTGTAAAGTCCACACTCGGGCTTATCAGTACATTAAATAAAATCTTCTTCCCTCTCAGCCTAACCAAATACCTGAAGGCAAGCATCAGTGTGGATTCCTTAATGCTTTCAGCCCCTGTCTCATCATGTCCCATGCCACAAGCACTTGGGTGAAGACGTCAAGCCAAAGCTTGTCCATGTAGAGAGCCAGTCAACAACTACAAGCACATCTGCCAGAAATACAAGTTTAGGCTTGGTTGTAATACCTACATTTAACTCCTGCCAGACATTAGTGATGCAACGTCCAAGGCATGTATTTAGTCGGTGTCAGTTCCTTTTTCGTATGTAACCTGAATCCTAAAAATAATTCTTTGGAAATTAAGGAACGTACTATAGTTAAGTCAAACTAATTTGGAACTTTATTTTGACAAAACAAGCCTCGGCAAAAAGCAAATAACAATGCATATGTTTTTATGAATTCGGGAATGACAAAATGGAAACATGTCTTCAAAAAAAAAAAGTGTCTGTGCCATGTTTGCAGCTAGAGACTCTGAGAGCACATGAAAATCCAAAAATAAAACTGAGTAGAAACAAAAGCAAAGTTTTTTCTTCTGCCTTAACTAAGGGAAATATAAACAGTGAAGTATCAATAGCAAAAAAGTAGATTTTTTTTTTTAATAACTTTCTGTAAAAAGCAAGAATAAAATTCAGTCTAAAGCCCTCTAAACCTCCAAGAGTTCAGAATAAAAGCAGTTTTTTGCACACCCATCAGTAAAACCACTCATACATGAGATTTCTGGGGCACAAGCTTTAAGCTGAGAGTCATTTAAAATGCTTCCCGGAAGAGAAGTTATTCTCACACTGTTTTCATATGAAAATAAGAATTACTGTTAAGGGACAACTGCGTGGTACTCTGCCACCTCTGGAGTTCACTTCTCAGTAACGAGAACCAAAGGCATGGCTATTAAGTAAATTAGAAACTGGTCAAAGTACAGCTAAACTGGTTGCAAAAGGACTTTTTTAAAAAAAATATTTGTGACAAGTTATGTTCATTTTTATAGTAAACAGCAGGGTCTTCTTACACATTCTTGGAAGATGTGTCGTGCTATGGCAGCTGCTTATAAAACCCAGTAAATGAGGCAATGTGCTGAACTTTGTCTGAAACCAAACCATCTTTTGTTTCCCTGGATGATGACATTAAATAGGACAGAAATGGCTACCTGCACTATGAGTGTTCAAAGACTAACCTTTTTTTTGCCATTAAAATATAAATTCAATTAGTTACTTCCATGCTTAAACAGAACTACCGCTGCTGAAATTGTACTCTAGCGATAATTGCAATCCAGGAGTGATCTAATTATATACAAGTCTCAGTGGCTGCATTCCCACGTTGCTTCCTACAACCCGGATTCACTACAATACAACTCATAAGTGAAAACCACATCGTTTGCAATCATCCTCCCCTAAGACTGCATGACTTTATATATGTTTAATGAGAAGTAAGCTTACTATAAGAAAATGTGAGTTTCTACCTACTGTTAAATACAAAAGAATAGAAAGGCACTTCAGCTGCATGTAAAAAACCAGCTGATGGGCTAAACTGTACAAGGGAAAGAACATTCTTTTAATTAAGGTACTGGATTAGGATTCAAGCACCAGCTTTACTTTTTGGCTCTGCCACCAGCTTCCTGTGTGACCCAGGGCAAGAAATTTCATCGCTCCACAGCTCAGTTCTTCATCTATAGAATGGACAGTGACATTTCCTTCTCCCAGTCTCTCCGCATTTCGGTTGTAAGCAATTACTGTGCGCTGGCACGTTGCCTTGGACAATAAGTATCCATTATTAATTGAAGCCTCTGGGTACTACTCCAATAAAAAGCTAAAAATCGACTCATCCCCCTTTCACAGGATCCTAACGGAGTTTTGTATTGCCACCATTTGCCGCTACCGCAATAGAACACATTTGTATCCCTGAGCAAAGCCCTGCATACAGCCTGCTTAAGCCCCTGTTTTGAAATGGAGGAGGAGGAGAGAGGAAGAGGCAGTTGATTGGGGTATCCCGAACATTTAAAGAACAACTTTGTCCAAGACAGAATATCCTGGCCAACTCATTCCCCACTAACGCTGTCAATGTGCACAAGTATCCTGTGCAATACAGAGAGGCTGCCAACGACTTGCTGCTTTTTTCTTCAGTATTTTCTACTCCCATTGTAAAAACTTCAGTGCAATGGTTTTGCCAGGTTTGTAAATTTGAATGAGACCATCTGAGCTGAGTTGACTATTTTAAGAGGGTTCTTGCAAGTAATTACAAGGTAAAAACGAGAATACTTCACACCTACATTCTGACTGAAAACTACTCAGCCCTGCTGGCTCCAGGCTTTTAATTGTCAAAAGAGTTCAAGGTTTGGAAAGTTATTGGCATCAAGGAATACTGGATATTCCTAACTAGCATTGTGTCATTATTTGGCATGATTTTTGCTGGGATACCTCCCAAATCTGTGACATAATCAGAGAGTTCTCTACATTACACCATACAGTCAGATGCTCATGTTAGTGTAATACGTTACCATGTTTAATACCATTTGCTATTACTTACACTTAATCAACTCTGGAACCAGTTAAACCATATAGAAAAGGCAATTTCAGAGGCTTTCAACTGACAGTTTTCCACACACAACTTGACCTAAAATTACAACCTGAAGTTTGTAAGATGCGGTCTACATACGCAATTGCCTCTAAACAAACATCCATAACTCTCCACAACCCTGTGGGAACTGAAAATTCATATGAAAACAGAAAAAAACCCCACACAAAATTAACATCTGTAGAACTCTCTTAACTAGAAAAACTGTTTCCCCTTCTGGCCAGTCTTAATTTACTGCTTCAGCAATTTTATGCCCAACCTCCACACAAGCTTTCGGCAACACAGAAATGGCTGAGCTCTCTAACACCAATCCCCCTTTTAGGTTAAAGTCCCAATGCAGTATCTCTTGAAAGACTCACAGTAAATTCAACACAGGTATCTTAGGCTGCACATTCCTATACATATGTTTTCAAAGTAAACTAACAATTACACTCTAACTCATCAAATTCAATGCAAAAAGGAAGTAAAATGATTAAGTACACGGAACTCGAAAATGCAGGTCGTGACTTCTAATAGTCACTCTTGGGCTTCTGATTTCCTGTCTCACAGGGCCCGAGCATCAGAAAATGTTGAATATTTGCCCAGGTAAAATCAGGGCACCTTTGGATGCCATCAGCTGGGTACCCAGCACCCCAAATCGCTAGTCACTTTTCAAAAACCTCATTACTTTTCTGCCTCTCTATAGGAAAGGAATTTAAATAAATCCCACAATCCTTATTACCATTCCGTTCATTCATGCAGGTCACTATAATTTACTGCCAGGAAAAATAAACTTCTGCATAATATTCCTCAATGTAAGACATTCAAAGGGCTTAAAGACGGAGAGGAGGTGAGAGGGCTTCTGACAAATATTTGCTCAAGTGACCGCATCATCCATGAATGCATTTGTTACAAAAAATGGGTGAAGATATTTACGGTCAACATGAAACATGCCAGATTGGGACTGGGGTGGTAACAAGGAAAAAGAGCAGGGGACAGAGAAGGGAAGGGGAATTTTTAACCAGCTTTGTTTCATCAGCAAGGAAAACTCCCAATATTGCAAAACTGGCTTTTTCCTCCCATGTAGCCTACTAAAAAACAGTTTTCAGCAAAACCAAAGTTGAGTCATTCTAGGCTCCCCAAAGGATTAAGAAAAAAAAAAAAGGGAAACCTAAAAAACCTCCAAAAAATCCCACAACTCATCATCTCCTCACATTCTTCCTAGGCTCTGTAAATCGAGCCTTGTCCCTGGCAAGCCCACGCAAGCAGCCCGCGCCCTCCGGCAAGGTGGTCAGCAGAGGACAGAGGCACGCAGAACACAATTTACTACCAACTCTGGCAGCCGTTGCTGCTGCACCCTCCATAAACTTTGTTTAAACAAGTGTTCAAACAAAAACAACTTGGCCAGTCACTTGGTTCACCTCAACAATACCCATAGCTCACTCTACCGAGGATGAGCCAAGGCTATAAAAATCCTCACTGCTTTCAGTGTTGACTACCTAAAACCAAGTACAGGTGAGTTGGGTGGTTCACAGACTGGCTTTGAAGACTTCAACATATTGAGGCTGGTGGTAGGGATTCAGTCTGATGGCATCCCCATCACAAAATTATCTTTTTCCTCCTCTGCTCGACGAAGGCTAGCTCTCACTGGCATTTTTGTGGGGAATGTTTTCATTTCTTGCTGCCTGAGAAGCTGGCTCTTGTTTTCTTTTGGATTTGGGGGTTTCCACAGATTTAAGTGGTCCCAGACAAAATAAGACACTACTTTTAAAGAGCATCCAAAACAATGCGAGAGATGCATTTTTATTCATGTAAAAACCAATCAAGACATAAGGAAATGAAAATTTTGTCACTGTTTTGGTCATATAAACCCAAACTCACAGTAAGATTCTCCATAGAAGGTAAGTTGGGCTGCCACTCACCAGCCAAAAATAACTTGCAATAATCAGAATCAGTATTAAAAGCAAAAATTAATCATCAAAAGTTTTATTCACAGAGTTTGTGACACTCAGATCATCCCACAAGCCTGGAGAGAGCAAAGCCCAATCAAGACATACTTCAGAAAGTGCAGCTCAGATCCCCAAAGTACAGCAGGTACTGCTGGTATCTATCCCCTGGTAGTACAGCAGGTCCTATTGTAACAGCCAAACTGATTACTTTTGGACAGCAATGCCTTCAGAGTCAATAAAACTGCTCACATCCATCCAGGCTAATCAGCAAGAGTAGGGGTGAATGGAATTGATTCCTGAGATTTCAAGCCCTAATTTAGCTAAGCACTTAAATAAATATGTGTAAGCCTTATTAAAGTCAACAGGATTTTGGTATTATTAAGTTAATATTACTAAGCATGTGCTTAATAGTCCTGCTGAATCGCAGCTTTGCTACTACTAAGAATTCAGACAGCTTTTTAGAATTTGTCCTCAAGTAAAACCATTTCTTCACAATTTTTGTCGCCTATGTTTCAGGGACTCCCCGCAGCCCACACAACGGGCTACAGTCAGATGTCTGTTATACAGCTGTGAGTGCAAAGTACCTTTCCTGAAGCTCCAGATCTGCGCTAGTTTCAAAGTCAATATCTAGCTTTTCATTAAAAAATAAAAAAATATATTGTTTCAGCTATAACAGCAGCAATCCAAAGGATCACTTGACAGTTTTCATAACTGGAGTTATTAAAATTTGTGTTAATACAATTGTACAAGTAATAATTAAATTGTAATAGTAATGATTAAAATTGCATCAGTATTTATTATTTGTTCATCACGGTAAGCTTGTAGGTGTATAACAGCAACAAGAACTCACTTGCACACATGGATATTACACCTCACCAAGGCATGGGTAGATTAGCCCTACAGACACGAGTGGGACAGATGAATATATAAAGTTATGTAACAGTTAGTTATGTAGTGAAATCTTATCTTTAGACTACTGTGAAATCATCTTCAAAATTAATGCAGAATGTATCAACTTAGTTCTAAATATTTTAATAGAGAAACTCATTAATTAAAAACATCGTCTCACATGTGACAGAGTTTTACTTACCAACAACATCGAGATGGTATGTGTGATTGATGGATCCGTACTGGTTTTCCACTACGCATGTATAATTTCCTTTGTCAGACGGGACCACGCTCTCCATGATGAGACTCCAGTGCTGGTTGCGGACCTGGCGGGTTGTAAGCAGAGAGGTTGGGAACTTCACTAGCATAGTTTCACCCTCTCCTCCTCCAGAAGAACTGTTTTCTGAATAGTTAACCTTTTGTAATCCATGTTTAAAAGCCTCTTCTGTGCTCGTTTACAGTACTGGACACTGAAATACTTTCTTTATTCCTGATCAGGTACAGCACAGCTGCAGCAGTGAAAGCTTTCATGCATTCTGCTATAAATTTACCTCGTCCCTGATCTGAGCACTGCACACTCAGTCCTACCAGGCTTACGAGGATGGCACCAATTAGCAGCAGTTGTCTTACCAGGCTTTACCTCTCAATCCACTCTAAAGCAAATTCACACCCTCAGGATATTTCCCATCTGTCTCCAAACAATAATCTGATAATATTAACTACCCACCAGCAATATGGGATGGATATGATCCCCTAACGTCTAAGTCTCCATCTTTCTCTAATAGCTCAATTACACAGCCCGCATTTTGGAGAAACAAAATACAGAAGGGCAATGTTTGGGATCCCTCCCACAGACACATAGAATGGCCACATCTCTTGCTGCTCTGGGGTACCACAAGACAGACGTGAAGATGCTGCCTCATGAAAAATGCCTGAAGAAAATCCTCATGGAAACAGAGCATAAGGATACACATTTATTTCATACAATCCTTCTTGGACAGAATGTATTAAAGGTGCTGATTCTGTTCTCATTTGAACTCAAAAGGAGCGTTGGCATTGATCTTGCAGAAAATAGGATCCAGCCCAATACTGGAAGGATATAGAGTCATCCGGTACACATATATATATTTTCTGCATCATAAGTTGGCTCCCCAAATGACCTTTCTGGCTATCCACTAGCCCTTTGTTTTAGCATTACGTTTTTGACAAAGTGCTCAAAGATCTTAACATTATGTGGCTGTAATGTACAACTTTTAAACTGCAAAGTACGTATTTTAGCAAATGGAATAAAAATACAATCTGGTACAGTCATTTTAATCAGCCAAATGGAAAGTAGTAATTCAGTGTAGTACACCAGAAAAATTTATGGACCATTCAGCGACACTTCCAGTAACTATACATTCTTAAAAGCTCATTACAACTATAGGTCTGAAATCCTGATTCGTGCCTGACTATTGTGTAGGTCCTTATCCAGCAGGGAAAGGCTATGCAGGACTGCGTCCCCGGTGCCAAGAGCTTAGCTCTCACACCTGCTGGAGGTAAAAATGCCTTCAGTTCAAAGATTGGAAGAAAAGAGTCCTCTCTGTAAGGGGCTCCTGGCTTTTATAGTCCCCCCAGATAGTAATTAGCTCATTAGCTAGTTATTACTATTATTGTCCAGTTACGGTCTAATATTAGCTAACAACTGGCCATGTGGGCTTTGAAAAACAAAGAAAACATAGACGAGACTCCAGCAGCAGGTGAAGGGCATGGATGCTAACCAAATGTTGCAGAAACGTGTGACACGACCCCAAAACGTCCAGCCCAAACTTAGAGCTGCTCTCCCCAGCCCCCCCATCTTGATGGTATACATCAAAACTATATATTGAATTTTTTTTCACACTATGAAGAGCTAAGAAATAAGTTTATGAAGCTAGAAAGAGTTTATCAGGGTTATTTTATTGTCTTGTTATTCTGCTAAGCAACCTTGAAAGTCAAAGTTTGGGTCAGGAAGAATTACTGTCATAAAACACTGGTAAATAACAAATACAACAGCTACATATTTTGGATATTTTACTTCTTTAGGAGCTATTTTGGGGGAGACTTGGTCAAAGTGACCTGAACTTTTTGCCATTACAAGTTACATCTCACTTCTCAGAATCAGAGCAAGTGTTTTTAACCTATTTGACTGCAAAACAGGAAGAACAGATCATGGTTCCGTGGAAGTTAAAACAAAATAAAAATTGGTAACAAGCTGTAAGTAATTAATTTGATAGGAAAATACAAGAGATTGTTTAGCATTCAATAAGAAAACATAACTAACTTACAGCCACAAGTGGATATACTGGATGGCAATATTAAAAAATATTTGTGCAATTTCCCTTCTTTTAGCTCCAATGAAAAGAGATAATATCTTTATAATAAAACAACAGCTTAAGCCTCTTCAATTTAAGCTAAACAACTGCTGTAGAGGCCCAAAACATTTATGACACATTGTCACACAACTGGATTTATGTCATGGATCTGGATTCAACTAGATTCAGCTTGTTGGCTTAGTGCTTTCTGTTACAAGTGCAGCATTGCAAAGCCCAGAAAAACTCCCCTTTGCTGGGGATGACAGCATCTTCTGCTGAAGACTCCCAAATTGAACCCTTCATTCTCAGACACATGATGGTCCTGCCACATCCCTGCAACACCCTGATCATACAGGCTTTGTTAATGTGGTCTTTTTAAGTAATGTGCCGTCACTCCCTAGTCCTGTCTTTGGGCAGCAAAACTGGTGCCATTACTGACAACCAGCACCAAAATCACACCAGTTTATGTAAAAGCTAGTTTCAAAAGAGGTTCAAAGCAGTGCTTCCACAGTACATAGGTCTTACACCAGCCTTTTGTGTATGGATGAACTACAACAGTGATATTCATTTTGGGGGAAAAAAAAAACAAACCAAACAAAAAAAAAACCCCCACCCTTGTGACTGAAGTTGCAAATAGATGGTCTCTTTGGTAATGCAGGTTAAAGCCATTAGCTCCCTCCTGGTTGCTCACTAGGGCCCTTCTAACTGAAGACACCAGTCCTACAGCTGTCCAAATATTCCCTAATAAGTTTCCCTGGGTAATACCAACTGGGTCCATTTAAGCCGTTTAAATAGATGACTTGAGCTTACCTGGCAGACAGAACATATTAGGGAGCTCAGGTGAACTAAGCCACTAGGAAAAAAAACGAAGGCAGCAACAAGCCGCTGAAAGCGGGAGCATCCTCACCAGGCATATGGGATCCAGCAAAGGACAAGTGTCCACAGCCAGAGATTTATCAGTTGCAGGAAACTCTTCCAGCTCTTCAACCTGACTAGCTCCTTGCCACCTATTATGCTGTTATTTCTGCTATTTTGCTCCCTGGCGTCCTAACTTCATATTGAGTTTTTTCAAAATCCCGGAGAATACCCACACAGTCCCACCCACTCCATCACCTGGTCTTCAGGGTACCCCTTCCAATTTGTCACTGCCTTTTCTTGACATAGGGAAATTCAGGGAACAACCACATTCCAAGTATCCCGAATCACAGCTTGACCCTTCAGATACTTTGTTGACACAGTTTAATAACTGCTTTTGTCGTCTTTTTTTTTTTTTTTTAATTGCTTTGCAATACCTATTTTCATGTTTTATCTGTGCTTCATACCCAAAAATGGTATTTTATTGAGGTAATAAATATAATCTTAACATTTTTTTTTCCTGACCAGGTATGGACACTTCTAGTAAATTACTAAGGTGGGTTTTTTCGCCATCTTCTCCATCAAATTCTTAAACTATTCTTCCAAACAGTCTCTCCAAACAATTCAATTTTTAAACTAAATTATCAATATCAAATGCATACAACTGTACCCTTAAGATATAGCTTGGAGGTGGAAAATCTAAACTGGAATCAAAATGCCAAGAAATATTGGTCAGAAATCTAGGAAAGGGCAAGTAGTGTTTCATAGAAACGTTTTGGTTTTGGAGTACCCTATAAAAAATTGTGGACAGTTCTGTTTAATTTTAAAATACATGTCTTCAGTGAACAGATACATCATTAAAAGTTGTCACTTAGCAAAAAATGGTAAAAAGGGGTCAATTTTAAATGAATTTCAAAAGAAAGAAGGATTAGAAACCAAAATGTGATTCCCCACAAAATCAGCACAGTTCAGACATATACTGGTACTGCTCAGGCAGAGAGAACAAGTGCAGAACCATCCATACAAAAGCTTATGGCTTTTACAGTTCCTATAGAGTCAGAACTCTTTCTTTACTCTGTATTTATCTGGCTGAATTTAAATGTGTATACGATGACTGTAATGATGAAGCTTATCAAAATGCATATGTGAGAACACACACCTGTTAATACTTAAACAGTAACAACTGATAGAAGTACATTTGCTTTCTGGGTGGTGTACAGGAAAGTAAAGGCTCCTGTGGTCTCTCATAGAGGATTTAGATTATTCACTCAAAGAAATTATAAAATGCCTTTAAATGCACAAGCAAGACCTATCATCACTTTAGAGACAGATAGAAAAAGACTAAAAAGGGCTTAGACATTCAACAACCGATCCTTTTCTCCTTGCTGTAAGAACCTTGGGTATACCTTGAAAAATCATAAATGGTTCTATTTTGAAATTCACCACCCAGAATTAGTCATGGTGGAGGAATTTTGCTCTGGAAGCTATCTTGGCCAGCACATACACCCTTCTTCTAGCCTGCCTGAGTGCAAATTGGCTCAAGACATTCCCCAGTCAGAGGGACAAAGTGCTACAGGCCACTATCTGATTGCGATAAAGAGGATACGAAGAAGAGATTTCTTAGCTCAAGGCAGCAGGAGAGAGATGGCTGGAGGATTACTGGAAAGCTTCACATTTTCCTTCCCTTTACTTTGTTCTTAAAGTCTTGAAGGGATGATTGCCTCTTCCGAAAGGGACAGACAGTGTTACATCAACCGGTGACGGCCAAGTTTGGTTCCAGCTATTCTACTCGCTCAAAGCATTATGAAGATCTCCAGCAGAAATGCTTTACATATAGCAACACCCAGATTCAAGACAAGCTACTGTACAAGAATTGTCATGAGTTGCTGTGATATGTGTCTGAAGACAGACCAACGTGGAAAGACTTAGTCCTTTCTGAGCATTCCTTCATTACAAGTTTGTCGGTATAGAGGTGTCAAGAAAATACAATTCTCTCTTTATTCCAGAATAATTTTGAACTAAGCCCACAGCGACCTCTAACAAGAAGAGGACACAGCCTCCAGAAGCTCTGGAGACCTCATTCTTTAACACCCATTCACTGAAAAAAAGCTTTACACCTTAAAAAAAGATGGTTATTCAAAACACCAACAGAATCTGGAATACACATAGATTTAGTAAGCAGAATGACAATGATAAGTAAATGCCTCCAGGTCATTTAGAATTTGATGTATTTCTGAGCAACAAGAAAGTCTAAAATCCACAGCTGTGTCCCCTCTTTTTTTCCTTTAGACTAAAGAGATGTAAGAAGTTATGATTTAGGCATATACTAATGTACTTTATGTAGAAGTTATGATAGGTATATACTTCACTTATCCAGCTGGCTTTAGAAACAGGCATCTGTGGTTTCTCCCCAGAGTACATACATACCTCGGAAATTGTATATGTTTAATACACATGAGCAAAAATTTAATTTGTGCCACTTAATGGGCACAAGTCTAAATGAGCTCACCCAGATCCCTAACACAGGCTAGCAGTGGCAGCACAGAGCCCTACACAGGCTGTTTTACCCCACCAGAGATCATCCTCCCAAACCAGAGAGATCAGGTATCTCCACCCTGCCTTGCAAGACACACATTTTCCTTCACGGTTTTCAAGAGTGATATCTGCATTCCCCCTTCATGAGATGTAAAGTGTTCAAATAATGTCTCAGTTAGTACCAAAACAGTTGCTATTATTTTCCAAGACAGGATTAGTTTGGGTTTGGGGTTTTTTTAATTGGCTTTTTTTTGTTTTTAAACAAGCACTGAGAAAGGTGAAAATCACTGAATTGTAGCCAATTCATTAACACTCCATAGCATTATGAAAGGCAGAAGGTGTTGCCAGGTGTACACTCATAAGCAACAGTAATTTACGGTGTAAGCAAACATAAATGGAAAAGTCTACTTAGACAATTAGCGTTCATGCAGGGAGATTTTCTGGGCTTCACTCTCTGCTAACACAAATGTT